>NC_069380.1:212674285-213299285 GCF_027475565.1 Acinonyx jubatus
CATTGATTTCCTCATTATGTTTATTATTTCCTTTGCATCTCTGAATATGTTTAAAAGATGGTTGTTTTAAGGTCCCTTTTTTTTGTCTTAATTTCATAATGACTTTCATCTCTATAAATTTTCATTTTCTTAATTCTCTTGCTTATATCATTTTCCTGCTTCTTTGCATGTTGAGTAAATTTTGACTAGATGCTAACATTTAACTTTTTATGTTTTTGGAGTGCTTTGTTTCTCTAATTGTATTTTCTGTTCCTAGAAGCTCATTTCCACACTTTTGTTGCTGTTTTCAAGCTTTGTTATGGCAGGTTGAGAGCAATTTTTATATTGGGGTTAATTTCTCTTTGAAACACATCATCTGAAGAATGTAATTGAATGTATTATAACATATATTCACTTGGTCTATTATGAAACATAGCTATTCAAAATCTTTTATGAATTCTGATAATTATATATCCTACTACTTTCAAATACCTCTTTCCTTAAAGAGAAGTTTAGGAAGTTTTCTACCATTCATTTGCAAAACTTTCTTCTCTGGCTCTCTGCAACTCAATTTCCAGTGCCCTTATACATGTAAAGTCCAGCCTCTTTCCTTAGCCCACTGACAATGTTAAGTCTACTTTGGTCTCTTTCTGTGCTGTGATTTAGAACTGCCTTCAGACAGTGCACTGGGACCATTATTGGATTCACCTAATTTATTTTCCTTCTCAGTGGTCAGAGAAGACCTTTCAGTGGTCATGTGTGCATGAGTGAGGTTAGGGACAGAGAGAGAGCGAGAGTGAATCCCAAGCAGGCACCACACTGCCAGTGCAGAACCCAACATACAGCTTGATCTCATGAACCGTGAGATCTTGACCTGAGCCGAAATCAAGAGACAGATGCTTAACAAACTGAGCCATCCAGGTACTCCTCACCTCATCCTTTTTCAAATATTTTTTCTCTTAGATTTTTATGTAATCTCAAATCCTCCCAGTTGCTAAAATCTTGGTCATAGTTTTTATTTTTTTATTATTATAGTTGACATAAAATTTTATGTTAGTTTCAGTTACACAACACAGTGATTTGGCATTTATATACATTATGGAATAATTCCCATTATAAGTTTAATTACCATCTGTCACCATCAAGTTATAATATTATTGACTCTAGTTTGTATGCTGTACTTTACATCCCTGTGACTTATTTATTTTATAACAAAGTTTGTACTTATTTTTTTAAATTTTTTTAAATGTTTATTCATTTTTTGACAGACAAAGGGCAAGTGGGGTTGGAGTAGGGAGAGAGGGAGACACAGAATCTGAGGCAGGCTCCAGGCTCTGAGCTGTCAGCACGTAGCAGAAGGGGCTCAAACTCAGGAACCACAAAAGCATGACCTGAGCAGAAGGTCGGATGCCTAATTAACTGAGCCACCAAGGTACCCCAGAAAGTTTGTACCTCTTAATCTCTTCACCTATTTTACTTATCCCCCCTCCCACCACTCTCCTCTCTGGCAACCACTAGTTTATTCTCTGTATTTATGAGTCAGTTTCTGTCTTGTTTGTTCATTCGTTTTGCTTTTAAGATTTCACATATAAGTGAAATCATATGGCATTTGTCTATCTCTCTGTTACTTTTTTCAGTTAGCATAGTACTCTCAAAGTTCATCTATGCTGTCACAATTAGCAAGATTTTGTTCTTTTTTATGGCGGAGTAATATTTTATTGTGTATATCACAGCTTTTATCCATTTAGCTGTCAATGAACATTTAGGTTGCTTCCATATCTTGGTTATTATAAATAGTGCTGCAATTAACATAAGGGAGTACACATCTTTTTGAACTAGTGTTCTCTTATTCTTTGGGTAAATACACAGAAGTAGAATTACTGGGTCATATGGCAGTTCTATTTTTAATTTTTTGAAAAATCACCATACTGTTTTCCATAGTGGCTATACCTATTTACATTCCCATTAACAAGGTCTCTGCATCTTGGCCAACACTTTTCTGGTCTTTTTGATAATAGCAATTCTGACAGGCATAAGAGGATATTCCACTGTGATTTTAATTTGCATTTCCCTGATGATTAGTGATGCTAAGCAACTTTTCATGTGTCTGTTGGCCATCTGTATGTTGTCTTTGAAAAAATTTTCTATCCATGTCCTCTGTCTATTTTTGAATTGGATTGTATTTTTTGTTTTGGTTTGTTTGTGTTTGGGTTTTTTGTTTGTTTTTGGTAGTGAGTTGTAGGCGGTGTGTATATAGTTTTGATATTAACCCCTTATCAAATGTATTATTTGCAGTTTCTCCCATTCAGTAGATTGTATTTTTGTTTTACTGACTTTTTCTTTTGCTGTGAAAATTTTTTTAGTTTGAGATAATACGTTTTATAATATTTGCTTTTGTTACCTTTAGCTGAGGAGACAGATCCCCCTCCCCAATCTCCTGCCCCCAAATTGCTAAGACCAATGTCCAGAGTTTAATAGCAATGTTTTCTTTTAGGTGTTTTATGGTTTCAAGTCTACATTTAGGTCTTTATTTTGAGCTTATTTTTATGTATGGTGTGAGAAACTAGTTCAGTTTCATTCTTTGAAGCACCTCTTGCTTGAAGACACTTTTTTTCCCCCACTGTATATTCTTGCTTTTTTGTTGAAGATTGAGCATATAAACATAAATATATTTCTGGGCTCTCCATTCTGTTCCATTGATCTACATGTCCGTTTTGTTTTGTTTTGCAAGTAGCATATTGTTTTGATTATTATAGCTTTGTAGTATAGTTTGAAATCTGGGATTGTGATAACCTCCAACTTTGTTCTTTCTCAAGTTTGCTTTGTCATTGGTGAGGATATGGAGAAAGAGGAACACTTTTGAACTGTTGGTGGAAATGCAACCTGGTGCAGCCACTGTGGAAAACGGTATCAACTTTCCTCAGAAAGTTAAAAATAGAATTACCCTATAATCCTAGGTATTTATTACCTTCAAAATGCAAAAATACTATTTCAAAGGGATACATGCACCTCAATGTTTATAGAAGTATTATCTACAATAGCCAAACTTTGGAAATAGCCCAACTGCCCATTGACTGATCAATAGATTAACAGGATGTGGTGTGTGTGTGTGCGTGTGTGTGTGTGTGTGCGTGTGTGTAATGGAAGATTACTCATCCATAAAAAAGAATGTAGTCTTGCCATTTGCAATGATGTGTATGGAGCTAGAGAGCAGTGTGCTAAGTGAAATAAGTCAGTAGAGAGAAAGACAAACACCATATGATTTCACTCATATGTGGAATTTAAGAAACAAAACAAATGAGTGTAAGGAAAAGGAGAGAGGGAGAGGCAAACCAAGAAACAGACTTTTAACTATAGAGAACAAACTGATAGTTAACAGAGGGGTTGTGGTTGGGGGATGAGTTAAATAGGTGATGGGAATTTAGGAGTGCACATGTGATGAACACCAGGTGAGGTATGGAAGTGTTATATTGTACAGCAGAAACTAATATAACACTGCATTAACTAATTGCAATTAAAATTAAAACTTAAAAAAAAAGAAAAAAATAACTGTATTGTAATATATATATAAAAAAAAAACTTCCTGACTGGGGAGAGGGGAAAAAGTGCTGACCTAAGTAATTTTAGAAAAAACTAAAGACAAAATAAACTGTACATAAGTACTGTTAAAAAGAGAGGGGGGGGGAAATTGCCTTTTGCTATTTGGGGTCTTTTGTGGTTCTGTATAAATTTAGGATTATTTTTTCCAGTTCTGTGAAAAATGCCGTTGGTATTTTGATAGGGATTGCAGTGAATCTGTAGATCACTTTGGGTAGTATAGGTATTTTAACAATATTCTTCTAATCTGTGAATATGGTATATCTTTCCATTTGTTTGTGTTTCTTCAGTTTATTTCATCAATGTCATATAGTTTTCAGAGTACAGGTTATTGGCTTTTAGGTTAAATTTATTGTTAGGTATTTTATTCTTCTGGATACAGTTATAAATTGGATCAATTCCTTAATTTCTCTTTGTGATAGTTTATTACTATATAGAAACACAACATAGTTTGTATATAATTTTATATCTTGCAACTTTACTGAATTCATTTATTCTACTATTTTTTGGTGGAGTCTTTAGGGTTTTCTATATAGTATTATGTCATCTGCAAATAGTGATACTTTTACCTCTTCCTTACCAAATTTGGATGCCCTTTCCTTCTTCCTTCCTTCCTTCCTTCCTTCCTTCCTTCCTTCCTTCCTTCCTTCCTTCCTTCCTTCCTTCTGACTTTTGAAGCTAGGATTTCTAGTACTATGTTGAATAAAAGGAAAGGGAAACAAAAGCAAAAATGAACTGTTGGGACCTCATCAAAATAAAAAGCTTCTGCACAATGAAGGAAACAATCAGCAAAACTAAAAGGCAACCAACAGAATGGGAGAAGATATTTGAAAATGACATATCAGATAAAGGATTATGGCCCAAAATCTATAAAGAACTTATCAAACTCAACACCCAAAAAACAAATAATCCAGTGAAGAAATGGGCAAAGGCAAAAGACATGAATAGACACTTCTCCAAAGAAGACATCCAGATGGCCAACCAACACATGAAAAAATGCTCAACATCACTCATCACCAGGGAAATATAAATCAAAACCACAATGAGATACCACCTTACACCTGTCAGAATGGCTAACAGTAACAACTCAAGCAACAACACGTGTTGGCGAGGATGCGGAGAAAGAGGATCCCTTTAGCCCTGCTGGTGAGAATGCAAGCTGGTGCAGCCACTCTGGAAAACAGTATGGAGTTTCCTCAAAAACTTAAAAATAGGACTACCCTATGACCCAGGAATTGCACTACTAGGTATTTATCCAAGGGATACAGGTAATGCTGTTGCGAAGGGACACACGCACCCCAATGTTTATAGCAGCACTGTTTATTTTGTTCATAGCACAATATGGAAAGAGCCCAAATGTCCATCGATGGATGAATGGATAAAGAAGATGTGTATACACACACACACACACACACACACACACACACACACACACACAGAGTGGAGTATTACTCAGCAATCAAAAAGAATGAAATCTTGCCATTTGCAACTACGTGGATGGAACTGGGGGTATTATGCTTAGTGAAATTAGTCAGAGAAAGACAAATACCATATGACTTCACTCATATGAGGACTTTAAGAGACAAAACAGATGAACATAAGAGAGGGAAAACAAAAATAATATAAAAACAGGGAGGGGGACAAAACATAAGAGACTTAAATATGGAGAACAAAGAGTTACTGGAGGGGTTGTGGGAGGGGATGGGCTAAATGAGTAAGGGGCATTAAGGAATCTACTCCTGAAATCAGTGTTGCACTATATGCTAGCTAACTTGGATATAAATTAAAAAATAAATTAAAAAAAATTTTTAAAAATGGCAAGAGGCACTTCTCAGACATCCTTGTGTTGATACTGATTTTAGAGGAAGAGCTTCCAGGTTTTCACCATTGAGTGTGATGTTAACTGTGTATTTGTCATATGTGGCCTTTATTACATTAAGTATGTGCTTGGTGCTAGTTTTGAATCCCCTTTCAAAATACCTCCATTTCTAACTTTTTTGCCTTTACTTCTCAAGAGATTTTAAATTGGCTTTTTCTTCCACTTTTATTTCCCCAAAATTTATTTCCAAAACTCCTGAAAGCTTCTCATTAGATCTAGAATGAGATAAAACTTATCTCTATAAAATTTTCATGATTTAGCCCTAAATTGGCTTTTCTTACCTCTATCTGCCAATTCTTACTCATATTCCATGATCCATGTCAAATAACACTTCCTCACAGATCTTCCTGACTGCCTTATCCACATTCTTCTCCCTCCTTAGCTAATATTTCCACTTGCCTTATCTATCTTACTATAAAGCTTTTTTATTCAAGTTATATTAATTATGTATTATTTTCTTTTACTCTGTCCTGCATTCCCTACTACAAAGTAATTTCTATGAGGAAAGGGACATACCTTTTTTATTCACTATTGTATCTCCAGTAACTAGAACAGTCCTTGGGTCATCCACATTGAACATGAAATTTTGGATAATAAATTGCCCTAGACAAATCAGTTACCAAAAACAAACAAACAAACAAGCAAACAAACAAACAAAAAAAGAAGAACAAAAACAAACAAACAAAAAACCCGGAAACAACCATGGGACAACTCAACAAAGTAAAAATGGATTATAGTATTTTGGGAAATATTGTTTTTTAAGTGTATTTTAATTGAGCAATACTTTTATATGGCTCACAAAAAAAAGATTGTGTATAAAGTGGGAACTGCATCAGGTCTCTACTGCAGAGTCATCTGAAAATCCCATATCCTTGGAAATTTCAGTGTGAACATTGATTTGGGATTGAGTCTAGAAACTTTTTTTTTTTCAAAATGTTTATTTTTTTCAAAATGATCATGAGCAGTAAGATCATACCTGAGCCGAAATCAAGAGTTGGACACTTAACCATCTGATCCATCCATGGGCCCCTGAGTCCAGAAAATTCATCTGAAGCTCTTTTCCTGAGTTGTAAATCAAAACAATTTTTTTTCAAAGTGATTTGGTCCTCCAGACAAAAGGAGGATGTTTCTTATGAATATAATTTCAAAGATCACTGTGTTATGATTTTAGGCAACAAAATTTTGCAGTGAGTTATAAAGTAATATTTTCTCAAAGATAAAATGTGGTGGAGAGGCTCCCAGCATCCTTAGGAGAAATTTTTCCTGTTAAGATTGTAGCTGGCCTTATGTGTCTGCTATTATTGTATGATGAATACCCAGGCAGATCTTGTTTTGCTTGAGTTCGCTACTATTATCTCAGTTTGGGTAGATGATAGAATGAATATAGCAATTCACAAAGGAAATTTTGAAGCTTCTGATAGACACTGCATTGAATGTGTAGACTGTTTTGGGTAGTATCTACATTTTAACAATATTTGTCATTCCAATCCATGAGTATGGGATGTTTCACCATTTCTTTGTGTCTTCAATTTTTTTTCCAAAAGCTTTCGATAGTTTTCAGCGTATAGATCTTTTACCTCTTTGGTTAAGTTTATTCCTAGGTATTTCATGGGTTTTGGTGCAATTGTAAATGGGATCGAATCCTTGATTTCTCTTTCTGCTATTTCATTATTGTGTATAGAAATGCCACAAATTTCTATACGTTGATTTTATATCCTGCGACTTTGTCAAGTTCATGTATCAGTTCTAGGAGTTTCATTACTCCATAGACTTTAAAATTATATTTCATCTGTATAATAATAATATAAAGTATCAGAGAGTATAATATAAATGAAAATATAAAAAGCTAAAAATTTAAAAATTGTTTCTGATGACAATATTATAATAAATTCTAAGAGTAGTAATACATATATGGTAATTATATGAATATCAAATTATATGAATTATATGAATACAAATCTGTAGCTCTAGAAAAATTAATTTGACACATTATAAGTGATTAATAGTCTATATATATATATATATACACACACACACACACTTTTGTGAAAGACACAGCAACTTTTAGAGTTTTATTATCTTCATAATTTATATATATTTATTCAGAATATGTTATATATATGTATACATGAGATTTCACATGGATTGCTATGTCACATAGGCAATAAATGAAAGACACAGCATGTAAAATTAAGTGCACAAAACTAATTTTTTCTGATACACCACCCTCCTTTATTCACTTTGTCTCTTGTGCTTATAAATACATTTGAACAGAAAAGAAAAATAAATATTAAAATTGTCAAAAAACAATTGGAACTAAAATGGGCTAACTCTGTAAGAGAATATGAGAGATTTTTATTCCTTACATTTGCTTTAATGTGTATACGGAGTTATATCTTGTGATAGTCATTTCTCTTTTGTTACTCCCTTCCCTACAGTGAGTACATTTTATGCTTTTTTTTCCTAAAGATTTCATAAACTAACATGGAAGTTCAATGCCAAAAGGTTCTGGCTCATTCTTTTGCTTATTCATTTATTCATTTATATATATATATATATATATATATATATATATATATATTCAATATATAAAATATATATCATATATAATATTTAATAATAAATAATATATATAATATGTATAATATATGTATTATATATTATATATATTATATATATACATATATATACATATATATATGTATTATATATATACATATATATATACATATATAATATGTATAATATATATATATGTATATATATATGAATATATATTATTCATTTATATATATTTATATATAATAAATATATAAATATATATTTATTATTTTATTTATTTATTATTTATTTTATTATATTATTATATTATAATATATAATATATATTATATATTTATTTATTATATATTATTTATTATTATTTATTTAATAATAAATATATATTATTATATTATAGAAATATATATTATAAATATATATAATATATATTTATATAATATAAATTATATAAATATATATTTATATGTATTCATTTATTCATTTATATATTATAATATATTATATACATATACAAAATATATTATATACATATATATTATATACATATACACAATATATTACATGTAATATATAATATACATATATACATATAATATATATATTATATATAATATATAAAAAAATATATATAAAATATATGTATATATATATATATATATAAGTTATTTGCTTTCTTATAAGGCAATGAGAAAGTATTCATAAGAGTAAAACACAAAAGGTAGATGTCTATGGGCCTGAAAGTGTGTGAAGTGCTTATGTACATGATCTAAAATTCCAACAAGTGTACAAATAGTGCTGCTTCACACATAAAAATACATGATATATACATAAAATGTGTTTTGTAGCACAGTGCCAAAAAATAAGGTTATTAATTTTTAATCAGCTACTTGCATTAAAGAACAGGAACAAACAGTGCAAGTAAGTGATACACACCAAACTTTTAAGTGTTACTAGTAAATATGAGTTGTCATTTTCAAACACATTTCTGTTGGTATCATTTAAAATCAGAATTTCTCTTCTGAAAATTGTAAACTATTTAGAAAGGAAACTTCAAATCTTAAATGCTGATAGTGGAAAAAATACCAACCTTTTCCATTTTCATATTCGTTTGTTTCATAAAATTGATCTTTCAAATTTTAGATTATAAAAATGATGATTCAGACATATAATCATAGCAGCTATATCACTGGTAGAGCAGAGTCCAGGGAGACTTAGGTGCAAGGAAATGTGCTATATCTCGTCCTCACACTGGATGCAGTGCCACAGGCAGCACTGAACCATGACAATTGTCCCCCAAAGTGGAGACTATCACACTGTGTGCATCCGAAGAGCAATTACAGAGAGGCAAGTCTGGGTTACGAGTGTACAGTTGCTAATTTTATTTTCAGTTTTTTGCTTTAACCAAAATCATGAATCAGATTATTTGGATAAAGGTATCAACTGTATCATCAAGCTGAGGCCAGACCAGTGTATGTGTTCTCTGCATTCAGTCTTATTCAGAAAGGAGGAGGAAGGGAGAAGCTAAAAGTTCCTAACCCCACATTTACTGAAGAGAAAACTCACTTTTCTTCCACCAACAGGGACTGCATAAAGGAGTACTGCGGGGCCAAGAGAGCCAGAGAAGAGTCTCTTCCTTTATTTCTTGACATATCATGTGCTTTATTCACTCTGTTGAATAAATGACAGTCTTGTTTTTGACCTGTCACTTGAGATCACACACCCTACAGTATACTATAATTATGTCTTCATTATTAATTAAAAAAATAAACTATGGAAGTGAATATGTACTCATTAGCAGCTTCTAAAATAACTCATAAGCCTCTCCAGACACTCATACTGGAGAGAGAAAACAGTACTGTATTTTGAGAAGGAAAAGCAAAATATGACCCTTCCTTCAGGGAAAATGAAAAATCTGTTAGAAACAGCAAGGATCAAAAACACTAAGCCACCAGTTATTAAAAATTATTTATCACTTGAACTTTTAGTAGGAAAATTTCATTTCCTGTACAGATGTAAGAATTTCAATCACAGAACTAATGTCCTGAGAATTAATTTTATTTACTCTGAAATCTCAGAAGATTGGACACATTTTATAGTTTTTAAGTCAGGATAAACCTTATTGGATTGTTTCTTTTAGATGAAATACATAGATATTAGTGTTTTTCAGCCACATGTTAGAACTTAACTAGTAAGGTACCAGACTATATGGCAGACAAACTACATGCACTTTTTAAAAAAATGTTACAACTTGTGGAGCAACTGGGTGGCTCACTTAATTGAGTTCCTGACTCTTGGTTGAGACTCGGGTCATGATCTCATGGTTTGAATTCAAGCCCTGTGTCCAGATCTGTGCTGGCAGCTCAGAGTCCCCTTGGGATTCTCTCTCTCCCTCTCTCTCTGTACCTCCTTGACTTGTGCTGTCTCTGTCTCTCTCAAAATAAACAAACTTAAAGAAATAAATAAAATAAATAAAATGTTACAACTTGTGATTGATGATGATATTGTGTGTTTGTAAATTCACCTTTGTTGTTCATCTCTTTTCATATATCTGGTAGCCTCCATTGAATGTCATACTAATTTATCTTTTTTCTTTATCTCTTTATCTTTCTTGTTGTCTATCACTTTGGCTTTTTTTTTGGTACTTTTCTTAATGATTAAGAATTCCCTTTAATTAAATATGATTAATAAGTTTTAGTTAATGCATACTCATTGCACTAGCTTTCTATGTAGTAACATAGTTTTAAACATTGCAGCTGAAAACTACATACCAAAATTTACGGGGTGCTGATAAAGCATTGCTTAGAGTAGAATGTATAGCTATAAATGCTAAGTTAAGGAAAAACAAAATCTATCAATAATCTAACATACTATTTTAATAAAGTGTGAGGAAAAATAAGAGAAAAGTAAACCCATGGAATAGGATGAGAATAATAACAATGAGTACATTAAATGGAGATTATATAGAAATTATTGTTTTAATTAAAATCCACATATTCACAGTGAGAACTACATCTAACTCAAGACTAGTGTATGTATATCTTTTTATCTCCATGTCTATCAATCTTTGCCTCTATTTATCCATTTACTTATGGATCTATTTATCATTTACACATATATATGTGTGTGTGTGTATACATACATATATATGTATATATATACATATACGTATATATAACTTTGTAAACAGGCCATTTATAATTCCCACTTTTTTATTCTTTCCTAGTAGTTTCAATATTTGTTTTAAATTTCCCTACAAGTCATTTAAAGTGTCTTAGGCTTTTATTTTTCACAACTCCACCATTTGTATTGAAATATGCATTGATAAGAGACACTTAAAAACTGAGAACAAACTGAGGGTTGATGGGGGGGTGGGAGGGAGGGGAGGGTAGGTGGTGGGCACTGAAGAGGGCATCTTTTGGGATGAGCACTGGGTGTTGTATGGAAACCAATTTGACAATAATTTCATATATTAAAAAAAAGAAATATGCATTGAAAGTAACATACCATAATTACAAAGATTGATGTTTGTTCACCTAATACACTCAGATGTGCAAAACCTAGATCAAGAAACTGAACATTAAAGGATCCTATAAATCTCCTATGTCACCCAAAATTAAATACTGTCATGACATGAATGACATGTTAGTTTTGCCTGTTTTCACTGTTATATGCCTGGAACCATATGGTATATGCTTTTTTTGTGTGTCTGGCTTATTTTTTCAATATACTGTTTGTGATTCATCCATATTGTTTTGTATGGTTGTAAGGTTTTTGTTTTGCTTTTTCATTGTCATCATTGTACCGTATTCCATTGCATGAATATACCATGATTTATTTATATTTTAGTGTTGCTGGACATTTGGGTGGTTTCCAATATTTGGCTGTCACATATAAGAATGCTTTAAACATTTCGGTACGTGTCCTTTGGTGAACGTGTGTGTGTGTGTGTGTGTGTGTGTGTGTAGTCTTGGGCCGCACATTTATATATGGTGGGAATGCTAGGTGACCGAGTATGCATATATTGAACTTTAATAGAGTATTTTAATGTATCCAATGGAGCTCTCCTGCAAAAACTTTCAAATGTTTTTCATTCTAGCATACATTTGCTCTACTATAAACACCTTGAGATGATCTGTACAGCTCTGCAAGCCTGGTTCCTGCCTATTTCTGCAATGTCCTCTCATGCTACACTTTCTCTTGACGCAGCCTTGTCAGAATCCTTTTGGTGATGTTTTTGGATGCAGGGCTTTTGCACATGCCCTTCTCTGATTGTGAGACTCACTGTTCCTTCCTGTTAACCTTGCTCTTCACAGGGCAGGCTCCTTCTCATCAGATGTCTGCTAAAATGTCACCTCTTTAGAGAGGTCACTACTATTTAAGTAAGTAACCATTTTATTGTACATAATTTTATCTGATTCCTCATAGCACTTGTGACAAAATTGTAAATATATATATTTTTTTCTTATGTGCTTCTGTGTCCTATTGGAATGTATGCTCCATGAGGGACATGGCCAGACCCACCGGAGATGTTTCACGATCCCATTTTCATACCATCATATGTAGGCTTAAAACTGAAATTTCAAAGGCCATGCCTTTTTTATGTTTTCTTTGTTAATACTGTAAAAGCAAGCATAGTAAAATTGGAATTTGGAGTTAGAATTACATGGATTCAAGTTCTAGTTCTGTCATCTAATAGGTGTGTAGCCTTGGGCAAACTACTTAAGTTTTCTTAGTCAAGCTCCTCATCTATAAAAAGTTAATATATTTTGTTACCTGGTTTTATCCAGGGTGCAATAGAATTATTAAAAATAAGCAAAAAAATGGGGCACCTTGGTGGTTCCGTTGGTTATGCGTCAGACTCTTGATTCTGGCTCAGGTCATGATCTCATGGTTCTTGAGATAGAGCCTTGCCTTGGGCTTCATGCTAGACGTGGAGCCTGCTTAAGACTCCCTCTCCCTCTGCCCCTCCTCCACTTGCATTTGCTCGCTGGCATGCTCTCTCTCTCTCCCCCTCAAAATAAATAAATAAAAGTAACAAAAATGTTGTAAACAACCTACTTCCTATTCTCTCTCGCCTCCACAGTTAGTAACTGAACATAGTTGCTGCACAAGGTTTAAAGGAGTTCCAGCAACATTTTGTGCACTGCCCTAACTACAGCAGAGTTATTATGCTCAGGGTTTATGATCATTGTTAGGTGGCCTAGAAACTTTTATCTCCATATCTGCTTTTGTGTTTACCTCATGTAGATGGTTGATCAGTCATACTAACTGTGCATTGGTATCATAAAAAGGTTTTGTTTGTTAGGCCTGGTTTGATTTGTCCTCTTTATATTTCATTAGATAGATTACTAACAATTTAATGATTTTTAATAAATGCCTATAATGCATAGAGCTGTTCAATCATGAATTATCACAACAATGCACTTTTAAAACTTTTTCATCATCCCCCATACTTCCATGGAGCCCGTACAGATAATCCACATTTCACCCCCTACTGCCCAGCCGGAGGCAGCCACAAGTCTTCTTTCTCTATTTTTAAATTTTCCCTTTTTGAACACTAAGAAGTTCGCATAAATGGAATTATAGAATATATATTCTTTTTGCAACTGGCTTAGTTTATTTAGCAAATGAATTTTGACATATATCCATGTTGTAACATGCATCAGTATTTTTTAATGCAAAATAGTATTTCATTATATGGATATATCACATGACATCTATGCATTCACAAGTGAATAGGCATTTGGATTATTTCCAATTTTGACTATTATGAATAATTTCAACATGTTTGTTTCTCATGGGTGGATTACTAAGAATGTGACCAGTGGGGTATATGGTAAGTTTAAATTTACAATAAATTGTCAGACTAATTACCAAAGTATCAGTAGCATCTTATATCCCCACCAGCAATGACCAAGGAATCCATTTTTCCACATATTCACCAACACTTGGTATTGTGTGAGTTTTTCATTGTAGCCATAATATTGAATTAACAGAGATATGTCATTGTCAGCTTAATTTACATTTCTCTAACAACTTACAAGATTGCTTACCTTCTCCTGCCATTTTTAGGCATTTATACGTCTTCCTCAGGGAAACATTTGGCATTTTGTGAATTTTTAATAGAGTTTCTTATTATTGAGTTGTAAGTAATATATTCTGGATATAGGTTCCTTGTCAAGTAAGTAATTTGAAAATAATTTCTCCCAATCTATGGCTTGTCTATTCATATTCTTATTGTTATGTCTAGAGGTACAAAGTTTTTTTTGTTATTTCCTTTTTATTTTTAATCATTTTTATTTTTACTTAAAATATATTCTACATACTATATTAGTTCCAGGTGTACAACATGCAACATTGTGATGCAACAATTATAAACATTCTGAAATATCACAATAAGTGTAGCTACCATATGTGATTATACAAAGTGATTACATTGTTGACTATAGTCCTTATGCTTTACATCTCCATGACTTATTATAATTGGAATTTATATCTCTAAATCTCCTTAAATTTTGAAGGACAACCTTGTGGGATAAAGTACTCCTGCTTGTAGGGATCTTTTCCTTTCAGCACTTTGAACACATATCATGCTACTCTGTTATGGTCTACAAAATTTCCGCTAAAAAATCAGCCAATAGCCTTATGGTGTTTCCCATGTACATGACTATTTGCTTTTCTCTTGTCGCTTTTGAGATTCCCTTTATCTTTAATATTTGACATTGTAATTATTATGTGTGTTGGTGCTAAGCTCCTTGGGTTTGTCTTGTTTGAGGCTCTTTTCAGTTCCAGAGACTTGGATGTCTATTTCCTTCCCCAAGGTAAGGTAGTTTTTAGCTATTATTTCCTTAAATAAATTTTCTGTTCCTTTATCTTGCTCTTCTCTTTCTGGGACCCCTATCTTGTGAATGCTATTACTCTTTATGTTGTCAGAGGTCCCTTAACCTATTTTTTAAAATCCTGCTCAGTTTCCTACTTCCATCATCTTGTCTTTCATTTCACTGATCTCCTCAGGGAAGAGCCTTCGTACCTGTGATGTCCCTAATGGGTCCCTGCATCAGGGATTTGATTCTTGACTGTGTCTCTGCCCCTCCTAGTCTTCTCAGTGTGGCATTTTCTTTATGTTTCAGCTGTGTAATGTCTGGTCTGCCAGCATTCAAGTTATTTTCAGAGTGAGTTGCATTACATGTAGTTGTTCCCTCTGTGAGTCTGTGAGGAAGGTGAGTGAGTCCAAGTTCCACTTACTCTGCCACCTCCACCTGCTTTCATTTGGTTTCGTTTTGAAAATGAATTCCAGTTCATCTGTAATTTTTTTATTTATGCTATTGGTATAATATTTGAGATCATTCTCCCTAATCCAAAGTTACAAAGTTTATATTACTAGAAGTCTCATTGGTTTAGCTTCTAACACTAAATTTGTGTGTGTGTGTGTGTGTGTATGTGCATTCCTTAAGGTTTTCCACAAATATGATCATGTATTTTGAGAGTAAACGTTTTGCTTTTCTATAGTAGCAATGATTATTTTAGATTTATTATTTTATTTTATTGAATTGGCTAGAACAAGATGGGAATTCTTGACTTCCTATCTTAGAGGAAAAGCAGTCCTTCACCATTAAAGGATGATGTTAGCTGTAGAAGGAAATAGAACTTTCCTTCTATCCCTAGTCTTTTTAGTTTAACTTCCTGGGATATAACTTATCTAAAACTGCCATTCTTTTGTCCTAATAACTTAATTAAGAGTAATAGGTCCAGTTGTTTGGGGAGTAGAGTAGAAGTACACCTGCTGGGAGGTGTACTTGCAGATAGTATGTTAGACATGATATTGCTCTGGGTCTTTGGTGCATGTCATATTGTCAGTCTCTGATTGATAAGCAAAGCAACTTTTAGTTCAGTATTTATGGGACAAGGGATTTGATCTGGCAGACCCAGAGTTTAGGTATTTGTTTTTTCAAATAGTTCCTAATATAATTACTTCCAATGTTAACTTTATTAGATTTTTTTCTGCAAGTTTATTCTGATCATTTTCCATTACTGTATTTCTATTTTCTCTCTACCAAAATTCTTCTAAATTCCTGGTCAATTAATAGTAAGGTGGATTAAATGGGGTTATCCAGAAGAAGACCCTGAGATGATGATACATGTACAAGTGATTTAAAACAATATGTTTCCAGGAAAAGCTGGTCAATGACAGAGGAATCAGGATTGGGAAAAGGAGGAAACCAAGTAGGTGGTTTCATGCAAAGTATGGATGTCAGCCTGAACCTGCAGGTGGGCTCTAGAGTGTGAGTTATACTTCACAGTTCCAAATTCAGGAAAATGAGCCAGGCACATAGATTCCTTCCTCCCTTAAAGGTTGGAGACCTACCAGGAGCTATAGGATCTCTGCATGCAACAGTAAAGCTCCAAGCCAAGGACAGTCATCCAAAGACATTATTAGGAACATGCCTTAGAAGAAAATGTGTACAGAGTTTGTATGTGAGCCCACAGATAAAAAGAATTTAAGGGATCTGCGTGAGTACATAAAATGTCCACTACATTAGATTTACAAGCTTTGCATTACAATTGGGAAGTCTTAAGTATTTCTTATTGAACTATAACTGACCTACAATTTCCTGTCAATTTCAGTAGTAGATTGGGGTAATTTGGTATTTTCATACTTTATGAAATGATCCTCACAGTTTGTCTCATTGACATCTATCACTCTATGTTATGAAAATATTGACTATATTGCCTAGGTGGCACCCCTCATGACTTATTTATAACTGGAAGTTTATACCATTTAATCACCTTTACCTAATTTGCCTTCCCTCTAAACATCCCCACCCACCTAAACAAAAGTTTGTTGCTTGTGTCTGAGTTTGTTAATTTATTTTAGATTTCACCTATAAGTGGAATCATATGGTATTTGTCTTTTTCTGTTTGACTTACTTCAATTATTATAATATCTCTAGGTCCATCCACATTGTTACAAAGGGCAGGATTTCATTACTTTTAAAATTGAGCAATATTGCAATAGGAACACACATACACCCACACAGCCTCTATCAGTTCATCGATCATCAACACTTATGGTGCTTCGGTATCTTGGCTATTATAAAAAAATGCTTCAATAAACTTAGGGGTGCATATATTTCTTCAAATTCCTATTTTCATTTCTTCAGATAAATTCCTAGAATGGAATTGCTAGATTATATGATAAATTTAGTTTTTGAGGAACTTCCACATTGTTTTTCATAATGGGTATACGAATTTGCATTCTCACCAACAGTGTACAAGTGTCCACTTTTCTCCTTATTCTCACCAACACTTGTTATTTTTTGTCTTTTTGATAATAGCCATTCTTGAAGGGGTGAGGTGATATCTCATTGTGGTTTTGATTTGCATTTCCCTAATGATGAGTAGTGATGTTGAGTATCTTTTTATGTGTCTGTTGGCCATCTGTATGTCATCCTTGGGAACATGTTTATTCAAATCCTCTTCTAAAAAAATTTGTGTTGTTTTGATATTTAGTTGTGTAAGTTCTTTATATATTTTGAACATTACCCCTTATAGGATGTATGATTTGCAAATATCTTCTTCATTCAGTAGATGGCCTTTTCATTCTGTTGTTTCCTTCACTAACACTTGTTTTAAAGTCTATTTTGTTGCCCTTTGTGAAGATACAAATCCAAACAAATTTTGGTAATACTGACGTCCAAGAGCTTACTGCTATTTTCTTCTAGGAGTTTTATGGTTATAGGTCTTACATTGAAGTCTTTAGTCCATCTTGAATTCATTTTTGTATATGGTCTAACATTGTGGTCCAGGTTTATTCTTTTCATGTAGCTGTCCAGTTTTCCCAGTACTATCTGTTGTAAAGACTGTAATTTCCCCTTTATATATTCATGCCTCATTTGTCATAATTTATTATACATGCATGGTTTTATTTCTGGACTTTCTATTCCATTAATCTATGTGTCTGCTTTCATGAGAATACTATACAGTTTTGATTACCACAGCATTGTAGTATAATTTGAAGTCAGGTAGCATGATACATTTTTTGTTCGTTGTCAAGATTGCTATGGCTATTCAACGTGTTTTGTGATTGTATTTAAGATCTTTTTATTCTAGTTCTGTAAAAAAAAAAAAAAAAGGGCCATTGTTATTTTCACAGGGAATGGAATGAATTAGATATGTAGATTGCTTTGGGTAGTAAAGACATTTTAACAATACTAATTCTAATTCTTCCAATCCATGAGCACAGACTCTCTTTCCATTCATTTGAGTCATCTTCAATTCCTTTTTTATCAATGTCTTATAGTTTTCAGAGTACAGGTCATTAACTCCTTGGTTAAATTTATTCCTAAGTATTTTCTTCTTTTTGATGTAATTGTACATGGAACTGTTTTCTTAATTTCTCCTTCTGATAGATCATTAAATGTGTATAAAAACACAACCAATTTCTATATGTTAGTTTTGTCTCCTACAACTTTACTGAATTCATATATCAGTTCTAATAGTTTGGATATATATGCATATGTGTATATATGTGTATATATGACTTAGGGTATTGGTATACAGTTTTATGTCATCTACAGATAGTTTTAGTTCTTCCTTCCAATTTGAGTGCCTTTTATAAGTTTTTAATTGCCTAATTAATCTGGCTAGGACCTCTAGTACTTTTTGAATACAAGTGACAAGACTGAGGATCTTATTTTTAATCTTAGAGGAAAAGTTTCAGCTTTTCATCCTTGAGTATACTGTTAGCTGTGGGTTTGGAGTATATGTCTTTATTATGTTACGATATTTTCCTTCTGTACCCACTTTTTAGATGGGTTTTCATCATAAATGACTGTGGAATTTTGTCAATTGCCTTTTCTGCATCTATTGAGATGATCATATGATTTTATCCTTCATTTTGTTCATGAGGTACATGATGTTGATTCACTTGGAGATGCACTTGCATCCGTGGAATAAATCGCATTTGGGCATGGTGTACAATCATTTTAATGTATTATTGAATTTGGCTTGCTACTATTTAGGATTTTTGCATATATTTTCATCAGAGCTATTGGTCTGTAATTTTCTTGCTTTGTGGTCTCTTTATCTGGTTTTGATATTAGAGTTATGCTAGACTCCTACAATGAGTTTGGTAGTGTCCTTCCTTCCCATTTTTGGGGAATAATTTGAGAAGAATAGGTATTACCTTATTTTTTAGGGGTGACAGGGAATGTTGGTAGAATTTACTTGTAAAACTTTCTGGTCCTGGACTTTTTTTGGAGGGAGGGCTTAAATTATTGATTCAGTTTCATTACTTGCAATTGGTCTACTCATATTTTCTATTTCTTTATTATCAGTCTTGGAGGTTGTGTGTTTCTGGGAATCAGTCCATTTCTTCTAGGTTTACCAATTTGTCAGGGTATAATTCTAATAGGTTCTTTTTTTTTAATTTTTTCAACGTTTATTTATTTTTGGGACAGAGAGAGACAGAGCATGAACGGGGGAGGGGCAGAGAGAGAGGGAGACACAGAATCGGAAACAGGCTCCAGGCTCTGAGCCATCAGCCCAGAGCCTGACGCGGGGCTCGAACTCACGGACCGCGAGATCGCGACCTGGCTGAAGTCGGACGCTTAACTGACTGCGCCACCCAGGCGCCCCTCTAATAGGTTCTTAATATCCTTTGTATTTCTTTGTCGTCTTTTGTAACTTCTCTTTCATTTCTGATTTTATTTGGATCCTCTCTTTTTTCTTTCCTGGCTAGAGGTTTATCAATTTTATCTTTTCTTTTCTTTTCTTTTACTATGCTTATTTTATTATACAGTTACATTTACACTTAGAATTGTTCATTTTTTCACCCCTTCATTTTTTAAGTGAGTCTCTAGTAGGCAGCACATAGATGGGTCTTGTTTTATTTTTTTTTTATCCATTTAACTATTCTCTGCCTTTTGAATCGAGCATTAAGTCCATTTACACTTCAAGTAGTTATTGATAGGTTTGTACTAATTGCCTATTTGCGCTACTTATTCTCTTCCATTTGTTACGTGATGATTTCTTTAGTGTTTTGCTTGGATTTATTTTCTCTTTTTGTATCTTCTATAAGTTTTGTTTTGTGGTTACCATGAGATAGGTAGGTAGATATGTATAGATATAGATACACACACACAGAGTATTCTATTTTAAGCTGACAGTGTCTTAAGTTTGAGTGCATTTTAAAACCGTTATATATTTACTCCCTCCCATTTTATGTTTTTGTCATTATGCATATTTTTATTGTGTGCATCTCTTGAATACCTTTTGTAGTTGATTTTGCTACTTTTTTCTGTTAACCTCCATATTAGCTTTCTTAAATGGCTGGTTGACTGCCTTTTCCATATATTTGGCTTTACCAGTGAGGGATTATTTTATATATAATATTTCCTTCTTATTTCTAGTTTTTGTCTTTTATTTCTGCTTATAGAGGTCCCTTTAATATTTCCTGCTGGCTTAAGAGTAATGGAATCTGTCTACTTTTGCTTGTCTGAGTAACTACCTTTCTTATATTCTTATTTGTAAGTTTTACCTTTCAGCACATTGAATATATTCTGCCACTTTGTACTGGTCTGCAAAGTTTCTGCTGAAACATAAGCTTACAGAATTTCTCTTGTATGTTATTTTTTTCTCTTGCTGCCTTTAAGATTATTTTACTTTTGCATTTTAATTTTACAATGCCTTGGTGTGAATCTCTTTGGGTTCATCTTGTTTGCAACTCTCTGTACTTTCTGGATCTGGATGTCTCCTCTCCCAGGTTAGGGACATCTTCTGCCATTATTTCTTCAATTAAGTTTTGTATGCCTTTGTCTCTTTCTTCTTCTGGGACCTTTATAATGTGAATGTCAGTATGCTTGATGTTGCCCTGGAGGACACTTAAAATGAGGATATTTTAAGTTTTTAGTTTTTTAATAGGCTATTCTTATTGGCCTATTTCCAGTAGTCTGCCTTTCAAAGCATTGATCCATTATACTGTAGCTCTGATTATTTCTTATATTTTCTAAGTCTTTGTCAAAGTTCTCACTGTGATCCTTCACTCTTAACCATTTGTTGACCATGTATTTGATAATTACATTATATTCCCTGTCAGGTAAATTACTTCTATTCATTTGCTTAGGGATTTTTTTCTCCAGGGGTTTTATCTTGTTTTGGAACACATTTCTCTGGCTCATTGGTTTGGCTTTCTGTGTTTGTTGCTACAAATTAGATGAAGCTGTTATCTCTTGTGGTCTCAAAACTGTGGCCTTAAATAGGAACATCACTGTGTAGTCTGTATTTTCCTGGTGGTGTTGGCAACCCAGCTGGAGTAGGTGAAGGCTAGGGAGTCCCAGGGTATGATACATTGGGGCCACCTTGGTGGAACACCTGGACCTGGGATGGACGAGGGTCTTGGGGTACACTGGATCAGCTTTAGCAGGTTGGCTAGAGTTCGGAGTTCCTGGACCTTGTTTCCAACCAAGGTGGGAGGTGGAGCATAAAATATGGTGTTTAATGGTGCCTCAATCTCAGGTAAAGTATGAATAATTCCATGCTCATTTGTTGGAATCTCTAGGTGGCTGAGTCTGCACACGGACTCCTGAGTAATATAATACTTCTCCCTCCTCAATTTGTCATCATGAGTCTGGTTCTCTTCATTATCATGTTCCTCCTGCCTTTTTCCATGTTGCCCCTCTACCATTTGTTGTGCTGAAGCTGTTTGATCAGCCTTCTGTTTTTCCTTCAGGAGGATTGCTTTATATGTGCGTGTAAATTCATCACATCTGTAGGAGAAGGTGAGTTCAGTATCTTCTCACACAGCATTGTGAACTCTTCCATGATTATTATTGTTTTCATGAAGTTGTCTGATCCTGCTGGATACCATCTTGTGTATGAGTAGTTGCTGGCAGGCATTAAACCCTCTGAGAGTATATAATGCATTAGAGATATTAATATGATGAATAAACAGAGGATATTTCTTGGAGCAGATTCCCTGGAGCCAAGATTTAACCACTTATATTCAGATTTTGTCTTTATAAGTCAATCTACAATTTTTTTGAATAATGTGTAATTGGGTTTTAATTTTTTCTGAGTCATTTTTATGAGCACAATATGATATATCAGCAAACATTATCAGATTCATTGTATCCTTTTTCAAGCAACAGTATTGCAGGTGAACTTCCACCTAAGTAAGGTCTTTATAGGATGGGAACAATCAGAGTAATTTTAAGTTTGGAAAACATACAGTTGAGAAAAGTTCTAGAGAGTAGTTTGAAAGCATTTTCAGATGATGATATGAGGATGGCAGTTTTTTCTTACAATGTTTATTTTTGAGAGAGAGGGAGAGACACAGAATCTGAAGCAGGCTCCAGGCTCCGTTCGAGCTGTCAGCAAAGAGTCCGATGCAGTGCTCAAACCCACGAACTGCAAGATCATGACCTGAGCCAAAGTCAGATGCTCAATAGACTAAGTCACCCAGATGCCCCTTGGACAGCAGTCTCAATCTAATGGATTTTTCTAGTTGGACAGTTTTTGATGATTTCCGCAGGTACTCTTAAACTTTCTTGAATGGACTATATAGCAGGCATGAAGGTTGTCCCCCCATAATTCATTGTAATGAATTCTCTGAAATTTACAAGTAGACAACAAAACCTCAAAGACAGAACTGTAATCTGATCTCTATAAGAGTATATTCTTGAAACGTAATCTCTGTCTATATAATCATCTCCCTTTTCATAGATAACCACAGTAACTTATTTGCAAATAAGTTTGGTTTTAATAAACTTGGCCTGTTAATTGACAAAGTGCAGCAAGAAAGGTTATTGATCCAGGGACACCTGGGTTGCTCAGTTGGTTAAGCATCCGACTTCGGCTCAGTGCATGATCTCTCAGCTTTTGAGTTCGAGCCCCACGTCAGGCTCTGTGCTGGCAGTTCAGAGCCTGGAGCCTGCTTTGGATTCTGTGTCTCCCTCTCTCTACCCCTTCCCCAGCTCACACTCTGTCTCTCTCTCAAAAATAAATAACCATTACAAAAAAAGAAAGAGAGGTTATTGAGCCAGATAGGTTCTTTTTTATTAGAACTTTTCATAAGGAATCTCAGATTGGACTTTTAAAAACCTCTTAAGGCTAGGAGGCCAACCTAAGGAATTGTACAATTGTGTCCTGGTTCAAGGAAAACAGATTTTTATTGAACTTATGCAAATACATATATTATCATGAAAAGTAAGAATATTTAATGGATTTCTGAATTCTGCAGGGATCAGGTAGAGAGAACAAGATATACATATCGAGTTTTGTTTCAAAAATATACTTTACCTAATTTGTAGATTTCTTAAAAGACAGAGGAATAGAGGGTCTTTTAAATCTGGAAAACAAAACATTAAAGAATCAGTAATGTTTTAAATGAAGTCCTGATAATTATAATTCTTATATTGCTTCATCTTGGATTAGCAGCTTTATGAATCATTTTTTCACTAGAATTTTAGAAACTCTTACCCAGTTCAGTCTTACAATGTTAAAGTTAGCAGAAACATACATTTTAGAGTACTTGTCAGAGTGTTTTCCATGAATCCTTTGAGAATAACTCATTAGTGCACAAATATTTTTGCAAAAGCATCAGAGTAAAACAAAAAATATGAGTGACCCAGGACTTAAAAAGAACCATGGTTAAAGATCTGATAATGGTTTATTATAATATAATTAACAAGGAAATTTAGCTATTTCTGTGACATACTTTTAAAAAAATTAATGTTTATTTTTGAGAGAGAACAAGCACAAGTGGGGAAGGTGCAGGGGAACGGAAGGTCTGAAGCAGGCTCTGTGCTGACAGTAGAGAGCCTGACCTAGGGCTTGAACTCATGAACCATGTGATCAGAACCTGAGCCACCCAGGCACTCCTCTGTGACACACATTTTAAAAGACATTATACTAGGATAGATCAGATTTTTAGAAGTTTCACATAATTTCTGTATTACTCATTTTAATGATATACCATAAAATATGATCTAAGATGGTTAAAATTATACTTGACAATATTTACATTCAATTTATCAAATAACTAAATGAACACTTATCTTTTTATTTCATTCAGAATTTTGTTTAAAATGTCAAAAGATTTAAAACATTTCACGAAATTGGGTCACTGTGAAATAATAGTTATCCATTCAAAGTGGTTATTAGAAGATTTAAAAGGCAAATACAGAAAGTTACATAGTTGTACAAAGCCTTGGTTATTTTTCTAAGTAATCAGAGTCTTGATAAAGGCAATGCAAAATACACTGTCTACAGAACATTTTTCATCAGAAACAAAGTTTTCTAGGTAGATCACGTTAAAGATAAAGAAACTGTTTATAATTTCTTATTGAGTTCAGACTAATGATCTTAAAAAATACTTTTTCCTTTTAACAGAAAACCAAATTTAATTCTGTAATAGCATACATTTGATATTAAAACTCTTTTGGGGATGCCTGGGGCTCAGTTAAGTGACGTGATTTTGGCTCAGGTCATAATCTCACAGTTTGTGGGATCGAACGCTATGTGGGGCTTTGCACTGACAGCACAGAGCTCACTTGAGATCCTCCCTTCCTTTCTCTCTGCTCCTGCTCCCCTCTCAAAAGAAATAAACTTAAACAACCTAACTTAAACCATTTCAATTTTAGCTCAGCCACACATAAAATTATTTTCTCAAGATCTATTTTCCACCAACCTTCTGTAATTTCTGTATCTTGGAATATTTTCAGACAAAATTACTTATTTCCCCTTGAAAAATACAAAAGTCCATGTCCTTTAGGCCTTTTCTTATCCAAAATTACATTCCATTTTTTTTTTTACCTACGTTTTATATACAACTGCTTTCTTTCATTCTTATTTCTAATAGTTTCTTAGCCCTAATAATCCTTAATTCCTAATGAAACCTAAGAAGTAATCATCTGAGGACAGGCAAGTTAATAAATAATTACAGAGACATGTTTTTTATAGTATAATTTTTAGTGTAGCAAAATAGTAATAGACCCAAAAGTCTTTTGTCACTCTCTAAAAATTAAAAGACGAAACTGATAAATTTGTTTATATTTAATGTTTCAGTATATTATCTTATTTGGAAATAATCTAGTCATTGCATTTGAGTAGAAATTTTGTGCTCATTTACATTTATTTAAAATATTTGTTGTTATGCTTGGATTAGACAATAAATAACTAATCACCTCATTTTTCTTGTTGACAAATTTTTAACACAGAGATTATGAGCTTATTTGATTAGAAAACCAAGGTAGAACAAGTTACATGTTTGCAATTATGTTTAGTATTGACAACTCTGAAGACATGCTTGTTTTTATTAAATCAACCAATTAAACTAGCTTCTATAGATTACAGATTATCCTGGGTCATGTGAACTTGAAAAATCTTTGGGTTAATTTCTGTATTTCTTAAAGTTTACAAATACATAAGCACTTATTTTTCTATAACTCGACTAAATAGAGCTCTTTGCATATATAGTATATATATAATTTATATATATTATATATATATAATATATATGTTTATATATTATATATAATGTATATATGTATATATATGTATATATATGTGTATATATACATAATATTTGTAAACAGGGATCATATATTAAAAAGTAGCCATGTCTCTGGTACAAAACTCAAAAGAATAGTTGGATTCAAATTATGTTTCTGACATATAGACTAAGTTTTCCCACTCAGGTGGCTAACATTGTTTAAAAGTTTTCTATTTGCATACCATAAAGATTTTTTAGAACTATTTTGTAGTCATTTTATCTCTTAGAACTTCTGAATACTAAAATATGCATTTCTTTGACTTTGAGCAGTTTGAGAAACTCTCAAATGTGCACTCCTTTTCCCTAAATAGTCCATAGACCAGGTAGAGTCATCTTTGCCTTTAGATTCCCTAAGATGTCTAACTATGAGGTACCCTGTTTTCCAACAGATTTTAAACAGAATAGGGTGACTTACCAAGAAACTTCAACAAATACATGTTCCTCTTGAACCTGTAAATGTGGCATTATTTAGAAATAGATTATGATGGGGTTATGCTTATAAGAGTGGACCCTAATTCCAATGACTAGTACCTTTGTGAGACTAAGGAGAAGGAAATTTTGATGCAAAGACACAGAAAAATACAGAGAAAAGATGGCCATCTAAAGATGAGGCAGAAATTGTAATGATGTAACTTTGAGCCAAGTTATGCTAAGGATTGTTAGTGAACTGCCAAAGCTGAGGCAAAAAAAGGTTCTTCCTTGAAAATTTCAGGGAAAGCGTTACAGGACTGACATTTTCATTTCAGACGTCTCCCAGAGTATAACAAAACAAACTCCTATTGGTTTAAGCCGCCCAGTTGTGGTAAATCATTATGGTGGCTCTAGGAAGCTAATACACTATTCATCCCTCTACTTCATCTTGCATTCAAATCCTCTGTAAGCCTTCTCTAACAGCCATGAAGCCATGTGCCTCTCTGTAGTACTCTCATTGTGCCCTTTGCATTGTCATTCATAGCACTGAACACATTATATTAAAATTCCCTGCCAATGAATTTGCTTCCATAGTGTTTTTACTATTTAATTGTGTATGATACTGTGCAACAATCTGTGCACATGAAATTGAACACTTTGCAGAGTTTTGACATATGAATGTACCTGTCAGAATATTACCTAATCAACACACCACACTGTTCTGTTGAAAATGACTATTTGATAAAATATATCTTAATTATTTAACAGTGAAAGTAGAATAACTTTTGCCCTTACTTGTGACAAGGACAATGCTGGCAAAGATATAAAGTGAAGTGCATGTAAAAATATGAAATATTGAAATTAACTTGATCATTAAAATAGAAAATGTTTGTACAAAATGCAAATTATTTATAATACATTTTGACTAATACTATTAAAGGAGATTCCTCTGCAAATGAAATGTGTTCAGTATTTTGCTAACAAATTGCATGTCAGTATTAATTATGATTGTGAAAGATAAATATACACAATAAAAGAGAGCTCATTAAAGATAGATTCACTCCATTATTTTCTTAATTATTTTTAAACCATAATATATTCTTTCCAGAAATAAAACTTGCTTGAAATTTGCAAATATTTAAATGCTCATTTTCTTCACAGACACCATTTATACAAGAACTTCATACAATGCATTTACACATAAAGCACTTCTAGGGTACAAAACCACATTTTAATTATATACTATCAGCTAATGATATCTGAATAAAGCACACATATAAAAACAATTTCAGGAGAAATCTAAAACTCTATTGGAGTTTTAAAATCAAACAATAGGTAACTATGAAATAGAAAAAGGAAGGTAATTTAGTAGACAGAAATTTCATACATTTGTCCAAATTAAATACATTTAATCATAAACATGACTTAAAGATACATGATTATATTTTGTGAAAATTATTATTTCTTTTGCTTTAGCTTGAATGAATTCAGATAATCTAGCACAGTAAATTGTTCCCATAATTTGAACATTATACTTATTTTATTTAAAAGATATACCTAACAGGACTTCTTGTTTCAGCCCTAACACACACACACACACACACACACAAACATTGAAGTCATCCAAGACACACAACAGGAAAATCCTGAAAAACCCAGAAATTAATGCATAATTTAGTACTAAATATGGAATCCAGTTTGTAGGGCAAATCACCATCCCAAAGTCTAGAAAAACAGGTAGACTCACATGGTCACAGCAAAAATCTGCTTACCTGGAGAAAAAGCTACAGAAGCCATAAAATGGTAGGGCCTCTGTAGTGGTAACATTGATTAGTCCATCAAGTCCAGCAGCAACTTGAGTGTTGAGTGAGAAATTCCTGGGTGCTACATTCTTTAGGGGACCCCCAAATTTCATGAGTTTTATATCTAGAAATACCAAGTTTCTCTCATAATGAAGAGTCAAGAAAATCCTCTCTGGTGTTAGGAATGGGGAAGATAACCATATTAGTTTCTTAGGGCTGCTGTAACAAATCATCATAAACTCTAAGACTTAAATAATAGAGATGTATATCTTACCGTTCTGGAAGCTAGAGGTTAAAAATCAATTTCACTGACCTGAAAGGGTCAACAAGGCTGTTCTTCCTTAGGAGACTTGAAGGGAGACTTCATTTCTTGTTCTTCCAGGTCCTGGTGGCTGCTGTATCCCTGACGTATGGCCATATCATTCCAATCTCTGCTTCTGTGGCCACATTGTCTCCTCTTCCTTTACATGCTTCTTATGAGGACACATATGATTAAATTTAGGGCCCACCTGGAAGATTGATGATAATATGCCTAATGTCAATACACTTAATCATATCTGCAAAGAGCTTTTGCCTTCTGAGTTAACAATTACAGGTTCCAGTGATTAAGACCTGATATCTTTGAGTGGCCATTATTCCATCAATAGCATACACATTTTCAAATATTCACAGAATATTCTCCGTGACAATAAGCTAATCTATGAGCAAAGACTTTACTTGTTTTATCTTACCTGAGGAAGAGCATTTATCCCAAATCAGTCCCATTTAGCATTCTTGTCTTACATAAATTAAAAAAAAAAAAGTATAAAGATGTCTTAGCTATGAGGGATACTGTTTTCCAACAGCTGTTGTAAAACTTAAGGAATAATGTATTTTCCATGCTTTTGAACAGAATAGGGTGACTTAAACAAACAAAACACATGTCCATCTTGAACTTGTGTACGTGACATTATTTAGAAATGGAATTGGTGCAGATGTAATCAAGTTATGGGGTCATGCTTGATACAGTTATCCCATGGATGTAAGGGTAGTTCAGTATCTTCAAATCAATCAATGTGATGCAGTTCATTAAAAAAAGAAAGGATAAAAACCATGGATAATCAAGGGTGATCATATCTTCTCAATAGTTGCAGAAAAAAAGCATTTGACAAAGTACATCTATTCATTCATGATAAAAACTTCCAACAAAGGAGGTTTAGAGAGAACATATCTCAACATAAATAAAGGCTAAATATGAAAACCCACAGCTAACATCATAGTCAGTGGTGAAAAACTGAGAGCTTTTCCTCTAAAATCAGGAATAACACAAGGATGTCTACTATCACCATTTTTATTCAACATAGTACTGGAAGTACTAGCCACAACAAAGAAGAAAAGAGAATAAAGGGTATCCAGATGGATAAGGGATAAGTAAAACTATTTGCAGAAATATTATATATAGAAAACCCTAAAGACTCCACCAAAAAAGCTACTAGAACTGTTAAATGAATTTAGTAAAGTCACAGGATACAAAATATACAGAAATTAGCTGCATTTCTATACACTAATAAAAAGCAGAGAAATTAAAACAATCTCATTTGAAATTACATCAAAAAAATAAAATACCTAGGAATAAACTTAACCAAGGTAGTGAGGTAAAAGATCTATTCTCCAAAAACTGCAAAACCCTATGATAGAAATTGAAGATGACACAAATAGAAAGATATTCCATACTCATAGATTGGAAAAACAATACTGTTAACATGCCCATTCTATCCAAAGCAATCTATAAATTTAATCCAATTTCTACCAAAATACATTTTTCACAAAGCTAAAACAAATAGTACTGAAATCTGTATGAAACCACAAAGCAATATCAAGAAAGAACAAAACTGGAGGTATCACAATTCCAGATTTCACAATATACTTCAAAGCTGTAACAAAATAGTAGGTACTCTCAACAAAAATACACACATAAATCAATGAAACATAATAGCTTAGTAATAAACCTACATTTATATGATTAATTCATGACAAAGGAGGCAAGAATATACAATGGGGAAAAGACGATCTCTTCAACAAATGGTGCTGGGAAACCTGGACCACTTTCTTACACCATACACAAAATTAATTCAAAATGAATTAAACATCTAAGTGTGAGACCTGAAATCATAAAACTCCTACAGGAAAACATAGGCAGTAATTTCTCTGACATCAGGTTAGCAACATTTTATGGATAGGTCCCCTCAGGCAAAGAAAACAAAAGCAAAAATAATTATTGAGACTATACCAAAAAAAAAAAAGTGTTTGCACAACAAAGGAAATTACCAACAAAACAGAAAGGCAACCTACTGACTATGAGAAGATACTTGCAAATCATATCTGATTAAGGAGTAATATCCAAAATATGTAAAGAACTTATACAACTCAAAGCATATGCACAAAAAACCCTCAAACAGTGATATTAAAAAATGGGCAGGAAATCTGATCAAACTTTTTTTTCAAAGAGGACATACAGATGGCCAAGATGACACATGAAAAGATGCTCAACATCACTAATCTTAGGGAAATGTAAATCAAAATTATAACAAATATGACCTTGCACCTTCCAGAATGACTAAAATAAAAACCAAAAGAAATAACAGATATTGGGTGCCTGAGTGGCTCAGTTGGTTAAGCATCTGACTCTTGATTTTGGTTCAGGTCATCATCTCATAGTTCTTAAGTTTGATCCCCACTTTGGGCTCTAGAGCTGACAGTGCAGATACTGCTTGGTATTCTGTCTCCCTCTCTCTGACCCTCCCCTGTTTGCTGTCTATATCTCTGTCAAAATAAATAAAGATATTAAAAAAAGAAATAAGTTTTGGTAAGGATGTGGAAAAAAAGGAACCTGAGTGAACTGTTGGAGGTAATTCAAACTGGGGCAGCTACTGTGGAAAGTGGTACAGAGGTTCCTAAAAAATTTAAAAAATAGAATTAACATATGATTGCACAATAATTCTACTGGGTATTTGCCCAAAGAAAATGAGAATGCTAATTCAAAAAGATGCATGCATTCCTGTGTTTACTGCAGCATTACTTATGATAGTTAAGATATGGAAGCAACCCAAGTGTCCATCGATAGATGAATGGATAAAGATATGTATATGTACATACACACACACCGACACATATTCACAATGGAATATTACTTAGCCATAAAAAAGAATGAGATTTTGCCATTTGTAACAACATAGGTGGACCTAGAGGGCTAAATGAAATAAGTCAGAGAAAAACAAATACCATATGATTTCATTCATGTGGAACTTAAACAAATAGACCAATAAACATAGGAGACAAATAAACAGACTCTTAAATATACAGAACTGTAACCATCAGTTTTTTTGGTTGCCAGAGGGGAAGTACATAGGGGAATGAGTAAAATAAATAAATGAGATTAAGAGCTCACTTATTTTGATGAGCTTTAAATAATATGTAGAAATCACATATAGAATTATTAAATCATGATATAAACCTAAAACTAATATAACATTGTATGTTAATTATACTTTATTAAAACAATCTCATAGAGAAACTGTTTGTAAATTATACAAAGAACTCTTAAAACTCGATGAAACAAAAAAAATCCAATCAAAATGTGCAAAATATCTGAATAGACACCTCACCAAAGAAGACATTCAGATGGCAATTAATCACTTGAACTCAAGCTCAAAATCACTTGTCATTAGGGCTTTACAGAATAGAATAACACCACGCAGGTAACTACCTATTAGATTACCTAAAATCCAAAACCTGGCAATACTTGTTGTTAGAAAGCAAGTCGAGCAATGGAAACTATTTTTCTATTTACATGATATTCTGGAAAAGGTAAACTGTAATAATTGTAAAGAAATTAATGACTCCCAGGTGTCCATGAGAAGGCATTGAGAAGGCTGAATAAGTGAAGCTTGGGAAATTTTAGTGTGGTTAAACTACAGTGTATGAGGCAGTAATGATGGCTGCATGACACTACAGATTGGTCAATACTCAGAATTTTAGAGCACAATAATTGAACCTTAATAAATGAAAAACAAATTTAAGTCCTTTAACAGAGCAGAGGATTCCAGGATGCGATGCAGAATATGGAAAAAAACAATTCAACTGTATTAGAAATGTGTTATCCTCACTGGAAGGGGTACAAGAGATTGCTAATATAAGCAATTTTGGAGTGAATGTAATCTCTAAGACTAAAGGCAATGGAAACTGTACATGAGAACTGCATCCAGTTGATAAAGTTGCTTTTCACGGGTATGGGTTAATAATTCTGATATTATACATATAGACAACTGAATAATTAAGTAAATAGATGAAGGATGGTAGGAGTCAGTTTTCTCACTTTTGGAATGGGAGATTGAACATAAGGAAGAAAAAGAGACTAAAATAATACAGCTACTGATCAGCATCACAGACTGCAGTATTAACTCATATTTAACTGAATGTGGATACAGATAACCATTTAGAAATATCTGTAGAGATGTACATCCATAGAATCGTACTGTTTGGAATACAGTTGAGGTGGAGAGATAGCTGAGATGGCAGGTATTGGAGTAATGGATTAAACACAGAAAGCCAAAATGAAAGAATTAAGCCTTAGTCACTTACTACAATATTATAAACAAGCATCTAAACAGGAAGAAGTGACAACACTGTGCTGCATTCCATGTTTCCCTAATGAATGGTGTGCCAGGCAAAGATCAGGTGGATCAGCAAGACATGAAGACTGTCTTACAGTAGAGGCGTCTTTGAACAAAACATTCCTGCAGATTTATGGACTGTGAAGCCAGGGGTGCATGGACGATGGTAGGAAGAGAGGAAAGACGTGGAAGTAGAAACGTAGTTAAGTATTTAAGGGGTACTTAGGATCTTTAAGAAATCCCCTTCTTCCCCTGATAAGGAGGTTTCTGAAGACAACTTTGGTTGAGGACCCCAAGTCAAGAAATCTAGAAATGAAGGCACCAGAGCACTGAGTATTGTGCCATTTAACTTGCCCTACTGTTCTCTTTCTCTCTCTCTTTCTCTGTCTCTGTCTCTCTCTCTCCCTGCTCATAACTAGACAAGAAAACCAACTGCCTGAAATCACAGTGAAAAGCAGCAGTATGATAGCACTAAAAGATGCAAATCAGAGCTCTTTTAAGCTCCATTCTCGGTTGTCAATATTTGTCCTGTCTAGTAATTCCATGAAATTTTCAGTAAAAAAAAAAAGTCTTAATTTGACCTGACTCAGAATTCACCAATGGCCAGACATGTTTTTCTGGCCAATCAGTGCCAATTGTTTAACGTTACAGATATTCCAGACAATAAAAGTTGGAACAAACAATAAGCTAACCAAAAGACTTAAATAAAAAACAAAAATAAAAACAAAAACAAAAAAATGGGGGGAATACAAAGTCTACATAAGGCTGTGGACTGTGAATATGTGAATTTTTACATATTCCTAGAAGGTTATGCACAGATTAAAGCCTGAATGTTACGACTTGCAGGTATACCACAGCCCACATACAGAAATCCTCAGCAAAAATTGGGAAGGTTATTAATCACAAGCATCTAAGGAAATCACCATAAATACATTAGTCGTTCACTAAGCGACCCAAAAGGAAATTCCAGTGAAAATTCAATTACAGAAAGAATACATTCTTTACATAATTAACTTTGAAATGCCTCTAAACAAACAAATAGCAATAACAACAAATGCTGGAGGTGGTCTGATTTCCAGAATTGTCATATTATATATTATTTAATATATCCATGTTTAAAAACTACAAAATATACAAAGAAATAAGAAAGTATGGCCAATACAAAGAAAAGGAAGCAGTCAATATAAACCCAGGAAGCTGTTGGCTTGACTTAAACTCAACAAAGACATTAAATCAGTTATCTTAAATATGTTCAAAGAATTTAAGAAAAACATATTTAAGGTACTAAGCAAAGTATATGAGTGATATTTATCAAATATAGTGTATCCATGAAGGATGGCAATCATTTAAAAAATTAGATGGAAATTTAAAAGTTGAAAATCATAATAAACAGCATGCAGAATTCAGTAAAAGGGCCCCAGAGCAGTTTTTACTTAGCAGAAGAAATAACAAATTTGAAGAGAACTCAACTGAGATTATATCAGTTGATTATCAGATTATATTACTCAGGTATTCTCAATTATCTTAGTCTGAGAAACTGAAAGAAATAAAAATATCAAAATTCTCTAAGACTTGTGGCACAATATGATGAGTATCAACATAGACTTAATGTGATTATCAGAATGAAAAGAGAAAGAAGTCATGGAAAGAATATTTGAAGAAATAATGGACCAGGGGTGCCTGGGTGGCTCGGTTGATTAAGTATCCAGCTCTCGGTTTTGGGTCAGGTCATGATGTCATGGTTCATGAGTTCAAGCCCTGCACTGGGTTCTGTGCTGACAGTGTGGAGCCTGCTTGGGACTCTCTCTCTCTCTCCCTCTCTTTCTGCCCCTTCCCTGCATGTGCTTTCTCTCTCTCAAATAAACTTAAAAAAAAAGACAATGGACCAAAACTTCACAAATTTGGTGAAAAGCATTAATATTGCTATCTTTTAAAAGCTCAACACACTTCAAATAAGATACACTGAAAGAGATCCACACCTAGACAAGTTATAAACATTAACAAAAAGAGAACCTTGAAATTAGCATGAGATACAACTCATCACACACAAGGACTCCACTAAAAGATTGACAGCTTTTTTCATCAGAAACCATACAAGCCAAAAGGCAGTGGAATGATATAGTCAAAATAATATGAAAAAATATTGTAATTCAAGAATTATGTATCTAGAACTATCTGTTGAAAAAATGGACAGTAAGAAATTCTCAGATTAAAAAAAAAACTGAGGATTTTGTTGCTTACTGACCTGCTCTAGAGAAAGAAAAACGTACGAATGGTGATCTTTCAGGCTGAAATAAATGACAGCAGACGATTATTTGAATCCTGCGGAAGGCATAAAGAACACCGTTAAAGATAACAGCATAGGTGAATGGCAGCATAAATGTGGTTTTTGAAGCTTTTTTTCTCCTATATGAATTGAATGACAATTATGAAAATCAATATTTCTAAATCTGAACTGTCATGCAGTGTACAAAGATATAATTTTTCTGATAGCAGCACAAAGAAGGGAGAGATAATTAAGATAAAGGAATATATTTTTGTATACTCTTGAAAATGTTAGTATCAATTGAAGAAGACTGTCATAATTCAAGATGTTAATTGTAAGAACAAGGACAACCATTGGGAAAACATCACAAAAATGTAGTCAAATAACAAATGTACATTAAAAAGATACCTATTTGATAAAAAAGAAAGTAATAATTTAAAGATAGAGAAACAAATTAAATGTATGACTTATAGAAAGCAAATAGCTCACTAGGTGACATAAATCTTGTCTCATTAATTCTATTAAATTCTAATGGATTAACTTTACAATAAAAATAAAGATTTGCATAATGGATAAAATCAAAATTTAACATTATGTTGCCTTTAGGAGACAACTGAACTTCAAAACCACAGACTGAAAATAAAATGATAGAAAAAAAAAAGCCATGAAACAATAATAAAAAAGGCCTGCAATGTTTAATATCAGACAAAATAGACTTTAGTACAGAAATTGTTACTAGAGACAAAGATATTAATGCTAAAAGCTTCAGTTAATTAAAATATATAAATACATATGTACTTCATATTAGATCCCTATAGTACATAAACCAATAATTCATAAATTTGAAGGGAAACAAATGATGTCAGAATAATATACGGATATTTTTGCACTTTTAATAATGGATATAATATCTAACATAAGATAATAAATAGATCTGAACTATGTTACAGACCAACTATAAGTAAACATGTCTACAGAACACTCTACCCAACATCACCAGGAAACATATTCATCTTAAGTGCATATAGAATATTCTCCTGAATAGATAATATGTCAGGTCATATTAACAACTCCCAAAAGTTTTAATGAAATATTACAAAATATATTCTTCCAATAATAAAAGGATATATAAATTCAATAACATTCTCCAAGATAACTACTGAGTAAAATATGAAATCACAAGTGAAATTATAAAATAATTTGAGAGGAGTGAAAAGAAAAACACAGCATACCTAAACATACTAATAAAGCATTTCTTAAGAGAAATTTATTGTTATAAATGCTATTTAAAAATAATTTTGAAGGGTGGGGAGTTCTAGGGTGGCTCAGTTAGTTGAGCTTACAACTTTGGCCCTGGTCATCATCTCATGGTTCATAGGTTGAAGCCCCACATCAGGCTGGCTACTGTCAGTGCAAAGCCTGCTTCCAATCTTCTGTCTCCTTCTCTCTGCCCCTCCCCCTCAAAAATAAAATAAACATTTAAAATAATAATAATTTATTGGGACACCTAAATTTAGGTATCCGACTTCAATGCAGGTCATGATCTCATGGTTCATGAGTCCAAGCACCCACATAGATCTCTGCTGTCAGCACAGAGCCTGCTTGGGATCGTGGTCTCCCTCTCTCTCTGCCTCTCCCCCACTCTTTCAGCTATGTCTCTCTCTCTCTCATAAATAAACATTAAAAAATTCTTAAAAATAAAAAAAACAAAAATAATTGATTGAATTTATAACCTAATGCTCTCAGTTAAGAACTAGAAAGAGTAAACTAATCTCAAAGCAAATAGAAGATTAGATATACGAAATACAAGAACAGAGATAAGAGAATAGGTACTATATTAAAAAAAATCAGTTCAGCAAAACTAAACATTTGTTCTTCAAGGAGATCAACTAAATTGACAAACTTTCAGATAAACTAATATAAAAAGGGAGAAGACTCAAATTACTATAATCAGACATGAAAGAGGGGGCAATACTACTAACTTTACAAAAATGACAAGAATTATATGGAAATACTATAAACAATTATACACCTAAAATGTAGATAATCCAAATGAAAAAAATTTCTGGATAGATAAAAACAACAGAAACTAATTCAAGAATAAATAGACAATCTGAATATACTTGTAACAAGTGAGGAGACTGAATTGGCACTAAAAAAATGCTCTACAAAGAAAATTTTTATACAAGATGATTACTGAAGAATTCTACAAAAGAAGATGAATTTACACTGATACGTAATGTCTTCTAAAAGAAGAGGAAGAAACATGGCTCACCTTATTCAAGGGGCCATAAGTACAATGATATTAAACCAGAGAGAGATATCACAAGAACAGAAAATTATACAAATTATCTCTTATAGACATAATATTCCTCAATAAAATATAGCAAGCCAGATTCAGAGCAATATTAGAAGGATTAAACACTATGTCCAAGTGGGATTTATCCAAAAAATACAAGATTGTTTCAACAAATGAAAGTAAGTCTATGTAAACCACTATATTAAGAGAACAAAAGATATAAAAATGGTCTTAAAAAAAAGAAGCCTAACACAGAATTCATTCATTGCTAACAACGAAGACCAAAAGCTTTCTTATAAAGTCAAGAACAAGACAATAATGTCCTCTTTCACTATATCAGTTTAGAGTAGCTCTACAGGCTCCAGCCAGGGCAATTACAAAAAAAAGAGGGAATTAAAGAAAACTCATTGTTAAAGTCATAATAGTGAAAGATTGTCTGCTCCCACCTCATATGATATCGTATATAGGAAATACTAAGCTTCCCCCAAAATTATTACATCTAATAACTGAATTTATCAAAACTTCAGAGTACAAGTTTAATAAACAAAAACCAATTGTATTTACAAGCACTAGCCAAATCAATCAGAAAATGAAATTGACTAAATGATCTCATTTATAATATCAAAAAGTAAACTAGATGTAGATTTAACAAAAGAAGTATATGACTTTTACATGAAAAACTACAAAATATTGTTAACAGACATTAAAAACTAAAATGCAGAGATGTCTTATGTTGATAGTTTGGATGAATTAAAATTGTTAAAAAGGTAAACACCTTAATTATTTCACAGAGTTAACACAAACTTTACCAAAATTCCAGATGATAATTTTGCAGAAATTTATAATTGGATACAAAAATTCATAAGGAACTGCAAAAAACTCAGAATAGCCAAAATAAACTTGAAAAGGAAACAGAAAAAAAGAAACAATATTTGAAGATTTATTTTTTTGTTTCAAAATTTACAACAAAACTACAGTAATCAAGTCTCCATGGATTAGCATTAATATAGACATAAAGATAGAATAAAGGAATATAGAAATAAACACTTTTAAGTTTAATTAATTTTTTAAAGTTTGCTTTTGAGATAGAGAGCACATAGCATGTGCACAGGGGAGGAGTAGAGAGAGAAGGAGAGAGAAAGAATCCCAAGCTGGTTCCACTGTCATCATGGGAGCCCAACGCGGGGCTTGAACTCATGAAACATGAGATCATGACCTGAGCCAAAATCAAGAGTTAGATGCTTAACCCTAAGTTCAATTAATTGCCCCTAAATTCAATTAATTTTGATAGGGGTGTCAAGACAATTCAAGGGGGGAAAGAATAGTCATTAAACAATTGTGCTTAGAAAGATAGCCACATGCCAGTAATAATGTTGAACCTGTACCTTATACAATATACCAACAAACAAATATACAAACAAAACTGAAAATAGATAAAAGACCAAAGTGTAAGAAATAAAATGATTAAGTTCTTAGAATTTATACACCTAACTCTTTATGTCGCTGGATTACATGAAGTTATATCTTCTTCAATGGGATTTTTTTAAATTTTTTAATGTTTATTTATTTTTGAGAGAGAGAGAGTGTGTGTGGGTGGGGAAGGGTCAGAGAGAGAGAGAGGGAGACACAGAATCCAAAGCAGGCTCCAGGCTCTGAGGTGTCAGCACAGAACCCAATGCAGGGCTCGAACTCACGAACCATGAGATCATGACCTGAGCCGAAGTCAGACACTTAACCGACTGAGCCACCCAGGCGCCCCATGAAGTTATATCTTATATGTCAAAACAAAATAATAAAGGCTGGAAAGATGGCAGAAAAGGAGGACCTTAAGCTCACTTTGTCCTGAATACAACTAGATAACACAGCAGCATAAATACCCCAGAAAAGTGACCTAAAGCATGTCAGAACAAACTCCCCAATTGAGATAGAGAAGAGGCCACATCCAAGGGGGCTAGGAAGGGCAGAGACATAGTCAAGTACAGACTTTCAGGACTGTGTGTTGGGGGGGAGCTGTGAGCTTATCTCAGACATGTCTGGAGGAGAAGGAATCAGGGGAAGACCCCTCAAGGAATAAGGGAGTAGACAAGCACCATTTTCCTCCCTTGGACCCCAGTGTAAACACATGGCAACCTGGGGGAACCAGCACGATGCCGACATTCACTACCTGCTATGTTTATACCAAGTCCTTCCCCACCCATGCTTCAGCGGATCTGCCCTTTCCAGTCACACTTGCCTCAGTTACAGCATTTCGGTTTCTTTCTCCTAGAAAACCAGCACTCACATTGCCAATACTGCATCTCTAGACCAGTGTGCTTTGCAGGGCCTCTGTCCCTGTAGCGGCAGCGGTGACAGGTACTTTGGGAGCCTGAGGTGCACCTTGCTAAGAGTGCATCCACCACCCAGACAGTCCTGGTTCCTACAGTAGTGGCCACAGGTCTCATTTCACAAGCAGACCAGCAAGTACCTTGTTAAAATTATATGTCCCACCCTGGCTGGGGACCAACCACTGCTCACAATAAGCAAAGAGAGCCTATGCAGATTACTGGACTAGAGGAAAAAGTGGCTAGGACATAACAGTAAGGCACACAAAATACATAGGAGACCTCCCCTGAAATGCCATATTCCTCAGACATTGCACTTCAGGACACTACAGGACCTCTTCTTTATAAAGCCGTTACTTTCAAGAGCAAGAGACATAGCTGTCTTCCTAACACAGAGAACAGACACAGAGAGTTAGACAAAATGGGAAGGCAGAGGTATATGTCCCAAATGAAGGGGCTCCTGGGTGGCTCGGATGGGCGGCCAACTTCGGCTCAGGTCATGATCTTGCGGTCCATGAGTTCAAGCCCCGCATCGGGCTCTGTGCTGACAGTTTGGAGCTTGGAGCCTGTTTCAGATTCTGTGTCCCCCATCTCTCTCTGCCCCTCCCCCACTCGTGCTCTGTCTCACTCTGTCTCTCAAAAATAAATGTTAAAAAAACTTAAAAATACACTAGATGGAACAAATAGCAGGCTAGAGGAAGCAGAGAAACTAACTAGTGACCTGGAAGAAAGAGTAATGCAAAGTAATCAAACCGAGCAGGTGAGGGGAGGGGGGGAAAGAAAAGAAAAAAAGCAAGAATAGACTTAGGGAACTTAGAGATTTCACCAAGCATAATAATGAAAAAGAGCAAGATGAGAGAAAATACCAAAAATAGCCACAAAGCAAGTAATAACATGGCAAAAAATACATACCTATCAATAATTATGTTGAATGCAAATGGAGTATAAGCTCCAATCAAAAGATATAGGCTTACAGAACGAAGAAACAGAACCTGTCTATATGCTGTTTACAAGAGACTTATTTCAGACCTAAAGATGCATGCAGATTGAAAGTGAGGGGATAAAGAAATATTTATCATACACATAGTTTCGAAAGAAAGCCAGGCTAGCAATACTTCTATCAGACCAAAAAATTTTAAAATAAGGACTGTAACAAGTAACAAAAACGGACACTATGTAATATTCAGAACCCGGTAAGAAGACATAACAATTGTACCTATTTATGCACTCAACATAGAAGCCCCCAAATACATACAACGGTTAATAACAAACAAAGGAACTATTATTTGAGAGTTATACAGTAATAGTAGGGGATGTTAACACCACACTTATGTTAATGGACAAATCATCCAAACTGAAAATTAACAAGGAAACAGTGGCTTTGAACAACCTAGTGGAAAAGATGGATTATGTAAATATATATAAATAATATATAATTATATAAATAATATATAAATAATAAATATAAATATACAAATATATAAATAATATATAATATATATAAATAATATATATAAGTAAATATATACTTATATAAGTATATAAATATATATAAGTATATATAAATAATATATTATAATATATAATATATATAGATGTTTATATATATATATATATATATATATATATATATATATATAAACGTTCCATCCTAAAACAGAAAAAATACACATTCTTTTAGAAGTGCACCTTGGATGTCCTCTATAATGGATCACCTTTTAAGATACAAAACAAGTCTCAACAAATTTAAGAAGATCAAAGCTATACCAAGCATCTTTTCTGACCACAACACTATAAAATTAAAAATCAGGGCGCCTGGGTGGTTCAGCCAGTTAAGCAGCCGACTTTGGCTCAGGTCATGATCTCATGGTTCACGAGTTTGAGCCCCACGTCAGGCTCTGCACTGACCGTTCAGAGCCTGTAGCCTGATTCAGATTCTGTGTCTACTTCCCTCTCTGCCCCTCCCCCACTCATGCTCTGTCTCTCTCTCAAAAATAAATTAAAAAAAAAATTAAAAAGGGTGAAAAAATTTTAAAACATTAAAAATCAACTCCAAGAAAAAAAAATTGGAAAGAGCACAAACACGTGGAGGTTAAAAACCATGCTACTCAACAATGCATGGGTTAACCAAGAAATCAAAGAAATCAAAAATTACATGGAGAGAAATGAAAATGAAACCACAACATTCCAAAATCTTTGGATGCAGCAAAAGTAGTTTTAAGAGGAAAGCTTGTAGCAATACAGGCATATATTAAGAAGAATAAACTCAAATAAACAACTTAATCATATACCTAAAGAAGGTAGAAAAAGAACAAAACCCAAAATGAGCAGAAAGGACATAATAAAGATCATAGCATAAATATATAGAAAGAGAGAGAGAGAGAGAACAGATCAATGCAATGAGCAGCTGGTTCTTTGAAAAGATCAACAAAATTTGTAAACCTCTAGACAGACTTATCAAAAATAAGAGAGTGGAAGAGGGAGATCAAGAGGGAAGGAGAGGTCGGGGGGTGGGGAGGACTGAAACAAAATCAGAAATGAAATAACAACTGACATAAAAAAATACAAAGGATTCTAAGAACATATTATGAGAAATTATATGCCAACAAATTGGACAACCTAGAAAAAAAGAATAGATTCCTAAAAAAATATGATCTAAATATGAAGCAGGAAGAAATAAAAATTTTGAATAGACTGATTAGTAGCAATGAAATTGAATCAGTAATCATAAAGTTTCCAGCAGACAAAATCAAGGACTGGATGGCTTTTCAAGTGAATCCTAACAAACATTGAAAGAAGAGTTAATATCTATTCTTTTCATACTATCAAAAAAAACAAAATTGAAGAGGAAGGAAGACTTCCAAATTTATTCTAGGAGGTCAGTATTACCCTGATACCAAAATCATGTAAAGACACAACAAAAAAAGAGAACTAAAAGCCAATATTTTTGGTGAACATAAATGCAAAAATCCTCAACAAAATGCCAGCAAACTAAATCCAACAAAACATTAAAATAATTATTCACCACGATCAAGTGGGATATATTCCCAGGATGCAAATATTGTTCAATATTTGCAAATCAATAAATGCGATACATCACATCAATAAGAGAAAGGATAAAACCCATATATTTTTTTGATAGATGCAGAACAAGCAGTTGACAAAGGACAACATCCCTTCATGATAAAGCCCTCAGCAAAGCAGGTCTAGAAGGAACACACATCAACAAAATAAAGACCATATATGAAAAATACCCATAGAGAACATCATTCTCAATGACAGAAACCTGAGAGCTTTTCCTCTAAAATCAGGACCAAGACAAAGATGTCTACTTTCACCACTTTTATTCAACATAGTACTGGAAGTCCTAGCCACAGAAATCAGACAACAAAAAGAAATTAAGTCATTCAAATTGGTAAGGAAGAAGTAAAACTTTCACTATTTGTAGATGACATATTACTGTGTATACAAAACAATAAAGATCCCACCAAAACTACTTAAACTGATAAATGTTTTCAGTCAAGTTGTAAGATATAAAACCAATGTACAGAAATCCATTAAATTTCTATACACTAATAATGAAGCAGTAGAAAGAAAAATGAAGAAAGCAATCTCATTCACAATTACACTAAAAACAGTAAAATGCCTAGGAATAAACTTCAGCAAGGAGGTGAAAGACCTATTCTCTGAAAACTAGAAAATATTGATGAAAGAAATTGAAGAGGGCACAAATGGAAAGACATTCCATGCTTATGAACTGAAAGGACATATAATATTAAAATGTTTATACTACCCAAAGCAATCTACAAACTTAATGCAATCCCTATCAAAACACCAACAGCATTTTCCACAGAACTAGAACAATCCTAAAATTTCTATAGAACCACAAAAGACTGCAAATAGCTAAAGCAATCGTGAAAAAAAAAGACAAAACTGGAGGTATCACAATTGCAGACTGCAAGTTATATTATAGAGCTGTTGTAATCAATATAGTATGATACCGGCACAAAAAATATACTAACATATCAATGGAAAAGAATGGAATGCTCAGAAATAAACCCACAGTTATATGGTCAATTAATCTTTATCAAAGGAGGAAAGAATAACCAATGGGAAAAAATAGTCTCTTCAACAAATGTTAGGAAAACTGGACTACAAGACTGAAACCGGACCGCTTTCTTCTACCATACACAAAAATAAACTGAAAATTGATTAAGGACCTAAAAATGAGACCTGAAACCTTGAAAATCCTAGAGGAGAACACAGGCAGTAATTTCTCTGACATTCGTTGTAGCAACATCTTTCCAGATATATCTCCTGAGGCAAGGGGAACACAATCAAAAATACACAACTGAGACTACATGAAAATAAAAAGTTTCTGCGTGGCAAAAGGAATGACCAACAAAACTAAAAGACAACATACTGAATGGGAGAAGATATTTGCAAATGACATATCCTATAAAGAGGTATTATCTAAAGTATATAAATAACTTATTCAATTCAACGCCAAAATAATAATAATAATCCAACTGAAAATGGGCCAAAGACACATGAAAAGATGTACAACATTACTAGAATCAGGGAAATGCATATCAAAACCACAATTTTCCATCACCTCCCACTTGTCAGAATGGCTAAAATAAAAAACTCAAGAAAAAACATATGTTGGTAAGGATGTGGAGGAAAAAAGAGCCCTGCTGCAGTGTTGGTAGGAATGCAAACTGACGTAGCCACTGTGCAAGAGGGTCCCCCAAAAATTAAAAAACTGAAGTACCCTACACCAGGAATCACACCCACACTAGTGAGTATTTGCTCAAAGAATATGAAAACACTAATTTGAAAACATATATGCACCCTTATATTTATTGCCACATTATTTACAATAACCAAACTATGGAAGCAGTCCAAGACTGCTTATTATCCATGGATACATAAACTGATAAAGAAAATATGGTGTGTATATATGTGTGTATGTGTGCATGTGTGTTACACACAATGAAACATTATTCAGCCATAAAGAAGAACAAAATCTTACCATTTGCAACAACATGGACAGATCTAGAGAATATATGCTAAGTGAAATAAGTCAGAGAAATACAAATACCATTTCACTTACATGTGGAACTTAAGAAACAAAATAAATGAACAAAGGTAAATAATGGACAAACCAAAAATAGAGTTTTAACCAAAAGAACAAACAGATGGTTACTATAGGGGAGCTGGATGAGGGGATGGGTGAAATAAATGAAGTGGATTAAGAGTATACTTACGTTGTTGAGCAGTGGGTGACATGTTGAATTGTTTAATCCTTACATTTTACACATGAAACTAATATAACACTGTATGTTAACCATACTGGAATTAAAATTTTAAAAATGGGCAGATAAAAAAAACACAATTACAGAAGAAAAAGTGATAGTTTTAGCTGCATGAACTTTTCAAACAATCTTCTTCAAAAGACATGATCAGGAAGCTGAAAAAAAGCAGAATGGAAGATTACATTAGCAAATCATATGTCTAATAAGTAACTAGTGCTCAGAATATAAAAATTACTCTTGGGGCACCTGGGTAGCCCAGTTGGTTAAAGTCCATCTTCGGGTCAGCTCATGATCTCATGGCCACACAGGTGCCCCAGAAAGGCTAACTTGATTTTACATTTTGGTTTCTATACAATAAAGATTATTTTCAAACTTGCACTGAATCTACACAAAAAAGCCCTGTCCTTCTTCTAGGAGAAATGATAGCTGCTTGTTATTTTAATAAGCTTAGTCAAGTGGAATCCTTCCTATTTAAAACTCACTGTAGTTCTGTGATTAAAAATAATACATATTGTCAGAGTGCCTGTCAGTCATTTGAGCATCTGACTTTGGCTCAGGTAATGATCTTGTGATTTGTGGGTTTGAGTCCCACAAGGGGCTTTGTGCTGACAAATCAGAGCCTGAAGCCTGCTTCAGATTCTGTGTCTCCCTCTCTCTCTGCCCCTCCCCAGCTCATGATCTGTCTCTCTCTTTCTCTCTCTCCCCTCTCTCTCTCTCAAAAATAAAGACTAATTTTTTTTTTAATTTAAACTCTTACAACTCAACGTTAAAAAGACTCAATTGAAATTTGACATATTTGAATAGATGTTCTTGTAAAGAAAATATATAAATGACCAATAATCACATGCAAAGATGCTCAACATCTTTAGTCAATAATAAAATAGACATCAAAAATACAGTGTAGGTGTGACATCACATAAAATGGTAGAATAGGAATCTTCAGGCATTGGTTTCTCCACTAAACATTTTAGCTGAAAAAAATTATAAAAATCAACTATCTTGGAACTCTCGAACCTGATCAGATACAGTTATGATGGGAATGCTATATCAAGGAAGAGTCTGCATAGTTTTGGTAAGAGAACAACATGTACAAAACCTGCTACCCTTCCCCATTTGTCAGGTTTACTTCAACCATAAAGACAGTGGCCCACATTCCTAGGTTGGCTGGTGTTAAGATAGGAAGAAACAACTTTGTCCTCCAAAATTTGGGGTTGTATGTTTTGGTCAATCTAGCAGTTCCAAGATATCAATGCAGACACCTGCCTTTGTTTTGATCCCTTCAGTTTGTAGCAACTTCCCTCCCAGCCTTTGTTGTAAGATTCAAAGAAATACCCTTTTTAATTCATTCATTCATTCATTCATTCATTTACTTATGTCTCTTGACATTTATGGACATCTATGCCAGGTAACAGGCTGACCATAGAGATAATGGGCAGAAACATCAGTGATCCCACATGACAAGGAAAACAGACTAAGCAAAGTTATTGTGGAAAAGAAACTATGCAAAACGATGATGCAACTTTCAATAAGCAATGAAAGCAACCCATGATGAGAGAAAGAAGATGCTTTGCAGCCTTACTGCATTAGTGGTACTCAAGATGTCCAGTTATCATTAAAAAATCACAAAGTAAACAAAGAAATGGGAAATATGAATCATTCACAGAAAAAATGCGACACGTTCTGAGGAAGCCCTGACACTGACATTACTAGTTAGTGTCTATATTAACTGCCTTAAATATGGTCAGTGTGCTAGAGAGAACCATGGGAAGGAAGGAAGGAAGGAAGGAAGGAAGGAAGGAAGGAAGGAAGGAAAGAAGAAAGAAAGAAAGAAAGAAAAAGAAAGGAAAGAAGAGAAAAAGAAATTATAAAACGTTGTTTGAACAAATAGAGAATGTTAACAAAGAGAAATTGTGAAAAAAACAAATAGAATTTCTAGACCTGAAATTACAGAATTCTGGTACTGAAGGTAAAATAGTGAAGGTATAAATTTCACTAGAGGAATTCAACAACAGATTTTAGCAGGGAGAAGAAAGAATCAGGAAAAGTTGAACATAAAGTATTCCTAGGAGCAGAAAAAAGTTAAGAACAATTAATAGAACTTGAGAGACCTGTGGGGCACCATCAAATGCATCTATATATACCTCATAGTAGTTCCAAGAGGAAAAAAAAGAAAAGGAGAGAAAAAAAAAACATATTTGAAGGAAGAGTGGCATAAAACTTCCCAAATTGGATAAAATATATGCATATACATGTCCAAGAAGCTCAATGAACTCCAGTCATGAAAAACTCAGAAACACATTATAGTCAAATTGCCAAAAAGACAAAAACAAAGAATCTTGAAAAGCAGCAAGAAGGAAGTAAATCATACGTACAAGGGACCATGAATAAGATTAACAGCTACTTTCTCATTGAAAAATAAAATAAAATAAAATAAGACCAGAATTGGATGGCAAAGTTAAAGTGCTGAAGATGAAAAACAAAACAAAAACAAAACCTGTCAATCAAATATTCTGTATCTGGAAAACTGTCCTTTAAGGATGAGGGGGGAAGGGGAATTAAAACATTCTTGGATAAACAAATGATAAGAAATTCTTTACCAGTAGACCTTTCATATAAGAAATGTTAAAGGGAACCAGGCAGAAATGGAATGATATTAGACAGTAACTTGAAGCTATATTAAGAAAGGACACTAATTTAGGTAACTGCATAAGTAAACATAAAGCCAGTGTTATTGCATATTTAGCGTGTAACTCCTCTTTATCTCCTATGTGATTTAAAGGTATTTTAAACATATTAATATTTACACACACATAGAAACATGCAATCTGTGACAATAACAAAATAAAGAAGGTGAGATGGAGATATATTTAAAAAATGTTTACATACTATTGAAACTAAGTTGTAAAATTTGAAGCATATTATTACATTTAAGATATTACTTGCATTCTCCAAGATAACTACTAAAAATATAACTAAATATATGCAAAATGGAAAGAATAAGAGTCAAAATATTATACAACAAAAAAAAAATCAACTAAGTACAAATAAAGTCAGTGATGAAGAAATTGAGAAAAAGCATGTACAATATACAAAAAACAAATAGCTATATGGAAAAAGTCCTTCCTTAACAAAAATTACTTTAAAAATAAATGGGAGGGGCGCCTCGATAGTCAGTTAAGCAACTAATTCTTCGTTTCAACTCAGGACATGATCTCACAGTTTATGAGTTCGAGCCCCGTGTTGGGCTCTGCACTAACAGCATGGAGCCTGCTTGGGATTCTCTGTCTCTCTCTGCCTCTCTCCTGCTCATGGTCTCTCTCAAAAACAAAATAAATAAACATTTAAAAATAATAATTAAATAAAAATAAATGGGAAAAATTCAATTAAAGGGCAGAGATTTACAGAATAGATTTTAAAACAAGGTCTATCTGTACGCTTTCTATAAGAAATTCTGTTTAAATACAAAAACAGAAATTGAAAGATTAGCAACCTTGTCAGTTAACACTTATGAAGTAGAACACAGTAGGCAGATGGTGAGCTGAGTTTCAACAACAGAATACAAGAGGAACTAAAATAGAGAAGTTTACTACTCATGAGTCCTGGAGGAAGTACCCAACATGCCTTGAAAGGCCACATGGGGAGAGATGAAGACATAGACAGACATGGGGACACATGCCTTCACTAGACTCTATGGGTGAAGTGCTATGGGGTTTCTAGCCTAAGGGTGGGTTGGTCAATTCAATCCAAAAGACCAGGTAAGTTTGGTAAGTTACATGAGGAGCTTTTCTAAGGTGCACAGAAGAAGGCAGCACTGGGAGAATGTTGATTACAAGGGCTATTGGGAAGGTAGCATCAAAAACATATATTCGCTTGTGACTCTGCAGGCTGCTCTCAAAGGCATGCATTTACATGAGGGAGCCAGGGTCACTTTAATATGATTACTTTTTGGCCATACAAAATGGATGACAGGGCAGTAATACCATGGAGTAGCTTAGGTAAACTCTTCGTACAATCCTGTGAAAAAATGAAAAAAGTCCTTGGATTAAACATTCTCCAGAGAAGATATACAAATGGCCAATAAGCCCAAAAAGATGCTCAGTGTCATTAGTCACTTAGGGAAATGCAAATTTAAACCACAATGAGATATAACTTCACACCTATTAGGATGGCTATAATTTACAAAATGAAAACAAGTGTTGGCAAGGATGTGGAAACATCTGAACCCTCATATATTGCTTATGGGACCATAAAATGCCACGGCTATAAAGAAAGATAGTTGGAGATGCCTCAGAATGTTTATCAGAAAGTTACTATATGGTCCGGCAATTTTCAGAAATTCCACCAAAAGTAAATTAAACACATAGGTTCACATAAATACTTGCACACAAATTTTTATAGTAGTATTTCTCAGAATAGCCAAAATAGACAATCCAAATATCTGTCAACTGATGAATATATAAACAGAATATAGCATATCCATATAATATTATTTAGCCATAGGAGTGTAAGAAGCATTGATCCATGCTATAGCAATAATGAATCTTGAAAACATCATGATAAGTGAAACTAGACACAAAAAGTTAGACATTGCATGATTTTATTTGCATATGATATTCAGAATAGGCGGGTCCACAAGGACAGACCGTAGATTACTGGTTGTTAGGTAGAGAGGGTATGTGTGGAGTAACTGCTAATGGGTACATTGGTTCCTTTGAGGGTGTTAAAAATGGGCAATTAGTGGTAATGGTTTTATAGTGATGTACTAAAATCCATTGTAAATTGTACAAAGGTAAATCTTCCAGTGTGTGACTACACTTCAATTAAAAATAAATGAATACATACATGTATTTTATCCCGTCATCCAGTTGAAAGAGAAGTTACATTTTCAGAATAACCATGAATACTTAATCCTACATCATCAGGATGGTCCTAGTCACAACAATCTTTATGTTCTATGTTTAGTGTTCAAATAAATAGCCATTAGAATTCTGAGGTGGCAAGATGTGAGATGTAATTGGCTTTCCATCATTGCAAAGCTGATTATGTACATACTTTTGAGCTGGTGATGTTCTTAAATGAGGGAAGATAGAGAAGAGCAATTCTCTTGTCCAAAAATGCACAAATACTCTTTAATCATCTTCTTCCTACACACAGCTCTGAGATTGAATTGGATTAGAGGAGGATATTTTCTCATACAGTAGTCCCCCTTTATCCATGGGGGATATATTTCAAGACCTCTAGTGGATGCTTAAAACCACAAATAGTGCTGAACTCTGTATATACTATGTTTGTTTCCCCCATACATACATATATATGATAAAGTTTTATAAATTAGGCACAGTAAGAGATTAATAAAAATAATAAAATACAAGTTATAATAATATGCTGTAATAAAAGTTGTGTGAATGTGATCTCCAATCTCTCTCAAAATATTGTAGTGTACTCCCCCTTCTTGTAATGATGTGCAGTGATAAAAATGCCCACATGATGAGCTGAAGTAAGGTGAATGACATAGGTATTTTGACGTAGCATTAGGCTAATACTGACCTAACAGTGTATCAGAATGACAATTGTCTGCTTTTGGACCATGGTTAATAGTTGGTAACTGAAACTGTGGAAAGCAAAACAAACCATGCATGAGAGGAATATCTAAAAACAAATATCCCTCCAAGTCTGCTAGTGGAAAATGAGTTTTACTGTATCTTCTTAGGTGTTAAAAAAAAATCTTAAGTATTGGGGCACCTGGGTGGCTCAGTCTCTTAAGCTCCAACTTCAGCTCAGGTCATGATCTCATGGTTCATGAGTTTGAGCCCCACATCAGGCTCTGTGCTGACAGCATGGAGCCTGGAGCCTGCTTCAGATTCTGACTTCCTCTTTCTCTGCCCCTCCCCTGCTCATGCTCTGTCTCTCTCTCTCTCAAAAATAAATAAACATTAAAAAACTTAAGTATTGCACCCAAACATAATGTTTTTGATGTTATTAAGAAAGGCAATTTATAAAAGCTCCCAACATAATAGTACATAAGCATGCATTTAGGAGTTTAGAGGAACACAGTGTCAACAACAATGTCCTTATGTGATTTCTTAAAAAAAAAAAATTCAATGTGAATGTCTTTACTCTGTTTAGATTTCCCATGTTAGAAGAATCTGTTTTAAAAATAGCACTTATTGCTCTAATTCCCCTAATTTAATGTCTGGAAGTTGCCCACTTGTAACAATGTAAATACCAAATTATTCCATCTTATTGTCATTGCTTCATTAATTTTCTGCAGGTTAAATGCATTTTAGATCATACCTTCCAGTTTCACATTATATCAGCATTTTTCTAGCTCTTATTTAATACAAGCAATTTAATCAAAATGTTGCAAGTGAAATTACAGTACAGTGAAGGGAATTTTTATTATTATTATCTTGTACCTCCCACAGGTTATAGTACATAAAGTGTTCAGCATTTCCTAAATGGTACTACTGTGTTTTCACACTAATGTGGCTAATATTTGGATGCTGTGGCTTGGGAAATAAAATAAGACCTCATAATTGCCATCAAACTCTTAGAATCTTCACAATCTAAATCCTATTCTGAATATTTATTTAAATAATGGCGACTGTTCTTTAAATGGAAAGCTGCATTAACCTTTGAACTATTTGACTTAGGGATACACTCAAAAATCTCATTAACAGAGAAGCCACTCCATGCCCAAAGTTTTTATTTTTGTATTATTACTTCTATAGCTCTTGATTATGTCTTTTCCTCCTGTTGACTTACTCTCAGGGCTTCTCCCCTTACCTATAAGGGTAAGGCAGTGACGTCTAGTGTGACATCACTTTAGCCTCATGTCCAGTACAGAGAGTAAGCAGGTCCCCTGAGTCTGACTTTCTCTTACACTAATGAGGATAGGGACTGTGGCCAAAGGGATAGGAGGAGTTTATTCCTTTTAACAAATCACCTGCTTGTAAAGTTGAGTATGGAGTAAGTCTATCTGAACTGTGTGAACTAAAGCTAAGGCATAAGTAGTTTCCCACTGAAATGTATGTATTATTCTATCAGGATATGAGTAGATTAAATTTAGGAAGAAATAGAAACCAGTGATGCCAAATACTTTGGTGAATCAGTGTGCATATATCCTTTTAAAATTAAATATATATATATATATAAATTAAATATATTTAATTAAATGTATTAAATATATTTAATTTAAATTTTAAATATAATATATATATATTTAATTTTAAAAGGATATATGCACACTGATATATATAAAAATATTATTCTGAATTCCAAAATTTTGTAAGTTTATCAGAAAAAATTTAAAAAGTGTCTCGTTTTTAACTAAAAACCCTAGAGATAACTATTAGAATTTTGATGTACATGTATAACATTCTTACATACTCTAATGTGCTTATTTGTAAACCTTTGGTTTGTTTTAAGCATTGAGTCCTATAGTTTTTACCCTTACAAAGAAAAGTATAACCTCTAATAATAAATTTTGGCCAAAAACTTGAAAAAACTTTTTTATAACAAAAATAATGCTCTCTTGTTATCCACTCTTTCTTTTATTACTGTTTTCAGTCCTTCTCAAGAATATTTTCTTTTTTGTTAATGTTTATTTTTGGAGAGAGACAGAGAGAGAGACACAGAATCCGAAGCAGGCTCCAGGCTCTGAGCTGTCAGCACAGATCCCAACACGGGGCTTGGACCCATGAACTGCAAGATCATGACATAAGCCAAAGTCAAAGGCTTAACCAACCGAGCCACCCAGGCATCCCCAAAATATTTTTTATTGTGTTTTTGTGTACTGAGTCATGAATTTCTCAATTTCTGTCTCCCTTAATTTAATTTACTCATCTACCAAAGATTTAAGGAAGCAAGCCTATCAACACAGAGAAGCAGAGGGGCGCCTGGGTGGCTCAGTGGGTTGGGCATCCGACTTAGGCTCAGGTCATGATCTCACAGCTGGTGAGTTTGAGCCCCGGGTTGGTCTCTGAGCTGTCGGCACAGCCTGGATCCTGCTTAGGATTCTGTCTCCCTCTCTCTCTGCCCCTCCTCCACTCACACTCTGTCTCTCTCTCTCTCTCTCTCTCTCTCTCTCTCTCTCTCTCAAAAATAAACATTAAATTAAAAATAAATAAATTAAATAAATAAAAAAAACCCACAGAGAAGCAGAAATAAACTTTCGCCAGACTTTATAGGAAAACATTAATGCATTTGGTTATTCTACCCCTTTCCGTGGCACATTTGAGTGATGATTGTATTAAAAGCAAACCCAGCTTTAGGCAGTAATATTGAAAATGAGAGTAGGAGGTGAAGTAGGTTTATCATAGACAGAATGCTGTCATGGATTAGTCTTCTTTTGACAGGCCTGGCTGAAGTGTGGTTGGTGTTCCATTACTGGTTCTTTTATGTTCTCTTTTTCTGATTAGCTGCCATCTTGAACATGACTCATTTTAAAGACAAAATTACTACTAAGCAAATAAGCAGTTCACTTTCTTTACTTTACCATTCTTCACCATTTTTTTCAAGAAACATATAAGACAAAGATAGGAAAATGAGAAATTATTTTTAATTACATCATAATTTATAAAGTGACGTGCATTCTTCAAGGGCAGAGGAAATATGTCATGTTGGAGCAAGTAAACACTATTACTGTACATTTTAACACACCACTTAGTTTTTTGGTTTAGTTTCCTCAACTACAAAATTAAGGATATGAATACATATTTTTTTCATATTTGGTGTATGAATATTACATGGGGACATGTAATCTTGATACAAATGGGTAAATATATTAAGTATACGACAGTGTGCCTTTTAATCACTTACAATAAATAAGAAAAGACTGCGGCTGGCTAAAAGAGTACCTTTCACTCATCTCTCTCAGTCCAGTATATTCTCATGTAACCAAGAAAGGATGCTGTGATGCTTATGAGCTGTGAGTTCCTGCAATGTCCCCCTCAAGCTGTCAGGTTAAAGAAAATGTTACTGACCTTGTGGTAGATGCAGGAAGGGCAAAATGAAAGCTAGCTCGGAGAATAATGTTCAAGTACCCTCTTCTAGTTGATCAAGTGCACAAGTAGGTGACAAGCTCCCTTGCGATCTTACTTACCTTGCTTTCAACTAGCTTTTATCCACATTACTTTTTTCTTCAATATTCTATGCTCTGAGTTTGTCTTTGATCCCTCTTCAGAAGGAAGCATGAATGTGACTTCAATTTTGAGGTATACGTAAAACTTTCAAGAGATTGCTTCTTTTGTGCTCATTACTTTCCTATTTCGGTTACATACACCCTAAGCTCCATAATCTCATAGGCTTGTCAAATCCATTAAGGAAAAGAAAAATACAGTAGCCCATGTTTATCAAATTGGGAGCTTCCAACACATGAGGGACCTTTGTTGTCACTCCCACAATTTAAGATTCTTCTATTTTAATGTAGACGGTAGCAATCGAGGGTGGAAAAAAGAAAACAACAACCTGAGTCAATATGTGTTTTGCTTTTAAAAAATAAACATTATACACTTTCACAAAGCTGTCAAATAACATAGAAAACTGGCTTAATTGGGATAAACTGAAGGTCATTTTACATGGTTAGACATTGATTACTCACATGTCACCTATGACCTCCTCAAATAATTAGATTCTCCCCTTAAATATCCACTGATAACGCATTTTAAAAGGCAAAATAACTACTGTGAAGCCATTCTGTTTTACTCAGGGTCTTATTTGCTGCTTTGTCACATCCACAGAGTGCTGTTAGTAATTTAAATAATTTAAGCTTTGGAAGATTGGTATGTTAATTTAATTAAAACTTTTCTGCCAATTGTTCTTGTTATTTTGCCATGTCTTATTGCCAGTACTTTCAGAAGCTGTGGAAGCTGTTGAGGAAAGAGATTACATTTTGCAATGAATTTCTCTTTCTGTTGAAAATGAGAACCATTATAAAATTTTATTTAGCCATTTATCCAAGATGGCAATACACTATCCTCAGGATTATAGGCCTGTGAGTTCGAAATCTTGCAGTGATTTAATGCTCACTGTCCTCTTCCAGCTCCATGGTAACCTGATTCCATTGCCTTGAAGTAGTAAACATGTTGCTTGACATCTAAATACATGCAGAACTTTTGCCAAAGGCACAGCATCCACTAATGAATTTCAGTGGTATTGGCCGGGAGAGCGTCAGTGAAGGCCAAGTAAGGCTTTAACTTGAGAGTCTTGATACTGATCACCAGAAGAATTTGGCTGCAACAGTGTTTTTAAGCCACCAGTTTGGCAGGTGAATTAGCAAATTAAAGGTGACACTGTGAAGTTTTGAAAAATGTAAATAAAGGTGATGTATAGGCAGTAACCTAGTCTAGGAATCAGAAGACACAGATCCAGCCTAAGCTCTGCACCGTGAAACTTTGGGGAGAAATACATTTGCCTATCAGAATTTACTTACAGAGAATCTGACTTAAAATATGAAATGAGAGAATAGAACCTACCATAAAATGTAAATATAGTTAGATATTATTTACAAATAAGAAAGCAGGCTTAAAGACTACCCAGTATGAGATTTCCTCCCAGCTGCTAATATAAGGGGTTAAGTAATGGAGGTGAAGAAAATTAAAAATAAATAGGGAGTCATCTCAAATGTGCCAGTTTCCTCTTTTTCCCAGAACTAACATAATCAATCTCTTTGTTTTCTCACTGTCTAGGGGCATTCACTCCAGTGCCCACTATGAGCCCGTGGCATTGCACCCTGCCCTAGATTGTCTCTTCACCCACATTACTCAATACCATTTTATCTTCTTCTTTCCTCAAGTAAATAAAAACAGTTAATAGTGAATCTATTAAAAAAAACAGAAAAAAAAAACATAATCAAAATCCCTTTGAGACTTTTCCTTTGGGAAAAGAGGGTAAGTCCAAAGCTAAGTATTTTTAATCATTTTAAGACTATATGATGAATTAAGATTTATCCTTTTATTTTTTGACACTCTTCCAGTAAGGAGACACCTCTTCTTGTATATGGGCAAGCTCTGTGACTACTTTTTTCCATAGAACATGGAGGAAATGATTCCATCTTCTGGGTGCAGGCTGCTTTTGCTATCCATCTCTTAAAACATACATGTTTTAGAGCCCAACTGTTATGAAATGAGAAGCCCAAGAGACATGAGGAAGCCATGGGGGGACAGTGCATGCGATGATTCTAGAGAGCTCCCGGCCAGCAAACAGGTCCAACCCTCAGAAATGTGACAGAGACACCTTGACTCTCCTGCCATGTCAAACTCAAAAATGACTCTCGTCCCAACTTCTCTTCAACTGTATTCACTATGAGAGGCATCAGGCAAGAACTGCCTAGCTGATTCTAGGAAACACATAGAAACATGATACAAGACAACGTGGGTTTTTTTGTTTGTTTGTTTTTGTGGGTTTTGTTTTTTTGGTTTTGTTGTTTGTTCTGCCATACACCCAGTTATTCATGCATCATTGCAACTGTACTCCTTCCTGCCAGCTAAAATACATGGGTACCTGACTTATCTCTGGTATCTATTTAAAGTCTGTTACCCGGGATTTTATGTCAACTTGAACTATAATCCCTACCTTGATGTGTCTCAGCTATTTTGGATTTCTCTATTCAGAACTTCCACGCTCGATTCAAACAAATGAAGTTTATTCTCCTTTATCATGTCCATTTCTTCCTACGTTACTTTCTTAGGTCAATGGAAATAGAATTTGAGAGTCACATATCCTCTAAAGAGTTAACAATTTGACTTGAAGCGTTCTTGGCATGTAAGCTCTTTCTTTATAGTCCCATAGTGGCATCCTTAGTTGCAAGTCTTGTATTTACATATATTAATTAGTTTCTTAGCCACAGTTTCTCTGCCCAGTTTACCACTTGCCAATAAATCTATTTTCCACACAGTTCCTTATTTTTCCAAAAGTAAAATGTAATAATGCCATTAACTACACTTAGTTGATGTATTGTATGAAACATTGTTTTCCTTCAATCTGTAAAATGCCAGTTGAAAGACACAGACAGATCTCTGCGTTCAGAACTTAGGAATTAACTAAGGTTCAGAGAGCCAACACCTGTCTTTGTAGGAATAAAGCCAAATAAAAAATTATAGTAATGGGAAATGCATTGATAGTACTAACAATGACCCAGGTGCTGTTCTAAGCATCCTATATGTATGAACTCATTTTATCCTCCCAATATTTGTATTGGATAGGTACTATTATCTCACTTTATAGATAAGGAAATTGAGACATAGAGGTTAAATAATTTGGACATTCTGCACATCTATCTCCCTTTAGAATATTAATGCTAGATAAGCATTTGTACCTTCTAATCGTTTTCATAAATGTCATGAAATTTACAAAAGACATGAAAACGGCAGAGCATATAGATTAGAAAATTTAGGTGTGCTTCAAAATCATTACAGTATAGAGATAGCAAATTACTCTATCCAAACATAAGAGTGACTTGGTCAGGACTTCAAAGCCATCTCTAGAGCTAGGAAGAGATATTGAAAGTGCACCTTTCCATGGGAGGAGGAATTATACAAGAGCAGATTGCGTAAAAAGTGAAATAAATGGTATGGAAGCTATATCGTGGGATGTAAATTTATGATATGGGTCAGTATCTATGATCATTTCTCCCCTCCTCTTTCCCCAAGTGTACATAACTGAAGACTAGAATCCAAAAATAATGGATGTGAGTCACAGTATCTCTTGATTCTATCCCTCAAGTACCATATATGTATAATAAAAGTCATGGGAATTTTGTGGTTTTTTAAATCAGATTTTTGGTTAAGTTCCTAAAGTTGAGGGCAATAGGAGCTCTTGAAAGAGATCAACTCAGAACCAGTGTCATCCTCCATACATTGCTGAGAAATACACTAGCTCCTTGACATCACTTCCTTTACCACATATTATCTATGTAATCAGAAAAGACCAGACAGTGTATATACTCAGAATACTGGAATTCACTTGAAAGGATATCATTGAAGTGAGTATGAATAATGAAAATGAGATTTTTCTTACACTTGAAAATTAAGACACAGGGAGGAAGATTAACTACAAAATGGCTGAAAAAGTGAAGTGAGATATAAAGACGCTTCTATTTTATCACTATTGAGTCCATACTTTTTAATAATATATTAGCTATCAAATAGTACACAGAGCAGTTTAGGAATGACAGACAATGGTACATGTGAAAGCCCAATTCCCTCCCCTGTTCCTCGAGGTGTATTTTAGGTTTCTATTTCAGTTTGTTTGAGAAATTGCTCCAAAACTTTATATGATGCAATGCCACTACTTTCTTGATTTATATATTTTATAAGGGAATATTGATCCTTTCTATGAAAGATGGAAACTGAACTCACTTGTATCGGCATCTTTTCATTGCTGACCCCATATATGTTTGAAAGTTATATTAATTTCCATTCTTGTATTTAATGGAAACATCTCTTGAAATTAATGTTCATTTCTAAGTTACCTTTGCACAGTTAATTATATTTTAGTTCTATAAGGGCTGTGATGAAAAATAGCCTGCTGCAGAATCAACTTCACTTCCATTATTTACAGCCTGGGATTTTCAATGGGTCTGGCTGTGTCTTTTAGTACTGTTGTTTGTTGTTGTTTGTTCTAGTTCTAAATTACATGCGTATGTTGATTTTTTTTTGTATGTTTTAGTCACTATACAATTGTATTTATTTGTAAAAAAATGAGTTTAGTGTATCTTCCCTATTCCTGTCTTACCTCCTGGTTTTTCATACTTTGATTCCCTCTGAAAGATGCATTCTAAATTTTGTTAGCTCACTATTCAGTAGCTATATTATTATGACTACATGAATATATCCAACAGTATTTCCCTTTTTACTTAAGAATTTCCAGTATATGTTAGTCTTCTAAGCATGTGAGATCCATTGCCCAATGAAAATAGATTAAATGCCTCTTTTTCAGGAGTTTATATTAAAGAGAAGAATATAAATTACAAATATAATAACCAAGTAAATTCAGAAGAATATTAGGAGGTGACAAATATCCTGGTCAGAATGAAAAGGGGAACAGGAGAAAGGATATCTGGAGTTGCTTATAGAGAAGGTAGAATACATTTTAAACATGATACCAGGCACTGTACCATTCGTGTGCAGTGATATCTGAGCGAAGATGTGAATTAAATAAAGGGATTAGCCACCAAATAGGATGGTGAAGGCATTCTATGTGGAGAGAATAGTGATCATTAAGTCCCTTTGGCTGGAACATGTTTAGATTGGACCTGGAGGATTTAGCAAGTAGGTTGGCTTAGCGGGAATGGGAGACCTCTTAGGGGATGTTGCGTGGGAGAGAACAAATGGCTATATCATGAAAGGACCTCATGGAATGTTTTCAAGAACTTTGTTTTTTCCTATGAATGGAATAAGAAACCGCTGCAGAAAAATTATCAGCCTTAAAAATTTTTAATCTGGCTACTCTATTGAAAATAGGATGCTGGACTCCAGATGAAGAAGTGGGAAGAACAGTGATAAGATCACCGAAAATAAGAAATTGTAGAATAGACCCAAAGATAGCAGTTGGGATGAAGAGTACTCAAATCTTGATGCATTTTATTTTTTAACATTTTTAAAAAATGTTTTTAATGTTTATTTATTATTTTGAGGGAGAGAGCGAGTGGGGCAGGGGCAGAGAGAGAGGGAGACACAGAATCCGAAGCAGTCTCCAGGCTCTGAGCTGTCAGCACAGAGCCCGTCGTGGGGCTCCAACCCACAGACCACGAGATTACGACCTGAACTGTAGTTGGTGGCTTAACTGAGTCATCCAGGCGTCCCTGTTTTTTAACATTTGTTAAGTGTATATTCACTTTTGAGAGACTTTTGAGAGAGAGACAGAGACAGAGCACAAGCGGGGGAGGGGCAGAGAGAAGCAGAGACACAGAATCAGAAGCAGGCTCCAGGCTCCAGGCTCTGAGTTGTCAGCACAGAGTCTGAGGCAGGGCTGGAACTCATGAACAAGGAGATCGTGACCCCAGGAGACATCTGACACTCAACCGACTGAGCCACCCAGGTGCCCCTATTCATTTTAAATGTAAGCAAAAAAGACTTTTCAAAGGGTTGGATGTGAAAAAATAAAAATGGCGGTTTAAGTATGACATGATAGTTTTTGTGCCAAAAGCGTGAAAAGTTAGAGTTGCCATCAAATGAGGTAAGAATGGCCTCCGCGGGAGCAGATCAAGTCGAAGAAGAAAATTATGGGTTCATTTTTTGCACATGTTGATTTGAGATACTAACTAGACACATTTACAAGCTATAACTGAGACAGAGGCTGGTACTGTGAATGTAATTTTGGCAATCAGCATATAGATTAAATCCATAAAACTGGAAGAGAACACCAAGGAAATGAGAATAGAAAGTAAAAAGATAGGAGTCTTAAGCCCTGGAACACTTCAACAGAAACAAAACAAAAGGACACAAACCTAAGATGGAAGAACCAGAAAAAAAGCCTAAGAATGAGTTTCCAGAGAGTAAAATATAATTCAGGAAGTAGAGCGGAAAGGTGCACATGGAGGGAGAGGATGGTAAACTCGATATGATTGTGCTGCTCGTTTTCTGAAATTCTATGCTGATCCGCTTTGTTATGTCTCTACACAGATTCACTTGTTGGCATTCTCTGTGCCTTGTCCATAGTCCCTTCTTTGACTCTGGTAACTCCTCCCCTCCACACTCTCTCTTCTTTCTTTCTAGGACTTTTGTTTCTGTGTATAATTTGCAGATGGGTTGTCTGATTTTCCCTTTTGTCACCTAATAATTCCATTTCATTTGTTTTTGTTCTACTATTGGACATTTTAAATTCTGATACATTATTGTCTATTGAATTCTTTTTTTTAACCCTCTCAATGCTGCTTTTTATGGCAGCCATTTGTTGATTAATGCTGTACCTTTAAATGCTCAGAAGCTGTCTCTTCTAAAGTTATTTTCCCAAACAATTTCTGTTCTTTTCCTGCTGATTTTTTTAATCTTTAGTGTTTATCACAGACTCAATCAGTTACAACAGAGACTTTTTGCTTTAGTTTTTTAAAGAAAAGTTCTAGTGATCCCTGGTCATTTTCTTTTCTTTAAAAGCAGAGAAATTAAAATACTTTTTTTGAAAATCTGCATATATAGATACGGCCTTTTTTTTTTTTTTTTTTTTTTGGTCTTTATTGAGTTGTCATGTGGCTGAACCATTTCACTGGGGAATCTTTAAAGTCAGAATTTTTAGTCATTTCTTTGAGTTGGTAAGATTTTCCACTTTGGAAGAATATATGCCTTGCTAACTGCACTGAAAATTCTAGAATTCCAGCAGGGAAAGAAACTGGTGGGTCCCAATATTCGTAATGTTTGATACGTAAACTTTTCTTTAAACCATTCCTCTTATCTGCAGTCCATAGCCTTTTATTACCCTCTTCAGAGAACGATGTTTAGTCTTCTGTGATAGAGAAGTGTAATTGTCTCTAGACTGCATGGCTGGAGCAGGTGAAGTGTGGGTAAAACTTCTATTTAGAACAAACAATCTTCCTGTTATCACATCAAGATCACCTCCACGTCCAGGTTGGTTACATCCAATTCCAGAAACTTATGAGGGCTCAATTCTACAAATCCAATTGCCCCTCAGCTTTTCACAATTGGCTTAATATTCTGCTTTTCAGGGGCGCCTGGGTGGCTCAGTCAGTTGAGCGTCCGACTTCAGCTCAGGTCATGGTCTTGGAGTTTGTGAGTTCGAGCCCCGCGTTGGGCTTTGTGCTAACAAACAGTTCAGAGCCTGGAGCCTGCTTCAGATTCTGTATCTCTCTCTCTCTCTCCCTGCCCCCCACTCCACTGCTCATGCTCTGCCTCTCTCTCTCAAAATAAATAAATGCTAAAAAAATAATATTTTGCTATTCAAGCTTACTAACTCAGACAACATTTATGCAGTTTCCAAAACACTGTTGATTTTTTCCTCCCCTATTTCCTTTATGATTTAATACTTAAAACTTATTCTATTGTTTTAGGAGGAGTTTGTGTTTATGGAAGTTAATGAGCACTCAGTTTGCCATGATACTCTTGGATGTCTCTTCTAACATTTATAACTTTAATATATATGATAATATTCTCATATTTTTTATCATTTTTCTTCAACCTCCATGTTACTCAAATTAGCAACATTCTTACTTTACACTTTTTTTTAAAATAAACTTTTCACTTTGGAGTGATTTTAGGTTTACAGAGAAGTTCAGTCAGTAGAACATGTGACTCTTGATCTTGGGGGTCATGAGTTCAAGCCCCATGATATGTGTAGAGTTTACTTAAAAACAAAAACAAATACACTAAAATTTATCTCTTATACCAAAACTATAATACTTTTGTCACTTTCCTAAATATAGGCATACCTTGGAGATATTGTGGGTTTGGTTCCAGACTACTGCAATAAAAAGAATATTGCAATAAAGCTAGTCAAATAAATGTTTTGGTTTCCCAGCACATATGGAATTTGTGTTTACACTCGACTATAGTCTATGAAGTATACAACAGCATGTGTCCAAAAGATTTAAATACTTCAGTTAAAAATACTTTATTGATAAAAAAAAAAAGGCCAACCATTATCTCAGCTTTCAGAGTCATAATAATCTTTTGGCTGGTGGAGAGCCTTATGTCGATGTTAATAGCTGTGGACTGGTCAGAGTGGTGGTTGCTGAAGGCTAGGATGACTGTGACATTTCTTAAAGTGAGACAAAAATGAAATTTTTTACATCAATTGACTCTTCCTATCACATATGATTTCTCTGTGGCATGTAAACTGTTTTATAGCATTTTACCCACATAGAACCTCTTCCAGAATTGGAATCAATCCTCTCAAACACTCCATCTGCTTCATTAACTTTTTTTAAAGTTTATTTATTTTTGAGAGAGAGAGAGAAGGAAAGAGAGAGAGAGAGAAAGAGAGAGAGAGAGAGAGAGAGAGAGAACTTGAGTGGGGGAGGGGTAGAGAGAGCAGGAGAGCAAGAGAATCCCAAACAGGCTCCAAGCCAACAGCACAGAGCCCTATGTGGGCTGCAATTCACAGACCTCAAGATCATAACCTGAGCCCAAATCAAGAGTCAGGCACTTAACCAACCAAGAGCTACCCATGTGCCCCTATAGACTAAGTTTATATAATATTCTAAATTCTTTGTTGTCATTTCAACAATTTTCACAGCATTTTCACTGGGAGTAGATTCCATCTCAAGAAAGAACTTTCCTTTTTTATTTAAAATCTTTAAAGTTTATTTATTTTGAAAGACAAAGACAGTATGAGCAGGTGAGGGGCAGGGATAGAGGGAGAGAGATTGAGAATCCTAAGCAGGTTCCACACCATCAGCGCACAGCCCAATGTGGGGCTTGAACTCACAAAACTGAGATCACGACCTGAGCAGAAACCAAGAGTCGGGCACTTAACTGACTGAGCCACCCAAGCACCCCTCAAGAAACCATCTTCTTTGCCTGTCCATAAGAAGCAACTCATCTGTTAAAGTATTGTCATGAAATTGCAACAATTCAAATATAATAATGAAGAATTTGGAAATATTGTGACAATTACCAAAATGTGACACAGAGACACAAAATGAGCAAAGGCTGTTAAAAAAAATGGTGCCTCAACATTGTCTCAACACAAGTTTGCCACAAAACTTCAATTTGGAAAAAAAAAATTCAATGTCTACAAAGTGCAAAAAATACAGTAAAATGGAGGAATGCCTATATAAATTCCCTCAAAATATTATAAAATGTACACCTCATTTATTATAGTAACTTAATAGTGTCTTTTTGTTTTCTTTCTTTCCATAGGGATAGTTTTAAAGTAGCTTAGGATACTTAAAGAGAATGTTTTTGGCATCAACATCACATAAATTCTTTTTTCTTACATTCAACTAATTGTTTAAAACCATTATAAGTTACACCTCAGTGTATTCATGTTCATTTTTTTAGTTGTTTTGCTATTTATGGAGGTTCTATTTGTCCTATTCTCCGCTAATGGAAATATGACTATTATGTTTTGAAAACATCGTGTTTACAACAGTTTCAATCATTAAACCTATTAATAGAATCATTTTTAGTTCCAAAGATGTCTGCCTGTGTTTGTCCTGTTGAATCACAACTCCCCCCCACCAGTCCATATTCTTTTTATAATTAAGTATGCATTTTTTAAACATAAATCATCAGTCATATGTGTTAGGATATTTTACACACATTTTTGTTCTCTTTTTGAAATTTCACACCAATTCTTTTCCAATCCAGACCTTCCTTCCCTGATAATTAATCTGTTTTTGTGATCTTATTAAGTAGCCTACTGTAGCAGAAAGCAGTAGAGTTTATTAAATTTGACTAACAGTAACGCATGTGCTTTTGGCTCCTTCAAAAGACTGAAGTGACAGGGATTAGACAATAGCTGTTTTCCAGAAATAATCCCACGATCTGACATTTATGGCTAGGACAGCTGGTGTAGTCTAGTTCCTTGTGTCAGGAATAATTTAGTATTTATGTGGCACTTCACATTTTCAAAGTGCTCTTCAATCATTAATAAAACATTTCCTTGGACATTCCTGTCAGAGAGGTCAGAATCACTACCAGTAACGAGAACCACTTAATAACAACATGGTGACAAAGTTACCATATTCCTCTTTGTTTCTTGGTGTTCATTTTCAAGCATGTAAAATTTGAGCATTTATTAAAACCTTTGACTGTAGTGCATTAAATACCTTGAATTTACAATAAAGATGTGTTACTATAAAAGATAGTCTAAAAAGCTTAAGAAGCTATAACTCCCCTTTCAAAAGCGGGCTGATGTGTTTTTTAGTAGACATAAAATAAATACTCTATTGACTAAAGGCTATTCTATTAATTCAGACAGGAGAGGATTCTAGAATATGCAACATTTGAGCAATGTCTTGACAGAATTGAATACTGTAAGAGAGATTGATTAGAAGTTGAAGTCATACATGTGAAGGATTTCTGTCTTTCAAGTGAGTTTAATGGAAACATTAATTACCATTTTTCAATTAGATAATCCAAGAGAGTAGTAGGCAATGTTCCCAAATGTTTTTGAACTAAGATACATCTGGAGAACACCATGTTCTTGTGCTCAGTTACCACGAAATAAAATTGTTACCGGTTCACAAATGATGTTGTGGCCTATGTGTGTGATGTGTGGTGATGTTTTTTTATACTACTCTCCTAAGAAGATTTTGGGAGGACATCCTTCCTTCTTACTCTCTAAAGCTATCTGGGCCTGTGTCTTGTTTTGCTTTACTTTTATTTAAGGGAGGATAATCAATAAAATAGACATATTCAGAAGTATTGTTTTCTTCCTTGATACTTTTTTGGGACAAATTTATTATTCCATCCCACATGTCAATTTTCTTGTAAAAAAGTACTATGACCAGGGCACCTGGGTAGCTCAGTCTAGTGCTATTAATTTATTATTTCAAATAAATTCTGGCTTTTAAATATTTTTTCGGTCTCAAGAGTTGGCTTTTCTTTTTAATGTCAGATAAGAAATATTTTAGGTTTGGTTGATGCATGCACTCTATTGCAACTACTCAAATTGGTCATTGTAGTATGAAAGCAACAATGTAATACATATATGAATAAGCATGGCTACGTTCCAATTACGCTTCCTTTTAATAAAAACTTCATGGTTGTTGCAAGTCGAGTAAATATTTGATAACAGGAATATCAGTGTTTGGGAAATAAGTCATCTTTGAAGCATCTCTGGGCAATGTGCCACATTATCTAACTCAATTTTAGAAGGAAAACACTGGCAGCATTTGGCTTAAAGGAGGGCTACAAAGTTTCTGGTATAATGAGAATCAGATCATAGAACTCTTAAAAATTGCCTAAAATAACCACTTGCTCATGTTTAATTAGAGTAAAAACAACCTGCTAAGGACTACAAAACTCTGTATCATCTAATTCCTTTTAACCTTGAGACTGTCAAGTTAAGACTGTCTCACTGCCCACTTTCCTGTAACAATGACACATTCTTTAGGTCTTGATACATCTAGTCTGTTCCTTTGTCAGGACCTTTGCTCCTTTTTCTTGGCTGCATCATTCTTCCTTCATAGCTCTACTTCTCTGGCTTGGAGCAGTGTAGTATAAAGCATAGGGCCACCCCTCTGCTACCAGACCCCACTCATAAATCATGATTTGACACCTGGAAATGGTCATTTGTAACATTTCCCTCCTTTGCTTCCCCTGTGCCCCAGGAATAATCATGGGATGAAAAGCATAATGGCCAAACAACAAATGCAGACAATAAATACTTTCATTATTGAACTCCATGTCTATAAGAATGTAAGAGAATACATTGGAAGTTAAAATAGTAAAATAATGCTTTCAATATAAGAAGGACAATAAGAAATGGAGTAATTTACTTTTTATGTTAAAATACATAGTTTCTGAAAAAAAAAAAGAGGAAAATAAAAGACATCAGCCATGCTCATGGACACCAGCATCATGACCAGCTGCTTGGGGACTATAACACTAAACCTGCCTGTTAACAGACCCTGCTAACTAGCCCACCCAGAATCTCTGGCTTGGGCTCACTGGTGAAGGGATTTCCCTGTCCAAGCTAGCCTACCAAGACTGGAATTGATGACTGATCCTTCAAAAGTGAAGACATCATGACAATATACAATGATCAAGAAGTACCAGGGAAACATGATGCCACCAAAGGAGCAAAATAAATAAAGCGTCAAAAGAACTTTACTTATTGAACTACCTTCCTAAAAACAAAAGCAAAAACACAGCACAATTCTTTTAAGGAAACACAGTAAGCTACAAGAGAAAACAGGTAAATAACTAAATGAAATCAGGACAATAATACTTACACAAAATGAAAATTTAACCAAGAGAAACTATTAAAAAAAAAAGAACCAAACAAATTTCTGGAGCTGCAGAATACAATGACTGATATGCAAAATTCAATAGAAAGTTTCGAGAGCAGATTTCATCAAGCAGAAGAGTCAGTACATTCTTGACAGGTCCTTTGAATTGGAGAAACAAAACAAAATAAAATAAAATAATAAAATAAAATAAAAAATAAAATAAAGAAATGAAGAAAGTATGTGGGATTTCTAGACCATGTTTAAGTGAAACGATGTATGCATCAGATGAGTACCAGAAGGAGAAGAAAAAGAGAAAAGGTCAAAAGGGTAAATTTCTAATTTAAAGAAACGCTGGTTGAAACTTTCCCATATCAAAGAGGGAAATGGACGACCAGACTCACGAAGCCCAAAGGACAAACCAAACAAAGGGAATCCATTACCACTTATAAGAAGTGTTACAGGGAATTCTTCATTTTGAAATAAAATGATGCTAAACAGAAACAAGCAAGTCTGTGAAAGGTAAAGGTATTTAGTCTAACTCAGAATACTCAGTAATATAAGGATAATGAGTATGTTAATTTTGTCCCTAGTATAAAAGTTAAAAGACAGAATTATGAAGAATACCTGTAACCACAAAAATGTGTTACTGGATATACAAAAAAAAAGTTAATTCTGACATTAATAAAAAGTTGGGGAAGAGGGAATAAAATTGTAGATTTTTTGCATGTGATTATAGTTAAGTTGTAACAGTAAAACACTGTTATAACTATAAGAAGTTCTAGGTAAGCCTATAGTAACCATAAACAAAAACCTATGAAAGAAACCAAACAGGAAAAGAAAAAAAAATCAAAGTCTACGATCACCAAAAAAAAAAAAAATTGAAACCCCAAAGGAAGAGAGGAAGAGAGGAACACACGAGAAAAAGAACTACACAATACACAGAAAACATCCAAATGGCAGTAGTCCTTTCAATTATCTACTAATTACTTCAAACGTAAGTGAATTAAACTTACCAATAAAAGATATAGAGAGAGGAGGTTGTCCAAGATGACAGTGTAAGAAAACCCTAAATTTACCTTGACCCACAGACACACCGGCTCTACAGCTATATATAAAATAATTCCTAATGAAAAAGAACTGAAGATTAGCTGAACAGATTTCTCCACAAGGGATAAACAGGCCACATCAAGACAGGTAGGAGACACAGGCTTGCCAAAAATCCTACCCCCAGCATGGTGACTCAGAATAGGGAAGAATCATATTGGTCCAGAATCTCTCCCTGAGGACTGGGGGATTGTGCCTCATACTGGGCACCCCAACCCTTGAGACCTGCACTAGAGAAACAAGGTTCAAACACATGGATTTGAAAACTCATGGGGTTGATGTCTAAAGCATCTAGGGGTTAGTGTGAATCAGAGATCATCCTTTTGAAGAGCTTACATGCGTTCATTCTTCCAAGGACCTAGTGCAAAGGCAGTGGCTTGAGAGGTAACTGGATTCTATGTGAAGGAGATGTAGCTGCCAATCTTAAAGTGCCTGCCCAAGGGGCAAGAGTCAGTTGAGACTTTCTTTGGGGATGAAGGCACTTGCTAGTGCACTTTCCCTCTACCTTGCTAATGGCAGGTGGGTGCATGCAGACAAAGCCTCACTAAAGTTTGGGTAGGTCCCACACCCAGCACTCTTCCTCAGCATCACTAAAGGTCAAGGCGCGTCTTGGCCCAAGTGCTCTTCCTCTGAATCACAAAAGGCACAGATGTGATGTGCCCCGTCATCAGCACTCTCCTGTAGCCTTGCTAAAACTGATGGGTGGGTGCAGTCCACACAGGGCATGCCACTTTATCGCCTGGCCTTGGTGGCCAGAGGTACTTATTTTTTCTGAGCTCCATGGGATTATAACAATTGGGAAAGACAGTTCTGGACAGGCTCCCACACTCAGGACACTGTACAGAGAGAAGACTGTAAGACACCCTTAATGTACCTGTGGAAAAGGCCCCTCTACTTGTCCTGAAGCTTAAACCTGAGAGAAGGACTTCAGTATGGCCACATGCTAAAAGCCACAGAGGCATTCTCAGGAAACACAAGCAGGAAGAAACCCTCTGAGCCCTCCATTAGCCTCACTACAGGTCACTGCTACTTCCCAGAAAGGAGCATATTATACATTCATCTGAAGCTCCAATTTTTACAACAGTTTCCCAGTGGACAATTCCAGATCTCCTGTTCTACAAGGCCAGGAGAGTTTACAATTTCAGTCCCACAAGACTGGATATATTAACATACTTTAAAAGCTTCTGCCTGAGGATCTGGCTTTCAACCAGCCTGAAACTAGGTGCTGCCTGGTATCAGTCCGTCTGGAACACTGGCAGGTCTTGGCATACTCTCAACAACGAGGGACCATCAAGAACAAGCCAGGCTACTTAGACAATCACAGAAGCTCAAGAAATAACAAAGAACTAGGGCAAAATCGAGCACTAAGTTTCATTTCCTACACAATGCTACTACTACTTCAAGCCTGAGAGAGAGGGCAGCTGTTTTATAATAGGGAAAGACAGGATAAGTTAGGCAGAGAGGGAAAGGTTAGCACCTGAGGTCCCTGGGTGGGGAAAAACACATATTTTGGAACAATGTTGGGAGGGTCTGGCCACAGCAAACTCCCTTGGGCATAAGGTTCGTCTTAAGAATGTAACAGACACCAGCTACTCCACTCAGGGTCCCCTCAGGAATTTGACAAAAGACCTAACTAAAAGTAAGTAGACCATAAAATGTATGATCCACAAGGAAAGGTATGGCACAGACCACCCCTTATACAATGGAAACAAGCCAATCAAAAAGGAATGGCTAGGCATTTAGTTATTTAGCCAGTAAGGGTAGAACTGGAGAAGGAACAAGGGAGAACGGAAGTGGGGGCCGGTCAGAACCTTATAAAACAAAGTCCCTTGCCTATAGCCCATGGGCATTCACTTTCTAATGTCCCCTCTTTGCAAGGAGAGCTTTCATATTATTCTTGCTTTCTTATCTTATACTCTAATAAACTTTTGCCTGCTACTCATTTTATTCTGTGTCCACCTCTTCATTCTTCAAAGTGGTGAGATAATGAACCTTGGGTATTGAGGTAAAGAAATCCTGCAACATTCCCACCTAACACACAGCAACAAATGCAATGTTATGCAAAATGAAAAGACAGAAGAATATGTTCCAAATGAAAGAATTTGATAAAAACTCAGAAAAAAAAGACCTTAATGAATGGAAATAAGTAATCTACCGGATAGAAATCAAATTAATGGTCATAAAAATGCTCACCCCACACTCAGCAATAGAATGAATAGAGAATTAGAATATTAGAATAGAGAATAGAGAGAATTTCAAAAGAGATAAAATATATATGAGAGTACTAAAAGGAGTCACAGAGCAGAAGAAAACCATGATTGAGCTGAAAAATATATTAGTGGGGTTCAACAGCAGATTAGCTGAAGGAGAAGACTAGATCAGTGACCTGCAAAACACAGCAGTGGGATTCACCCAGAGGCGCAACTAGAAAAAAAGAATTAAAAAAAAAAAGAATATAGCTTAAGGGACCTATCAAACAATATCAAGCAGAATAACATGTATATTATAGTGGTCCCAGAAGGAGAAGATAGGGAGAAATGTACAAAAAAAACCTGTTTTCAAAATAATGACTGAAAATTTCCCTAACCTGCAGAAGGAAACAGACATCTGTATCTAGGAAACACAGACAATTCAAATAAGATGAACCCAAAGACTTCCACACCAAAACACATCATGATTAAAGTGTTGAAAGTTAAAGACAGAATCTTAAAAGCAGCAAGAGAAAAAAAAAACTATTATGTATAAGGGAATCTTTATTGGATTATCAGCTGATTTTTCAGCAGAAACTGCAGACCAGAAGGAAGTGGCATAACATATTCAATGTGCTGAAAAGGAAATGTGCTGAAAGGAAATGTGCTGAAAAGGAAATGTGCTGAAAAGGAAATACTTTCAACAAAGAATACTGTGCCCAGCAAAGTTATAATTAAGAATTGAGGAGTACTTGGATGGCTCAGTCAGTTGAGCTTCTGACTCTTGTATTTGGCTCAGGTCATGATCTCACAGTTCGTGAGTTCAAGCCCCTCATCAGACTCTGTCCTGACAGCTTGGAGGCTACTTGGGACTCTCTTCCCTCTTTTTCCACCCCTTCCCTGCTCTCTCTCTCTCCCCCTCAAAATAAATAAATAAACCTACAAAAAATTGAATGGGAGATAGAATTTTCCAGACAAGCAAAGGCTAAAGGAATTTATCACTATGAAACAAGTTTTACAAGAAATTTTAAAAGGACAGTTTTAAGCTGAAAAGAAAATGCACTAATGAATAACAACAAAACATTACAGTAAAAATCTCATCAGTAAAGGAAAATATACAATAAAGGTAGTGGATTAACCTTTTATAAACCTAATATGAATGTTAAAAGAAAAAAAGTAGTAAAAAATTATAACTACAATAATTAGTTAAGGGATGCAAACAAAGATGGAAAATATGGCATCAAAAAATGTGGGGAAAGAGCAAAATGTAAAGTTTCTAGAATACGTTCAAATTCAAGTTGCTACAAACTGAAAATATGCTGTTAAATAGAGTCTTATACATGAACCACATGGTAACCACAGAGCATAAGCCTATAGTAGATACACAAAAGATAATACAAAGTATCCAACATAACACTAAAGAAAGGTATCAAGCCACAATGGAAGAGAGCAAGTAAAGAAATGAACAGAGAGGAAGTACAAAAACATCCGGAAAACAATTAACAAAACAGCAAGAAGAACAAAACTATCACTAACACTTTAAATGTAAGTGGGCTAAATCTCCACTCAAAAAACATAGAATGGCTGAATGGATTTTTTTTTAATTTTTTTTTCAACGTATTTATTTATTTTTGGGACAGAGAGAGACAGAGCATGAACGGGGGAGGGGCAGAGAGAGAGGGACACACAGAATCGGAAACAGGCTCCAGGCTCTGAGCCATCAGCCCAGAGCCTGACGCGGGGCTCGAACTCACGGACCGCGAGATCGTGACCTGGCTGAAGTCGGACGCTTAATCGACTGCGCCACCCAGGCGCCCCTGGATTTTTTTTTTAAATCACCTATTTTTTCACCTACAAGAGACACAATTCAAATATAAGGACATAGACTGAAAGTAAAGAGATGTAGAAAAAGATCCCATGAAAATGAAAAGAAAGCTGTTACAGCTCCACATCAGACAAAATAAACTTTACACCGAAGACTATAATAAAAGACAAAAAGAGGCATTACACAATTATAAAGGGGTCAATCTAAAAAGAGGATGTAACTTTGTAAATATTTATGCACCCAATATAGGAGGACCTAAGTACATAAAGCAAATATTGATAGTCATAAAGGAGAAATTAGCATTACAATAATAATATGACACTTTAATACACCACTTATATCAATGAATAGATATTCCAGGCAGAAAATCAATAAGGAAACATTGGCCTTAAAAGATACCTTAGAACAGATGATATATATATATATATATAGATAGATAGATAGATAGATAGATATATCTCATGTGAATATATATATATATATTCACATACACTTGAGAAGAATGCATTCTGTGATACGCATTCTTCTCAAGTGCATGTGAAAAATGCTCTAGAATAGATCTAGAATAGATAATTACACAAAAACAAGTTTCAAAGTGTTTAAAAAGACAAATCATATCAAGCATCTTTTCCAACTACAATAATATGAACCTATAAATCATTACAAGCCAAAAACTGGAAAAACTACAAACACATAGAGATCAAACAACAGGTTAGTGAACAACTACTGGCCCATAGAAGAAATCAAAGGAGAAATACAATGATACCTAAAGACAAATGGAAACAGAAATACAACATACTAAATTTTATGTGATGCAGCAAAAATGATTCTAACAGGAAAGTTCTGCATTATACAAGTCTACCTAAGAAACAAAAGACATTTCAAACAACCAATATAACTTTACCTCCAAAGGAATGAGAAAAGAAGAACAAAGCCCAAAGTTAATATAGGGAAGGGAAAAAGTAAAGACTAGTGCAGAGGTAAATGAAATATCAATTGAAAAGACAATGGAAAAGATTAATGAAACTAAACTGGTTCTATGGAAAGAGAAACAAAATTGGCAAATATTTAGCTAGACCTACCAAGAAAAAAATAAGAGTCTCAAATCAATAAAATCATAAATGAAAGAGAAAAACACAAGTGATGCTACAGAAATACAAAGAATCAAAATAGATTATGAATGATTACATGACAACAAATTTGACAACCTAAAAGAAATGGATAAATTCCTACAAATATACAATCCCTCAATAATACATTATGAAGAAATTGAAAATATGAATGGAATGATTATTATTGAGATTGAGTCAGTAATCCAAAACCTCCCAGCAAAACAAAAAAATGTCCAGCACCAGACGGATTCACTGATGAATTCTACCAAAGAACTTAATATCTATCCTTCTCAAAGTCTTACAAATAACAGAGGTAACACTTCTAAACTCATTTTATGAGGCCAGAATTACCCTGAAAATAAAACCAGACATGAACACACACACACACACACACACACACACACAAAAGAAAATTATAGACCAATATCCCTGATGAACATAGACACACAAATTCTCAACAGAATATTAATGAACCAAATTCAAGAATACATTAAAAGGATCATACAGTGTGCTCAAGTAGGATTTATTCCATGGATTCAAGGATGTTCGGACAGTCACAAATCAATCAAAGTAATATACTGCATTAACAAAAAGATAAAAATCATAAGATCATCTCAATAGATGCAGAAAAGCATTCAACTAAATTCAACATTGTTTATGATAAAAACTCTCAACAAAGTGGATATAGAATGAATGCACTTCAAAATAATGGAAGTCATATATGGCAAACCTACAGCTAACATTGTCCTCAATGATGAACAGCTAAAATCTCTAAAATTAAGTATAAGACATAGATGCCAAGTCTTACTACTTTTTTCAACATAGTATTGGCAGTTCTAGTCAAAGCAATTAGGCAAGAAAAAAAAATGCATCCAAATTGGAAAGGAACAAGTAAAAGTGTCACTATTTGCAGATGCTATGATACTTTATAGAAAAAACCCTAAAGACTACACACACACACACACACACACACACACATACTCACACACACACTCACACACAGAACAAATGAATGAATTTAGTAAAGTTACAGAATACAATAAAAATATATATAAAACTCTTGCATTTCTATACCCAATAACAAACTATCAGAAAGATAAGAAAATTTCATTTATAATTGCATCATGAAGAATGAAATACCTAGAAATAAATTTATCCAAAGAGGTAAAAGACATGTATAATGAAAACTGTAAGGTATTAATGAAATAAATTGAAGACATAAGTAAATAAAAGACATTCCATGTTCATACCCTGGAAAATAGATATTGTTAAAATGTCCATGATACTCAAAGAAATATACAGACTCAGTACAATACTTATCAAAATTTCAATGGCAACTTTATAGAAATAAAACAAACAATTCTGAAGTTTGTATGAAACCACAGGAGACCTCAAATAGCCAATGCAATATTGAGAAAGGAGAACAAAGGTAGAGGTATCATGCTTCCTGATTTCAAGCTATACTACAAAGCTATAATAATCAAAACAGTATGGTATTGGCATAAAAACAGACACATAAACTAATGTAATAGAATCAAGAGCCCAGAAATAAACCCACCCAAATATGGCCAATTTATGACAAAGGAGGAAATAATACACAATGGGAAAAGGATGATCTCCTCAATAAATGTTATTTAAAAAAACAAAACTGGACAGCCACACGTAAAAGAATGAAACTAGACCAGTATCTTACACCATACATAAAAATTAAATAAAAATAGACTAAAAACTTGAATGTAAGACCTGAAGCCATTAGGTTCCTAGAAGAAAACATAGGCAGTAAAGTCCTTGACATCTGGTCTTGGCACTGATTTTAGGACCTGACTCCAAAAGCAAAGTCAACAAGTGGACTTCATCAAATTGAAAAACTTTTGCACAGCAAAGAACCCATAAGCCAAGTGAAAAGGCAACCCACTGAATAGGAGAAAATAATTAGGGGCTAATACCCCAAATTTACAAAGACCTCAAACAAATTAATGACCAATAAAAGCCAATCTGATTAAAAGCCTGTCAGAAGAATGAATAGATTTTTTTACCCAAGGAAAAAATAAAGGTGGCCAATGCACATGAAAAAATGTCATTAGTTATTAGGAAAATGCAAATCAAAACCACAATGAGACATTAACTCAACACCAGTCAGAAGGGCAATTATCAAAACGGCAAAGAACAAGTGTTAGAGAGGATGTGGAATAAAGGATTTGGAGAAAATGTATTATTGCATTATGTCCATATCATTATGATACATTAATCATTATATGATATACACAATTATTTTCTCTTACTCATTATAACATACGCACAGGAAAGCAATCTTTAGTCGTCCTTAGCTGTCATTTTTTACTGTATGGGATAATTCTTGACAAAGAAACTCAATAATTTTTTCTGGAACTATAAAATATATAAAGTATGTAGAGAGAATGATACAATCATAAAACCCCTGGGTCAATAGCTGTGCCATTTGTTGATATGGGAAATACTGGAAGAAGTTTTGGTTGTAGAGAAGCATAAGAGTTTCTTTTAGACCAGGTTTAATAATCACTAAGGACAGGATTAAGAAGATATCAGAGATGGAGAGATGAAACTAGGCATGAGTGCTGGCGCGATATTTAAATAATAAGAAGTTATAGAAATAAAACTTCAGCTGTGTGACAGGCTGATGAGAGCTTTAGTCAGAAAAAAAAAATTCCATTTGGTTTAGCCACACGGAGATATTAACAAGTGCAATGATGGATTTAAAGGGTGGAAGCCCGCTGAAAAAGGGTAAAAGAGTAATTTAACTGATAGATTAAGAAGTAGAAGCTGTTTGTAGAAAAACATTTTGTAAAATAGACAAAGAGAATGAATTAATAGGGCCATGGTTGGAAGGGGATATTTTATAAGGATGTTTTTCAGACAGACCTACCCTGGTTCATATAAGGTAAGAAGTGTTCACAATGCCTGCTGAGCAGACACCAGATTTTGAAGATTTGATGGGAATAATATATATATACTTTTAAACTTTTTAATGCTTATCTTTAAGAGAGAGACAGAGCATTAGCAGGGGAGGGGCAGAGAGAGAGAGAGAGACAGAATCCAAAGCAGGGTCCAGACTCTGAGCTGTCTGCACAGAGCTCCATACGGGCTCAAACTCATGGACTGGGAGATCAGGACCTAAGCTAAAGTCAGAGGCTTAACCAACTGAACCACCCAGGTGCCCCAAATATAAATAGTTTCTTAAGCATATTTTATACTGAGTACATATCAAGGTGGCAATATGTTTAATATGTTGAGTTAAATAACATATTATGAAAAATAGCTTTACATATTTCTTTTTTATTTTTAATGTGGTTACATATGTGGCTCACATTGTATTTCTATTGCACAGGGCTGACATAAAATATAATGAAAAGTCTGACTCAACTGAGGGAGAGATAGGAAAGGAAGAGGAAACTAATTTCTCTCAATTTTATAGACAAAAGATGAAATTATAAATAAGGTTGATTGGGTTCAATCTTTTAAAGAAGGCAGAGGATGCATATAGCTGCAAAAAATATGTCTTGAATTGTTGAGAGAAAGTGTGAAAGTTTAGGTATGCTTTCTGTATGTGGTATATGTTCCATTGTTTCAGTGGATTGCTTTTATGCAGTTTGGATCTAAGATGGCAAGCTGTGGTGGACATATGCTAGGCTGGTCTCTCTCATGATATCCATTCGCATCCATACCTTTGTAATCACTTTCCTTACGTGTGGATTGGATCTGTGACTTGCTTCAAGCTAATAGAATATGACAAAAGTGAAGAGGTGTTGCCAATGGAATTAAATTTCCCAATCAGTTCTATTAGAGTTGATCAAAATGGATACTATTTTGTGCTGGGCTGACTTAATCAGGTGAAAGCCCTTAAAAGAGGGACTAGGACTTCCTGGAGGTGAAATATTGTCCTTTCTGGTTTGATGAAGTAAGTAGTCATGCTAAGGAAGCTCACTCCCAAAAAAAATAAAACAAAACAAAACACAAAAAAACAGAAAACAAACAAAAAAACCCAGAAAACAACAAACAAACAAACAAACACTGCAGGTGGCCTCTGGGAAATTTAGCAGCCTCTAAGACCTGAGAGTGGCCTCCATCCTCGGATGTGCAGAAAGCCAGTGCCGTCGCTTATACAGTCATTAGAAAATGACTCCTACCAACAACCCGAATGATCTTTGAAGCAGATTCTGCCTCGGGTGAGCCTCCAAAATGAGAATGTGGTCTGGCTTACAGCCTGATTGTAATTTTTTGAAACCCTGAGCAGAGCAGTGAGTGAAGTTGTGTTCAGATGCTTGACTCGAGAAATGTGAGGTAATAGACGAAAGGTGATTAAAATTGCCAAGCCTGTGCTTATCTGTAAGGCAGCAACAGAAAAATAATACATAGCCTTTTCCCTTTAAACAATTTGGATGGTGCACATCAGAGTTCTGGACCTCTAAAAAAGCTGAGTTCTAGTCTGAGATATAGTATTTAAATCTGTTTTAATCTTCTCACTTCACTGTTGTATGCAAAAAAAAATTTGGCCTAAATTAAATCCTTGATTATTTTCAACTCCAGCGGTCTATTTGATTATGAAATACCCAGAGAAGGATCCTCCATGATCATTTTCTACAACTTTCAGAGCCACCTTAAAACTTGGAACCACTTTTCTGCAACTTTATACCATCAAGACCTTGGCAACAAACATATGTACAAAGAGTGTGCACTAAAGAACAATAAATATATAATTAATATGCTAAAAGTGTCACAAAAATCCATTTGTTGTTTTGTATTTGGAGGTTTGCCAATAATGACTTCTGAAGATCTTCTAAGAAAAATCTATTGATATTTTATATTAATCTTAGATTTTAAAGTGTTTAAAAACCTTTTGAGTGTCTTGAAAATTTTTTTATCATTTATCCATTTTTGAGAGACAGAACATAAACAGGGGAGAGGTAGAGAGACAGGATGACACAGAATCTGAAGCAGGTTCCAGGCTCTGAGCTGTCAGCACAGAGCCCAACATGGGGCTCGAACTCACAAACTGTGAGATCATGACCTGAGCCAAAGTTGGACACTCAAGCGACTGAGACACCCAGGTGCCCCTGAGTTTTCTTTAAAGTAAACAATACTTAATTATGAAAATGAAGTGCAGATTAATTGATACAAGATACAACTGTTTCGTGGTCTACTAAAATGGCCCAGCAAAACTTACGTGAAATCGTACAGGCATTGCTTCTGAGTCTTAGAAGTTGAGTCTGATCATGAAGTGGGACAGCAACTTTCTTCCCTTCTTATATTTTTGTCAAATAATACAATAACTTAAATTTTAATAGCAAAATCAAGAGGAGGGGCTTAGAGTGAAATGTGTATAACACATCATAAAAATGACTGGCAGATTTTGTAAATGGATTATAGTAAATAATAAACTCATGAAGACAGATATCTGGTAGAGTGGTGTAAAGTCTTATATTTATTCCTGTCAGAGTTAGTATTTCCATTGATGATGCAGAATAATAAGTAAAGCAGCCACTAACCCGTATTTTCACATGAAATTACATTGAAAGAATGTGTGGAGAGAAAAACGAAACAGCACAAAACAAATAGAATGTGACAAGATCACAGCAGTCCCCTGTAGTTGAGAGTATAAAGGGACTCTTCCATTGAAGAGTCCCTTTACACAAATCAGGGTACAAATGAATGCCAATGGGGTCAGTGATTATTTCATTATGTGGAACTGAAAAAAGGAAAGGCATGTGAGAAGAAATACTGGAATGTGTCAAAATATGATTCATCATTATACAAAAAGATAACAGCACAAACATATCAGGGGGAAGAAAAGGAAACATCAGTATTTTTTAAACTTGAGAATTAACTGTGAATTTTGAAACAGATTTGCAAAAATTAAGTGGCCAAATTATGAATCTGTTTGGGTGGGAAAGAGAACCACAAGGCCTGACTCAGTCACAAGATCACTTCTTATTCACGTTGTATGTAATCTAAAATAATAACCTCATTTTTGTATTGTGAATAAGTCATTGTTTCCAAAAGTATAGCACATTTGACTGAAGTAGGGTTCGTCTCCAAAATGGGCCTTTCTTGCTTTTGTTTCTACATTGAGAGCATATGTTGTATTTTAATTTCCTTATGGAGTTAACAATTGTAATATATAGTTTCCTTTATCTTTTATAGGTATTTGTACAGTAAAACTATACAACAGCTTCTGCCCTCTTCTCTACAACATCCTTCCATCCCAATTTATTCTTGCATGAAATAGTAGCTTTAGGTACTTAGGTACACTTAGTAGGCGAAGAGTTGAACACAGAGAGTGAGATATGTTTGAAAAATTCAAGGCTTAGTAAGAGATCTCTGGAATCAGCCAAGCTCTACATTTTCCCAGCTATGCTTCCCCAGGTACATTACTAAATTTCTCTGAATGTTGGTTTCCACAAACTGGAAACTGGAAACACTGACACATAAGTCAGTGTGTAGTGAGACTTAAATAAGATAATCTTAACTAAAAAAAAAAGAAAAGTAATACATATGAATAGTATATAAAGTGTGATGGAAAATAAATTTCACTCTATCCAGGCAAAAATAAAGTAGGTGCTAGTCATCAATGGCTGAGCTGACAATAATTCTCTCTATCCAATGCTATCCCATTTCTCATAATCGACTTCCATCTGTCTTCTATTGCTTATGTGAGCAAGTTGATTTTGTCTTGTCTCTTGCTTGCTCTTCCCTTAGGTGTCTGAAATTTGCAGCAAAACACGAGAAGCAATGAAGCAGTTACTGAATTTTTCCCTTGAGCAACAGTTTTTAAAGTTAAAATTTTGAAGATTAAAGGAAAATTAAAGATGAGGTATAAAGGTTTTATAAAGATGAGAGCATAACACCTCCAATGATGTCACATTCTGTTTGACTTAGTATACTACCACATAATCTCAACTGTCCTGTTTTGCAATAATCATCAAAAAATCCCCTCTTTGGGGGGTGCCTTGGTTAAGCATTCTATTCTGGCTCAGGTCACGATCTCACGGTTTGTGGGTTTGAGCCCCATGTCCGGCTCTGTGCTGACAGCTCTGAGCCTAGAGCCTGCTTCAAATTCTGTGTCGCCCTTTCTCTCTACCTCTCTTTGCCCCCCCCCCCAATAAACGACAACAAAAAATCTCCTCTTTTGGAATTCAGAATAGAAAATTTGAAGTTTTATGAAACTATTAGGTAATAACTAAGTTTCTCACTATAGTTACAAGAAAAGATAGGAGGAAAAAGTAGATAAATATTTTAGTTCTTTTCTTCTGCCCTTTAGGATTTAAGTTATTTTTAAGTGGAGTAATAAAAGCTGTCTAAGTTGATTTATACAGTGGTAAAACCATGCTAATTCTAAGATATTCATGCATTTGAATATTTTGCAGATGATCCATCAATCTTATATAGGTCTCGTATTTTCTTACAATAGAACGTCTTGGTTAGTATCTAGTGACTGATTTACTTGCTAACTGAATTAAAACACTGATGTTTTTGAGACAATTTTAGGGTTCGTTAAAGCTACCCTCATTTAGTAAGTATGTTATTGTTTGAATATTTCTAAATGGTTGTGTGCCCATTCACAAAATGAAGATATTAATAGCTTTCAGTTCTAGATAAACCCTAGGCCAAATAAGGGACAGGGTCTGATGAGGGGCAATGCAAAAGAAAGCTTATTGTAGCCTTCTGTATTTACCTACATAAGGGCACTTGGGTGGCTCACTGAGTTAAGTGACCGACTTCGGCTCAGGTCATGATCTCAGGGTTCATGAGATCTCACGGTTTGCGAGTTGCGAATTCAAGCCCCACGTCAGGCTCTGTGCTGACAGCTTAGAGCCTGGAGCCTGCTTGGGATTCTGTCTGTCTCTCTCTGTCTCTCCCCCTCCCCCCCTCTCTGTGCCTCTGCTTGCTCATGCTGTCTCTTTCAGTCTCTCAAAAATAAATACACATTAGAAAAAATTTAACCACACAGACTGACCAAATACATTGATAAAATCTAACCTTGAAAAACAATGACATTTATTAGGAAGTAGTAGGAGGAGGACTGAGCCATGGTCTCAGCATTGGGCTGAATGACCTACTGGTTGTGTGATAGCATAACATCCAACTTCACTCCTTACCTCCAATAAATATGCTCCAAGGTGTCCAGGCCACAGTTCAGGCAAAACCATCAAACTTACCACCGACACATAACTCATAAGGGAATATTTCCACAATAAAAGATCATCAAGAAAAAATTGGGCATTAGAGGACAATAGGGTATTTTTTCTCTTTCTCTGCAATATTTTTTTAGTAGGATCTGATGTTATTTTGAATATCTGTTAACTAATTAGGTATTTATATAAGGCTTGAACAACAACAAAAACCCTAAAAAATCTCATTTAAAAATGAGAGTAAAATAAACATTTTTATTAACATGTAAAGAAATCCATATTAGTAATAGCAATACAAAAAGTATAAAACAGTAAGAAACCTTTTCTTATAAAATAGTACAGCCTTAAACACTGGCACTTTGACTTGTCATTATTTTTCCAAGGTGACCCACCTGGATCAAACTTAATTAACAGCTGCACCCTCATAAAATAGATATTACTTTGATTATTATGCATGGGATGTTAATATTAATACTCCCACTTAATATTTCTAAGATAATAAAACATTTATTCTAAGGCTATGAAGAAACATAAACTGGAGGGCATTGTAAGATCGTTTTGTCTACCTTCTTTTTTATATGATTACAACTAAAATAACTTGAGTAACTAAAACTTGACTCTATTTGAAAAAAATTAGAGTGTATTTTTTTTACCTTTGTAAATCAATGTAATCAACAGAGAAAAATGTAAGCAGTAAAATGTGTTTTTTACGGTACATTTGTTATAATTTGACTCATCTTTATGATTATTCTATAAACGATTTTTTTATAATCCAAAATTCTCCATTTTTAGTACCCAAATCCTACATATGACAGAACTACTACCTATCATATATTAAAATTAAATAAGCTTTATCTTACTTAAAGTTCCTTTTCTAAATTTACTTCAGCTAAAATTTTAGGATTAGAATTGCTAGCACATTTTTTACAAATGGAATGGAATATTTAAATTTTTAACTTTGGTCTTAATAGAGAGATCACAGTGAATTCAATCTTAATGAAAAGGCATTCTCCACCATTTAAATTTGGGAATCAATTTAGAACATAAAAACATTATGGTCTCTTTATGGGAAAAAAATGCAATTTGGGGGCACCACAGTTTGTCTTTTATTTTTTAATTTTATTTATTTTTGAGAGAGAGAGACAGACAGAGTACGACAAGGGGAGGAGCAGAGACAGACACAGAATCTGAAGTAGGCTCCAGGCTCTGAGCTGTCAGCACAGAGCCCAATGTAGGGCTTGAACCCATGGACCGTGAGATCATGACCTGAGCTGAAGTTGGAAACTTAACCGACTGAGCCACCCAGGCACCCCCACAGTTTATCTTTTTAATATGATTGGAAAAATAAAATGTCCAGATTTTAGATTAAAATGATTCATATATAGCAAATCACATATGTAAAATATCATCAAAAATTCTTTAAAAAAACAATGAAATACTAACAAAATCATTGTGTCTAGAAAGATAATGAAGAAAATAAAATATCTCTTCTTCACTCTAATGGAATCTTATACATATAGCTTTTTTTATAAAAAGGCTTGGTTTCAGTTAAGATTATTACAGAGTTTTACACAGGGTCATATGTCTATTAAATTTTCACTTCATATTCTAGATTTAGCCAAAATTTCTAATATCCATACTGTAGAGAGTAATCTTACATTTAATATTTAAAAAATCAGAAAACAATGAAAATCACATAAAGCTCTCAAAGTAATATATTGAATATTAACTTTAAAAGATATTGGGAACAATGAATTAAATGTACTTTATTGTAAATTTTGGTTTTCTGACATTAAATGTTACATTGCTTTAACAATTTCAGCAGTTTTATTATAAATATTTACCTTAAATTATTTTCTCTATATAAAGCACTTGTTTTGACATTCTAACAGGTACCTTGTGTATTTGTTTGCATTTCCCTGAAAAGTAATGGTGTTGATAATCTTTTCATACGTTTTCATTATTAAAGTTTATACTATGATAACAGACTTGTATAACATATATTAATGGATTTATTTTATTTGGGGATAGGGCAGAGAATATTAAACTTTACAAAATCACCTTCAAAAGAGTATATTTTATATAAAGTAATTCTTTTAGTTTTGAGAAATGTCCAGAGTATAATTTACATATAATAATTCTTTTAGTTTTGAGAAGTGTCCACTGAAATTTCTTCCACAATCACTTGTAGAACATTACTCTCACTTTGTAGACCATCATATTTGCCCTTCATGCCTTCAACTACTAATCTTTTTGACCAGATTAATTTGTATTTTCTAGAATTTCATATAACATGGATTACACAAAATGTATTAGTTTATGCCTGCCTTATTTTGCTACCAATTTATCAGGATTGACAAGTATAACAAATTCATTTTTATTGTTTAGTATTATTCCATTGTGCAGATATGCATTTTGTTAATTTATTCATGTTTTGAAGGGTAGCTCAGTTGTTTCTATTTTTGGTGATTGCAACCAAAGCTACTATAGAAATATGTGTGCAAGTCTTTGTGAAGACCCTTTGTCAACTCATTTGTTTATATACTTAAGAGTTGAATAATCGGGAGCACTTGGGTGGCTCAGTTGGTTAAGTATCTGACACTTGGTTTCAGCTCAGGTAATGCCTTACGTCAGGTTCTGCACTGACCGAGCCTGCTTGGGATTCTATCTTCCTCTCTCTACTCCTCCCCTGCACTGATGGTTGTCACAAATGGCAGGAGTTCATCATTTTTCATGGATGAATAATATTCCTGCAGGTATGTTGGGTGTGTGTATGTGTAAATACACCACGTCTTCTTTATTTGTCTATCAAAGGAGACAGGTCATTATTATATCTTGGCTGTTGTAAGTAATGCTTCAATAGACATAGGGGTGTATATATTTGTTGAAATTTTGTTTTGGGGCTCCTACGTAGCTAGGTCAGTTGAGCGTCCCCTCTTGATTTTGGCTCAGGTCATGATCTCATCGTTAGTGGATCTGAGCTCTGCATCCAGCTCTGTGCTGGCAGTGCAGAGCCTGCTTGGGATTCTCTCTCTCTCTCTTTCTCTGCACCTCCCCTACTTGTATTTTTTCTCTCTCTTAAAATAAGTAAATAAACTTAAAAAAATTGGTTTAATTTTGTGTCAATACACAATAGTGGGATTATTGAACCATGTGGTATTTCTATTTTTAATTTCTTGAGGAATGTCCATACCACAGTGGCTGCACCAATTTACATTCCCACCAACAATGTACAAGGGTCCTGTTTCTCCACATCCTTGCCAACACTTATTTCTTGTCGTTTTGATTTTAGCCATCCAGGAAGGTGTAAGGGTGATATTTTATTGTGGTTTAGACTTTCATTACCCTGATAGTGACATTGAGCATCTTTTCATGTGTCTGTTGTCCATCTATAGGTCTTCTTTGAAAAAAAAAATGTCTATTCAATCTTCTGCCCATTTTTTAACTGGATTGTTCATTTTTTCAGTATTGAGTTGTATATGCCCTTTATAGATTTTGGATATTAACCTCTTATCACATATGTCATTTGCTAATATCTTATTCCATTCGGTAAGTTGCCTCTTGGGGGTTGTTTGATAGTTTTCTTCACTGTGTAAAGTATTTTTATTTTGGTGTAGTCCCATATATTAATTTTGATTTTGTCTCCCTGGCTTTAGAGACATATCTAGAAAAATGTAGTTACAGATGTAAGATAAATGACTGCATGTGAGTTTTTTTTCCCTAGGATTTTTATGGTTTCAGGAGTCACATCTAGGTCTTTAATCCATTTCTAGTTCACCTTTGTGTTTGGCATAAGAAAATTGTTCTAGCTTATTCTTTTACATTAGCTGTCCAATTTACCCAGCACTATTGGTTGAAGAGATTGTCTTTTCCCCATTGTACATTCTTGCCTCCTTTGTCATAGATTAATTGACCATATAAATACGGGTTGATTTCTGGGCTCTCTATTCTATTCTATTGATCTGTGTCTGATTACTACAGCTTTGTAATATATCTTAAATTTTGGAATTGTGATACCTCTAGCTTTGTTCTTCCTTCTCAAGATTTCTCTGGCTATTTAGGGTCTTTTGGGGTTCCATACACATCTTAGTATTATTTGTTCTGTGAAAAATGCTGTTTGTATGTTGATAGGGATTGCATTGAATCTGTGTATTTCTTTGGGCAGCATGGATATTTTAATAATATTTGTTCCCCTAATCCATGAGTGTGAAATATCTATTTGTTTATGTCATCTTCAATTTATTTCATCAATATTTTATAGTTTTCAGTGTACAGGTTTTTTGCTTCTTTGGTTAAGTTTATACCTAGGTATTTTGTTCTTTTTGGTGCAATTATAAATGGAATTATTTTCTTAATTTCTCTTTCAGCTGCTACACTGGTATATAGAAACATTACCCATTTTTAGGTATCAATTTTGTATCCTGCAACTTTACTAATTCACTTATTACTTCTGTTAGTTTTCTGGTTAAATCTTTAGGATTTTCTATGTAAAGTATCATGACATCTACAAGTAGTGATAGTTTAACTTCTTCTTTACCAATATTGATGTCTTATTTCTTTTTCTTCTCCGATTGCTGGGGCTAAGACTTCCAGTACTATGTTGAGGGGCTCCTAGGTGGCTCGGTTGATTAAGCATCTGACTCTTGATTTCAGCTCAGGTCATGATGTTATGGTTTCTGAGATCAAGCCTCACATCAGGCTCTGTGTTGTCAGTGGAGCCTGCTTGGGATTCTCCCCCCTCTTCTCTGCTCCTCCCACCCTTCTCTCTGAAAATAAATACATACACTTTAAAAAAACAAAACAAAACAAACAAACAAACAAATCTTCCAGTACTATGCTGAATAGAATTGTAGGAATGGACATACTTGTCTTGTTCATGATCTTAAGGGAAATGCTTTCAGTTTTTCATCACTGAATATGAGTTAGTAGTGAATTTTCATTTATGTCCCTTATGTTAAAGCATGTTTCTTTTTAAGTTTATTTAAGAGAGAGAGAGAGAGACAGAGACAGAGACAGAGATAGGGCAAAAGGGGGAAGGGCAGAGTGAGGGGTTTACAAAGAATCCCAAGCAGGCTCTGCATTATCAGTGCAGAGCCAGATATGGGACTTGAACTCACCAGCTGTGAGATCATGACCTGAGACAAAACCGAGTTGGGTGTTTAACTGACTGAGTCATCCAGGCACCCCAAACATGTTGTCTATAAACTTTCTTTGGGGGCACCTGGGTGGCTCAGTCAGTTAAGCATCTGACTTCGGCTCAGGTCATGATCTCACAGTTTGTGGGTTTGAGCCCCGCATCAGGCTCTGTGCTGACAGCTCAGAGCCTGGAGCCTGCTTTGGATTGTGTTTCTCCCTCTCTCTCTGCCCCTCCCCTGTTAAAACTCTGTCTCTGTCTCAAAAATAAAGAAACATTAAAAAAATTTAGAAACCCACTTTGTGGGGAGATTTTATCATGAATGGATGTTGAATTTTGTGAAATGATTTTTCTGTATCTGAGATAATTATATAATTTTTGTCCTTTGTTTGTTGATTTGTCATGTTGATTGATTTGTGAATATTGAACAATCTTTGGATCCCAGAAATGAATCCATTTTATTGCGGTGAATGATGCTTCTAATATATTGTTGAATATGATTTGCTGATATTTTGTTGAGGATTTTTGCATCTATTTTCATCAGGAATATTGGCCGTGTGTGTGTGTGTGTTTGTAGTATTTTTATCTGGTTTTGATATCCAGGAAATGCTGGTCTCATATGATATATTTGGAAGTTTTTCCTCCTCTTCTATTATTGCAATACTTTGGGGAGAATAGGTGTTAATACTTCTTTAAATGGTATAATTCACCTGTAAACACATCTGGTCCTCATGTTTTATTTTTTGGTAGTTTTTTGTTTACTGGTTCAATTTTGTTAGTAATGGGTCTATTCAGATTTTTTTTTATTTCTCCCTGCTTCATTTGGGAAGATTGTATGCTTTTTGGAATTGTCCATTTCTTCTAGGTTGCCCAATTTGTTGGCATATAATTTTTTGTACAATTCTTTTATACTCCTTTGTATTTGATCTTATTTTTTGTTTCTGTGGCATCCATTTCTGGTCTCATCTTTATTATTTCCTTCTCTCTACTTGGGCTCTGTTTGGTCTTTTTCTAGTTCCATTAGGTGTAAGGTTAGATTGTTTATTTGTACTTGTTCTTGTTTCTTGAGGTAGACCAGATCACTATGTATTGCCTTCTTAGGACTCTTCCTGTATCCCAAAGAGTTTGGACCACTGTGTTTTCATTTGTTTCTATGCATATTTTAAAAAATTGCTACTTTGCTTCATTGACCCATTGGTTGTTCAGTAACATGTTGCTTAACCTCCATATGTTTGTGGTTTTTTTTATTTATGATTTATTTCCAGTTTCATACCGTTGTGCTCAGAAAAGATGCATGGTAGCATTTCAGTGTTTTAATTTTTTCTTTTTTTTTTCAACGTTTATTTATTTTTGGGACAGAGAGAGACAGAGCATGAACGGGGGAGGGGCAGAGAGAGGGAGACACAGAATCGGAAATAGGCTCCAGGCTCTGAGCCATCAGCCCAGAGCCCGACGCGGGGCTCGAACTCATGGACTGCGAGATTGTGACCTGGCTGAAGTCGGATGCTTACCTGCTGCGCCACCCAGGCGCCCCGCATTTCAATGTTTTAAATTTCATTATTTTGTGGTCTAACATCTGATCTATTCTGGAAAATGCTCCATGTGCACTTGAAAAGAATATTTATTTGTTGGTCTCGGATGGAATCTTCTGTATATACATGTTATGTTTATTTGGCACATTGTGTTATTTCAAAGACACTTTTCCTTATTGATTTTCTGCCTGGATGATCTATTTATTGATGTAAGTGGGGATGTTAAAGTCCTCAAATATTGTTATATTACCATGAACTCTCTCTTTATATTTGTTAATCTTTGCTTTCTGTATTTAGGTGTTCCAGTGTTGGTGTGTAGATATTTACAATTACTGTTTCCTCTTGTTGAGTTGATTGAATTCATCCCTTTATTATATAATGCCCTTCATTTTCTCTTGTTACAATCTTTGTTTTATTTTTCTTTATTTATTTTCTTTATTTATTTTTAAGAGGGAGAGACAGACAGACAGACAGGGCATGAGAGGGAGAGGGGTAGAGACAGAGACAGAATCCGAAGTAGGATCCAGGTTCTGAACTGACAGCACAGAGCCCAATGCTGGGCTCAAACCCACAAACCGTGAGATCATGACCTGAGCCAGAGTCAGATGTTTAACTGACTGAGCCACCCAAGCACCCTACAATCTTTGTTTTAAAGTCTATTTTGTCTGATGTAAGTATTGTTATCCTAGCTTTTCTTTTTTTTTCACTTCCATTTGCATGGCAAATGTTTTATTCATCTTTTTACTTTTAGTCTGTGTATGACTTCAGGTCTGAGGTGAGTATCCAGTAGGCAGCATACAGATAGGTCTTATTTTTTAATCCATTCTGCCACCAATAGGTGGAATTTTTAAAGCTAGAATGGTAAAACTGTCACTTAATGCAGTGATGCCCATGGAAAGGAATATAGAGCTAAAAAACAGATGTACTCTGCAGATGGTATGTGTTATATACAACATATTGCATATTGTAAATCAGTAGGCAAAAACAGAACTTTTGATAAACCATCATAGGATAATTGGTTATCCATATGGCAAACAAATATAGTTAAATATCCATCTCACATTAAATATATTTTTCTTTAAATACTTGAATATGAGCAGCAAAATAATTTAGACAGTTTATAATATGTTAAGAATTATTTAAACTGATCAAAAATAATTGTAAAAGACTAACAACCAATGGAAAGAAATGCCAATAGCTAATAAATGTGACAACTCATTAGTATACAGCATATATAATTTATAGAAGCTCATAAACAATAATTCAAAATCCATTTGAAGAATGAGTGAAGAGTATCTTTTGAATGTAAATTACATAATCAGAAAACCTAACAGCTACTTGAACATATGGAAACAGGAAAACTTGTTAAGTCAAGTTTAAAAGTAACCATCTCATATATCTACTACCAAATAGACAGTAGTATCCTACTACCCCAACAGTTTGTCCAATACAAAATATTGACACAGAAGTAAAGAAACCAGGGGTACTCAAAAATCACCTACATTTTGGAGAACGATTTGGTAACAGAGCTTAGTTAAATAGTACAGGCCCCAAAACAGAACAATGGCAGTGATAAGCAGGTAGTAAAACATGCAAATGAACTAAAGAACCATATACAATGAAATTATTCAGTTATATGTTTAAAGCAATGGTCAAAACTTAAAGCATATCTTTGTAGAGAAGTAAATCAGAATATACTCATAAAAATAGTATATACACATCTTAACTTTATAATGCCAAAAGAAACCACATTCCAGAATTATGTCAACAATATATTTATTATTCATGTGACTTTTATAAGTGGAAACTTTAAAAATATTTTAATATAGATATTTCATATATGACTTTATTAAGTTCATATTTTATGTGTGTGTGTATATATATATATCATGTATATATGTATATACACATAGTAATAATAAAATATAAATTATCTGGATGGATCCCCAACAAGATGAGAAATGTAAATTTATGGGAATAAAGGAACTATAGAAGAGTACTTAGCATCTAAAATCTATAGGAGTAAAAGTAACTATAATTACTATTTTTTCTTTCTTTTTCATTGCAGGCACATAAATGCTAATAATTTTAAAAATTCCATTGTTGGTAAATATGTGCTTGACATTTACCAGCCATGCATTAGTACTTTTTGGGTTATTTCATTATTTTATAACATTGTAATAAAAATGCATCGGCATAGATTTTATAGGGAGAGTTCCATGAGGTCCAATGTAAGGAGGGGGTGTAGTTTTGAGAAATAAATTACTTAGAGCTTGACTTGCAAGTTGTTAACTGCAAGCTGTTAACTGTTGGACAAGAGAGTTTAATATAACATAAACTAAGAATCATCATGTTATTTCCTTCTAAACTTTCAAATGTTTCAACCTAAAATTTGGCACTGAAGTCCTAATGAGTAACAATCATTAAATTTAGCATATAAATACACAACTTTTCTATATGACAGAGTAGATAAGCTTCATTCTTTCAGAATTCTTCCTTAGGATGGATATTACTGGAGGTGTATGTTGGTGTTATGGCCCCATTAGGTCATTACTTTGCCTCTGTTTCATTAGTTAGATAGGTGTCAAAGGGTCAGTTACTGGCATAATTGGGTCTCAAAGCAATGTTTGCTTTATGTATGTCCTAGTGGTTACAATCTCCAAATTTTGTTTTAATGCCAGCTCAGACTTTAATGTCTCTGTTCCAACTTTTCCTATTTGCAAAATGGGAATATTATAGTAGCATATTTATAGGATTACTTGGGGGGATTTGGGGGGGATTAAAGGCATGCAAATGAATTAACACGGGTAAAATTCTTCATGGAAGTATCTGGCATGCTCAATAAAAATAGGAAAAAAGTAATTACATTTGTGAGATGTATCTCAGTCATTCTGTATTGGTCTTTAACTTTGCTTTCTCATGACTAAAGAAAAGCAAGTTTTTCGCTATAGCATCATCTTTTGCTTTGTCACATTACAATTATAAGTAGAGCTTATCCTTCTCTTTGGTTGAAGTTTCACTCTTTCTTGGAAATAAATATGACAATGATAAAACACAACAATTTATCTGGGCAAGTGATCTCTAATCTATTATTTTCTCAACTTAAACCTACTGCAAGTTTGAATTCTCATTAATATGATCTGTGCTTTTCTATCTTGAAGGTCAAGCAAACATCATATTATTTTTAAGAATGTCTTTAATATAGTATTGACAGCAGCCTTTTTTCTTCACTTTCCCTGAATGATGTCACTTCAGAAATCTGTTAACTTTAAACAATTGCATAGGAGGCATTTCAGGGAGGAAGACACATAGCAAAATTGTGGAGGAAAAACAGATTTAGGTATTTTCTGCTTTTCTAATACTGGAGTAGCCTATAAGAGATTAATTCATCCACTGGGGGTGGGGGACAGAAACAATAGGAAGTTGGTAAATTAAAGTGATATTATTTGTGGGCATCAGAGAGGCACAAAGCTAGGCTGGATTTGATGGACTAAATCCTAGAAGAAGGAAATGCCTCAGTTGAAGCCCGATATTCTCTACCACTGTTCCACATAGGTAATTTGCCAATACACAAGCCAAATAATCAAAGCACAACAACATAGACTCATCTCACCACCCTAGACAACAAAATGCTGAACAAAAGAAGCTAGACACAAAAAAACACACATGATATGATAATACTTATGTAAATTTAAAATTATATTGTTAGAAAGAATAGTAAGTATTTTAAAGAGAATGAGGTTTATATCATGGGAGAGTTTAAGTGAGGGCAATCTTACATACTGGTTATGATCTATTTCTTCATCTACTGATGGCTAGAGGAGTGTCCTTCCTTGCCGAAAGTCACAATTTTTGAACTTCTCTGTATATCTTTATATATACTTCATTTTTAAAATTTTATTTATTTTAAATGTTTATTTTTGAGAGGGAGAGGGAGAGTGAGCAGGAGAGGGGCAGAGAGAGATGGAGACACAGAATCTAAAGCAGGTTCTAGGTTCTGAGCTGTCACACAGAGCCTGACACAGTCCTCGAACTCACAAATCGCAAAATCATGACCTGAACCAAAGTCAGACACTCAACTGACTGAGCCACCCAGGTGCCCCTGCAATACTTTAATAAACATGTTACTAGTAATTAAAATTTTCCATCTCTCAGTGGTTGGGAATCAAATTATTGGATTCTAACTACTGTTTGGTTCAATGCAATGACAATATGCATTTACAATCACAATAATGATTGGAAAAAGAAAAATTTTCTATTAAAAAAAAGAATGAACTTCATATTTTAATAGGACAATTTAAAGAGCAACTTCATTGATCCTTCTCCTCCCTTGCCCACTTGTCCACCTTCCTTCCTTCTCTCTTCTTTCAACAAATATTTGTTCATGCTGTGCCAGATGTTGTACTCAATTTCTGGGTGTACTATCTTCATTGAATATTTTTTTTGGTGAGGAAGAGGCTCCATTTACACAATCAGGCTATAGAGAAGAAATCTACAATACAGACTCAAAATTCAGAAGAAGGTTTGTTGGATAACCATGAAAGTAAATAAAGAAAGCTTTGTTGAAAATGGAGTTTGGAGGCCCTGAAGGGGGACTTCTCATACAGTACCACTCAGACCCGAAACAGAAGAAAGCTGTGCTTTCTTTCTGAGTAAAAGGATAGATAAAATAAAAGAAGGGGATTAAAAGGTACAAACTTGCAGTTGTAAAATAAATAAGACATGGTGATGTCATGTACAGCACAGGGAATATAATTAATAATATTTGGCAATTTTGCATGGTGACGCATAGTGCTAAACTTCTGTGGTTTATCACTTCCCAATGTATATAAATAATCACTGTTTTACACCTAAAACTATGCATGTCAAGCACAATTCAATTTAAAAAATAAATAACCATAATACCTGTTTAGTCAGAAAAGCACATTGCCAAAAATAAGGAAACTTTTTTGACAGGTAAGTATTTAACTATACACTCTTACAGAAAGCATTTCAACCTTTACTGAACACAATAGCAATGTTTGCTGAAACTCATTGTCCTCTATTCCCATTTTTCATTTACCAATGCCATTTTATTAGTAGCTTAGGAAGATGGAAGATTATATTCCATATATTTACTAGTAAATAATTCTATGCAATAAGAGAAAAATAACATGTAATGTGTCACAGTATTGTTGCTGGAGTTCTCAAGATTTAAATGGGATCATAATCCATGGACTCCAATGTAAAATTAACATCTTTATATGTTATATAGCCATCTAGCTGACTGCCTGGGTATTTACTCACACATACATATTTGTGTCTGTTTCTGTGTGTGTACATGAGATTTTGTGTTTCTATGTATGTGGTATATGCATGATGTCATATATACACAAAAACACATAATGAATACACTCCATGTATTTAAAAATCAAGACATGTATACTTATTTATAAATTATACATGTATTCCAGTGGTATTATATTCATTCTAATGATGGTTAAATTTCCTTCTAAATAATTATCACTTGATAGAAGCAAAATATGTTTCTGTATTAACAAAAATAGAGGGAGCCCCTGATTTACAAACCCATTTCAACATTCATAATTCATTGGCTTGCACCATTTAAAAAATGGCATGACTATGAAATCAGACTAGATATGTTTTATAATTCTTGAAAAAATACCTAACTGTGATGAACTAAAATAATTTCCTAACTAGAAGATAATAATCCAAAGAATCTTGGCTACCGATGGTTTCACAGATTTCTTGAATACTACTTAAAATATCAGAAACACTTGGATGACGTTTTCACAAACTACAGAACTTCTATTTTTCTTCTAAGCTTTTAATTGGCTTATTTTGAGAAAGTGAGCACAAGTAGGGGGAGAGAGGGAGAGTGAGACAGAGAGAGAGAGAGAGCGAATCCCAGTCAGGCTCTGTGCTAATAACAAGAGGGCTCAAACTCACAAACTGAGATCATGACCCGAGTTGAAATCAAAAGTTGTATGCTTAACTGACTGAGCCACCCAGGTGTCCCAGACATACATATATATCTTATAGATGTATATATGTTTATAGATATATCTACATTAAAATAAACATAAAACATATATTCCTGCATTTATATTAATATATAGTATATGACAAGCTAAAGATAAAAGTTAAGTATTTTCTAGATTCAGCTCTGATTATTCCTGTATATAACAAAAACACTGGCCATTTAAATATGTAAATAACTATTATATAAAAGTAAATATTCATAAATAAAATTTAAATATGTGTTCTGAATAATTTCAAACTTTAGAATGTGTTAATAATTTCTTTTTGAATTCTATTTATTTTTCAGAGAGAGAGAGAGAGAGACAGCGTGTGAGCAGGAGAAGAGCAGAGACAGAGGGAGACACAGAATCTGAAACAGGCTCCAGGCTCCGAGCTGGCAGCACAGAGCTCCACACAGGGCTCAAACTCAAGGACTGCAAGATCATGACCTAAGCAGAAGTTGGTCGCTTAACCGACTGAGCCACCCAGGCGCCCCATAGAATGTGTTAATAATTTCTGAATTAGCCACCTGGGTGGCTCAATTGGTTAAATGTCAGACTCTTGATTTCAGCTCAGGTCATGATTTCATGGTCCTGTGATCAAGCTCCATATTAAGCTCCCCACTAAGGCACTGAGTGTGGAGCTTGCTTGGAATGCTCTCATTCCCTCTCTCTCTTTCTCAAAATAAAATAAATAAACATTAAAACAATTCCCAACAATCAAGAATATAGACCATTTTGATAAAGGTTATATGTGACCTTGAAAATCATCTGTATATATACCACATCTCCTTTATTCATTCGTCAGTTGATGGACTTTTGGGCTCTTCCATAATTTGGCTACAGTTGATAATGCTTCTATAGACATCTGGGTAAATAGAGCTGGAGTCTATTATGATAATCAAAATAAGTCAGGGAAAGATAAATTCCATATGATTCCACTCATATGTGGAATTTAAGAAAGAAAACAGAGACTCCTGAGAAGAAACCGAGGGTTGCTGGAGGGGAGGTGGGCAGGGGAATGGGTTAAATGAGTGATGGTTATTATGGAAGGCACTTGTTTTAATGATCAGTGGATGTTATATGTAAGTGATAAACACATAAACTCTACACCTAAAACCAACATTACACTATTTGTTAACTAACCAGGATTAAAATAAAAACTTCGTAACAACAAAAGGAAGGCATATAAATTGAAGTTTACATTTTAATCACCTTGCCATCCAGATCAACTAACCACTTTTTTATTTCTCTTACTGTTTTCCTGACCCTAACACAGATTCTCAGCTTTAGCTAAGAGATTTTTACTAATTACTATGAATTTACTTATGAATAATACCTTCCTCTTTGGGACTTCATTCAACAATTGTTCTTTATTTGTTTAGCTATCTGTTTCCAATAAAATAGCACTTTTGTAATTTCTCATGCTTTTTTTTTTTGTTTTGATCAGCAGAAATGATAGCTTGTTGGAGTCTAGGACTCTCAACAGGACATTTGGTACTTATAGTACTCTTAAACCATTGCTACAGTATGTCATATCCTCATTTACCAAGTCCAGTAGGCCAATATGGAGGATTTGTGTTATGCTGTCTAAAATGGCACTGGGCATTACTGTCAATGCTGTCAAGGGATTTTATGTGGAGTGGAGGCCATCGTAGCCTGGCTTGAAGAGGTATATGGACAGCACCCATATATCGTTAGAATTTTATTAGAAAAGAGAGTGATCTACCAAAGTTGGAGTACAAAATTTTCTGGTTCTGATCCCACCAGAACTTGTCACTCAACCTTGGAAAAATAAATCACTACATTTCCTTGAACTTCAATTTTCTCATTTCCCAAAGTAGGATCACACTTATCCCGGCATGAAGTTCGATGGTTTTTGGGATGACTAAATAGGGACTTCCTTGAATAGAGCAGTGGAGCCCCATGGCTTACCCCACACCACACTAGAGCATACAATCCTAGATTTTTTATGCTTGGCCTTTCTTGTAAGATTACATTTCTTATTGATATTATACTCTGCTTATGAATAGAATATCCAATTAACATTTTCAGTTAATATTCACTGTTATACTCTCTGGAGCTAATATGAAGAAAATAATAGGGGTGCCTCAGTGGCTCAGTCAGTTAAGCATCTGACTTGAGTTCAGGTCATGATCTCATGGTTCCTGAGTTCGAGTCCCACGTTAGGCTCTGTGCTGACAGCTCGGAGCCTGGAGCCTGCTTCGGATTCTTTGTCTCCCTCTCTCTGCCCCGTACCCACTCACACGCTCTCTTTCTCTCTCTTTCAAAGATGAATAAACATTAAAAAAAGATTTAAAAAAAGAAAACATATGGTTTCATAAACGAAGGGAAATTATTTTTTATTTAACTTAAAAAATTGTTTTAATGTTTATTTATATTTTGAGGGACAGAAAGAGAGCATGAGTGAGGGAAGGGCAGATAAAGAGGAAGTCACAGATTCTGAAGCAGGCGTCAGGCTCTGATCTGTCAGCACAGAGCCCAGCATGGGGCTTGAACTCACAAACCCTGAGATTGTGACCTGAGCTGAAGTCATACGCTTAACTGACGGAGCCACCCAGGCACCCCAATTTAACTTTAACATTTATTTCTTATAATTTATCTTGTGAAAATTTAGAAAAAAATTTACAAACCTACAGATAATAAATTTCCTCAAATATCCTTTATTTTTATGTCAAAAGTGGAGCTGGTCATTTAAAGTAGAATCAATAAAGAGAGTTTTACTCAGGTCTTTAAAAACGTATAGTTTTTAAATACATATAACAAATAATGCCTTCCACTGTGAATTGATATCAAATGAATACTGTAATAATTGTAATTACCGCAACACCCAGACAAAAATTTTTTTAAAAATTGCAAATTTAGAAAAACGCTGAGTGTAGTTTTCCGATCTCTTCTTTTTTGGTTTCTGAAGATATAGCTACAATTCTGTGAGTTAGAAATAACTTGAAGTTTACCACCATGCTTTGAAACATCACCGCAACTCACCATAAAGTTTTTGACAAGCACCATTGATGTCCAAATGCCCTAGATCTATTGACAACAAATATTATGAGCACAGAGTAGTTATACACAAAGTAGTAGATCTGCTTTGACTTGCAATGTGGTTACTTCCTGATAAACTTTCTGTAAGTTGAAAATATCTGAAGTCAAAAAGGCATTTAAAAATGCATTTAATACATCTAACCTACTCAACATCATAGCTTAGCCTACCCTACCTTAAACATGTTCAGAACACTTACATTTGCCCACAATTGGGCAAAATCAATTGGTACAAAGCCTATTATATAATAAAGTGTTGAACCTCTTACATAATAATTGAACACTGCACTAAAAGTGAAAACTAGAACAGTTGTATCGGTACAGAATAGTTTTAACTGAATCTGGTTTTTGGCCTTATGCTTATGTGGCTGGCTGGAAGCTATGGCTTCTATCGCTGCCCAGCATCTTCAGAGAGTATTACACTATCTCTAGCCTTTAAGATCAAAATGCAAAATTCAGAGAATGGCTTCTACTTGAATGCTCATTGTCTTTACACTGTTGTAAAGGTGAAAATTTGTAACCTGGGGACCTTCTGTACTGTGTAAGAAGAGATCGTATACAAAAATTGCTATCTCCAGCTTTATTAAATATTGCAATATGATATGATCTTAGAGTGGCTTTTCTGAGTGCAGTATACAGTATAATGTATTCAGCTCTGTTAGTATATATATGCCTTATGGATATAATTAGTGTGTGTGTGTGTGTGCACATATAGTGGATTAGAGAAGATTAGTCCTATTCATTTTGTTTTTGAGTATTTGTATGAGATTACAATAAACATGGGATCATATCTAGAGACAGCAGTTCAGCAAATTTGGTCAATGTTTTAGCATTAATTGGTGAGTCATCTTAGTCATAATGTGAGGGGTGATGAGAAATAGATAGGGCTAATGTTTAGCAAGAGTCACTGGAAATTTTCAGTTCTTCAGTATCCAGTGCATTATGTAGTATTTGTGAGAAAAATATAACCTTATTTAGGGACTTAGTTTCTATTCCTCAATTAAGTGGATGTTATCTTATCAAATAACAAAAACATTACCCCAGGCTATAGGCAGCATTGAGTTCCAGAACAAGAGTGTGAGTCCCCATGAGAAAAGACTAAGACTCATAAAAGTGCACACTAAAATTTAATTTATCAAGTCGCAGACTATTTGGAAAAAGAGTGTGTTAGAACACTGTGGCTCATGTTTTAATAACAAAAAAAATCTCAAAATTTAAATGAAATTCATGGTCCTTTGATGGAAAACTCATGTCTAATTCAAGTTACACAATATTCAAATATATTCCATGCCTTCTATATATTATAGTTTCCTAAGTATTACATTTGATGTTATGCTATAAATTGTAAATGTGAATATTTTCTAAATGCATGGACAAGCTAAAAAATATATAAATTTATACTTTACTTGTTACTTTATTCAGGTATTTATTAAACCTTATAACTTTGTAAAGAAGTGATTTATCTGCAAAACAATATCTGGGGAATACAAAGGAAAATAAGACATGATCCCAAGACTCTGAATTTAAAGTCTAAAATCTCAATACCCCATTCCATTTTGGGTGGCTCTTTAAGCACAAATGTCTAAAATAATAACATGTCAGGAAATGTGAAATCTTGTTAATAGATATACGAAGAAAACTTGGATATGATTTTGCCAATCTAAATATCCTAAAATCTAAAATTGAAATCTGAAATAAAAAGATTCAGCACAAATATCAATCTATTTGCCAATAATTCTCTACAATCTTGCCTTTTAACTTTTCACTCTTTTTAATAAAATTAAATACCTTCTTTTTCCTCTGTGTTGATTGACTTTTGCTAGAGACTAACAATTTTTAATTGTATAATATAAAAACATGTCAACTTTATGGGACAAGGAATTGAAACCTAATATCCTACACAGCATATAATGTATCCAAGACAGCTTACAATTTTTATGTAACAGTCTTGAGATCAGGATTGGAAAATGACATCAGACTGTGACTCTGCCCTCTCGATACCATAGCAGATCTATATGAATACCTGTCACTCAGCTATTCTCAGTAAGGCTCAAATATTTCCATCTAGTGTCACTGTAATTAGGCTCTGCATTAAGGATAGTGTTCTGTAACCAAGCTGCCCACATTATCAAACATATAGTTATCATCCATTTGAAGGCACTTGTGACAAGATTAGTATTCGTAGTTCAGTGGAATTGTACTCTCTTAATTGGATCTGGAGATTTTTTTTAAAGACTGACATTCTATTTTTGGTGATAATATCTAATATAACTGCCAATATTTCTACCTTAATGTGTTCTGCCTTCACACTTCTATAGGCAATGAGATATTGAAAATGGAAGCCTTTTCACTATTGTTGTACAACTCCATCACCTCACATAGTAGCTACTTTATTGATGATAGTGACTACACCTCATTGTTTTTTGCCAGTATCTGTCATAGAGCATGGCAAAAAGTGAGTTCTTACAAATACTTATAGAATGGAATTGACTCCATAAACTTGGACAATAAACTAACTGTCCACAAATGGAATTGTTTCAATTGGCCTGAGTTGTTTAGCAAAGGCATGGGGAATGTTAAAATCTTAAAATCACATTAAGAACACAACATGGATAGACATAGTATATATGAAACTCTTAGCCACCATTGACAGTTTTTAAATTTGCTTATTTAGAAGAGACAACAGTCTATATAAGAAATACAATGGAGTATACACATTTAGTATTGGCAGATTTTACTTCACTGTTGTGATGCTCACAAGTTACTCACCAAATCTGCAACACATAGTACTTGTTAAATAACCTAAGCCACAAATCTGAATCACGGCCATACATCTATGTTTTCCACTTAGTGGGTGAACTGAGTCAGCCATTTTGTCATCTGTATGTCAACAGAGTTTAGTACCTTTATATGCTGAATGGTCACATCAGGAAGATCTAATGGATTGTTGCAATCTGGCTTTATTCTACCATACACTGTATTCTGCTGTCATTCTTATTTACCCCCTACCTGAAGTTAGAGCAGCAAAACAGTCTGTACATCATTTTAACTTTTGGAAATACAAATATATTTTTGTCACTGTTAATAAGATGATAAGCGAGGTTTTTAAAAATCATTAAAGTAGTTTAAAAAACCTATTCCATCTTGTGATAAAAATAATTTATTTTAGGGGCGCCTGGGTGGCTCAGTCGGTTAGGCGTCCGACTTCGGCTCAGGTCACAATCTCGCGGTCCGTGAGTTCGAGCCCCGCGTCGGGCTCTGTACTGACAGCTCAGAGCTTGGAGCCTGTTTCAGATTCTGTGTCTCCCTCTCTCTCTCTGACCCTCCCCCGTTCATGCTCTGTCTCTCTCTGTCTCAAAAATAAATAAACGTTAAAAAAATTAAAAAAAATAATTTTAGGAATATTTGAGAAATCTGGTTTTTCCTGGAATCTTAAAATTGATCTATAAATGCAAATTAATGCAAGAAGTTAATTTTAGATGAAGTTTAATCCCTTTTTTTTCTGAAAATTATTTCAAACAAAGAACCATGAAACACAAATACCTCAATTAAAAAAATCTAACAAAAACAAAAGCAAAACAAAAAAAAAATCAAAAGAAGGTAACTTTACAAGACATAAATTTTGCTACTTATAGTCTTGGATCAGTGTTTTAAACTAAATAGATAACAGGTTGTGTATTTTAGTTCAAAGGGAGCAAAACTTTTAATTGACTTTAAGGACTTTTCAAATTCAGGACACTAATTTGGGAACTTAGTTTTAAATTCTACAAGATTTAGGAGATTTCAAACTCAGCATACAAGTTTGAAAACCTATGTGTGTGTCTGTACATGTGTGTGTGACAGAAATGGAAAAAGAACATTTTTAATGCAAAGGAAAACTCATTTAGGAAGTACAGATCACACAATTTAAACAGTAGAATTATTTAACTGAAAAATCACAATTCAACATGAAATTGTTATGTATTCACCAGTCTGATTGGAACCAAGCCTAGTTAATCCTTTAAAAAAATCCTTAGTGTTTTCTTGGGGCCGCTGGGTGGCTCAGTGGCTTAAGCTTCCAGTTTTGACTCATTATGATCTCCTGGTTTGTGAGTTTGAGCCCTGTGTCGGGCTCTGGGCTGAGAGCTCAGAGCCAGGAGCCTGCTTCAGATTCGGTCTCCCACTCTCTCTGCCCCATCCCCGCTCCCACTCCATCTCTCTGTCAAAATTAAATATTAAAAAAAAATCCTTAGTGTGTTCTTAATAGAGTTAGATAAAATATTTAAATGCTTTTATTGATTTATTTGCTTCATGAATACATCAACTTTTTTTAAAGCAGTAAATTCTACAGTGTATGTAAGTAAAAATATAATTTCCCATGTACCTAAGCTTTGAAAAATACACAGCTTTGGTTCTTCAAAAAGATCAACAAAATTGATAACCTCTGGCGAGACTCATAAAAGAGAAGATTCAAACAAAATCACAATGAAAAAGGGGAGATAACAACCACACCACAGAAATACCAATAATTTTAAGAGATTATGAAAAATTATATGCCAACAAATTGAACAACCTAGTAGAAATGAATAAATTCATAGAAACATATAACCTCCCCAAACTGACTGAATCAGGAAGAAGTGGAAAATCTGAACTGACCAATTACCAATTGAATTGAATCAGTAATTGAATCAGTAACTGAATCAAAATTGAATCAGTAATTAAAAAAAAAAAAAAAACAATAAAAAAAAGCCTAGGAGTAGATGGCTTCACAGGCTAATTAAACATTTTTTTTTCAATTAAACATTTAAAGAAGAGTTAATACCTAGTCTTCTCAAACTATTCTAAAACATATAAGGAAAACTTCCATATATTTTTTAATATAATTTATTGTCAAGTTAGCTAACATACAGTGTATGCAGTATGCTCTTGGTTTTGGGGTATATTCCCATAATTCATCACTTACATACAACACCTAGTGCTCATTCCAACAAGTACCCTTCTCAATGACCATCACCCATTTCCCTCTCACCCCACCCCCGCTCCAACCCTCAGTTTGTTCTCTGTATTTAAGAGTTTCTCATGGTTTTTCTCCCTCCCTCTTTGTTTGTAACTGTTTTTTCCCTTGCCTTCCCCTGCAGTCTTCTGTTAAGTTTCTCAAATTCCACATATGAGTGAAAACATATATCTGTCTTTCTCTGACTGACTTATTTCACTTAGCATAATACCTTCCAGTTCCATCCACATTGCTGCAAATGGCATGATTTCATTATTTCTCATTGCCAAGTAGTATTCCATTGTATATATATAAACCACATCTTCTTTATCCATTCGTCAGTTGATGAACATTTAGGCTCTTTCCATGATTTGGCTATTGTTGAAAGTGCTGCTATAAACATTGGGTACATGTGACCCTATGCATCAGTGCTCCTGTATCCTTTGGCTAAATTCCTAGTAGTGATATTTCTGGGTCATAGGGTAGTTCTATTTTTCATTTTTTGAGGAACCTCCACATTGTCTTCCAGAGCGGTTGCACCAGTTTGCATTCCCAACAGTGCAAGAGGGTTCCTGTTTCTCTACATCCTCGCCAGCATCTGTAGTTTCCCAAGTTGTTAATGTTAGCCACTCTGACCGGTGTGAGGTGGTATCTCAGTGTGGTTTTGATTTGTATGTCCCTAATGATGAGTGACTTTGAGCATATTTTCATGTGTCTGTGGGCTATCTGGATGTCTTCTTTGGAAAAGTATCTATCCATGTCTTCTGCCCATTTCTTCACTGGATTGTTTATCGGGTGTTGAGTTTGCTACGTTATTTAGTGATTTTGGATACTAACCCTTTATCAAATATATCATTTGCAAATACCTTTTCCCATTCCATTGGTTGCCTTTTAGTTTTGTTGATTGTTTCCTTTGAAGTGCAGAAGTTTTTTACCTTGATGAGGTCCCAGTAGTTCATTTTTGCTTTTAATCCCCTTGCCTACTGAGATGTGCCAACTAAGAAGTTGCTGCAGCTGGGATCAAAGAGGTTGTTGCCTGTTTTCTCCTCTAGAGTTTTGATGGTTTCCTGCTTACATTTAGGTTTTCCATCCATTTTGAATTTATTTTTGTGTATGGTGTAAAAAAGTGGTCCAGGTTCATTTACAAATGACATCTCTGATAAAGGGTTAGTATCCAAAATATATAAAAAACTGATACTACTCAAAAACAAAACAAAAAAAAACCCAAATAATCCAATTTAAAAATGGGCAGAAGATATGAACAGACATTTCCTCAAAGAAAACATACAGATGGCCAACAGCAACATGAAAAGAGGCTAAACATCACTCATCATGAGGGAAATGCAAATCATAATTACAATGAGATACCACCTTACACTTGTCAGAATGGCTAAAATCAAGAACACGAGAAACAAGTGTTGGTGAGGATTGGGAGAAAAAGGAACACTTGAGCACTGTTAGTAGCAATGTAAACTGGTGTAGCCACTGCTAGAGTGAAGGTTCCTCAAAAAGTTAAAAATAAAACTACCCTATGATCCAGGAGTCACAATAATGGCTATTTACCCCAAAAGACATACACACTAATTCAATCAGATATATGTACCCTAGTGTTTATACAGCATTATTTAGAATAGTCCAATGATGGAAACAACCCATTTGTCTATGGATAGATGAGTGAATAAAGAAGATGTCTCCCTCTCTCTCTCTCCCTCTCTCTCTCTCTCTCTCACACACACACACACACACACACACACTAGAATATTATTCAGTCATTAAAAATTATGAAATCTTGCCATTTACAACAACATGGATGGAACTACAGAGTATAATACTAAGTGAAATAAATCAGAGAAAGACAAATACCATTTAACTGCACTCATGTAAAATTCAAAAAACAGAACAAATGAGCAAAGGAGAGAGAAAGGTAGAGAAAAACCAAGAAACAGACTCTTAACTACAGAAAACTGATGGTTACCAGAAGGGAGGTTTGTAGGGGGAATGGGTGAAATAGGGCACGTGGGTGTCTCAGTTGGTTAAACATCCAGCTGTCACACAGTTCCTGGGATGGAGCCCTATGTCCGACTGTGCACTGACAGTGTGGAGCCTGCTTGGGATTCTCTCTCTCCCTTTCCCTCTGTCCCTCCCCTGCTCATGCTCTCTCTCTCTCTCTCTCTCCTCTCAAAATAAACAAACATTAATAAAAAAGAGTACACTTATCATGATAATCAATGTGTAATGCACAGAATAGTTTAATTACTATATTGTACATCTGAAACTAATATAACACTGCATGTTAGCTACACTAGAATTAAAGTTAAAAACTAAAACTAATTAAAAATGAAAAATAAAAAGTAAACAGCTTTGTAATACAAGTGGTGTGCAAATAGTGCTCTAAAATTTAAAATTAAACGGTGTTTTCTTTGATCGAGGCTTCACTTAATCTTAAAAATATGAGACATGTCAGATTCTAAGAAAAAAATTAAGAATAAATTAAAGACAAACTTTAATGGATATAGTCTCTGAAACATAAGAGGATACAAAATCTGTGACTTCAATGAGTGACTAGGTCAAAACATGTGAAGAACTGTGTGGGCAAATATAAAATAACAATAAATGCCAAGAGTAAAGCCCTATATTGTACAAGTTTAAAGTCATTTGTAAGATTTCCTTGCCTTTAGCTCACCTCAAGAATAATGAACTTCAAAGTGCCCTGTAGGCTTCTTATTTTTGCGGAATTCAAGAACAATGACCAAGAAAAAAAAATGTGTATGATAAATCCCCTCAGAGTTTATCACAACTGACCCTGCAAAATATTCAAACAGCTCCAGTCAGCAGTCCCTAGAGGTACTGGAAGAGGACTTAATGTTACGAACGAGATCAGTGCCTTCTGTTTTAATTTAAAGTATAGCTTCTGCCTTTGATTTGAGTTAAGCAAATAACCCTAAGTTCTAAAAAAAAAAATACTCCTCAGAATTAGAGACAGACCAGAGAGAAACAGAGACGAAGGCAGAGGAGACAGAATGAGAAAATAAGAATAAAGGGATGTAACACTACACTGTTGAGTACGACAGTCATTAGCCACGTGAAAGTATTTACATTCCAATTAATTAAAATTAAATAAATTTAAAAATTTAGTTCCTCAGCTACGCTAGCCTCATTTTGAATGCTCTAACAGCTAGTCGGTATTTGCTAGTTGCTACTATATTTAACAGTGCAGATGGAGAATGTTTCCATTATCTCACAAAATTCTGGTACAAAGGCTGATATACAAAGATGGAGAGAAAGAAACAACAGAGGCAACATATTGAGAGGCTTAAATTCATTGATGAGAGAGTTTGAAGGTTAGAGATAGACATGAGAGAGAATATTTAAAAAATGTTTCAAAAAGTTCTTCTTATAAAATGAAAATAAATTTAAGATAGGGTAGCATATGGGAATAATAGGTACAGAAAGTTATAAAAGTCAACCATTATCTGAGTGGTTTGTAATTAAAAAATAATCCATGACTATTAGTCCAGTTTACTAATATTTATACTTTAAGAAGCTAACCAACAAAAAGATCCTAAAAGTCACAGAATTTATAATTTAAGCACAAAAATGGTTTCCAACTACTTTAACTTGACTTTTTAAACATATATAATTAAAATTTTGTATTTGCTATCCTTTCTCTATGTATGAAGTAGAATTATTGCCTTTCTGGGGCAGAAAGCAAGGAGTGGCATAAAAAAATAAATAGAATATGAGAAAATACCCAAAAAAAGGCATTTAAAATGTATATGTGAATTTTTACAATTTGAGGTTCAAATGACTATTTTTTCTTTAGTCTGAAAAAATAAATATGAATTTTATAAATACATTAATTTTTAAATGAAACATTTTTCAAAGATTAAGAAAATGAATTCAGGAATGAAAAATAATCATTTCAATTTTGTATAGGAAAAATGCAGAATCTGAAGAATTCAGTTAAAATTCAAATAGATAATTTACCACATACAGTTTCAGCAAGACAATTAAAGGGAATTTCCTCATTTTTCAGAAAATATCTAGATTAATGATAATTTTTAAAAATTACTTACATTTTATACATTTACATTGACACATTTACAATTTAAATATTACACATTTATTTATTTGGAAACATTAAAAAGGAAAAAATAGTAAAAACAGGCTTTGAAATTGCATATAGTCAATATTTAGTGACTATTAATCTGAGTGGAAGAATTTATCTACCTATTCTCAAGGACTACACATAGAGTTTATATGTTTTCTTTACCATAAAGTCTCTGAAGAAAGGGATTGCATGAGGAAAACAAATTCCATGATAATCATAAATGATTTTAGAGGTCACTAAAATCTTCTTCCTACATACTAGGATTTTTTTTAATGTCTATTTATTTATTTTGAGAGAAAGAGAGAGACAGAGCATGATCAGGGGAGGAGCAGAGAGAGAATCCTAAGCAGGTTCGACACTGACAGCACAGAGCCTGATGTGGGGCTTGAACTCAAGAACTGTGAGATCATAACCTGCGCCAAAATTAAGAATCGAACGGCTAACCAACGAGCCTCCCAGGCGCCTCAGCCTATAGTAGAATTCCAGGTAACAGCCATTAGGTGTCTGTCAACCATGGGGGGCCAATACCTGTTTCAGCTCTAGCTGTCCTACCGAGGGTTTTGTGTGGAGCATTCTGAGACCATCCATCTTGTGTATGCCTTAGCTCTAGCCATCCCCCTGGGACAGCCCCTGCATGCAGTGACCCTGGAGAATCAGGCCTGCACATGCTTTAGCTCCTGCTGTCCCACCAGAAAGCCCCCTCCACAGAACACCCTGGCACCCACTGGCCCATTCCTGCTTCATCTCCAGCCAACCAACCAGTTTGGCCTAACTGCAGAGTACTCTGGGATCCCAAGCCCATGACCAGTAAAATTTTAGAAAGCCAACCACAGCTGCCAGGCACACATAGCCCACACAGGGAATGTTCCCACACTAGGTAATTCCTTTAAGACTAGAAGTAGCTGCTCCATCTAATTAATAGAAACAAACACAGAAAGTCGAACGAAATGAAGAGGCAGGAATATGTTCCAAGAGAAAGAACAAGATAGAACTCTAGGAAAGAACCGAACAAAATGAAGCTACACAATCTACCTGACAAAGAGTTCAAAGCGATGTTCATAAAGATGAACTTTAGATAAGACTGCACTCATTACGAATTTCAACAGAAAGAGAATGTAAAAAAAATTAGTTGAAGAATACAGTAACTGAAATGAAGAACATGCTAAAGGGAATTAACAGCATATTAGAAGATGCAGGATAATGAATCAGAAATCTGGAAGACAGGGTACAGTAAAGCACCCAAGCTGAATAGCGAAAAGAAAAGAAAAAAAAAAGAATAAAACAAAAATGAGAATAGATTAAGGAAGCTCTGGGAAAACATCAAGTGAAATAATATTCATATTATAGGATTCCCAGAAGGAAAATGGAAAGCTAAAAGAGCAGAAAACTTGTTTGAAGACAATATGGCTGAAAAATTTCTAAGAAGGAAATAGACATTCAGGTTTAGGAAGTACAGAGAGCCCAAGCAAGATGAACCCAAGGAAATCCACACCAAGAAACAATAATAAAAATGTCAAAGATAAACATAGAGAACATTACAAGCAGCAAGAGAATAGAACAGTTACATACGAGAAAAACCCCATAAGACTATCAGCTGTTTTTTCAGCAGAAACTGCAATTCAGAAGAAAGTGGCATGATATATTCAAAATGCTAAAAATACAAGCAAAAAACTACAACCAAGAACATGCTACCTGGCAAGACTATCACTCAGAATTGAAAGTGTGATGAAGTTTCCCGAAGTTAAAGGAGTTCATCACCACTAAACCACCCTTATAAGAATGTTAGAGAGAATTCTTTAAGTGGAAGGAAAATGTCATAGCTACAAGAAATTATAGAAGGGAAAAAATGCACATAAAATGTACGTTGAAGGCAATGAATCAATTTTAAGGCCAATATGGAGTTTAAAACACAAAAAATATAAAAATCAATTATAGCTATAAAAATTAGTCAAGGGATACACAAATTTAAAATGTAAACTATGACATCAAATACATAAAATACATAGGGAGGAAGTAAAAATGTAGTGCTTTTAGAATGTGTTTTAACATTAGAGACTGTCAACTTAATATGGACTGCTATACATGTAGAATGTTATATATAAACCCAAAGTTAACCAGAATAAAAATACGTGTAATAGATTCACAAAAAATAAATTAATTCAAACATAACATTAAAGAAAACCATCAAACCACGAAGAACAGAAACAAGAAAGAAGAAAGGGACAGAGAAGAACTACAATAACAACCAGAAATTAACAGTATAGCAATAAGTATATACCTATCAATTACTTCAAATGCAAATTAAACAAGGTGATAATCAAAAGTCCTAGGGTCACTGAATGGATTAACAACAACAAACAAGACCCATCTTTATGCTGTCTACAAGAGACTCACTTCATTCTTAAAGGCACATATGGACTAAAAAAGTGAAGGGATGAGAATATATTTTATGCAAATGGAAGAAGAAAGAACGACAAAATAGATTTTATTTTTTAATGTTTAGTTTTGAGAGAGAGAGACAGACAGACGGCACGAGTCAGGGAGGGGCAGAGAGCGATAGAGCCTGACACCAGGCTCAAACCCACAAGCCATGAGATCACAACCTGAGCCCAAGTCGGACGCTTAACTGATTGAGCCACCCAGGTGCCCCAGACAAAATAGATTTTAAAACAAAGACTGTAGCAAAAGACAAAGAAGGTCTTACATAATGAAAAAGGGATCAGCCAGCAAGACAGTACAACAATTGTAAATATCTATGAATACAATATAGAGGCACCTAAACACATACAGGAAATACTAAATAACATAAGAGGAGAAATTGATAGTAATACAATAATAGTAGGGAATTTTAACACTCCACTTACATCAATGGATACATTATTCACACAGAAAATCAATGCAGAAACAATGGGTGTGAATGACACATTAGCTAGATGGAATAACAGATACATTTATAACATTTCATCCAAAAACAGAAGACACATTTTTTAAAAGTGCACATATACATTCTCCAAGATAGATCATATGTTATACTGCCAAACAAGACTCAATACATTTATGAAGCTTGAAATCATATCAACATCTTTGTGAACCAAAACTGTATAAAACTAGAAATCAATTACATGAAAAAAAACTGCAAAAGAACACAAATATGTGAAAGCTAAATATATGTTTCTAAACAACAAATGGATCAAAAAAAGAAATAAAAAATACAGGTAGACAAATGAAAATAAAACATGATAGTCAAAAATGTTGGGGACTCAGCAAAACCAGTTCTAAGAGAAAAATTTTTAGCAATAGAAGCCTACTTCAAAGGAAGAGAAATCTCAAATAAACAATCTAACCTTACACCTAAAGGGACTAGAAAACAAACAAACAAACAAAAAGAAAGAAAATCCCAAATTAATGTAAGAAAAAAATAATAAATATTAGAGTGGAATAAATAAAATAGCAGCTAAAAAATTAGAAAAAAACCAATGAAACCAAGAGCTTGTTGTCTGAAAAGGTAAACCTTTATCCAGATTCATACAAAAGAGAGAGAGAGAGAGAGAGAGAGAGGGAGAGAAATCTCAAAGAAAATCAGAAATGAAGGAGAGGTAACACAACCACAGAAATACAAATAATTATAAGAAACTACTATGAAATATTATATGCCAAAAAATTGGACAATCTAGAAGAAATGCATACATCTTCCAAAACTGAATCCGGAATAAATAGAAAATCTGAATAAGCTGATTACTATTAATAAAATTGAATTGGTGATAAAAAAAATTTCCCCCCAAAAAACCCAAAAAAACCCAAAAGCCCAGGGCCAGATAGATTCACTGGTGAATTCTACCACATCTTTAAAAAAGAGTCAACACCTATTAAATATTATAAAAATTAAAGAGCTAGTAACTACTAAAAATTAGAACAAGAAGCAAAGCTTCCAAATTCATTCTATGAAGCCAGCATTACCCTGATACCAAAACTAAGTACACTATAACAAAAGAAAACTACAGGCCAATATTCCTGATGAACCTAGATGCAAAACTCCTCACCTAAATATAGCAAATCAAATACAGCAATACGATAAAGTATCATTCACCACTATTAAGTGCGATTTATTCCAGGAACATAGTATGGTTTATTATCCACAATCAACATGATACATCACATTAACACAATGAAGGATGAAAACCACATGATCAGAAAAAGCATTTGACAAAATTCAACATCCATTTATTAAAAATACTCTCAAGGAAGTGGGTTCAGAGGAAATATACCTCAACATAATAAAGTCCATATATGACAAGCCCACAGCTAACATCATACTCAATGGTGAAAAATGAAAGCTTTTTCTTTAAGATCAGGAGAAAACAAGGATGTCCACTCTTGGCACTTTTATTTAACATAGTACTAAAAGTCCTAGCCCTAGCGATAATATCAGAAAAATAAATAAAAGGGATTTACACTGGTAAAAAAAAAAAAAATAAAACTATCACTCTTTGTGGATGACATGATACTAAAACCCTAAGGACTCTATCGCAAAACTATACCAACTAATAAACAAATTCAGTGAAATCGCAGGATACAAAATACACAGAAATCTGTTCCACTTCTATAAACTAACAATGGATTACCAAAAAGATAAATGAGGGTAACAAATCCATTTAAAATTACACCAAAAAAGAATAAAATATCTGCAATAAATATAACTAGGGAAGACCTATACGCTGAAAACTATACCGGTCTAGAGGTAGTTCAGAGTTCACCTTTTCCTTTTTACCCACCCCAAACATCTCCTATTTATCTCAAAAGACTTGTAAATATTAGCTTTAGGAAAATAATTTTCTGTATTTGCCTGTGAAGTCTTTAAATTTCATTCTGGTTAACTGGATAACTAAGTATTGTTTCACAATGACCTATGATCATATTTGACCAAGTGCTTTAAAATCTTTTGATTTTTTTGACAAACTTTCCAAAATCTAATTCTAAGGGGAGTCTTTTTGACCTAGAACTAACCTTGGGATTTTGCAGAGTCCCTGAAGCATCTGAAAAGATTTTTTCTCTCTCCTTATAAAAAAGAAGAGATGTTAAACTAATTAGGCTAACTTGGTATGTAAATTTATCTGGTAAGCATTGTCAAATAAGAATAGTAAGCTTTCTTTCTGTTATATTTGTATAGATATAAGTGTTCCAGAAATATGAAATTTCTAAAGTCTGCTTTGTCCTGGTATAGCATTAGTCATGATTCCAGTTATTATCTTAAAATGTATGCATGGAAATAACGAAATTTCCTTGTCAGTTACATTATACTAAATTCCTATCAGATCTTTAAATATAAGTATCATACCAAGTAACAGGTTCTTACTGTTTTATTTTCATGGTTTTACATTATTCCTGCAAAAGTGCTTTATTTCCAAGGAGATTCATGGAAACAATCTTGAGGAGTACAGGTTTCTAATAAATTTAAGATGACAAAACTGAACTGGGTAAGAATTTCTTGAACTAGTGGAGAAACTGTATTAAAGCAGAACAAGTATTAATTATTAGGACCATATGAACTAAGAAGCATGATTATAATTTTATGACTTTTTGGATACATTGCTGGTTCTATGATGATTTGCTTTTCAAAATTTAAGGAAACTTTTTCTTAGGCTTCCTATAGCTTATAGCAATTTGGTAAAGCACACTTTTTGTAAACAAAGATAAAAACATTTACTTTTCCTCTCTGCCTGATTCCTCTAGAATTTGTAAACTTTTGAGTATTCTTTTAATGGCAAAATCATCATTTGCCCAAGTTTAGTAAAACCTGTTCTTGTTACAGAACATAACTGGAAATGTTGACTATATTACCAAGGCTTTGATTGGAATGTCATATTTGAGAGAAATGTGCATACACTTAGATGTGACAAGACAGTTCTAAGAAACAAAAGTTGACTTTATGGAGCCAATAAAGCTTCTTGGAAAAACCATGGTATCTCTTTTAAAAGATTTCAGTAAACGAGTCTTAAAAAGAGCTTATATGGGCAATCACTATTCTCACTTTACATTTGTAAATAATCAGGCCAAATTTAATGCATACATTATTTTAATATGATTATCTTTGATGAAAATGGTGATAACTATAGACAGAAAAATGTTTATATCTTTGTAAATATTAAATTCTAATCCTGTTAACATGTAATTACATTTTTTTTTACATAGCTGGAAGTTGGATTGGATTCTGAAATTTAATTTTATCAAATATCCGGCTACAACTCTCCAAACTAACATTTTCAATTTTCTCCCACCGTTCTAATTTGTAATCATTAAGAACAAAGACTGCCTTTGAATCTCCTTAGAAATAAATATATCAGGTTGTCTTCATTATCCAAAGGGCAGCCAAGCTTCAGGAAGGTGAACCTTGAATATGCATCTCACAGCCGAGGAAGTCTCCACTTGACATCTGGTCCTAATGCTGGAGACCTCTAAAACTAGTTGACTAGGAAGAGAAGTAGCTGACCTTGAGATAGACTGCTTTCTCTCAAGATTCCAGATCAAGACTTCACACAGTAGCCAGACATAAAACCTTCTTTTTGCTTTTTTTTCTTACTCTAGCATTGACTTGGAAAGACAATGTTATCATCTTTATCTCCCAGTCCATTGCTAAGGGGAGGGGGTCATCCAAACTTCAAACAACTGTTAAATTTTCAGTGATACTAGTGATTCTGTAGTTGTGCCTATCACAAACTACTTTTGGATTTTCCAAAGACTCAGTTTTTCTGGAACAAACTCAGTTCTCTCTCTATTGTGTCAAACTACCTAACTTAGAGATTCTATTTCCCTGTCTGTGATGAATAACCCCAAACCCAGGGAACTTTGTACCCAGGCTCTACAAAAAGAAAGAGATGCAGGCATGGGTGACCAGAATAAAACTATTTGTGTTGTCTACAGACCATTAAAAGTTACTGGCATCCGTGGCTCTTATCTTTCCAGTCTAGAGCGATAGACTCAAATGGAAATTACCAAATTTCAAATTTAGCTTCCTTTGGTAGATCATAGCTCCCTTGGCTAGGAATAGGTGAAAACGACGCTGTGACCAGGAATCTCTCCTTAACTCTTGAAGATATTGCAGAGCTGCTAAAACAACAGCTGCAAGCAAAAATTCTTAGACTCGTTGGCCAAAGTCATTCTTGATATAGGATAGCGCTTGATTATCTTTTAGTGAACAAGGAGGTATTTTTCTGTGGCCAACACAGGTTCCTACACCAGGATTAACACTTCTGGAGAAAATGAAACTCAGTATCTTCCAAAACTGTAGGATCACTGAGGAAGACACTTGGCTTAAAAAAGATAATTCCTTAGTGGGGTCTTTCTTTCACTTACTTGATTTTGATTGATTCGTGTTTTGGGGACCATGGTTCTGGAGTTCACTCCATACATTTTACATATACATATACATATACAAATACACACACATATATACATACATATACATATACGTATATATACATACATATACATATATACGTATATGTATATACATATACACATACATACGTATACATATATATATATGTATATGTAATTTTTTAACTTATAAAACTCAATAGTAGTCTCCCTGTTGTGCTATATTCTCTCAAAAGTTTTACATGCATGTTTGCAGCCAGTAATCACCAAGCAAATGATCTCCCTAAGACTGAAATGGTAGAAAAGGTATGAAGAAAATGACTGAAAGAAATTTGTAGATATAAAGTTGTGAATATTAATTTCGCAGAATTTAAGCAAAAAAAAAAAAGCATGAATACCACACAGAGGATCAACAAAAAGCAAAAAGTGCAAGAACTTCAGAGTAGAGGCTGGGAGGGGTGCTAATGCCTTAAATTTTGTTCATGTCTCTCAATCTGAGAGTTTGATCAAAAGGAGGAAATTACAACAAGAAAAGGCAATAGGCCTACAGCGGAGTCACTTGTGCTAAACTCTACATCAGTGAATCAAGACTTAATATTTAACCTAAGTGCAATTTCAGTCACTCCCAGGAATGTTATCCATCTTACAGTCAATCTGAAATGTTCTGGTCAGTGTTCCTAAACTACTACACCTGATAAGCCTTTCTATCCCCCAAAGATGAGATAATTCACTCTTTCCTTGTTCCTGTCCCCTTCCACCTATGAATGTCTCCTGTTTTGTTTATCTCTTTGGATTTCTCCTTTCCATTTGCTAGATGGGATGCTGCTTGATTCAGTAGTCATTGGTTGAAGCCAACTGGTCTTTAAGTTTACGCAGATGAATATTTTTAACACATTTATCCAAATATTTCTCAAAAAAATCAGTTCTCATTTTTTTCCTAAAACAGAGAGGCAGTAGTAAAAACTGATGTAGAAATAAATACAAACTCTACAATCCAGTTTTCCTTCTGTCACCATGGCAAGCTATTAAAACCTTATTTGTTTGTCATTTCTTTATGTTTAAAATGTGGCCATTAATACCAGCAAACAGTTTACCTCAGAGTATTGGTTAAGAATTAAATGAGATGAAAGGCATATTTTAAATACATTTGAAATGATAAATGAAACAAAAGTAGAAGATAGAGAACAGGGCTTTTTTTTGTTTTTGTTTTTTTTTGTGTGTGTGTGTTTTGTACTTGGTGGGTGGTAACATACCCATCTTATGTATTGAATACTTTAGAGTGAAATAGTTTTTTTCTAAAAATAATTTCTGGCAGACACCCTAATATGGCCTTATTCTACTGAAGCATTTTCTGAAACTACTTGATTTTGTACAAATATGGCTTTTCTACACCCGGAATCAGATTCTTCCGGGTGTGTTACTACTCCATAAAACATTAACTACAAAGGTTATTCCAGCAGCTTCTGAGAACACAATTTAAACTACAGAACCTGCAAAGGTACACATATATCAGACAACTCAATTTTAGCAGAAGGAGCCAAAAGAATTAAGCACCATATTTACATATATTTGGATCCTGGCAACTTTGGCATTATTCCACTACCTTTCATATGATATTGCAACTTCTGCTCCCTGAGGAGACAGGAGGGAAGCTGACACCACCCATTGTCTACTGTACTTTGCTTTATGCAGTCGGATTCTTCATTTTGTTTGACACCAGATATGCAACTCTAAATTAGCCCTTCTAATGTTCAAGCCTGAAGGAGTGTAATGAAAACAATAACTTATGTTTTTGTTCTAAGAAGTTGTCTTTTTTTTTTTATTGCATTCGCCTTTCACCTTCTTTCTATTTGTTTCCTAACACAGGCATAAATATGTATGCATGCTTAATAAAGCATTATTTTTAAAAGATTTATGCTAGTTTTTAGACCAACTACTTGGTATTTCAAGAAGGACCAAAGGAGTTGTGTTACTATGCTATATTCTGGAAGTAGCAAAACAACATAATGTTTCAGAAAAAGGAATAAAAAATGAAAGATACAGAGCCTTGGTGAAGATATATTATGAAATATATCAATACCAAAGTTACTTATACACACACACACACACATATATATATATATATACACACACACATTGTTATACGAGTGTAAAAGAGGATATATATGTGTATATGTATGTGTATGTATGTATATGTATATATGTATATGTATGTATGTATGTATATACATGTGTATATATATCCTCTTTTACTCTCATATAACAATAATGCAACATATTTAAGCAAAGACCAATTTTTAAACTTTTAAAGCAAGTTGATTTTGTCACTTGTTTTCATTCTTTTAGCTTAAAGCACTGACTGGACACTCTGTTATTATTCCAGTTTTCTATTAAAAAGTCCTAACACACACACACAAAATCATAATGAGAACAAAAATTGTCATCTTGGTAGAACTGACATGTTTCTCTAGTTCTTTATCATATTTTTTCCCTTTCCCCAGGCTATTTTGGAAACTCTCTATTTTCATTCTCACTTCATGTTTACTTTGGGACTTTTCAGATTAAAATGGGATGACACTGCCTCCAGTGCATAAATTATTGACCAGAGGTGGGAATCAGATACAAGACATGCAAATGAGGATCTTTTTGGGTAACTGAACAAACACTTCCAGATCCCACTGTGCTCTTTAATACTTGCTTTCTGGTATGGTGGAGATATCAACTTACTGATACTGGCTGTTTTCTGCTGTGTGAACTTGAAAATGGAGCAAACAGATACGGGGCAGGTGAGACAAAGCCTATGGGGGGCGGGGAGAAAGGCACAAAAATAGAGTTTGAAAGGATTTATATTTCTGATTTTAGTTCAGCACTTTTTGAGTTTGAAAGGATTTATATTTCTGATTTTATTTCAGCACTTTTTGAGTTTCCTGAATTACTGCAGCATCATTATTACGCCTTACTGTATTTTCGATTAATATAGCTTGAATTGGCATTTTGCCACCTACTATGAGAACAGTTCCTAATAATAAAGAGTTAACCTTTTTTTTTTTTTTAGTTTCAGAGAGAAATTAGACTTTATAGGCCATTAATAAAAAGTCACTAATGTAATTAGTCTTTACAAATATTTTGCTGCCTGCGGAAGAAAACAAAAAGAAACAAACACCTTCCCTAAGCCCTTCAGGCTGGTTACAAACCTGATAGCTATATTTCTATTGCAGTATACTTTTGTTTAAAACTTGCACATACTCCATTAGATCTTTTATTGTATATCCCTAATGAGGTAACATTTTAAGAAACAAGACAGGATGTGAGTGGGGCTAATAATTGGCATTATATTCTGGGATATTTTTTCCCCTGAGAAATACTGAAAGTAGAGATAAATACTATCAAACCTTTAAATATCCAAAGAAGATGAAGAGTTTCGATTGATAGTAAAATTAACTGGTAGATAGAGGGAATTAACTAAATCTGGAATAAAGAATATAATAAATGCACACTGTATGGATACAAGAAATAGACTTGGAATTTTGAGACTTACAACTCATCTGGATTCAAGTGCACCAGAACGCACTGACCAGATATACTTTGAAGTGAATTTGCAGAAAGCTATTGATTTTTTTGCTGTTTTGCTTTTCACTGTCTTGTTCGCATGTCAATTATTTACAATGCACTTTAATAAAACAAACAACCAAAAGGCAAGGCTGGCTTCAAAATAACCAAAAATATAAGGTTGGTTTTAACCTGCTTCAATTTTCATTAACTTCCCCTGGATCAAAATACTGGCAGGTTGGACATCACTCTTCAACCTTTCACTGCCCTGAAATGTATGTAATCCCATCACTTTTAAAATATAGTGTGGTAAGAGAATTACTTCTATTCCCTTTATACTGCTATATTCTTTGTATATTAGATCTCTTAATTTATCTTTGTCTAATTTAAATATGTTCTATCAACATTCATCTACCTGGCACATTCACTTAAAATTTTCAAGTTTGTCTACCCTGACATTCAATTCCTTGTCAAGTACATTTTTTAAAATCCCTATATTTGACTGGAATGAGTTTCTTTCACTTTTTTAGAATTATAGTGTAGGGATATTGGTTAAAAATTACTTCCTTTTTTCTTTAAAAATATCTTAATTTTTGAAGAATATTCTTTATAGAATCTTGCATTTCTTAAAGTGCTTTAATGATATAATTCCATGGTCTTCTGGATTTCATTGATTCTGCTGAAAAGTCAGATGTCAGTTTTATTGGTTCTTAATTTGTAATTTTTACATTTAATTTTCTTACCATTTTCTTTTTTTTCAGGTATTTTACTATGATGTTTATATAAGTCATTTTATTTTCATTTACACTGCTTGGTGTTCATAATACTTTATTAACTTTTGTGTGGTATCTCTTCATTTTTAGAAAATTTGTGGTGAGTATATCTTTAGATATTCTTTGTACTCTTATTTTCTTCCCCTTTTTTCATTATAAATCAAATTACATGCATGCTAAGTTTTTTCACTACATTGCACTTAACTGTAATTTTCTATTTGTGTTACTGTATTGCTTATTCTTTGTATTTAAGTTGGAATACATTCTATTATATAGGCTTAACCTCAGTTTGGATTCAGAATAGGAAGGCCAGTGAACTTTAAGATGGGTAAAACTAAATAATCAAAGTGGAATAAAGAGAGAATAAAGAGTGAGAACTGTAAGAAAACAAATCATCTCCAATATGTGCTACAATAGTTAATGGAAAACCTATATATAACTAGCTTCCAAGGAGAGAAGAGATAAGTTAGAGGAACTATTAGAAGAAATAACGAATGGAAAATTTCCAAATTGATAAAAGACACTAATGCATATATACATGAAATGCATGAAATCACATCTAGCATACCATAAATTGTTAAAACAAACAAAAAGTAATTCTTCAATAACAAGGAAAAAGGATTTACTACATATAGCAGAACAACAAAATGAATGACTAATGACTTCCCATCAGGGAAAATGGAATGGCAAATGGCAAAAGAAAATAAAAACTTTTAGCTACAATTTTATATTCTCTGAAAATATTGCTTGAATTTTGATAGCTCTCAAGGGATATTTCCAGACAAAACTTGAAAGTATTTTTATCCAGTAAATTCACTACCAGAAGTAGTTAAAAGAAGTTCTTTAAGTGGAGGGAAAAATTAACAAATAGCCAGATTTAAAGTATGTAATAAAAACACCAGGAAAGGGATATCTCTAGAGAAATATATAACAGAATTTTTTAGTATTTTTTATATTAAAATTTTTTTTTATGTTCACAATTTTATATTTAGAGTTTAGCGATTTTTCTTTTTTTTTTAAGGTTTATTTTTGACAGAGAGAGATGGGGGAGACAGAGTGAGCAGGGGGAGGGGCAGAGAGAGAGAGAGAGAGAGAGAGAGAGAAGGAGACACAGAATCCAAAACACGTTCCAGGATCTGAGCTGTTAGCACAGAGCCCAAGGCCAGGCTCGAACCCACAGACCGCAAGATCATGGCCTAAGCTGATGTTGGATGCTTCACCTACTATGCCACCCAGGCGCCCCCACTCTAGTTATTTCTTTAAAATAAATTATGTTAGGTTTATAATGAAGGGAAAGTAAAATACAAAAATTTTGGTCAAGTATTTGAACAAAGTAAATATACTGTGATATGTTTTTAAAATTCTTATTACGGGGGAAAAAAAGTTACAGAGAGGGAGGGAGGCAAACCATAAAAGACTCATAAATACTGAGAACAAACTGAGTGTTTATGAGGGGTGGGGGAGAGGGGAAAGTGGGTGATGGGCATTGAGGAGGGCACTTGTTGGGATGAGCACTGGGTGTTGTATGGAAACCAATTTGACAATGAATTATATTAAAAAATAAAATAAAATAAAATAAAATTCTCATGACATACAGTAATATTATTTGCATACTAAAATCACTAGCTTACCAAATCAAAGATATAGTTAAGTCAGTATAGGATATATTTGCCACAAACAGGTGAGTGAAAAATAACAAAGAAGAACAAATGGTATACACAAAACCAAAAACCAAGATCCAAACATGTCAATTATTCATTTTATATGTTTGAATTAAGATTACCAATAAAAAAAATCAGACAACTCTTTTGATCAACTAAGAACATGTTATACTTGCTCATTAGAGATATATTTTAAATTAACAGATGCAGTGGCTAAAATAAAAAACACTGAAAAATGACATAGTATCCTAAGACCCAGCTAAAGTAGGTTGTAATGACTATATTAATATCTGAAAAAGTGGATCTCACCTCAAATGTATTACTAGAGTTGAAAAAATATTTTATAAAAAATAAAGGATCAATTATTCAAATCTAATAATCCTAAGTGTGCACCTATTAACAGAGCTACAAGATATATGAAGAAAAATAACAGAGCTAAATGTGGAAATATCAAATCTACAATAAATGCTAAATATTTTAATATCACTTTTATTAGTTGATAGAACAAGTATATAAAAATGACTATAGGTACAGATATTTGATCAATACTATCAAGTTAACCTAAGTTCTGTACATCTAACTGACCTCATTAAAGAACAAATACAACCTACCACTAAAACATAACTATTCAAATGTCTTTGGAATATTAAGTCATACGGTGGACCATAAAAACAACTCTAAGTATAAATTAATGAGTAAAGCAAAGTATATTTTCTGACCCACGTTTATTTCTAGAACTTGATTCTCTTGTATAGATCCATATTTACATATGTTGTGTGTGTTAACTTTCTTGTCTGAAAAATTACATATAAGATTTCTTTACTATGGGTCTCCTGAAGATAATTCTGTGTCACAAAAATATTTGCTTTCACTTTATTTTTTAATGTTTGTTATTTATTTTGAGAGAGAGAGGAAGAAAGCGAGCAGGGCAGGGAAAGAGAGAGAGGGAGAGAGAATCCCAAGCAGGTTCCACAGTATCAGCACAGAGCCCAACGTGGGGCTTGATCCCATGAACTGTGAGGTCATGACCTGAGCTGAAATCCAGTGTTGGACACTTAACTGACTGAGCCAGCCAGGTGCCCCTTGTTTTTACTTTAGATGATATTTTTATTATGTATAGAATTCTATGCCAGGAAGCATAGAAGAAAAAGAGAGTAGTGAGGAGACCCTCATGACCACAATGTAAGGAGAGAAGAAAAGATGAAAAATTGGATTGAAAGAGCTTCAGCCTGCAATGCATCTCTGATCAGGTACTGGCCAGGATAATGGCAGTCCCAGAACAAAGATATTCCATTAGAATATTTACATATTAGGCAGGCATATCATAACTCCAGTACCCTCACACCGTTCTGTCATTGGTTGGGCATAAACTGGAAAGTGTGGCTTTAATAAAATGCTTTGGTGGATCCTCAAGTTGTGGCAGCTGAAGTTTGTCAACTAACTTTATCCTTTCTAGCACAGATTCTTTTTTGAAGAGAGCTCTGAGTGGAACACTCTCATGGCAGACACAGAAGGAAACTTTGTTATCCTCATATAGAGCATCTTTGATAAGTATGATATTTGTAGTCTGATGACAGAAGATTGAATACTTTCCCTTGGGCTCAGGAGCAAGAGTAGACCATCTGTTTTCACCTTTTCTATTCAATATTGTCCTAGAAGACTGGAAGAATGATATATATATATATGATATTATATATATATATATATGATATCATATATATATATATATATCAGATGTGTATGGTGTGTATGTATACATATGGTGTGTATGTATATGTATGTAAGGGTGTGTATGCATATATACGTTATACTATGTATATAATCTATATTAATATCACATACATATATAACATGCATATGTTATAACTATATATATTATGTCTCATTTTTTATATCAGATTCTCTTTGATAGATGCAGCATTCTCTTAGATCTTTAAGGGTACAAAATGGTATTTTTTTCCCCCATAAATAAACTGATTCTCACAAATTGCTTTAGTTTGTTTTTTTATTAGTTGCTTTCCTGGTGATGTTGATCTATTATCTTATGTATAAGACGGGTGTACTAAAAAGCATGTTCAACTGAGATTCATGTGGGAATACTTGCCCTCTCTATCCTTTACTATAGATTGACCTTGCTAGTACTTATTGTGGAAATCTCTGATGATAATATTTTTTTCCCATTTGGCTGTACTTCCTTACATATGATAGAGAAGTTAATGCCCATTTTCTACCTGAAGGGTGAATACCTGTCTCCCAGTTGGAATACCAAATAGTAGAAAAAAATCCTTGAGTATCCCTTAATTCTCATGTGAACAGTATGGTCTTCCAACCTTCAACTTTTCCTCCCAGGCAAAGGAAATTGTGTTTTATACTCTCTAGAGTACAATCCTTCAGTATTCTCTCAAGTAAGGAAGCTACAATCTCCTGCCTGCATGGAGTGGGAGGAAGATACTTATGTATAATTTCTTCTCAATTAGACTTTGAACCAGTCCATCTGCTTTAAAGGTCACCTTCCTTCACCTTTCAGCATTTACTGCCACTAATTACTATGTCTTCTGGAAGTTCTATGGGGATATATTAACTTCGTTCTTAACTTTCCCCACTGCTAAATTAAGATTCTGTCTTTTCAAGCTTCCCGCATTTATCCAGAAGACAAATGTTACCTCTTTAATCCTTTTAAACACACTTAGGCTAGCTGTATGTATGCACGTATGTGTAATTCTTCTGTCCTCACACGATCACACACTCTTGGGGTTTACTTTGAGGTTTTAAATCCAATAGCTCAAATTCTGCTGGTGCTTTTGACTGCTGACTATCCCCATGAATGTTTTAATTTCCGATTTTGAGCTAGTGAGCTCATCTTAACCTGGCCTCTTTTGATTTTCCCCATTTATAAATCCTACATGGACTAATATCTCTCTCCAGAGCAATTTTGCATTTGATTTCTAGGCCACCCAGGGTTTGCACCACACCAGGATCATTTTTTAATTGCTACCTTCTCAGCTTGCGCTATCCCCATATTATAAGTATAGTGTAAATTTATGTTCAAACATGTCAAAGTTGCAAGGCTATTCTTTTGATTTCTTGAGAGAATTTTTGCCCCACGCATAGCGCCATAGCAAAGGCAAACTTAGTTTTCTCTGGCGACAGATTTAGTTGGTTTCCTTATCACTGACACTAAAGGCCTTTGATGGTACCTACTCCATAGGAATTTTGTAGTCTTGTAAGTGCTGTACTCTAACCATTACTAGTGCAATAAATTCACTGAACGACTGCTGTATCGTCTTATTTACCTCTGTGTCTAGTTCTCAGTTCATTCTTTACTTCTGGCATCCGGAATTTCCCCTTCCTTTTTTGCAAACTACTGCACAATATTTTCATAATCATATTTTATGCAGAGAATCTCATTTCTCTTTTCCAGGAGAAATAAACACTTGAAATTGCATGATGTTAGTCCACAATACATTGTAGATAGTATTATAAAGAAACCATCACTTATGTTAAGAAACATACTTCTTAATAGTGATATACATTCATCAAGGTAAAGGACTTAGTAAATAGGACCTTGGTATATGTATACGTGTTTCCTTTTTCAGTATCCTTTTTGAAAATCTCAAAGCTGTCCATGCCACTGCATATGTTGTGTTCCAGTCAACTCTTAAGACCTACACTTGCATTAGTTATTGATTTGCTGTACTAAGCCAACGTTTTCTCAGTCCTCAAAATATTCTTTCTTGCATTATAAAATCATCCCATCTGTGTTACAGGTGGAAATTTTCCTAAGTGTCATAGGGTTTATCTTTGTGCTTGATGTTGTACTCCTAGTTTATCCTTAAGCAAATACTCTGTAAGGAGCCAGGAAACAGTTGCTGGCTTTTACTACTTTCATGTGCCTCCTAAAGAATTCAGTATTAGTGGTCTCATTGATTTGTGAGGCTGTCGTTTTCAGTTGATGGTGAGGATGGCTCATGGTGACACTTTGAAGCTACTCAAGAAGCTGAATGTGATATCCCTGGCAAGTCTGTGTTCACAGCAGGAAAGATTTTATGCTCAGCTTTGCTCTACTGACCTTTTGCTCAATTTATCCTTTTATGCCATAAGCCATGGTTCAGAAATAGATGCTGGCTTTCTCTGTGTTTCAAGTATCTACCACTTGCCAAATAATATGCCACATGACAGGGTTGCCTAAGAAGAAACTTCTGTGATTTAATGACATTTATGGTTCATGATGGAAATCATTGTATTGTCAGGCTTTTTCTTCCAGGTGTATGTTATAAAACACATCAATTTATCAATTATAGTACGTGTGTATGTGTATACTTAGAAAATTATAGTGTGTGGATATGTGTATTTACTTCTTTGGTGAATCCGTCTAGTGACATGGTTTTAAATATCTATATCCTGATATTTAAAAATGTATATTTCAAGCCTCATTCCCTTCCCTAAACACAAGTCACACAAATCCAACTGTCTATTCAATATGTATGCCCTACTTTCCAAGTGTCCAATCAATATGTGATAGAAAGCCCAAATTTTCCACTTTCAAAACGTACTGGCTTTATCACCATTTTTTTCCTATGCCAGTCTTCCCCAGTCCAAACGATCCCATCCTTCCTGTTGCTCAGGTGAAAAGTATTGAAATTTTTCTTAACTCTTGTCTTTTTCACATAGTTTCTTATCCATTCAGTCATGAACTCTTGTTGGTGTTTCTTCAGAATGTCTAAAATCTAAAAGTCCTCAACACCACCACGACAAGGTATTCATGATTTCTCACCTGAATGAATATACTAGCCTGCCATGTTCTTGCTTTTACCCATCCAGGCTTTCCTCTTAGAGTGTATTAATATTCTAGTCAGAGGAAACTTTCAATAAACCAGATTATATCACTACGTGGCTCAAAAACACTCTGGCTTCTCATAGTATAAAATAATAGCTGAGAACAATCCTATGTGTTGAAAGTGTTATCATAACAATTTTAAAAATGGAGAAACTGAAGCACAGAGGTTCAGTTTCTTAATCCATATTAACTGGCTAATAGTGGTTGTATATGTTTTGAGGGGTCTATGCTTTTAACCATGGCAGTCTATGGCCTCTTAGTAGTAAGGTATCTTTAAAGCGCTTAATGTTTTGCACATATTCTCTCCCTTACTTTGCACAGACTTCTCTGTCTTCATACCTCCTTTCACTCTCCAAACTTGTTTAGTCAAACTGAACTTGTTGATATTCCCCAAATATTCCAGGCATAATTCTGCCCCAGGTGCTCTGCACTGGCTCTTCCCTTCTGCTAGAACTCTCCACTAGAAATTTATTTGGGTCACATTCTCATCACATGCACTAAAATATTGCCTTATCACTCAGATCTATCCTGACTTCTTCACTGAAAATTTCAACATCCCCTCTCCTGGGCTTATACTGCTGTGGATCCACTCAATGTTTGTCCATAAACCTATCACACTCTAACACACTATTAAATTTATTTGGTAATTGAGGCATCTGTGTGGCTCAGCCAGCTGCGGTCTGACTCTTGATTTCCACTCAGGTCATCATGATCCCAGGATTGTGGGTTTGGGCTCTGGGCTGAGCATGGAGTCTGCTTGAAAATCTCTCTCTTTCTGTCTGTCTGTCTCTCTGTCTCTTCCTCTCCTTCTGCCCCTCTCCGCTACTCACACTTTCTCAAAATATCTATCTACCAATAAACTTACTTACTAATTAATTGTATTTAATTTATTTTGTTGTCATATACAACAGAGAGGAAAATAAAACTAATATTTTAGGAAATTAAATAAGTTAAATTTCATATATCTTAATCACTGCTTAATTTATGCGCAGTCTTTTCCTCTGAGTTTGTTGTGAAATATTTACTAACAATTCTAAATTGTGATGAGTGAAAATACACTTGAATTGGTAGTGCAGAGTAATGGATAGACTTAAGACTTTCTAAATTCCTAAGGCTGACTTTAAAGACAACATAAACTAAATATAATGAGCATTAGCAATTGACATTTTTATGGTCATTATCAGCATCATGGTTATTTGTCCTTCAAGCAATTTTTACTATATATATAATCATCATAAACACATATAAAAGAACTTTAAAATAAGCTATTAATATTTATTGAGTACCTTCTAAATCTAAATATGTTAACATGGGGTTACACTTAATTATTGCAAATGTTTATGAGGCTCTATTACATCCCATACTTCATAAACAAAGAGTTCAGTTTACAGAGTTTCAGTGTCTCACTCAAGTTTATCTACACAGTAAGTAATTTACCCAGAATATTAGTTCAATAATTCCTTCCAAAAGAGACCAGGGCTGTCAACACCCACTGACATCCCCAAATTTCTTTTCCTATTCTTAATATTGCAAAATGAAAATCCATGTGTATATACCAGTTGACCTAAGGATATTTATTGCTACGGCTAATGTCATTTCACAATGCCTAGGTTTATTAGGAAATTAAACACCTTTTTAAAATGTTTTAAAGTATTACCCTAGTCTAATATAATTATTCCTTTTTCTGTTGATTTAACTTATTGCCAGGAAATCTAGTATGTTTTCATGTGCACAAATATAATTTGTGTAAATAAAGGGGAAACCAAATGTGAGACACACTATGTTGGCCGGTATACACACAATTAAAGAAATATGATTAATTCATTCCCATTCTTACGTATCTACCTGTTATGCCTTGAAATCCTTTCGAGGGTAAATTCTCTCCAGGTCTGTATATTTTACGGTCTCTGATTTTCAAGGGTATTCTTTGTCAAACTAAAAGTGGATTGAACTTCGTAAACACAACCACTTTTTGCCTCCACTGCATTTCTTGGATGTTACTATAAATTAATTTACAATGGAGCTCTTAACTGAACATTATGAATATCTAGACATTTATTATTAGCGTAAGGGACTCTCCATCCTTCCCTTGTAATCTATTAAGATAATTTGCATGTAAATTTATAACTTCTGTGTCAATTTTTCTTAAATAAAATGTGAAGAAAAGATACAGACTTGAGATTTGAGATTAACATGTTTCAACTACTTTTTAAACTTCTTTGCTCGGATTGGACTTTATTTGATTTACGGCTGGATATTAAGTTATCAAAAAGGGTGTTGCACTTCAGAAAAAAATTAGTTTAAGTCACATTAATATGTATCTTCTCAAGTGTAAGTGGGTAACATAGTGAAATCACTCTTGAAATCTTTATGTGAATGAACATAAAAAGAAGCTGTAATATCTCCTTAAAGCATAATTTGAGAAAAACAACTGGGTTACAATACGATGGGAGATTGTACAGAGGATTGTATTTCAAACTAAATCAATATAGGACAAAGAGCCATGGTTCCTCAAAAATACATTTTTTTTTGAATTGTGAAAAACAAGGCTATAGGAAAGCTCAAATATCGAATTAACAATGTAACTAGCTAACTGCAACCGACATGTTATTTTCTTATCCATAATATGAAGATAATAACAGTTACCTGGCCTTCCCCACAAAGATTTTCGTAATATCAAAAGAGTCAACAAATTTGAAAATATAAATTCTTCTTTGAGAAATTCTACCTCCTATTAACCCACTTATGCTGCCCTTTTTGCTCTGGCTTATACCTATATTGCCTCCTCACATCCAAACACATTAAACCAAGTATGCTCTTGAAATTCTATTATATTATGTACTGTTGCCACGGCCAATGGTAACCTTTCATATATGCTCACCTGTGCTCTTGTTTTCCTCTTGAAACTGTCTTGTCTCTGTGCTACTCATTTCTGTACCCTATTCTGTATCAGTCAGTGCACAGATAGAACAAAAACAACTTCTGGACATTCCAAGCATATATTTTTCACAAATTTGTTTGTAAAGCTGAAATTGCAAAGAAGGAAAAAAAAAGGGGGCTCCACAGCTCTACATTTGTAGCTAGGCATCTAGAGAGTCCCATTGCCAATATTGCTAGTGGTGTTGGGGCTAACAGTTTTCTGTAGGTCCCCAAATCGGCTCTTGATTCTTCTACCTCCTAATTACAGCAACGAAGTAGAAATAAGCCGGTAAGGGAGTCTAGGAATACAGTTGCTGGATTCCTAGCTCCCTGTGAACCTTGAGAGCTAACGAAAATGAGAACAGAAACTGGAATTAATGATATGTGTTAGAGTGCCTGTACTGCTTTGCTAGGGCTGTTGTAACAAAGTACTGCAGATAGTGTGGCTTAAACAACAGGAATTTGTTGTTTAACAATCTGGCAACTAGAAGTTCAAAATCAAGGTGTTGTCAGGATTATTTTTTTTTTAATTTTTTTCCTAAGGCTTTGAGGGAAGCATCTGTTCTGGATCTCTATCCTTGGTTTGTAGATGTGGCTGTCTTTGCCCTACGTGTCTGCACATTATCCTTTGCTTTATTCAGGTCTTTGCCCTAATTTTCCCTTCTTATAGGGATACAATTCATATTGGATTAGGCTCATCCTAATGACTTTATTTTAATTTAAATGTCTAAACACCCTATCAGTCACATTTTGAGATGCTGGGGATTAGGACTTCAGCATATGAATTTTCAGGACATAGCACTCAACCCATAAAGGTGTCCCAAGGTGGCAAGTACATAAATGATTTGTAGCTCATAGGAGTTTACCCAGCATGTTTCTTTTTTCCTTTCTCCATAAGGAATCTTGTTTTAGTTATCTTTTAACTCATCCAGTAGTAAGGTGTTTGGTATATCAGAGTCTCAATAAATCAGTCAGGCAGTTGTTAAAGACTCATTGAGGCAAACATTTAATGTTACATGAAAGACTAGAAAGACTAGAAAGTCAGTCTTCTAGAAAGACTAGAAGTCAGTTTGCACTCTAAATCTATTCAACATTGCTTTCCTATCTAACTATTCCATTCATTTGCTCAATATAAACCTACTTGGGACTCGTCTCTCTCTCTCTCTCTCTGCCCCTCCCACCCCTCTCGCTCTCAAAAAAAAAAAAAAAAAAAAAAAAAAAAGAGTAGGATACTTAACCTACTAAACCACCCAGATGCCCACTTACCTTTGGTTTTAAAGGGGGATACACAGGGGCCCCTGGGTGGCTCAGTTGGTTAAGTGTCCGACTTCGGCTCAGGTCATGGTCTCATGGTTTGTGGGTTCGAGCCCTGCGTCACGCTCTGTGGTGACAGCTCAGAGGCTGCAGCCTGCTTCGGATTCTGTGTCTCTATCTCTCTCTGCCCCTCCCCCACTTGTGCTCTGTCTCTATCAAAAATAAATAAAAAGTAAAAAAAAAAAATTAAACAGGAATACACAGCAACTCCTACTACATTGCCTGAAAGTTTCATATTTCTTCCCACTCGTCCTCTCTCCTCTCTTCCCCCTGCTTCACCTTCTTATTCTTCCCCTCCTTCCTCACATCAGTTTAACAAATTCATAGCAATCACAGTTTTGTTGTAATGTGACACATGTGTTGATAAAAACCAATGTGCTATCCAAATAATCATTCCATAAACAGCACAAGGGATTAGGGGGAAAGAGGCACCTATTTGTATATGATTATTTACAACCAGAATTTTGTCATTCATTTTTCATTTATGCTTTGTATAATAGGACTCACATATATGCATCTCTTTCTTAATGCCATTAACCCATTCTGAGTCCTTGATGATTTTGTTCTGTTTAATCATTTTTTTCAATATGAATGTTAGTTTAATAATCTTATAAAGCTATGTGTTCATTAAATTGCTCATTAATTTGTGTTCTGATTAATGAAATGTTCCTTTTGTAAAGATTTGAGGAAACAATTATATCTGGTGACGAGTTTTTCCTCCTAGACTGTAAGACACGTGGAGAAAACAGGGCTCAGTTGTTTTATCCATGTATCATTATCTTTCATATACACATTGGATGTATCTAAACGTGATTCAAAGTATCAATGAATTGAGAGAAAATAGAGGGTGTTTGGTTAAGAGGATTGGCATTGGTGTCAGAAATCTGCTTCTGGTTCCTTGTCCATTCAAAAAAATCAGGCAAACTTGCAACTACGTGGATGGAACTGGAGGGTATTATGCTAAGTGAAATTAGTCAGAGAAAGACAAATATCATATGACTTCACTCATATGAGGACTTTAAGAGACAAAACAGATGAAATTAGGGAAGGGAAACAAAAATAATATAAAAACAGGGAGGGGGACAGAACAGAAGAGACTCATAAATATGGAGAACAAACTGAGGTTGTGGGAGGGGGGATGGGCTAAATGGCTAAGGGCCTCTTAAGAATCTACTCCTGAATTCATTGTTGCAGTATATGCTAATTTGGGTGTAAATTTAAAAACAAATAAAAAATGAAACAAGTTAAAATAAAAAAATAAATACATAAAAAACTACCACACACACACACACACACACACACACACAAATAAAATAAAATACAGGCCTTCCAATCACATAACTGAAAAAAAAATCCGGCAATTGAGTATTATTTGGGCCTTGATTTTAATGTTTGTTAAATGAGAATAATCATATCAACCTCATAGTCTCTTAGAGAAAATGAAGTTAAAAATATGTAGAGTAGTGATATCAAAATTCTTAATATCTAGTATAGGCACCCTGTTTTATTCTTTTTAATAGGCATCTATGTCGTTTTGTCCAAATGTTATTTTGTTTCAAATTTGTTTAAAATTTGAAAGCAATACGCAATTACCTCGGTAGAAAAATACATTTTTCATGACTTTATTATTTTTATTAATTTTGAGTTACTTCAAAGCTAAAAAAAGATTTGTTACATACATTCCAATTACTCTTTTAAGTTTCAGCTTAAAAAGTATACTTCTCTAGATTTAGAATAAATTCAACAGGTAACAAAGATACCCTGGTATAATAAATATCTGTCCCTTTCCTGCTGACCATCCATCCCTCTCTTCTCTTTGACGTCCTAAGGAATAATTTCCTCTGGTTATTTCTTCTCAAAGATTTAACCCACACTTGGTTGCTAATGGTTTAAAAATTACCATAAATCTATGTCAAGTTAGGGTTTTATACATTTCAATACTGGAATAAGTATATTTAGAATTATAAGTTGCTGGTAGCAAGGGATACCTAGGAGATATAAATTAGTCCCTCCTTTTCTTAAAAAGGAGTGCTTGTAATGTCTAATTACGCTCTTTAAAATTAGATGAATCAGTCTGCCCCAGGCAATATAGCTGAAAGGCTTAGTAACTTTCCATACTACAGGCTTTTTCAAAATATAAATGTAAAATAGCATAGTTCCTTAAAACTGAGCTTTTCTTACTTTTACCAACATGATTCATAAAATAACTGTGTTAAGTAAATTTAATAAATAAATGACATTTTCAATCCAAGAAAGATAAATGTATTGGTTTAAAAATTTTAAATCGGGTTTAAAAAAACCATTAGAACAGAGAAATGATACACTCACTTGAAATAATATGAGAAATTAAGTAAAAACCTTAATTATTATTAAGGAGGAAACTAACATTTCAACAGTAGAGGATAATGTAAATAGTTTGCTTATCCACGTCTTGTTCCAGGATATACTGACATAAAATAAATAAATAAATATATGTATTTAAACTCTGGCACATATATTATATACATATGTATATAAAATATATATGTATATAATATATATATAATCTGGCATATATATTTATATATGTAATATATATATATATAAATATATGTATTTAAAATCTGGCATTAAAATCTATGAATTCACATGGGAATTTTGAAAAGAATGATTACTTTTATCAATGTTATACTTGTTTTTCTTGACATCATTAAAATTAAACAATACCTAACAGAAATGATTTAGTTTTCCTCACTTGAAAATTACATGACAAGTATGGAAATATTTCATTTAAAACATTCTTTACCATCAAGTTACTCATAAGTTTGTTGTTAGTTTCAATAAAAACCATAAAAAGCTTGTATGCATCAGGTGTTTTTTCAGTAATTTGCCAATTGCCAAAATTCCACCATGCCAAATTTTAGGAAAATTAATAATATTTATGTTGAGAATAATGACTGCATTTCATTTTTACTTATAATGTATAAAATACTGTGAAGACACATTTCATTCTTATTTCGTTTGTCTACATTTTTTTCCTTTTATTTATTTTATTTTATTTTTAAATATGAAATTTATTGTCAGATTGGTTTCCATACAACACCCAGTGCTCGTCCCAACAGGTGCCCTCCTCAATACCCATCACCCACCCACCCCCTCCCTCCCACCCCCATCAACCCTCAGTTTGTTCTCAGTTTTTAAGAGTCTCTTATGGTTTGGTTCCCTCCCTCTCTAACTTTTTTTTTCCCCCTTCCCCTCCCCCCTGGTCTGTTTCTCAGGATCCACATAAGAGTGAAAACCTATGAAATCTGTCTTTCTCTGTATGACTTATTTCACTTAGCATAACACTCTCCAGTTCCATCCACATTGTTACAAAAGGCCATATTTCATTCTTTCTCATTGCCATGCAGTATTCCATTGTGTATATAAACCACAATTTCTTTATCCATTCATCAGTTGATGGACATTTAGGCTCTTTCCATAATTTGGCTATTGTTGAGAGTGCTGCTATAAACATTGGGGTACAAGTGCCCCTATGCATCAGCACTCCTGTATCCCTTGGTAATTTGTCTCCATTTTTAAATTAAAATGTATTTATCCACTTCTAATCATGATGAATTAATAAGGACAAGACTTCCACTTAAGCCTTAAAAATAAATGAAAACCGGGGAGCCTGGGTGGCTCGGTCAGTTAAGCCTCCAACTTTGGCTCAGGTCATGATCTCACGGTCCGTGAGTTCGAGCCCCGCGACGGGCTCTGTGCTGACGTCTCAGAGCCTGGAGCTCGTTTCAGATTCTGTATCTCCCTCTCTCTCTGCCCCTCCCCTGTTCATTCTCTGTCTCTCTCTGTCTCAAAAATAAATAAAGGTTAAAAACAAAATTAAAAAAAAAATTAATGAAAACCGAAACCTAAATAAAATAACTTGCCAAGAGATCAACAAATGTTTCAGAAATTAGACACTAAGAAATGCTAAATTTTGATTTATATACATGAGGAAAATAAGTGAGATATTTTTGACATTGACTCAGATTTCCTGCTTACATGCTTTTTATTACTATGACGATGATGATGATGATGGAATCAGGTATGGGAAATAAAACAGAGTCCAAGAGCCTTATTAAGAAGAGATACTAGAGATTGGGAATCTGAGGAGAATAAATGGCTGAAAGTTACAGAGCTAAGTTCCAGAAAGGAGCGAACCATAAAGAAAAATAAATCCAGAAATATGCATAATGTCCCAATTGATATTTGCTGAGTATGAAACTATGTAAGCATGGAGAATAAATCTAAAAGGCCAGGAAATAAAAAGTGGAAGACTGTAAACTTGAAAACATCCATTAATCACATAGAACGTGAAGATATTTCAGGTATGTATAGGCAAAATAAATATAGTTGACCCTTGAACACTGCAGATTTGAACTGCATGGGTCCACTTCCACAAGGATTTTTTTTTTTTACAATATAGTACTGTAAATGTATTTTCTCTTTTTCATGATTTTAATAACATGTTCTTTTTTCTATCTGACTTTATTATAAGATTACATTATAAAATACATATAACATGCCAATATGTTAATCAACTATGTTATTGATAACTTCTAATAGCTTACTTTTGACTAGAAGCCTTCAGTCTTGGGGGAGAAAAAAGTTACATGTGGATTTTCAATTGTGTGTGGGTTGGCAGCACTAACCAACCCCCACACTGTTCAATGATCAACTTAGTCTTCAGCGACCACTAGGCTCATTAGTGGAGATAGCAGAGGTATCTTCCTTCTAATAAAGTTGAACTATCCCTGGAATAAAGGTTGTAGTTTATGCTCCCTGGAAAAACTAGTATCTCACTGACTCACAAATGACTTAACAGCCAGCCAAAGCACCCAAAACTCCTTAAGGAAAGAAAACAAAATCCAGTCACTCAACAAAATACAATGACCAGCATCCAACCAAAATATGACAAACAGTAGAAATTTTCCAAAAAATGTGTCCATAAACTTGAAGGTATAGCAAGATGATTTAAATACTATGAGCCAAACAATTCTGATTAATTCTTTAATTCAACTGCCCATTATGGAAACCATACTCATCTTATAAATATCATTTAATGTATGCTCATTAGCCATAGCTACCATAGATACTCCACTTAGTTCAGTGAGCTCAGTTTCATGGTGTCACTCCCACTGACATTCACTGTCTGAAGATAATAGTCACCATATTGTTGTTTGAGAATATTAAGACCACATCACTCGCAGCCATTTCCTACTTCTTTGGGATTTCACTTATTTATTTAGATTCATAAAATTGTACCTCTTTTCTAAAATATGTTTTTAATATGAAGCCTATGGAAAAAGTATAGGAATAGGTCTCAAAGGACGTGCATCAGGATCTAAGGTATGTAGTATTGGAACAGCTTGAATGTATAATTTGTGAATCAGGAGAGATTCTGATTTCCATGTGTTAACTCAATTTTCTGGGAATGACACATTTTGGTGGGTCAATGTAATCATAAACCCAAAGGTAACAGCAAAATAAAGTTGAAACTCCTAAAGTGTTTTGGTATTCTGTACAAAAAGAAGAGAGAACGAGATCAGAAATTTTCAGCGGATCCAGAATATAAGACTTGCTTACTCTAACAATGTTCTCTGGAAGGACCAAAAAGATATTCCCTTTGGCTCATAGAATTTTTTTAATGTTTATTTCATTATTTTGAGAAAGAGAAAGAAAACACACAAGAGAGTGGGGCAAGAGCTGAGAAAAAGAGAGACAGAGAGACTCTCAAGCAGGCTTCATGCTGTCAGCACAGAGCCAGATGCATGACTTGATCTCATGTGAGATCATGACCTGAGTGGAAATCAAGAGTCAGATGCTTAACCCACTGACCCACCCAGGTGCCCCCACTTTGACTCACAGAATGTTTATGTGCCTCGCTGATCATGCTCTCAACAATGGATACAAATGGACAGCCTGCAAAGGTAATATTTGTTTTGCATATGCAGGAGATATCTGTATTTATTGAACAGAAAATGACTGCAATCACCATAATCAATTCCCAGACTTGAGCCGGTTTACATAGTCAAAAACTTTAAATAAAGTTGAGATCATTTCCTCTTGCAAGAGCATCCTGCTACATAACCAAATGTCACCCTATAATTTTCCCTTTTAGTAAATCTTAGAAAATCTGGCTGTAAGTGGCAACATGGATGGATCTTGAGGACATTCTAAGTGAAATTAGCCAATCGCAGAAAAAATGCTGCATGATTTATTTTTATGAGGTATCTAAAATAGTCAGTCATAGATGAAGAGAGAATAGGGGTTACTAGCAATTGAGAGGAGATAAAAAAAATAGGAAGTTTCTATTCAACAGGTATAAAATTTCAGTTATGCAAGATAAGTTCTAGACATCTGCTGTATATCACTGTGCATAATAGTTAATGATACTATATTATGCACTTATTTTTTTTTATATTATGATAAATCTCCTATCAAATGTCCTTACCACAATAGAAAAAAGGTGGGGGGAGCTGAGACCACTTACCAGGGTAATTGTACATTGGCAAAAGAGAAATAAACTGACTTTTCATGAACTCCTAGCTTTAAACTGAAACTAATATCTGGAGGGCAATGCTATTATATTCTGTCCACCAGAGAAGAAGTTTATAAAAATCAGGTAATCAGTAGAACTTTGACTTGGGTTAATTTTACAATTGGTCCAGGTCTTCCCCAAACCTCTTTGTGATTATATCCTCAGTTTCAGAACGTAAGGTTTCATTAGATATAATTAGCAGAAAATCTACACTGGTTTTCATGATCCACGGAATAATGATTTATTCTGTTGGAAAAGCCAAATGGCATCCATTAATACTGCCTCCTACAAAAGTGGTAAGTTAAAAGTCATATTATAGTTATAGAGGGACTCCAGAGAACAATGCCACCATGAAAGATTTGAAATATGCAAGGATGGAGATTTTCATCACAGCCATATTCAGTGGGCCTATTTAGCATACACATAAAATATATGGGTCATGGTAAATGATGGTGGCTTTTCATAAACTTATTGAGGTTTATCATTTATCCAATGATGCATGATAAACCACCCCAAAACTTATAATTGTTTTATACCAATGGATATGGATCATTTTTTTTTGTCTAGTGAGCACCTTTAAGCATGTAAACATCTAAAAGGGTCTATCATTGAGTATGTACTCAATATATATTTTGAATAAACTAATGAGCTATCATTTGTCAATAATGAACTGTTTCCAAACGTATAAAATGGTCGTCTTTTTATATACCTCTGTTCTTAGACCCTTGACAATACTTTTCTCCTTGAATACTTGCATTTGTTTAATTAATGGTAACATTATTTTAAAGTTAAAATATCTAACTATCACAGCACCAGAGTATTTCATTTACAAAAAAGCTCATTTATACTACACATAGATTTCTATAATATAATACTCTTGGATATGTGGAAAGGGAAAACAATAAAATGAAAATGCTAAATATTCCTAATTTTTTTTTCATTTGTAGAATCAAATGATTTTTTCCTAAGGTTAGTGAATTCTACATTTTCCACTCAAAATCATACTTTGTGCCATCAATAGTGTTAGTGGTACAGCATTAATTTAATAAAATGTGTTATAGTATCTCTGAGGTTTTTTCCCCCAATGCATTGATCTCTGTTCCCCCAAGTTTTAAGAAACTTCTTTTTCATCTCATCTAAAGGTGACAATGAAAGCTTTGCAGAATGGAAGAGAAGACCCGTGTTCTTTCTTCAAATGATTTTTAAATTATTACTGACTGAGACTTCAAAAGACTGAGGGTGACTAGTCATGCTAACAGAAATAATTAGGTTCATCCTTGTGCAGGCTCTGACAACCAGTGTCATTTTAAATACCACCTAGCCAATGACAATTGCAGTATATCACTGAACGTCAAACATGTCTTACCTACATCCACATAAAAATATGGGAAGATGGAGCACCTGGGAAGCTCAGTCAATTAGGCATCCAACACTTGATTTGGCTCAGGGCATGATATCATGGATTGTGAGTTCAAGCCCCATAATGGGCTCTGTATGGACAATGCAGAGACTTCTTGGGATTCTCTCTCTCCCTCTCTTTCTCTGCCCCTCCCCTGCTGTTCTCTCTCTCTCTTTCAAAATAAAGAAACAAACTTTAAAAAAATATGAGCAGATAAGGATCTTATAACTGAGGTAATATGTAATTAAGACTTCAGAAGGAAAAATATTAAAAATAATTATTTTATTTTATTATTTTTTTAATGTTTATTTAGTTTTGAGAGAGAAATGGAAAGAGACAGAGAGACAGAGTGCCAGCCTGGGAGGGGCAGAGAGAGAGGGAGACACAGAATCTGAAGCAGGCTCCAGGCTCTGAGCTGTCAGCACAGAGTCCGACGCAGGACTCGAACCCACGAACTGTGAGATCATGACCTGAGCTGAAGTCGGACGCTTAACTGCCTGAGCCACCCAGGTGCCCCTAAAAATAATTATTGTAATATTATTTTAAGTATAAATTATTCAAGAGCTTTTTTATTTGCCTTATCTTTAAAATCCATTATTACGTGCATAAAATTAATGTATATTATTCAATACATATTTTTGTGTAAATATATTCATATTTATAGATGTTTGTGTGAGTTTGTATATGTGTTTGTATATGTGTAAAATAATTAACTCTATAGAAAATTATGTTTACTTGTCCCATGTTTTCCAATGCCATACTGTGGATCTGGTCAAGAGCATAGGAATAGATCTCTAAGTATGCAATTTCCTGTAAAAGTTTAATTTTTTATCACCAACAGTGAAATTTTGATGCCAGTCTTTTTCTCTAGTCTTATGAAATCAACTTGTTTCCAAAAACTATGAGCTCTGTTCAATATGAAATTCCAACACAGTATATCACTTAAGAACATGATAGATATTCACAAGATGAACATTAAGGGAATGTGATTGCCTAAATTTGGTTTGGTGTTACCAGTAGACAGATGGGGAGGTGTTATTAGCATGCGGTGGAGAATGGATTTATTCTATACTCAATGAAAAGACAACTTTGACACAATAGTGACAGTTTTCAAGGCCTATTCCTTCAAATTTGCTGTTCTACCCCATAGGCTATATCTTCTTTTTTTGATACTTATCTGTATAGGTTCATGACTGGTCCCTTTTCTGTTTCTCTAAAAATCTTTTGCTGGTTGGTTCAAGGTCTTCTGAACTTATCTCCTCTGATAAAACCATCTGCAGCTACGTATGTAATTCTCTCATAAAATGATCTGAAAACTAGCTGAACAGTACCTCCACAACAAAGGATAAAAGGGTCACGCTGAGATGGGTTGGGACATAGTCTTGCAAGAAACTCCAATCCAAGTTCAGTGAACCACAGTTGGGAGAGATGCTGTAGCACAGAATTTGTCACTGGGAAATGAGGGATTTGTGCTCCACATCAGACAGCCATACATACCCTTGGGAATTGCACCAGAGGAAAGAGACACCAAAGCTCTTGAAAGGAAAACTATAGGGATATAGGGAATAAAAAAAAATAATAATAAAAATAAACACTTCCTTTGAAGAGCCCCCACACAGACCTATTTGCCCATCATCCATAATAAAGAAACAGTCTGAAAGGTTCTTGGAACATATGTGACAGAAACTCATTTATTTATCATTTATTTAAATGTTTATTTTTGAGAAAGAGAGACAGAGCGTGAGCATGAATGGGGGAGGGGCAGGGAGAGAGAGAGACAGAGGATCTGAAGTGGGCTCTGTACTGACAGCAGAGAACCCTATGTGGGGGTAGAACTTATGAACCATGAAATCATGACCTAAGCCAAAGTAGGACGATCAACTGACTGACCCATCCAGGTGACCCATGACAGAAATTCACTTTTTAAAGCATCTGATAGTGAAGCAGAAACCTGTTGGGATTCTCTCTGGGGACAGAGGGGCTGGCAGTCACCAAGTTTGCATTGCCCCTCTGTCTTGTTGGAGTGGGCATCATTTTCACACATGCCACTAGGTTGCTAGGCCTAATGGGAGCATCCTACCTCTACACACTGCAGCTGAGGCCTAACCTGCCACAACTGGATGAGTTCCCCATCCTTCCCGCCATGGCTGTAGCCAACCCTGCCACAGCCAACAGGCACATAATGCCCTTACAGAGTATACCCCTTGAACACCTGGCTCTGGAAACCAGAAGGGCTGCCTTTCCGGGCCTCACGGGTCTGAAACAATTAGAGAGAGAATCCTTGGCAGGCTACCAACTACCACTCACACAAAGAATAAAGTGAAAAAACTCCCCAGTCTTCATGTGAAAAAGTCCCTTTCTTTTCTTGAAGCTTCATCCCAAGGACAAGGCTTTAGGTGCCACACATTCAGAGGCTACAGAAGTGCTCCCAAGGGAACATGGGCCAGGAGACACGGCACACTCCCTTAGCCTCACTACAACTTGCTGATACCTCCAAGAAAGGATCTTATATGGATGTATAAGGCTATAATTATATCAATTCTCATACACAGGACACTTCCAGATCTACTGGTCTGGAAATAAGACAATTTTATAATTGGAGACCTACCAGACTGTACATTCATTTATCTTAAGCTGCTACCTGACAATCTGGCTAATAATTAGCCTGAAATTAGGCATATCTAAAGATCCTTCCTCCTGGAACACTGACAAGTTTTGGCGCACCCTTAACAATGGGAAAGTATCAAGAATAAATCAGGCTACTTAGAAAATCATGAAGGTCCAAGAAATATCAAAAGCTAGGGCAGGGTTTCCTTCTCCTACAGAAGTCCACTCCTTCAAGATCAGAAGAAATAGCTATTTTGCATCTTACACAGCAAGTACAGAGACTCAGGCAAAAGAAGACAAAGGAGTGTATTCCAAATTAAGGCACAAGAAAAATCCTCAGAAAACAATGTAATGAAACAGAGAAAGGTAATGTACCTGATAAAGGGTTCAAAGTAGTGTCATGAAGAAGCTCACTGAACTCAGGGGAATGGATGTACATGGTGAGATTCTCAAAAAAGAGAATACATAAGAAAACCAGAGTTCACAGAGCTGAAGAATACCAATGGCTGAACTTAAAAATATGCTAAAGGGGTTCAACAGCAGAATAGCAAAAGTAGATCAGATCAGTAAGCTGGAAGATAAAGCAATAAAATTCACCTAGACATCAGCAAAAAGAAAAATAATTTTAAAAAGTGAAGATGGCTTACAGGGACTATGGGACAACATCAAGCATAACATCTGTATAATAGGGGGTCCCAGGAGGAGAAGACCGAGAAGGAGGTAGAAAAATTACTTAAAGAACTACTTGCCGAAAATTTTCTTAACATGTGAGAGAAACAGACTTCAGGTCCAGGAAGCAAAGAGAATTCCACATAAGATAAGCCCAAAAAGATCCACACCAAGACACATTATAATTAAAATGTCAAAAGGTAAAGATAAAAAGAAAATATTGAAAGTAGTAAGAGAAAAACAAGAATTACTTTCAATGTAAATGAGCTGAATTCTCCAATCACAATACCAAGTGACTAAATAGATTACAACAACAACAAAACAAACAGAACCAAAAAAAAACCCTTCTATATGCTGCCTACAAGAGTGACTTCAGATCTAAGGACATACAAAGACTAAAAATGAAAGGATGGGAAAAAATATTCCATGAAAATGGGAGGGACATAAAATTAGTGTAGCTATACTTCTATCAGAAAACAAACAAACAAAAACAACAATGAAACATACAAAAATGAATTACACAATAATAAAGAGATAAATCTAACAAGAAGATATAACATTTATAAACAAGTATGAATCCAGTATAGGAGAACCTAAATATACAGAGCAGATATTAACAAACCTAAAAGAAGATAACTACTGCAAAACAATAATAGGACACTTTAACAATGCACTTATATCAGTGAATAGCTTATTCAGAGAGAAAATTCAATAAAGAAAATTTGGCCTTAAACAACATATTAGACCAGATGGACTTAGATATAGAGAGTAATCCACCCAAAAACAGAATTCACAATATCTTCTTCTACACATGTAATATTATCCAGGATAGACCATATGTTAGGATACAAAACAAATCTCAGCATATATAAGAAGACTAAAATTATATCATTCATCTTCTCTGAACATATTGATATAAAAGGAGAAATCAAGTACAGGAAAAAAAAACTGGAAAAATCACAAACATGAGATTAAACAACCTGCTCCTTCATAATCACTGGGTCAATGAATAAATCAAAGGAGAAATAAAAAAAATCTGTAGACAAATGAAAATGGGCATACAACATTTATAAACCTATTGGATGCAGCAAAAGCAGTTTTAAGAGGAAAGTTATAGGCTGTAGGTGTACCTCAAGAAACAAAACTACCTCAACAATCTAACTCTACTAGAAAACTAGTTCTACCAGGAACTAGAAAAAACAAAGCCCAAAGATAATGCAAGGAAATAAAAATCAAAGAAAAATAAATAAAACTAACAAGACAATAGCAAAGGTCATTGAAACTAAGAAGTGATTCTTCAAAAAGATAAAATTGTAAAATCTTTGTTTTGTGTCAAGTTTTTATTTAAATTCAAGTTGGCTAACGTATAATGTAATATTGGTTTCAGGTGTAGAATTTAGTGATTATCACTTACAAATAACACCAGTGCTGGTCACAAGTGCCTCTTTTAATACCCATCACCCATTTAATCCATTCCCTCACCCACCTCCCCTCCATGAAGTCTCATTTTATTCTCTATAGTTAAGAGTCTCCTAAATTTTGCCTCCTGTCTTATATTTTTTCCTCTTCCCCAATGTTTGTCTGTTTTATTTCTTAAATTCCACATATGAGTGAAATCATGTGTTATTTATCTTTCTCTGCCTGATATTTCACTTAGCATAATATAATCTAGCCCCATCTAGGTCATTGTAAATAGCAGGATTTTATTCTTTTTGATGGCTGAATAATATTCCATTATATGTATTTATGTGTGTGTGTGTGTGTGTGTGTGTGTGTGTGTGCATATATATATATATGTTTATGTATAAGGCCAAATTTTACTTATTGAATTTTCTCTATAAATAAAGAAATAAAGAAACAAACATACACACACACACACACACACACCTTTTTAATAAATGTTTATTTATTTTGAGGGAGAGCCCAACCAGGTTTCTCACTGTCAGCGCATAAGACCCTTATGCGAGTCTTAATCTCACAAACCATGAGATCATGACATGAGCCAAAATCAAGAGTCAGACGTTTAACTTACTGAGGCACCAGGGTGCCCCTAGACCACTTCTTTATTTACTCATCAGTTGATGGACAATTGAGCTGTTTCCATAGTTTGACTATTGTTTATAATGCTCCCATAAACATTGGGGTGCATGTGCCCCTTCAAATCAATATTTTTGTAACCGTTATGCAAATACCTAGTAATGCAATTGGCTGCATCATAGCATAGCTCTATTTTTAACTTTGTGAGGAACCTCCATTCTGTTTTCCACAGTGGCTGCACCTTTTTGCATTCTCACCAACAGTGTTAAGAGGGTTTCCCTTTCTCCACATCCTTACCAGCTTATGTTGTTTCCTGTGTTGTTACTTTTAGCCATTCTGACAGGGGTGAGGTGGTATCTCATTGTGGTTTTGGTTTATATTTCCCTGATGATGAGTGATGTCAAGCATCTTTTCATGTGTCCGTTAGCTATCTGTAGCTCTTCTTGGAAAAATGTCTACTCATGTCTTCTGCGCATTTTGTCACTAGATTATGTGTTTTCCTGGGCAAAGAGTGTGCTTTATAGATTTTTGGATGCTAACCCTTTATCAGATATGTTATCTGCAAGTATCTGTTCCCATTCTGTAGGTTGTCTTTTAGTTTTGTTGATTGTTTCTGTCACTGTGCAGAAGCTTTTTATCTTGATAAGGTCCTGTTAATTTATTTTTGCTTTTGTTTCTGTAGCCTCCAGAGACATATCTAGTAAGAAGTTGCTGTGGCTGATGTCAAAGAGGTTGCTGGCTATGTTGTCCTGTAGGATTTTGATGGTTTCCTGTTCCTGTCTCACATTTAGGTCTTTTATCCATTTTGAATTTATTTTTGTGTATGGTGTAAGAAAGTAGTCCAGGTTCATTCTTCTGTATGTTCCTGTCCAGTTTTCCCTACCATTTGTTGAAAAGAGTTTTTTTCATTGCATATTCTTTCCTGCTTTGTCAAAGATTCATTGCTCATATGTTGTGGTTCTTTTGTGTGTTTTCTATTCTGTCTCATTGATCTATGTATCATACTGTCTTGATAACTACAGTTTTGTTATATAGCTGGAAGTTTGGAATTATAATGCCTCCAGCTTTGCTTTTATTTTGCAAGATTGCTTTGGCTAGTCAGGCTTTTTTGCGGTTCCATACAAATTTTAGGATTGTTTGTTCCAGATCTGTGGAAAAATGCTGTTGGTATTTGGATAGGGATTGCAATAAATGTGTAGATTTCTTTGAGTAGTATAGACATTTTAGCAATATTTGTTCTTCGAATCTATAAACATGGAACGTTTTTCCATTTCTTTGTGTCTTCTACAATTTCTTTCATAAGTGTTCTATGGTTTTCAGAGTACTTCCTTGGTTGGGTTGCTTCTCATGTATCTTATGGTTTTTGGTGCAATTTTAAGCAGAATCGATTCCTTGATTTCTCTTTATGCTGCTTCATTTTTGGTGTTTAGAAATGTAAATTTCTGTACGTTGGTTTTGTATCCTGTAACTTTACTGGATTCTTGTGTCAGTTCTAGTAATTTGGGGTAGGAGTCTTTGGTTTTCTACGTGGAGTATCATGTTGTCTGCCTACCAAATTTGTGTGGAGACATCTGCTGCTAATCTAATTTGTCTTCCCTTATAGGTTAGATATTTCTTTTCCCCTCCTGCTTTCAGAATTCTTTCCTTATCTCTATATTATGCAAATTTTACTACCATACATCTTGGTGTTGGCCTTCTTTTGTTGATTTCGGATGGAATTCTCTGTACCTCTTGGATTTGGATGTCTGTTTCCTTCCCCAGTTTAGGGATGTTTTCAGCAATAATTTGCTCAAATAAATCTTCTGCCCCCTTTTCCCTCTTCTTCTTCTTCATACAAATGTTATTACACTTTATGGAGTACTGAATTCTCTTTGTCTATATCAGGATCCAGTATTTTTCTTCCTTCTTTTCAGCTCCATTATTTTCCATAATTTATCTTTATATCACTAACTTGTTACTTTGCTTCTTCCAACCTTTTCGTTATTAATGTAGTCAGTGTCACATCTTGATTATAGCATTTCTTCACTTTGGAATGACTAGTTTTTAGGTCTTTTATCTCTGTGGTAAAGAACTGCTTGGTGTCTTCTACGTTTTTCTCAAACCCAGCTAATATCCATATGATTGTTGTTTTAAATTCTGGTTGAAGCTTATTACTTATATCTCTTTCAGTTAGGTCCTTGGCCATGACCTCTTCTTGTACTTTCTTTTGGGATGAATTCCTCCATCTTGGCATTTTGTCTAGGCTTCTGTCTTCTGTGTGTTAGGAAAGCCTGTTATGTTTCCTGCTCGTGAGAGTAATGCTTATATACTGTCCAGGGTATGGTGTTCAGGAAGTGTTTCTGGTTCTGCACTTTGCTGTTGTGTTATAGTTGCTCATTTCCTCAGGTCAGACCTTTGCAGAATTTCTCCTTGCTTGTTGTGGGTAGTGTTTGGACCTTGCCCAGTATGTGGAAAGTTTTAACTATGTGTGTTTTGGTCTGCTTGTTAAAGATTCTGGATTCTACTTCCCGTTGAGCTGAAGCTTTGCAGCACTCTATGGTTAGTAGACTTGGGGTGGGATAGGGATGGAGTTGTGCTGGCCTTCTGGGGGAGTGGCCCATTGCTGCTCTCTCAGGCACATTGGCCCTAGTTCAGAAGAAGCTGAAGAGCACAGGGGGATGGGGTTTGGTGTCAGTGGCTCAAGTCTCCACTGTGTGGTGCACTGAAGTCCCTCCATACTGATGAGCAGGGTAAAGTTAATGTCAGCCAGGTCTCTCTCATCCATGGAGACAGGAGTTCCCATTTGCTACTCTTCAGGAAGCCCTCACAGAGCAGCGAACAATCTCCCCTAATTTGTTCCAGGCATCCCCCAGATCCCTGCCTTCACCCTGTCAATGTCTGAGTCATCTCCCCACCCAGCCGTGAAGTGTTCCTGTGTTTAGTCTAAGGTGCATTGGCTGTGTTTCAAAATTCCAAGTTTTAGAGACCCAGCACAGTATGTGACCATGCTGATCCTTTGGGGAGAAGTCTCACTGTTTTGTGACTGGTGCTAGTTTGTTTGTTTGTTTTTTATTTTTTTTTACTTTTCCTTATTTATTTTTGTGTGGCAAAAAGCTGGTATCTAGATTAGCTGCCCTCAGCTGGAGCTTCTGTTCCTATGCCACTTCTCCCAAATGCACTCCAAGAAGGGGACCGGTCTCTCCTAGTGCTACCCAGGGGATCCTTGGACCATGCTGTCTGTGCTCCTGGGCCTGTGCCCTCCTTTCTCTATAGGAGCACTGAGACACCCATCAGGCTCCACCCTGGTGTTGATGCAGCCTTCTGCAACTTCAACCTTAGGGCCCCACTGCTTGTAAAAATGTGCAATTATCAGTCCCTCTCGTTCTTTCCAATAACGGTTTGGGGGAAGTGTTTTCCTTGTGCGATGATCTGCACCTCTCTCTCTCTCTCTCTCTCTCTCTCTCTCTCTCTCAATCTCTCTCTCTCTCTGTCTCTCCTCTCTTGACAATCAGCGCTCTCTCCCCTCCACAGCACCCATGATTCTTTTCTCCTCTAAATCACATCTCTGTAATTCCTGCCTTCCATGACATGGCCTCTTTTCTTCTTCTAGTTGTACAGCTTGTGCTCTTAGTTCTGGATTGATTTCCTGAGTATTCAGAATGATTTGATATCTGTCTAGCTGTGTCTGAGGGTTGAGGTGAGCATAGAGTCCTCCTATTACTTTACTATCTTAACTCCACCCCAAAGTTGATACATTTAGCTAGATCACCGAGAAAAAAAATGGCTCTAATAAAATAAGAAATTAAAGAAGTTACAACTGATACCACAGAAATACACAGGTTTATAAAAGATTAGTATGAACAATTGTATGCCAACAAACTGGACAATCTGGAGGAAATGGATAAATACCTAGTAACACACATTCTTCCAAGACTGAAATCAGGAAGAAATACAAAATGTAAATAGAGGGGTGCCTAGGTGGTTCAGTCAGTTAAGTGTCCGACTTCAGCTCAGGTCACGATCTTGCGGACTGTGAGTTCAAGCCCTGTGTTGGGCTCTGTGCTGACAGCTCAGAGCCTGGAGCCTGTTTCAGATTCTGTGTCTCCCTCTCTCTCTCGCTCTCCCCCCGTTCATGTTCTGTCTCTGTCTCAAAAATAAATAAACGTTAAAAAAAAGTAAAAAATAAAGAAGAAAGTGTAAATAGATTACTAGAAAACTGAAGTAGTAATCACAAATATCCCAACAAATAAAAGTTCAGGACCAGATACCTTCACTTTTATTCTACCAGATATTCAAAGAGATTTAATATCCATCTTCCCAAACTCTTCCAAAAACTGAAGAGGAACAAAAGCTTCCATACTGGTTTTATGAGTCCAGCATTACCTTAGTGCCTAAACCACACTAGGAAACAGCAAAAATACAGGTCAATATTAATAATTTATAGATGCAAAAATCTTATTCATGATAAGACCTCACCAAAGTGAGTGTAATGGAAACATACCTCAATATAATAAATTACATTTACAGCAAGCCCACATCTGATACCACGTGGAATAGTAAAAGCTGAAAATTTCCTTTATGATCAGGAATAAGACAAGGATGGTCACTTTTGCCACTTTTGTTCAACGTAGTATTGGAAGTCATACCACCGCAATTAGGTAAGAAAAATAAAGCCATCTAAATCAGGAAGGGGGAATTAAATTTTTCACTATTTGCAGATGATGTTTCACCAAGGATGTGAAAAACCTATACATGGAAAACTATAAGACACTGATGGAATAAATTGAAGAAGACACAAATAAATGGAAAGATATTCCATGCTGATGGATTAGAGGAATTAACATTTTTCAAAATGTCCATACAACCTAAAGGAATCTACAACTTGAGTATAATCCTTATCAAAGTTCCAGTGGCATTTTCCACAGAACTAGAATAAATAATTATAAAAATCTATGGAATCACAAAATACCCTGAATAGACAAAGTGATGTTGAGAAAGAACAAATTTGGAGGTATCACGCTTCCTGATTTCAAACTATAATACAAAGCTATAGTAATCAAAATAACATGGGGTTGCCATACAAGCTGACACATAGATCAATAGAACAGAATAGAAAGACCAGAAATAAACTGACACATATATAATAAATTAGGATACAGTATATAATGGGGACACACACATATGGTAAATTAATTTACACCGCAAGACACAAAACTATACAATGGGGAAAGGACAGTCTCCTGAGTAAATGGTGTTGGAAAAACAATAGCCATATGCAAAAGAAGATAATTAGACCAATGCCTTACACACATAAATTAACTTAAAGTGTATTAAAGACTTCAATGTAAAATCTGGATCCATAAAATTCCTACAAAAAATCACAGGCTGTAAACTCATTGAAATTGGTATTGATGATTTTTTTTTTAGATCAGAGTCTGAAGACAAGGAAAACAACAGCAAAAATAAACAAACAGGGCTACCCCAAACTCCAAAGTTCCACATAGCAAGAAAACCATAGACAAAATGAAAAGGTGACCTATTGAAGTAGAGAAGATACTTTCCCCGCTAATATAAGGGGTTAACATCTCAAGTATATAAAGAACTAATCCTGCTCAACAACAAGTCAAGCAACTGGACTTAAAACAACAAAAAACATGCAGTATCTGAATAGACATTTTTCCAAAGAAGACATACAAAAGGCCAACTGGTACATAAAAGTATTTCAAAATCATTAATTATGAGCGAAATGCCAATCAAAACCACAGTGAAACATTACTTGACACTTGTCAAAATAGATACCAAAAAGACAAGAAAAAACAAGTGTTGGAGAGGATGTGGCAAAAGGGAATCCTTATACTCTGTTGGCAAGACATTGGAAATTGGCACAGTCACTATGGAAAACAGCATGGAGATCTCTCAAAAAAATCAAAAAACATTCTACCAAATGATCCAGCAACTGCCCTTTTGGGTATTTATCCAAAGAATACAAATATACTAATTCAAAAAGATAACTGCACCCTTATGTTCATTGCAGTTTATTTACACTGGCCAAGATATAGAAACCACGTAAGTGTCCATCAACAGATGGATGGATAAAGAAAATGTAGTATATGTATACACAATGGAATATTACTCAGCCATAAAGATGAATGAAAACATGCCATTTGTGACAACATGAATGCATCTTTAGGATATTATGCTAAATGAAATGTCAGATAAAGAGAATTACCATATGATTTCATACAAATGTGAAATCTAAAAAAACCAAATAAAGTAAACTCATAAATACAGAGAACAGATTGGTGGGAAAGGGGGAACGGGGGGAAAGGGAGTTGGGAAATGAGTAAAATGGGTTAAGGGCTCAATTGTATAATTATAGATGGTAAGTAGAATTATGTTGGTGATCAGTTTGTAATCTATACAAATATCAAACTATGTGATACATGTGAAACTTATGTTCTCTACCAATTTTACCTAAAAAAGTGACACCCCTCATTTATTAATTTCTACTTTAATTTCCAATAAACACACCTTATCTCTCTCTTCTGTATATTTTGTCCAATAAGTAAATAGTGGCCCCATGAATTTGAGTGTTGTGAATATGAGTTATGACCAACTCTCCATATGCAGTTCACATTACTTTTCTGAGCTCTACCTTCACAGATCAAACTCACTGCAGACATGCATCTAGATCTTGTTGAAGAGCTTTTTTCTCCATATAAGTTTAATTATTGCGTTTCATATTTTCAGGTCTGAATGTTGTAAATGCTATTTCGACAAAGTCTGATAATATTCGACATTTTTCTGTGATTAAGTGGCTATGCTTATCTACAGAAAGGTCAATCGAGGTGAACCGACTTAGGAAATTGGCAGCTTAGACAACGTCGTGACTGCATAGTGTGCTAATGCGGCTGCTTTCAAAGTCATATGGTCTAATGATGTCACCAAGACTTCTGATAATATCATTCATAGAGAGTTATAAAATCAAGTATAATATTAATAGATTTAAGGACGAACCTCCCAAAGGAAGTATTTAATGCTGCAAAATAACTTTGACATATAATTCTCCTTTCCTGTTATTGGGCTAATGATACATACATAAATTTGAGAAATGTTCATGTTTAATAATTCCTAATTATGGAGTATTTTATGAATGGGTTAAAATCATAGAATTTCTTCCATCTGTTAAAAAATCATTCTATGTAAAGTAAAATTTCATTCCTGTTATCTCATGATGTTTTTTCACTGCCCGCAAGGTTATCATTACTGTGATCAACTCATTCAGAAATTAGACATCTGATCCTCTGTCCGCTATGGAAAGAATACATTGGTGTGTAATTGGGTATTTGTGTGTGTTGTGAAGGTGGGAGATAAAGACAACTGGAAAGATCCCTTTGTGTGGACTGAAACTCCTTTTACAAGTAACGAATTTTGCAACTAGATGCATATTTGATTTGAAAATCAAATATGAATAGTTTTGGTGGGAAAGAATGGTCACATTGTTGAAAAGCATAGTTTATTTTAAGCACACATATGTATGCAAATATATTCATATATACATATGTACTTCTCTTTCTGTTGTGGTATGTGAACTACCTATAGGGTCAGGGCTTTTAAGTAAGATGCTTTCCTGCTATAGTCAGTAGTTTCTCAAACCTGATCCATGTGTTCACCTATCAATCTGGGAAAAACAGCAGTCAGTACTTTCCAAGAGTGTTTTTGATTTTTAAAGAAACTTCTTTCAAGTATGCATTCTCTTAATTCATAGATAGATAGAATACCTTTTCATTCTCAGTGAAATACTGAATTTATAGAAGGGCTTAGAAGGTCACGGGAGGTCAGATTTAATGGTCTCCTTTATTATATAGAAGGGAATGGGTGAGGACGTTCAGGACACATTGGTTCTTATTCACATTCTAATTTTATCTTAAAATTCCATGAAATCTGTGCTCATTACTGAGCATTCTCATTGCTCTAAAGAGGACAGTGTTTGAAGGGGAAACCTGCTCTACAAAGATGCCCTAACATTTCTACATAATTCATCTCTGCACCTGGAGTGATAGATCACTTTTTTAAACAGTGTCCACAGAACATAATCCGAGAAGCTCTCTCGCGGTTTGCATTAATAGGATGTGGCCTCCATACCTAGAGGTTACTGGTCTGTTGTGTAGTAGTTAATAGCTAACTGTAGAATGCTTATTTAATTTTTCAATGTAAATGCCTAGATAATGCTGGGGGCAGTGCAGATAGACAAACAACTTGTTCTTGGCCTTAAGAGGTGTTATTATTGCTTGGGATGAGCAATTATTCAAGATTTCCCCTGGAGAAGTGTAATGTGACAGATGACACACAGGCTCTATTTAGAAGCAGGCTGCCAGATGGTCAGAACCTGCATGGTGGAATGAGGACAATATGAAGAGACCTGGGGCAAAACAGTTTTTCTGGAGCAATCTGGTAGCAGACGCATTTGGAAATCTGAGGGACTAGTTCTCAAGGTTTTGGCGGGAGGGGGGTGGGGGTGGGGGGACAAGTTCCATAGAAGTACATGAAAATTAGCTCAATAGTAATAGAAACTAGACCAATTTCACAATTCAGTGGTTTCCTGATTATCGTCTTCTATGGCCCAATAGGTTGGCTCTCTTTACTTCATCATGATACAGTATTGAAGTTACAGTCAAATTTTCGATTTGCTTTAAAACAGTTAATTGTTAGTCTAGAGCCACAGGCAAGAAAAGGAGTTGCATATTGCTCGGGCCACAGTTTCAGCAGGTTTTTCAGCAGGTTTTTCAGCTGCCCCTGTTACCAAAATATTTTGTGCTTTTCACAGTTTCCATGTGTGGTCTGCAGTTTACAGTGCTCAGGACCACCTTTCTTTGTCCAACCAGTATATCATTGGTGGATGAATGCACAAAGGAGTATGACCTACTGAATGTTCGAGGAAAGGAAAGCAATGTTCTCTGCCAGCCTCCTTTTTGTGTTATATGGGAGAAGCAGATTATAATGTTGGGAAAACAGTCATTCAAGGGAAGCATCAGAGACTACCCATCCCAGCAAGTGTATACAATTCACTTCAAGCATAATACGTCTGGCATTTTAAATGTGAGGAATGTTCATTTGCTAGATTATAGCACTAACCTTTATTTAGACCTTTAAGTTAAATGTGTTTTAATATAATTCAAATATAATAAAATGCACTTGTGTCAATGCCATGCTATTGGAGGGGCTCGGAACAAGTCTCCCTGAAATACTTTGCTTTGGTATGAAACTCACATTGACCTAAAAGCAAACAAAACTCAGCAGATTTAGGAAAAGTTCTTTACCTCTCCCCTCAACTACCCAAGTTGACACTGGAAAGGGGACCTGTACCCAGAAGAGAGCTTTTACCAGAGACTCTTTTCTATCTAAGAAACTTACCTGTATAGCAGGGTAAACGGTTACTTTTCAACCTCCTCTCACCTACCTGAGAATGGCCTTCCACCCTTTTGTATCCCAGACCCCAACCCCTTTTCTTAGCTCAAGATGTTACCTAAGCTTCATTTACCTAGTTGCCCTGTGGGTTTCATAGTTCATATGTCCCTGTATGTATGTAATTTGTTTTTCTGTTAATCTGCCTATGTCAACTTAATCATTAAGCCAGCTACAAACCTAAGAAGAAGGAAGGAGAAATTTTTCTGGTCCTGCACTGTTTTTATAACTACCCACTTTCAAGATTTAAAACAAAACTATAGTAAAGTATCTGCTGACCTTTAAATTCTTGTTCAAAATAGTTTTGGCTATTTTAGGAAAATTGCATTTCCAATAAATTGTGAAGTTTGCCTATAAAGTTAAAAAAATTTTTTTTCTGGGTTTTGAGTGGTACTAAAATGAAGCTATGTCTTTCAATCTATACAGTTAGTTCAATAATCTGCTTACTGAAGTTTTATTTTTAAAGAAAATTTACAGCAGTATTTTGCTAAATTCATTCCTAAGAATTGTTGGTTTTGATACTATTGTAAATGCTACATTTAAATTTCATTTCAATTTAATTTATATTCAAATATTTTGTTCATGGTATTGAAAAATAAAATTCCTCTTGACATATTAACCTTGTATTTTGAAACTTGCCAAGATCAGTGTTTTAGAATATTATATACATTTAGATTTATTTCAGATTTTTTATTTTTTATTATCATTTTTTATGTTTGTTTATTTTGAAAGAGAGACACTGAGCACGAGCAGGAGAGGGGCAGAGAGAGAGGGAGACACAGAAACTGAAGCAAGCTCCAGGCTCTGAGCTGTCGGTGCAGAGCCTGATGCGGAGCTCTATCTTAGGAACTGCAAGATCATGACTTGAGCAGAAATTGGATGCTCAATGGACAAAGCTACCCAGGTGCCCCTATGTCAGGTTGCTTTAAAAACAAAGATTCTTATATAGTTTGGAGATAGTTTTAAAGGGGGACATTTTTGCCCTGTTGCAAATCTTAGCGTAAAAAGTGTGGTATTTCACTATTAAATATGATATTAGCTCTAGGTGTTTCACAAATGACTTATGAATTTGAAAATAATGTTTCTTCTATTCCTAATTAAGGGATTTTTAAAAATCATAAATAGCTTTTGAGTATTACAAATGTTTTCTTTGTGTCTATTGAAATGACCATAGAAGTTATATTTCTGTTGATAATATAGTGAATCCTTTCTTTGTAAATGTTGAAAAAATATTGCATCCCTGGGTATAAAATTCAACTTAATTCTATATTGTCACATATAATGTGAATGTTCTAGTTTTTTTTTGTATCTGTGCTAAAAAGCAGTATTGGTAATTTTCTTGTAATGTCTATGTCAGATTTGGATATCAGAGATAAACTGGCCTCAAAAATGAGCTGGTAGATATTCTCTCCTCATTTAGAATTTATAAAATCTGTCAATATATTTTCTTTATAGAGAAGGATTGTGGGTAAAAATTAAATATCCTTAATAAATAGATATAAGGTTAATCAGATATTTCATTAAAAAAATAAAGTTTATTCATTTTGAGAGAGACAGAGAGCAGGTGAGGAGCAGAGAGAGAGAGAGAGAGGAGAGGTAATCTCAAGCAGGCTCTGCACTGTTAGCACAGAGTCTGACATGGGGCTCAAACTCAAGAACAATGAGATCATGACCTGAGCTGAAAGCGAGTTGGACATTCAACCAACTGAGCCACCCAGGTGTCCCTCCATTTCTTTTTAATCTGTTTTGGTACATTATTTTTCTAAAGTTTATGAAATTGTTTCTCAAATTTTATAAATGTGTCTATTAAATATAAATTGTCCAATTTATTGATTTAAAATTGTTTATAAATTCTCATTATTCCTCTTTTGATATCTGAAGTGTCTGTAATGATGTCCTCTCATCCATTCCTGCTATTGGTTGAGAGACAGAAAGAACTTGTTTACCTAATAGTCTTGTAAGAAGTTTGCCAACTTTGTTTTTCAAATAACTTTTGCTTTTGTTTTCTCTTTTTTAGAAATATTTTCTACTTCTATTCCATTCGACTGATTTTATCATTTTTTTTTGTATTCACTATGGATTAAATTGTTCTTTTAAAATTTTTCTTAGTGTAGAAACATCTATCGTTGCTTTTCTTAAATGTTTCCTTTTTCCAATATAGGAATTTGGTGGTAAAAAATTTCCCTGTAAGCAATGTTTAACCTTGTCTCATAAATTCAGATAGGCTGTATTTTCATTATTCAACTTGAAATACTATATAATTTCTCTGGTTATTTTTATTTCATTTTTTGAGGGATGTGGGTAGAGTGCACACATACATGCAGGCACATGAGTGAGCCAGGAAGAGGCAGAGGGAGAGGGCGAGAGAGAATCTTAGGCAGGCTCCACGCCTGGTGTGGAAGCCCCACTCAGGGCTCCATCTCAGGATTGTGAGGTCATGACATGAGATAAAATCCATAGTCTGAGGCTTAACCAGCTGGGGCACCCAGGGGCCCCCTGGTGCTTTAGTTTTTGATTCATTGTTTGTATGTGTGTGTGTGTTAATATCAAATGTTTAATGATTCACCAGATATATTGGAGTTATTGATATGCAATTTAACTAAATTGTGATTAGAGCATAGGCTCTGTTATATGTCAATCATATAAAGCTTAATAAGTTTTATTATTTGGCCCAAAACTGGTCTATCTTGGTGAATGTTAGTCTGCACTATGAAAAAAAAAAAAAGTATATTCTGTAGTGATTTTTGTATTGTTCTGTAAACACAAATTTGACCAGTGTTGTTGATAGCTCTTCTCATACCTTGTATATTTTTACTGAAAATCATTTATTCTGTTTTATCAGTTACTGAAAAAAACATTTTTATAATCTTCACCCATCATCGTGGACCTGTTTTATCTCTTAATTCTGTCCATTTTGCTTTTGGAAACATTAAATGTTGAAACATTCTTTTTAAGGCACATACTTAATATTTTTATGTTAAAATTGAGAAAAAAAAGTATGCACAGAATATCTCATGAAATATTACCTTAGAATTAAGAACACTTCAGATGTGTTAAGTCTATTTGGCCTGTGTCAGGTTTCTAAAGTAATTTTTGATTTGGAGGCTACCTATTTTGAAAATATAGTAAAACACATTTTCATATTCAAAGAATTTTGTTGCTTAATATTTTCTTGATTGTAAAAGGTGTTAAAAAGTTTTTTTTATCAAGGAAAATAATCTAGCCATTATGGTTGCTCTCAATATAACAAAAATCCTTCCTTGGAAAGTAACTTGATGGTATTAATCAATTTCAACTCTGTCACTTTCTATGTGTGTGATCTTGACCTCATTTATTTGTACTTCAGATTCCTGTTCCATAAATTTGGCTTGTTGAGATAATTGAATGAGTTCAACCATGTAAATGTATTTTTAAAAATGGCAGTTACATATTAAGATCCCATACCTAAGGAATGATCATTAGTTTTATAAATGTAATGATTACTGTTTTATACTATTTTGTTTAGGTCTGTTAGATAAAAATAGACAGTTTTCTTTTAACGTTTATCTACTTTGACAAAGGGAGAGAATGAGCATACAAGTAGGGGGAGTGGCAGAGGGAGGAGGAGAGAGAGAATCCCAAGCAGGTTCCATGCTGTCAGCCCAGAGGCCAATGTGGGGCTCGAACCCATGAACCACAAGATCATGACCTGTGCCAAAATCAAGAGTCTGTCCCTTAACCAACTGAGCCACCCAGGTGCTCCTAGAGATAGGTGATTTTTTTTTAAGTTTAAAAATTTTTTAACGTTTATTTATTCGAGAAAGAGAGAGTGCAAACAGAGAAAGGGGCAGCGAGGTGGCAGGGGTGTGGGGTGGGTAGGGAATGAGGGTGGTGGGAAGAGAGGATCCCAAGCAGGCTCTGCGAAATTAGCACAGAGCTGAATGCAGGACTCGAACCATGAACTGTGAGATCATGACCTGAGCCGAAATCAAGAGTCAGATACTTAACCAACTGAGCCACCCAGGTGCCCCTAGATGCAGGTATTTTATTGAGATGGTATGATTTAATAAAAAAAAAAAAAGAAAGAAAAAGAAAAACCTCATTCCATTGTAGAATATCTCAACTGATGCATATTTATAAAAACTGATGTTCTTTGATAATATTAAGGCTAATATTTTACATGACAAACATGACAAATATTTTACATGACAATTAGATCTAAGTAATATCAGTAGACAACACTTCTAGTAATACCATTCACTTGAAGCAGGCTAAAGGTATAGCTTTAAAAATATACTTTCATATTTTAGCCACCAATTCCTTTTTTGGACAGTCTGGGCATAAGTGTTTATAGGCTCTTCTTTAATGCTTGGCTGTAAAGTTTAAAAAGAAATTGCCCAATGGGTAGAAGCCCAAGAATTTACTAAGTAATTAGAATTGATAATCAACATAAATCAAAGATCCTGCCTAATTGATGTTTGCATTACTTTCTGCTTAGTTTTATATTAAGACTTACTTAAAATGGAGTCTTAATTACTGATAGAGAAAATGATGGAGATACTATTGTAAATATACTATCTGTCAAGGTTATCTGTATACCTGTTATCTCATTTATCTGTCTGGATATATTGATTCTGTTTCTATTTTTCTATCACCTATCTAACTATCTATGAGAGAGAGATCAGTATACTCATGCATATATATGTGTATATAAAGGGAGAAGTTTACCTAGAGATTGTATATTTAGAGATAGATAATCTCTATAAATCTAGAGAGCATATCTATATCACAGTATCTATATCTGGAGGGAAAGGTTTATATTTATTCTCCTCGTCTATTTATTCATGGGGGTGGGGCAGAGAGGGAGATACAGACAGAAAAAATGTATTAGTAGTTCCTGAACTTGTTCTCAGATAGCGATACATGAAGAAAACAAAATTGTTATATCTACTCTGTAGAATACACACCATTCATCTAGTTTCAGTGACCTGATTTACAATCCAAATGTCATGACAAATATAGTCTCTCTTGAACTTTGTGGAGAATCTCAACCTTGTGAGTAAGAGCAAATAACAGAAAATATAACCTTTAATAGATCCTTTGGGAGCATTATTTAATTCTGTTATTGGCAAATCTTTATTTCTAGTGATAATTACAAATAAGACAAAATAAAATTAGCTATCTTAATGTCTTTTGAGAGTCATTTCCTTCTCTATCCAACTTTTTTGTAATTATATTAATACCAAAAAAATGGAGAAAAGAAAAATATCAACTGGAAAAAAAGATTGGATTCAGAAAAGATTTGTAAAAAATATGCTGCAAGTTAAACCTAAATCCAATGTTCCCTTTATTTAAGGGATCCACAAATAAATTTTGGGAAGAAATTTCGGAAAATAGAATTTTGAAATCTTAGCTATGTGGGAAGATTCATGTAGAGTGAACTGAAGCTTCATGTTAAGTAGGGTGACTAGAGTAAGGAAAATATGTCCTGTTTCAGTAATCTATAAACATTCTGCCCGTGTCATTATGAGATTATTGACAACATTCTTTTGGGAAACATATGGTTTACTGAGTTATAACAATATTAATACCACCTGTGTCCCTAATTAGAGCACTTCAATTTAGTTACTCTTAAGTATCAAAATCATGTTCAGTACTCATTACCAGGGCTAAGTTAATCACATAATAATGAGTAATACCAAGATGTCAAAATCACTTAGAATTACTGAGGCTAATTGCACATTAAAAGGATATAATATACACACCATGGCCCACTAAAGCACAATTAGGTACATTTTACTACTTTTCCCCACAATGTATCCCCAGTTCCAGGCCCAATGCCTGGAATCCCCTAGGCACATGGCAAGTATTAAAAAAAAAAAAAAAAAAAACTTGTATATAAATAAATGACTGAATGTACTAGGAACTTTCCCATATGCAAAAAAGCAATGTAGTCAGAGGACCACTGAACAAGACAGGTGGGAAATTAAAGAACATACTGAATTCATATTTCAGAAAAAATAAGCTATTTACTTCTGCTCCTAGGTTTTTTGCAATTTTGTTGGAAAGAAAAAATCCACTTAATCCAGCATAGACACTAGAGGCAATGAATGACCCCTACATTGCTGAGTGATTCTGAGGTATAGAAATCCGAGTACTCCTCAACCCTGTGCACGAGAATCACCCAGAAAGGAGTAGAAATGAGAACACCATTGCCAGTTCTTCATCCCCACATCATTTGATTATTTATTTTTGGGTGTGTCTCAGACATGAGGATTTTTAAAAGTACCTCACCTCAGATTATTTAGCAATGTAGGTAGGGTAAGAAGTAAGAGCCAGATGGAGAAAGAATTTCTAACCAGTAGAGGGAATAGTATAAACCAAAAAATACAAACATGAACTATTAGAAGTAGTGAGGTATCATGGTGCTAGAGGGACACAGTATTTGGAGATGAAGCTGAGAAAGAAATGCATAAAGGAATTTGTATTAAGCTGTTAGAGGCTACGGTCTTACTGTAGAAAATAGGTAGGGATGTGCAGATTTCCAGTAGAGGAATGGCAGAGTAATTAGGTTGAACTTCTTACAGAGATGTGGCTATATCCAAAGAGAATCATTCAGGATTCTTATAAGAGATGATGAGAACTTGAAGAAGAATAAAGAAGGTGATAAAAGCATACAAATATATGTGTATCTATTTGTGTTTTTATTAAGTTGATAAATTCAATTTGGAGGAGATGGTTTCTAATTTGAATAAATGATAATATAAACAGCTAATGCTATTTCCTAATATTAATGCTAATTTGCTAATGCCAAATCTCAGAGGCAATAAATGGTCAAGCTCCAGAGTTTATAAATCCAAAGCGTAGGTTGACATTATCTTATTTTAATGTTTATTTTTGAGACAGAGAAAGAGAGAGTGGGAGAGAGGCAGACAGAGAGAGAATCCCAAGCAGGCTCCATGCCACGGGCACAGAGCCCAATGTGGAGCTTGAACTCACAAACCAGGAGATTGTGACCTGAGCTGAAATCAAGAGTAACTGACTAAGCCACCCAGGCACCTGACCATTGTCTTTTTTTACTTTAAAAAATTATCTCCTTTGGTTAAGGAAAGTAAGGTGGGAACAATATAGAAGAAAGAAGCAATCGCAGGTACATTAATTTTCCATGCTGCATAGCAACTTAACACACACTTAGTGGCTTAAAGAAAAATATTACTTCACAGTTCATATGCAGAAGTCTCTGCTCCAAGTTGGCAGGATTGGGTCTGGCGTGGCCAAAAATTAAGGTGTACTCAGTTGGGCTCTTATCTAAAAGATCTGAGAAAGAATCAGATTCCAAGTTCATTCCTCCTGTTGATGTAGATTGGTTTCTTGTGACTGTATGCTTCAGGTCCCTGTTTCCTTGCCATCAGCTAGAAGCCCCTCTCTGCTCTGTTGCTTCCTGGGTTCTTTTTTCATGTGTCTTTCCTCCTCCCACCACCCATATAGAAGCTAGCAATATGTGCCAACTGCTTCTCGTGCTTCAAATCGGTTTGACACCTGCTACTTCATCTCTGACTTCCTTTTCTGCTACCAAACAGAGAACAGTCTCTTCTTTCAAGGAGCCATTAGACCAGGCCAACATAATCTTTATTTTAAGATTGGCTTTAGAAGTTAATTACATCTGCAAAATCTCATCATAGTAGTAGGAGATTCGTATTTAGTTGAATAACCAGGGGGCAAGAATCTTGGGGGTGGGTGGAGACTATTTATAAAATTGTGTCCAGCAGAGGAAGATACAATTACATATACAGACATACACACAGAGTGAAGGTTCATCAGCTTTTGGCCAGTGATACAAATTATTAGAGTAAATAAATTTGCATAAGAGGATATTCAGAAAATCAGAAGAGAGGCCTGAGCCAACTTATGGGTAGTAAAGTCAGGGAAGGAGGAAGAGAAAATTCAAGGCAAAATAGCTGATCAAGGAGAGCATGTTTATCTCCTCTCTGGAAGCAAAGGTGGAAAACAATTTTTAAAGGTTAAATCAATTTTCTATGTGAAATGATGAGAAGAGATTAAATAAGATTTCACAAACAAATGCTGGATTTGGCCATTAATTATCCAAGTGATAGCTGGATGTAAAAGACATAATGAAGTTCACAAGTTGAACATCAGAAAGTCAAGAACATAGAGGTGACAGGATCAGAAGTGGCTTGATTTTTGACAAACCTGGATGAGAAGACAGTCTAAGAGCAGCATTTAGAAAACATTTAGGACAAAGAAAAAATATATTAATTTTAAAGTTTTATTATAAAAGATTTGAAAATATTTGTGAGGGGAATTATTGATAGAACAAGTTCTTGGAGGAAATGTGAGAAAGGATGTGCAAGACCAATACTGAGTCTAATCTCAAATGATGGCCTGATTTTATGCACTGTATTAGCATTTCTCCCTTTTGAATGATTCTTTAAGAAGTCTAAAGACTCCATCATCCCCCATTCACCCAGTTCTAGGCAATCAAAACAGATTCCCTTAGTGCATTAATTGTTTGGGGGAAAAAAGGAAACATAACAAGCCATACCAAATTGGGAGTTAAATCTGTCATAACTTAAAAGTGGTTGGGGCACCTGGGTGGCTCAGTTGGTTAAATGTCTGACTTCAGCTCAAGTCATGCTCTCTCAGTTTGTGGGTTCAAGCTCCACATGGGCTGGGTGTTGACAGTCAGAGCCTGGAGTCTGTTTCAGATTCTGTATCTCCCTCTCTCTCTGCCCCTCTCCACGTTCTCTGTCTCTCTCTTTCAAAAATAAACGTTTTTTTTTTTTTAAAGTGGTAAATAATGTGGCACCTGGGTGGCTCAGTCAGTTGAGTGTCTAACTTCTGCTTGGGTTATTATCTCATGGTTCATGAGTTTGAGACCCACATCAGACTCTGCACTGACAGTGCAGAGGCTGCCTCGGATTCTCGCTCTTCCCCTCCCTCTCTCTTTCTCAAAATAAACAAACTTTACAAATGGTAAATACTGGACATATCTAAATAAGGCATTTCAAAAGTTATAAAGTTTAACATGATAATTTTAATGGGGTGCCTAGATGTCTCAGTCAGTTGGGCATCTGGCTCTTGACTATGGCCCAGGTCATAATCTTAGTTTGTGAGTTCAAGCCCCGTTTCAGGCACCACAGGGTCAGTGCAGAGCCTGCTTAAGATTCTTTCTCTCTCTTCTCTCTGTCCCTCCCCAACTTGTTCTCTCCCTCTCCCTCTTCCTCCCTCCCCTCACCCATTCTCTCTCTGCCCCTCCCCCACTTGTGCATGCTCTCTCTTTCAAAGTAAATAAATAAATTGAATAAGAACACGGTAATTTTCAGAAGCTTTAGAAATGGAATTGTTGGAATGCTAAAGGAGAAAAAAAACATGTTACTTTCATCTTGTGTTGTTAGGTCACTCTTTTATGAAAATGTTTATATGAATTTTTACAAATAGAAAAATAACTCAAAAAATTTGATAGAAAAGCATTAAGCTATATGCACACCACTGAGTTCTTTGAAAAACTATTTGAATGAGTATATTATTTTCTTATGTTAGTAATATAATTATCTCTGTGGTAAATTTGAGTTACCATGTTCTCAGCAGGCCATCTTTGCTGCAACTCTTATCACTGGGCATTGAAACACAATGAGGTATCCCAGTAATATATCTCTATTTTCATATAATTTCCCCTCCCTAGTGCAAATTAGTAGCAGCAAATATATTTTCTCATAAGAGTGAATCACCGCTGCTCATTTATGATGGAAGAACTCAAAATGTGACGAGGAGGTAGCCATAGCTCGAGATTAAGCGAAACTCTGTTTCTTGGTAGGAGCACTCTCTCTTGGGAACCACAATCTGTAGTTCACGAGAACCTAAAGTTACAAGCATGGGAAGTGCAAATTGTCCATGTGAGTTAATGGAAATTACAGTGGGAGGACCAACTCCTACTTCAGCCTTAAGTTCCCAAATTCTTGTGCTCACAGAGCTACATGAAGGCCGTCAGTTCAAAGTTCATGTGTCATCTTAAGGACAGCAGTCCAACCTGTGGTTTCTTCATAATCCTTGGTTGTATTTTAAGATCATTCCAAAGTTCTATTAAGCTTTCAGCTTCCAGACAATATACAGGGCCGGAGGAATTCATAGACATGTGTCATTGGCATACCTCATTTACCCTTGGTCTGAGATAGTATCAGGCAGGATGCTATGATGTTAGTCAAATGCTTGGAGTCCTAAGTTGGTGGTGTTGGCTAAGGCTCTGTCTTGGTCTGTGACTGGCAGGTCTAACATACAATAGAAATATCATGTATTGGTTCCATCTCTATCACCATATCTCATCCATTTCAAGTGCTTATTGTGCATCCACTAGGGTGACTGAAGTCAGGAAATAGCTGATCTCCACTAAGAAAGACCACCTATGTAATTTTCCCAACCGGTAGCCCATCTGACTGTGGTCATTGCCTTTGGAAGCAATAACTGAGTGACATCCCCAGACCTTCTCCATGGCTGTCCCAAATGCACGATTTCCATTTTACCATGGATTGGTGGTATTTTCAATCAGTGTGACAGACTCACCGGGTTTGACTATACAGTTCACATGTACCTGTCACCACATAGTCACTTGCAGCTGTACTGTCAAGTGTTTAGTAGTTACTATGGCATTTAGTAGTCTTGAAGCTACTTTCAGATAGTAATTCGCAATTGCAGATGGCAGGACCTAACTCTGGAACCCTAGGTGCCTAGAGTTGCCACTGTAACTCTCACATTAACACTTGTAAGAGACTCTACACTGCACTCCTATTTAACACGGGTACTTCCAGCTCCATGGGATTGGATAATTCAAGTGATCCAATAGATAAGACCATGTATGCTGAAGCCTGAACATGCTACAGATCCTTCGTTCTGGCCCTATAGTTAACTGAGAGACCAAATCACTTGATGAATGGGCCCAATCTCCATTCTAAAATGTGCTATGGGCTCTCTCAAATTTAAGAGAACTGTAAATAAAGAGGCTTGTAAGTGCCTTTTGTTTATAGTTTTGTGTTTATTTGTTAGTTTTGGTAAAAGATATGAAGTACTACGTCTTTACCTTGGATATTTCCTCATGCCCCACATAACCTCCCACCAAAAATCACCCAAGGTAATAGCCCTCTTTGTAAACTTTGTCTCCCAAGTTCTCACATACATGTATTTTATAAAGGCATCCAGGCTACCATGTGTTATCAGGTCCAATTCATATCACATCATCAACTGAATGGACTCATGACTATCTGTGGATGTCTATATAATCAAAGTCCATTTGTGCCATGGAGAGCAATGTGTCCCTAGGACATGGTCATAAATATAAATTACTGTCCATAGCAGGTGGTTATGAAATACTCCTGTTTTCCCTTCTCAAAAGGGATTCAAGAGAACATATTTGCAAATCATCATCGGTATACCATGTGCTAGTAGGTGTACTGAACCTGTCTATTTAATCATATTACCTACACCAGAACAACAGTTCTTGTGCCTAAGGTTTGTTTACATTTATAGTAGCCAGATAGCTCTGAATTCATTTAATAGCATTCCCTGTATTTCTTAAGTGCTTGAGGTATTTTTTAAGTTGGCTCTACCAAATACTGTATCATAATTCCCATTGTTTATTGAGCCTTAGTAACTGAGGCACTTCAGCAAGCCAAGGATTTGTAATACTCCATTTACTACCAGCAATGCAGTCATTTCTACCACTTGTGCAACAAATTATCTGATTCCAACTTTCAGAATCTACTTCCTAAGACCTATTTTGTTTCCAACTCTTTTGATTTGGGTTTTCCTGTAAGCAGACATGGGTCAACAAAGATTTGAGGTCAGTTTATTTCTTTAGGAGCTTCCCCAACAAAACATTGGTAGGAGAGTGGGGAAGGGGCAATGGGGAGGGGAAAAACAAAGCAATAAACTGATTAAACCAGTTACCGTGTATACCTGGAGGGCAGTAAATCTGAGGTATTCTGGGAACAATCTAGATATGCCTCAGTTCTTTTTACTAAGGGGTAAGAATTATGTGGTATTTATGCTCTAGCACTCTGGCTTGCCCTGAACTTGGACCAGTGCTCTCCTTAGCCCAGAAAAACACCTTTAAGCAAAGACCACAGGTATATTCCATATGAAACCTTCACTCTGTAAAAGCATGGACCTCATGCTGTTAGTTTATACTACTAACACAGAATATAGGAGTTTGTTCAGAGACTGATCAAGGTTTAAGATTTATGGGAGAAAAAAATACCATTTGTATAAAAAAGAAAATGAAACGCAGAAAGAATTGGAAAATTAGGGAAAGAGATTAAGTGATTAGATGGTATGATGTGGATGAAAGGACAGGAGTAGTGGAATGAATAGAGTTTATAAATAGAGTTACCATCTAAGTCAAATAGAAAAATAGGTACTTCGGGGTCCTAAGTTAACTTGACACACTAGCTTTACACAGGTCTACAAATAGCATTAGGAAATTGATAGAGACGCACAACCTAACTTGTATAATGATCATGATTGTTACTCATGAGATGGCTGAGGAAGCCATACACACTGGAGACATCAGGTTCATGCTTAGCAGGCAGAGACGGATTTCTAAGACCATTAATCGTGGATTTTGGAAGACCATTTTCATTTAATTATTGGTCTAGATTAGTGGGTTTTTTTTTTGTATCTTTAAATTGTTTTGCTTTAAATCAACATTTCAGAAAACACGGTATTAAAAAACAAAAATCCAGGAGGGAAGTAGTCAGATACTAGATTAATGGGTACTAACTTTCATAGAAATGTATGAAATCACCAAAGAAGAGAAGGCTGAGTGAGTCCAAAGGCATGTGCTTATTCTTTTGATCTGTATCCTCAGGCAAGAGGCAATGTTGTAATGCCTTGTATAGCTGTTCCATCATATATCCATTCTATTCTTATATATTTCCAATAAAAGGGAACAAGTGACCTAACCATCACTGGAAGAATTCGATGTGTAGGTCACATCGCAAAAAATATATGACAATAGACATGAAACTGAAGGAGAAATTGAAACATGTTAGGCGACTTTAAAAAGTTCATTTAGACAACTGCATAGGATATGGGCCTACCAGAGTGAATGCATTTAACGATACAGAATTAGCAAAGGTTGTATATGCCGTTAAGAAGGACAATAAACAAAACCGTGAACCCAGAGAGGCATACGAGTTAAAGGAATACATAGTGGCTGGGCAGATATCTTCTAATGGGGAATACACTGAATAGGTAGCCTGGGGTCAGAACACAAATGGCTTTGAAAGTATGCGGCTTAGAATTCACTCTGCAGGAAATGAGGAGTAACGGACTGCTTTTAAATAGAGGAGTGGCATGAATAGAAGTAAGAATATTTGGGTTTAAGAGAAGGAGATGGCAAGATGCAAGGAGATCACCTGCACATCCCAAGATTATTTGGCAGTGGAATAAACAAGATAGAGGAGTCAGAATGGGATAAGAGAAAATATTTTAGAATAGTTGTTTTGAACCGGCCCTTTCATTATGCTCTTTCAAACTATGAAATTAAGTCCACCAGAAACATCATGAATGTTATCCCATCCCTAGTTTCTATTTCATCTCTGACCCATGTAGCCATGTGAAAATGGATCCTGATTAAAATGTTATTCAGCCAGAGACCCAGCAATACCAGAATGCTAAAATCTTGTTTTGATCCAATATCCCTACTAGACTCCAAAAGGCATATCCCAAGAGGGCAAAAGCCAAGCTTCCTAACTGACCTTAGAACTTACCTGAGGATTCATACCAGTACGTATGACTTTTCAATGTGGAGTAAGTGGAGCAGATAATGTAACTTAAAAGCCTGTCACTGGCCTCTTCCTCCACGAAAGACCCGAATCTTGAGCATCCCTGCATTGGTCGTCACACTAGTATAAGAGGTGTTTAAATATTCACAAAAAAATTTGAAATGTTGATAGATTTTGGGTCCCCATGGTAGATCCCTCACTGCAAAACCTACTTCAATGCAAGCACCTCAAAAGGATAAGACACTTCAGAGAGAATAAAAAGGAACAAGTGACAATTGTAGCTCCTTAAGGAAGAAACAGAATTTTTATTTTAGAAAACTCCACGTATATAGCTCTTTAATAAAAGCTTCTGAAGTTGTTAGAATGTAGTAACTGATTTTAAGTGTTCAGGCACATGCTTATTTGAGTCTAAATAGACAGTCATCTTATAAACTATGCCCTGAGTTTGCAAGAGCTTTTATCTGTGAATGATTTGCCAAACATTTAGGAGAACAGCAACTACAAATGTTATTTTAAGATCTCCAAGAAATCTAACTTCTGTATACTGCAATATGCTAACTCAATGGACACACAAGGCAAAGTCTATCTTGGGTTTAGACATTCTAAACTTGCTAAATTCTCACATACCCTAAGATTTTTATTATATTTGCTTTTGTGTTTCCTGTTTCAGATTTGTATTTGGAAATCACAAGATTAGTGTGCCAAAATAAAGTGTCACTATTTTTTCTAAAAGTACATAGAAATATTTTTGAGCATTTCATGTGATTAATACACTGGAGATTAGATGTTCGAATATTTTTTCTAGAAAGAGAATAAATTCTCTAAGGATTCTAAGAAATTAAAATTTTCTTTCAATAATATGGACTTTAAAAGTCTGTTGCTTCCCTCTTTCCTAGACCCAGTTTAATCAGACTATTTTATTTTTGCCTGTATGTACATCTTCGTATATGTATGTGTATGTATTCTTCAGAACTCTGATAGCACACTTAATATTTTTGTCCATGCTATAAGCGGAATTATGGCCTATATGATGTTATATTGGACACAAAATGTTTTTGTCTTAAAATTTAAACATAAAATAGAAGCTATGGGTAAAGACAGAAGCTAAATATGTTTATTTAATTGAAAAGAATTCAGCAAGCTTCTATTAAAAATTTTATATTGTCATATCCCAGGAAATACAAGAAGTTAAACAAAACAGACAAAGCCATCAGCAGTATTTTTTTAATATTGTTGGTCAAAACTGATCTAGTTAAAGACAGTAAAATACAGGTGGTCAAAGAAAATTAATTACTAACATGCAATGAAAAGAAGAATTAAAGCAATAAGATTATTAAATGTGGGCATTTTGCCCATGGGAAAAATTTGAAGTACTTAATTAAGTAAAAAAAAAAATGGCAACTTAAAATGTTGGCAACATATAAATTATATGCTTGAGCGCATTTCATCAATGCAAGTGAGGTATATTTTTTAATGTGTAATTCTAGTATGCAGATTAAACTTGATTTGTATCTTACGCTATCTAAATAAACCTCCCTTTACTCTCCATTAATGTAAATTGCCTTAAAAAGACATTAGCTTTGACAATTTTAGTTAAAGTGGGTCACACCTGTGTTCAAGGCTCACTGGCTGGCACCATTCTTTAGTATGAAGTGGAAGATTCTGTAAGTTAATAACCGATAGTTAGTAGAATTGCTGGAGATTGTGATCCAAGACGGTGATTATCCTGTTTTCTGGAAGTCCGTTGGTAAACAGAATATCAACAAAAATAATTTACTCAAGTTTTTCCCCCCAAGGGACTAAAGTAGGAGTTTACGACCACAACCCAAACCAAAATCAAATTCTAAACTAAATATGACAACTTCTAACTTTATAATATAATCATAGGCTACTGACATGGTGTAACTACCATTTGTCTAATAAAAAAGTAATTCAGTAACATTTTATTATGTTCACATTTTCTTTTTGAACATTATGCACGTTCCAGGAACCTTTGCCAACTCTTTCCCTAATGCATGAGGTTGAATAACTAACTTTAAAGAGAATAAACTTATGCCAGGAAACTACTAAAATTTTCTGTCCTGATTCCTGATTTATTCATTTTCAATAAAACAGTGCAGTCCCCAAATCCTGGTGTATTTATTCAATCCTCTTAGTTTCTCTGGTTTCTTTTTGCATGCACTCACATTCTCAGGATTAATGACACTACAAACAATGAGACGAAACTAGTTAGCAAATTTCATCTACTAGGAAGGCTAAGGCTATACAGAAGGCTGTATTTTTTTTTTTTTTATTTTTAGGTAAGATGATAAGAGAAGGTATCTCTGAAGAGGTAGGAGTTTAAGAGACAGGTTACTAAAGATGAAGAAGGACACAACGGCAAAGTTTTAGAACAGACTTCCTGGCAGCATGAAGAAGAAACGCACAGACCCCAGTGACACAATATGCCTGTTTAAGGAGTAGCAAAATAGACTGTGGGTCTGGAGAAGAGTAACCAAGTAGGAGGGTTAATAGATGAGAAGCCAGGTTATATAGGGTGTGGTGGACAATGGGAAAGACTTAAACTTTTATTCCCAGTGAGCTGTGAGGTTGGGAGGTTGTCTTAGGAGGAAAACAGCATGATCTAGTTGGGATTTTAAAAGACACCCCTGTTGTGTGAACAACGGATTGTAAGGAAACAGAAGTGGCAGCAGGGAGAAAATTAGGAACTTACTGCTCAGTGTGCATGAGAGCTGCTCTGGTTAGTAAGGGTGCTGGTATAGGGGATGTGGAGAAGGATCTGGATGGAAGATTGTGAAATTCAAAGTGACAAGATTTGCCAATAGACTACATTGAAAAGTGAGAAAAAGACTAACTTCGAGTTTTGAGATGTGAGTGGCTTGAGAAATGACAATGCCATTTATGGAGTTAGGAAATGCTAGGAAAGCAGTATAGGTAGGTTAAGTTCATGACGCTTCAACATCCAAGACAGTCAGATGTAGGATTCTGGAGTCCAGGGAGGAGATTTCCACATGGGTGTTTAGGGATATCAACATATCTGGGGTAGACCGAGGAGATACTGGAACAAGGGGCTTAAGTGGAGAAAAGAGAGAAGAGGTGACAATTAATTCTGAGAGATGCTGAACGCAACAGATTGGGATCTTAAAGATGGGAAGGGCTTATGAAGGAAGGATGAAAATGAAATCTTCAGGAGACAGGAGAAGAATCAGGAGCATTTGGTATTCTAAGGAATGAAGGCTTTCAATCTTCATTTCATCCTTACAACTACTTTGTAGAAGAGAATACCTATTTTTATATTTTATTTATTAAAAAACACTGAGGATTCAGGAAGATATTTGGCATTTCAATTATTATAAAATTAGTTAATAATAACAATGTAACTAGAACAATGCATTTTCTCAGGCCTAGACCAAAGCACCCTGAACTAAAAAGAAAAAAAAAAGTCTTAAAATAAAGTTTAAACCCTATGATAGATTTTTAAGGAGAGAAAATTATTTGAGCTATCAGCAGACCTTAGTAAAAGCTTACATTTATAGCCTTTGAACAACGTACTTAAGTTTTATAGATGATCTATGCCTTTCCCAAAAGAGAGAAGGAAACCTACAGCTCATCATTCTTTTCATTCCAGGGTCAATATGTTTGAATCATTGCACTATGAAAAGTGGCCATTCTATAATATACATCAGTATAATTAAGAGTAGACAAAAGTAGGATTACTCATTTCATGGATCAAATTCCACAGGGGGCTAGAAAATAGAGACAGTAATGTTAAACATTTTTAAAAGTATGGAGAGGTCAATAGATTATCCAAGAAATAAACCTATTTGAGAGAGATCAAAAGTATATTTAAACTACCAAATATGAACTAATATTATGAAATCTAACATTTTTTACCATAATTAATTTCTCTTAAAACATCAATATGATGAAAAATAGCTATTATAGTTTTTTTGCTATTATAGTTTTATATTAATCTTTAAAATAAAAAAAATCATGCTTATTTTTGAGAGAGAGAGAGTGCCAGAGCATAAGTGGGGGAGGGGCAGAGAGAGAGGGAGACAGAATCTGAAGCAGGCTCTAGGCTCTGAGCTGTCAGTACAGAGCCCGACACAGGGCTCGAACTCACAAACCATGAGATCATGAACTGACCTGAAGTCGGATGCTTAACTGACTGAGCCACGCAGGTGCCTGAGAATTATTTAAATTATTTAAAATTTAAGCAGAATTTTTTAACGTGAAAAATGGGATAATTAGAAAAGTAAGTCACTCACTACCACTTATTATACCTGCAAATCTGATAGGTTAGTTTTATATTATTTTATATTATTATGCCTAGGTTTACATTTTTAAAATGTAATTGATACTAGTTCTATAAACATGATATTTACCACCACCATTATTTCAACATTTATACATTCCTGAATTTGTCTTAGATGGTCTTCATTTTGTTAATAAAATACAAATGTTGCATGTACTTCTTTTCTGCAGCTTTAGAATTTCTATACATTCTTCAACAGTTGTAGAACTGGGTTCATTTCCCTTATGCACTGAATGGTATATATAAGAAACTCAATTCTAGTGTAGGAGTTTTTTTTCCCCCTCCTGCTGAAAGGTTTTGTTTTTTGAAAGTCAAAACATAAGCTCTAGGTATTCTAGAGTTTTAGTATCTGAATCATTTTCTTGGTGCAAAGTGCCTTTTCCCCCACTGTAAATGAAAATTTCCCCTCATTAGAGGTAAATATTCTAGTAGCAAAAGTTTTAATCCTTTTTGAATTCTAATACATTAATTTTATAATTCATAAGTACTGATAATCCTTATGCTGTATTGATATTTAGGGATTTTGCTAGCTGGTTTAAAAAGTGTTACTCTATCCTGAACTCTCTATTTTTTATTAAGATGTCCTGGGTAAAACTTTTGGAATTCTGTTCTATGCAGGTCAGAGTGAATTAGGTTATAGAATACCCCTTCAAGATACAAAAGGTGCAGAGCACCTGGGTAGCTCAGCTAGTTATGCGTCAGACTTCGGCTGATGTCATGATCTCACCATTCTGGAGTTGGAGCCCCAAGTCGGGCTCTGTGCTGACAGCTTGGAGCCTGGAGACTGCTTCAGATTCTATATCTCCCTCTCTCTCTGCCCCACCCCCACTCACTCTCTGTCTCTTAAAATAAAAAATGAAACATTAAAAAAGTTTCGGTCAACATGGTCACTACTAAACATAGTATATACTAGTGATCAATAAATAACATGTTAAACTTCAAAGTTTGTGGCAAAACAACAACAACAAAAAAAACCCACAGGAATTTCTGGTTAGAGTTACAGTAGTTTCCAAGATTAACTAATTTCTCCATATACATGTTAGATATATAAGTCAGTCAACAACTGAATTCTACCCAAGGTGTCATTTTTGGAAAAATGAAAAATAAATGATTACACTTATTTTGCTATATTTTAAGACTGAGTTTTTGTAAGTTATGTGTGAAAATGCAGGTCCATGCATACTAATATGGGGGAAAGGCAAGAGATAATTAAACCCTGGAAGGAAACAACTAAGGTAAATTCTTTCTGGTGACCATGGACTCCAGATTCTGGAGTTGAATGAGTGAGTAGGACAGTTTCATGGTATGAAGAAATTCTCACAGGTTCATCTTTAACTAACGTGGAGTAAAAATGGAATGCATGCAATAGTCCTTCTCTTTCTTCTGTGAATTAATTAGTTCATTTAGGGTCTTTTTTGCATTGTTTCTGTATTTGTTTGGGTCATCTTTATTCTTCCGTTTGCTCTGATGACCCTACATCCTTAAATAAACATTAAATTTTTTTTTAAAAGATTAATTTCTGAGACAGAGAGACAGAGCATGAGTGGGGAAGGGGCAGAGAGAGAGAGGGAGAACATAATTAGAAGCAAGCTCCAGGCTCTGAGTTGTCAGCACAGAGCCTGACGTGGGGCTCGAACTCACAAACCATGACATCATGACCTGAGCCGAAGTCGGTTGCTCAACTGACTGAGCTACCCAGGCGCCCCAAACATCCTTTAATCTTGATTGTATTTTCATATTTAAAGATAAAGGAGCGGGGCGCCTGGGTGGCGCAGTCGGTTAAGCGTCCGACTTCAGCCAGGTCACGATCTCGCGGTCCGTGAGTTTGAGCCCCGCGCCAGGCTCTGGGCTGATGGCTCGGAGCCTGGAGCCTGTTTCCGATTCTGTGTCTCCCTCTCTCTCTGCCCCTCCCCCTTTCATGCTCTGTCTGTCTCTGTCCCAAAAATAAAAATAAAAAACGTTGAAAAAAAAATTTAAAAAAAAGAAAAAAAGATTAAAAAATAAATAAATAAAGATAAAGGAGCAATTTGATTAATGTTAATAGTATCTCTTTCCTGGGTATAATGGAGTCCTACCCTAGGTGAATAGGAAGGAGTATAAACTTGAAGGCTTCCTCCTAGTGTTCACAGACAGGCTGCCCACACAGATACAAGAAAGAATTTTATTCCAAATGTACAACCCTCACTCCTGGGAACCCAAGCTCCTACTACTTAGCTTGGTCAGGTTAACCTGAAAGTATCTTATAGATTCAACTACTCTTGCTATTATGGGACCAGCCACTATTGCTGTATATAGTGAAGATATGTAATATCTGAACTTAAACGAAGGCTGAACTTAAATGAAGAACTTCCTGCAGATATTTTATTAATGTCTTAAGGACACTGTGAATAAAGTTGTTTAAATTTCCTTTTCAGACTGTTTATTGGTAGTATATAGAACTATTTTTATACTGATTTTATATCATAAAATGTTCAAATTGTTTCAGTTCTTAGTTTTATTGTGAATCCCTTTGGATTTTCTAGATTATCATGCAATTTGCAAATAAAGACAGGGTTACTTCTTTCTAAAACAGATTAGAATATTAGTTCTTAATTTCTTTCATTTTAATTTCCTTCCTTATTGCACTTGCTCAAACTTCTAGGAAAATGTAGATTAGAAGTGGGGAGAATCTTAATAGTAAAAATGAGTGATTTTCTTTCAAATGAGATGTAAATTAAGTTTTTTGTAGATTCCTTTTAGTAAGTTGAGAAGTTGGCTTTTAGTCTTTTTTTGGTTAGAATATTTATCATTAATGTATGTGAAATTTGTAACTTTTGTGCATCTACTGAAATGATCATGTGGCTTTCTTTCTTTATTAGTATGAAGTATTATATTGATTCAGATGTTACATCAAATTTGCATTCCTGGGATAATCGTGCTTAGCATGCTGTTTAACCTTTTATAACTTGCTGAATTTGGTTTGTCCTTATTTTTGAGCATCTATGTTCCCATACTCGAGAGACATTGGTAAGTTTTATGTTATTTCTTTATCTAGCATTGGTACTGGATTAATACTGGCTTGAAGGAATGATTTGGAAGATATTTCCTACTTCTATTTTCTGAAAGAATGTGTGAAGGATTTATGTCCTATGGATGTTTTTGGTAGACTCAACAGAAAAACCCTCGTCTCAGTTTTTTTAAGGGAACAATTTCTCTGAAAAGACACCAAAAATATTTGAAGATCTCCTCTAAAGGATATATGGGTCCCATCATATCATAGATGATAAGCAGAGATACAGACTTGCCAAATAGCTCACCATGAGTTTTGTGAGGAATCTCACAAATAAAGAGCTTTCCCTGAGGGGCAAGTGGTTCGTGCTCTACATCAGGCACCCCAATCCTTGGGACATGCACTGGAAGATAAGCCCCCAAGACATTTGGCTCTGAAAACCAATGGAGTTTATGTCCAGGAGACCCACTGGACTGTAGGGAATGGAGATTTTGCTCTTAAAGTGCTTACATGCAGACTCACCCAGGGAGCTAGCACAAAAAGTAATAGTTTGAGAAGTACCTAGACTATATATGAAGGAGATTCATCTGGTGGAGGGGAGGAAGCCTGCTGAGACTCTATGAGGGGAAGAAGGTACTGGTGGACACTGGTGTGTGTCAATTTTGTTTTCTCCCTGTAACTTACTAGTGCCAGCAGACACAGTCCCAAGCTCACTGGAAGCCCTGCTAAAGTAAGAGGGCATGCCCTCTTGCTCTTGCTGCAACAGCCCACATAGGTGACACCTCTTCAGTGCCTGGCTCTGGTGGCCAGTTAGTCTTGAGTTTCTGAGTTCCACTGATCTAAAAACATCAGAGAGACCATTCTTGGCCAGCACCCACCCCCAAGGCACTGCACAGACAGACTGAAGCACACCCCTGTCTTGCTATGAAAAGACCCAAAACTTCAGCCTGAGAGGCAGCCTTCAAGTTTACCACACATTTAAAGGCTATGGAAGTGCTCTCAGGAGACATGAGTTAGGGGATGCCATCTTTGTGATCTACTTTGGTCTCTTTACAGCTTTCCAGTAACTTCCAGAAAGGAACTCATACACTAACATGGAGTCCCAGATTTTTGGCCAGATATTGCCAAAGGGACATTTTCAGATGTGCTCTAGAGGCCAACAAGATTTATTATTATGGTCACAAAGGGTTATATATGCTTGGATACTTTAAAAGCTGCTACCTGAGGTTCAGGCTTTCAATCAGCCTCAAACCAGGTACTGATTGAGATCCTACAGTAGATACTAAAAAATATAGTATGAAAGTAATCTAAGAATTACACTAAAGACAGTCATGAAACCAAAGATAAAAATTTCAAAATAGGCAGAAAACAATTACAATGGAAGTACATACCTATACATTCCTTTAAATGTAAGTGGACTAATTTCTCCAATCAAAGGACAGATTGGCTGAATAGATTAAAAAAATAATACTAATGTATATGCTTCCTACAAGAGACTAATTTCAAATGGAAGGACACACAAAGATTTAAAGAGATTTAAAAGGAAGTTTGATGACAATAGAAAGTTGGGGTATCCATATTTATGTTGAACAAATTATATTTTAAATAGATAGTACCAAAAGGCAATGAAAGATGTTACATGAGAAAGGGGTCAGTCCAACAAGAAGATCTAATATTTGTGAATATTTAATGTGCCCAGCATATAAAAAGAAAAATATTTAAAGCAATTATAGAAGACAATAATACAATAGCCAGGGAAATCAATACTGTTCTTATATTACTAAGTAACACAAGGAAATAGACTTAAAAACCACATTAGACCAGATGAGCTTTGTGTACACACACACACAAACACACACACACACACACACACACGCAGAATGTTCCATCCAAAAGTGGCAGAACACACATTCCTCTCAAGGGCACATGAAACCTTCTCCAGGATAGATCATATGTTAGGCCACAAAACAAGTCTCAATAAATTTAAGCTTGGAAAAGATGCTTGAAAGAATTTCAACCACAAGAGTATAAAACTAGATATCAATAACAAGAAAACTGGAAAAACAACAAATATGTTGAGAATAAACATTCCAAACAACCAATGGGTCAAAGAAATCCAAGGAGAAATAAAAATGTACCTTGAGAAAAATGAAAATGAGAATACAAGATAACTAAATCCATAGGATAAAGCCAAAACAGCTCTAAAGGGAAAAGTTCATAGTAGCACAGGCTTACATCAAATAATGAAAATCTCTAACAGCCTAGCCTCACAACTACAGGAACATAAAGAACAAGAAAAGGCAAAGTTTAGTAGAATGATAAAGATCAGAGTGGAAATAAATGAAATAGTGACTAAAAAAGCAATAGAAAAGATAAGAAGAACTGGTTCTTTGTGAAAGGTAGAATTGATAAACCTTTAGCAAATACTAAGCAAACTCAAATGAAAGAAATCAAATAGGAAAAGTCACAACTAATAATACCAAAAACAAAGCATCATGAAAGACTATGAATAGTTGTATGCCAAAAAAAAAATTGGACAACTTAAAAGAGATGGATAAATTCTTCAAAACACAAAATCGTCTAGACTAAATCAGGAATGAATATAAATTGGAATAGACCAATCACTGGCAAGGAAATTGAATCAATAATCAAAAACCTCTCAAATAAAAGTCCAGGGACAGACAAGCTTCACTGATTAATTCTACCACCAAACATCCAAAGAAAAGTTAATACTCAAATATTTCCAAAAAACTGCAAAGGAGGAACCACTTCCAAAGTCCTTTTGCAAAGCCAGAATTACCCTGATATCTAAATCTGACAAGGACAACACATACACACACACACACACACACACACACACACACACACACACACCCCTGATGAATATAGATACAAAATCTTCAACTAAATATAAGTGAGCCAAATTAAACAATTATACACCATAATCAAATGGGATTTACTATAGGATACAAAGGGTGGTTCAATATTTACAAAATCCACATGATATATCACAGTATCAAAACAAAGGATAAAGATCATGTGATCATTTCAACTGATGCAGAGAAATTACTTGGCAAAGTATAACATCCATTTACAGTGAAAATTCTTAACATAGTGGATATAGAGAGAATATACCCCAATATAATAAAAGTCATATATGACAAGTCCACAGCAAATGTCATACTCAGGTAATGAAATACTGAAAGCTTTTTTCCTAAGAACAGGAAGAAAACATGGATGTTCACTAGCCCACTTTTATTCAACATAGTAGTAGCAACCCTAGAGCAATTAGACAGGAAAAAGAAATAAAAGACATCCAAATTGGTAAGGAAAAAGTAAAACTCACTATTTGCAGATGGCCTATATGTCATCTGCCATCATATGTATCATATGCCAAAAAATATATATAGAAAATCTTCACCAAAATCCTGTTAGAATAGGCAAATTCAGCAAAGTTTCAAGGTACAAAAATCAGTATATAAATATCTGTATGTTTCTATATACTAATAAGAAAGTAAGACAACAATTTCATTTACAACTGCATCAAAAAGAATATCTAGTAATACATTTAACCAAAAGAGTGATGACATATACTCTGAAAATAAGATACCAATGAAAGAAGTTGAAGAGACCAATGGAAATATACTTTGTGCTTATGGATTCAAATTCTAGTTGTTAAAATGTCCATATTACCCAAAACAGTCTGCAGATTTAATGCAATCCTTGTCAAAATTTCAATGGCATGTCACAGAACTAAAACAAATAGTCCTAAGATTTGTAGGGGATCACAAAAGATGCCAAACAGCCAAAGCCATTTTGAGAAAGAATAAAGCTGGAGGCATCATGTTCCGTGATTTCAAACTATACTACAAAGCTGTAATAAAAACAGTATGGTTTTGGCATAAACACAGTCACATAGATACATAAAACAGAATAGGTCCAGAAATAAACCCATGTATATGTGGTCAGTTGACTTACAACAAAGGAAACTAGGTTCTACAATGGGGAAAGGCCAGTCTCTTTAATAAATAGTGCTGAGAAAACAGCACTATATGATCTAGCAATTCCACTCTTGGATATTTGTCCAAAGAAAACAAACACCAATTTGAAAAGATATATGCACCCTTATGTTCACTGCAGCATATTACAATAGCTAAGATATGGAAAAAACCTAAGAGCCCATCTATGAATGGAAGGCTAAAACATTCACCCTTTAGAAAGGATGCAATCTTGCAGTTTGTGTCAAAATTAACTGACTGTGTCAGTCAGTTAAGCGTCCAACTTTGGCTCAGGTCATGATCTTGTGGTTAGTGGGTTTGAGCTCCATCTTGGGCCTTTTGCTGAGAGCTCAGAGCCTGAAGCTTGCTTCAGATTCTGTGTTTCCCTCTCTCTATTCCTCTCCCGCTCGCATGCTGTCTCAAATCTAAATAAAGATTTTTAAAAATTAAGGTTCAAAATGGATGGACCTTGAGGAGATTATGCTAAGTGAAATCCAGAGAAAAATATCCTGTGATCTCAAAATATCATATCTCATTTATATGTGGAATATAAAGAAAAAACAAGCTCATAGAGAACAGATTGGTAGTTCCTAGAGGTGGGGAAGAGGGTGGGAAATGGATGCAGGGAGGTCAAAAGTTACAAACTTCTAGGTATAAAATAAGTCCTGGGGATGTAATATTCAGCATGGTGACTACAGTTAATAATACTGTTTTACATGGTTGAAAGTTGCCAAGAAAGTAGACCTTAAAAGTTCTCCTCACAAGGAAAATAATTTTTGCAAGTATGTAAGGTGATGGATATTAGCCAGACTTATTGTGATCATTTCAAAATTTTTACAAATATCATATATTTATGTTGTACACATGAAAGTTTTATGATATATCATTTATATACCAATTTAAAAATTTAAATAGAAACTATAAGTGTTGGAGAGGGCTTCTCTGATGGCCTCTTAACATGCTATCTTACTTTTTAAACAAAACATAGAACCAGTTCAAGTGGTTATGCCATACATTTTAGGATTTTTTAACATAACATACATATATTGGCTCATTGTTTCCCCTAAGAGGTCTAAAGGCCAGATAGGAAAAACATCCAGTCTTCTTTGAGAAATCACCTCAGTCTACATGAAGTGACTATATTTTAACACCTCCTTCCCCTGGGACTTGTCTTCAGTAGGTAGACATTAGTGTTCTCCAGGGAAATAAGATTTACCTTCCCCTCATTCTTACTTCTATTCCCTACTATAAATATAGGGAATTTTCCTCATGTTTTTGGTGTACAACTAGCATAATCTTCCCAGAACACAAAGATCAAGCTCTCAATGAGGGCCAAAGGCTATCAGGGAAAGAAAAGGTTTCAAGGAAAACATTAGTTTAGAGATATTTCAAAATATTCTCCTTCCCTTATTAAGAATTCTTATGTTGAAAAAAACCTAATAATTGTATGAAACAAAACTTTCCATTATTGAGAGATTATTCTTAGCCATGCTCTAATAAAAATGATTTACATTTTAATTTCCATTTTCATATAAAATACTATTAAGCGTTCTTGCTAATTTGTAGCAAAATATAGTAGTTTTATGTCATTATGGGATATCCAAGCAAATTTTATGTATCTATTCACTATCAACAATAAAAGTTACTGTGGAGTATGCACACTCGCACACACGCACACACGCACACAGCCATGACCAAGAATTGTTTCCAGGAGTTAATGGTCAGATGCTTTAAGTAGTGATAGTGAAGGTAGAATTCAAAAGGAAGGTTTATATTAGGTCACAAAGTATTTTGAATATTTGGCTAAGAGTAATGAATTTTTAAGTTATTTTTTTCTGTATTATTTTGAAAAGTTAGAGCCAAATTTAACTATCTGTATTGTAATTCTTTCTCATGTACTGGGATTATAGTAAGATTTCTTGAGTTAGAAACAAAAGGATGGAATTATGTCTAATATGCTAGGATTTATACAGAACCTCAATCTTAAAGATTACAGTGCTCACAAACTGAGAGAATCATAGGCCAAGAATTGCTTTAGAAGAGTGGTTTCTAGAAAGCGTTAGAGAAAAATAAAAATAGGTCCAATGAATTAGGTGTTGAAGGTGATCAAGTCAGCAAGTCTCATGGGTGGTTTGAAGAAATAGGAAAGTGTTTTTTTTTCTCTTATTTACCTTTAAGTAAATGGATAGTTTGATTACGGCAGAGAAGCCTTGAATATATTTGTATAATGAAAGAATGGAGTAATATATATATATATATATTATATATATGATAGAATAAAGAAAGGTGAAAAGAAAACTGGTAAAAAATACTTTGTGTGCTTCTATGGTAATTTTTACAACTGTAATCAAAAGACTATTATATTATATTTTGACGTTTGTTTACCCTACTAGAATATAAACTGCACTATATCTATCTTGTGAACTTTTATATTCTCATTGTCTAGCAGAGTAGCGCTCAATAAATACTTGAAGAAATTCATACAAGGTTTGTAAAGAAATACAGAGAAAGGACTAAGAGCCATCAAATGAATGGCTGTTAATCTTAGACAAAAAAGAATACCCACCCTTCCACTAAAACTCCAGACCAGGATACTCTCAAACTTTGGGATTATGGTTGATTTACCTACATGTTAGGCATTTCAAAGCTGACTGCTCTATTTTCACTGTAACTTTGAATATAAAAACTACTGAGGAAGACTGAGAGTTGCAGAAGTAATGTAATTTAGTGATGCGATATAATTTCTAAAGCAGATATAAGCAGTATGCAGTGGAGTCCAACTAAAATATGTGCCATTCAAATCCAATTGTGCCAATATTAAGGGAGTTCTTAGACATTGTTCTAGGCTTTCATAAGTTAGATTGGCTTGCTAAGTATCTACTACACTGAATTGTAACAATCTACTCATGTAACTCTTCCAGAATGGATTAGATGTTCCTCCGAAGCAGAAACTATTTTATAATCTTTATAGATTATAAAGAAAAATCTATCATGCTAAAAAACACCTAGGAAATGCCCACCCAGTGAACATTTATAATCACTTAACAAAGTAGGAAGAAACACAAGTAACACTTTGAAGTTTGATAGTTACTAGAGGATATTCAAATGACCCCAAACATCTAAGGTGAACACCAATACAACACCTTCAAGTCTTCTAGTTGTTTCAGCCTCAACAGTGGAATGCATAAATTAGGTAATTAGTATGTATTTCCTACTGACATCTTTGAGGTATGGGCAAAAAAATCTTAATATATTATATATGTGAGGTATGCTGAATTCCTAGCCCATTAAAAATAATAATTATAGTTTATTCTTGCAGAAACTTAGATTCAAGTGTGACTTTGAAATTGGCTTTCATCACAAGCTAATGGGGAAGAATAAGTAAAAAATTTATAGAAATACATGTCCAAATCAGGTGATAAGAAGTATAACTAGCACTTCCTGAGTCTTTACTATGTTGAAGTCACTATGATAATCCCCTCGTGACTTACTGCATACAAGTCTCTCAAGACTCTGAACTGGGTCTAGGTATGACCTAGAGGTCTTTTCATTCTATTGGGAGCAGCGTCTACCCAAGACATTTTCTTGGCATCACGGATAACAGAAGCATTAGAGAATACATAAACCCATGGGAATATATACATGCTCTGGTTTCATCACATCTGCTGATACTTCATTGGCTGAATTTTATTACCTGGTCAAGCCCAAATTGTGGGCTATATACTATGCACAAAGGTATACATTGGCCAAAGGAATGTTTTTACAGTGGGAGAAAAGAGTGACTATTTACTGACCAATCTGTTACACGCTGGAATGCATTTAAGTACGTAATACTGGACCAGACAGGGAACGCTTTATAATCCTGGCTAAAGAAAACACAAGTGACTTCATAATTCAGTTATTTTCAATTATAATGTGGTATCAGGCAGAGTCCTGCAGGGAACAGATGGCATATGAAAATTTTGTAATTTAGGAAAAGTTTAAAGAAGAGAACATTTACAAGGTATAGCGAGGATGCAGAAAAACTACAAAGGACGGTGAAACAGCTTGGCACTGGCAAAAGCAGGGCTCTGTTAACACCACTCATTCTCAAGAGACAAGTAGAGGAGACGTGACGTCAGCATATTGGTGAACTATAGCAGAGTAATTGACCAAAAGGAAGCAGTGCTTTTGGATGTAGGCAGTCATTAGCCTGTGTAAGGTAGCATAGGTAGGAAATTTGGGCAGAAATACACACGGAGAAGGCCACGTGGAAATGAAGGCAGGGATCTGAGTGCTACAGCAGAAGGCAAGCAAAGTAAAAGATTATTAGCCAACTTCCAGAAGCTAGGAGAGAGGCGTGGGTTAGATTGTCTGTCGCAACCCCGAGAAGGAACCAAGTCTGTTGGCACCTTGATCTTTGATTTCTAGTCCCCAGAACTTCGATAAACTTCTTTTTGTTTAAGCCCATTTCAAGTACTTTGGCAGCCCCATGGAACTAATGCATCATGTAGTGAAAATATCACCAATCTGTAATTGGGAAAGCTCGTCTTGAATGCCGGCTGTGCTTCCTAGGTTTGGAGGCTGAAGCAAATGATTCAAGTTTTAAGTCTCCACCCTTCCCCTGCAGCTGAATGACCTAACATTTGACAGGGGTTGGCTCAGACTAGGGCTAAATGTCTTTGTTATTTTTAATTCTTTAAGAAGATTTTATTTTTAAGTAATCTCTACACCCACCGTGGGGTTCGAACTCACAACCTGGAGATGAAGTACACTCCACCGACTGAGCCAGCTAGGCACGTCAGTCTTTGTTATTTTATTTTACTTCTCAATTGATGAATAATTTTCTGAGGTTAGGAAAGCAGAGCAAAAAGTTTTTCAAAAGTACTGCCAGAACTAAGCACAGAGAAGCCAGGGTCACCTTAGCAGGTGAGGCAAACCTGGGATTTCAAAATCTCGCTCCTTTGAATTTACTCCTTTATTTCCATTTTCCACAGATGGTGCGAGGCTTTACCCAGTTTACAGAACCTTAACACTGTTTATGTATTTCCACTCTAAACTAGCTTATTTCACTGAAACCTAACACCATCTCACCTTAAACATAGATAACATGTGCATTGTTTTCATCACAACCACCTTGCATGAGGATGAAATCTCTAAATTATCCAAGTAGAAACACTTTTCTGTTAGGAAAGCATAAGCAGTGACCCAGAAAACTTCTCTTTCCCCTATAAAGCTCTGCTTTTTCATCACTGCCATGTGCTTTTAATATCATTTCATGTTAACGTTGGTGCTTGGTAAAGTAATATGAAAGATAGTATAAGACTTTATGGAACAGTAGTTTATAAAAGGAGAGGTTTTAAAATAATAAGCTAACAATTTTATGGTACCCTTATGTTTTTCTAGCCCTTGCAAAGAGCCGAGGGAAAATAAACATGGGTATTTTTAATGTCTGGGTGAGTGCCAGTTTGACCAGGTTCCATACAAGGCATTGTATACAATTGTATACAAGGTATATATACAAGGCATATATATATATATATATTTTTTTTTTTTAAGTTACACTGAGGCACCTGGATGTCTCAGTCAGTTAAGTGTCTGACTTCAGCCCAGGTCACGATCTCACAGTCTGTGGGTTTGAGCCCAGCCTTAGGCTCTGTGCTGACAGCTCAAAGCCTGAAACCTGCTTCAGATTCTGTGTCTCCCTCTCTCTTAAAAATAAATTAACATTAAAAAGAATTTAAGAACAATAAAAAAAGTTACACTAAACATGAAACCTTAAATAACAAATGAAAAAATAAAAGTAAACTTGAGAGAGTAATTACCTATTAAGAGTGATACAGGTGGGAAATGATGGTTAAGGACAAATGGTGGACTGCTTTGTTACTTTTCTTCTTTACCCCATGAAAACTATTTTAAAGGTAGTTAATATCAGCTTAAGAATCTTGACAATTTTATGATTAGTCAGTCATATTAGTATCTGCATTCATAGATTGGGTGAACTGAATGCTTTCAATAAAATTGCTAAAGTTTATCTGCTGAACTAAAGATAGATATAGAGAGTTCCTTGGACAGAAGGTATATTCTTTTAAGTAATAATTTTAACCTCCTTAATCCTAAGTTAATTAACAGCTTCTTAAAATAATCATATCAGTCCTTTAATGCACAGATCAAATAGGAGTTTATAAGGGCTTGGATATAATCACCAAAAAGATGAATGGTGATGAAAGCAATTTCAGCTGTAGGAGATAAAGGGAAAGATTCCTTTCCATTTCCTCCTTTGGCCTTGGACTACCAGCAGAGACCATATGATCTCTCATATGGAAATTGCTGGCTTTGGCTACTTTAAATTCTATTTATTTACAAATATGAAGTTTTCCAAGATTTTTATTAGGCACTGAAGTCAAAAGATGAAGAGAGCATAAATTGATTTCATCCTATAATTCTTAGAGGGGGAACGTGATAGCTTGGGGTGGGTAGGGAGCAAAAATACAATGATAACTTCCAATAAATACATTTCAAAAACAGGGTTTTGGAAGGGGAGCATCACAGGGGCATGAGAATGTCTAGATGGGAAATAGAATGGTAACAGAAAGACCAGCTATAAGGTTATTACAATAGTCCAGGTGAGAAATGATTAGAATAACCTAAGATTTTAGCAAAGATGACAGTAAGAATAAAACCATATTCAAGAGGCTTGGGGACCAGGTGGACATGGCAGAAGAGAGATAGTTACCAGTAAAGGATATTTCCAATATTTTAAATTCAATGGCTGGGTAAATAATGAAGACATTAACAAGGATTAGGAGTACACATTAGATTAGATGCCAAAACTGGTTGGGAGAGAAAGCAATTTGCTCTAGATTAGAGATCATGAGTTTCAGAAACCAGTTGAATACCCAAGACCAATAAGAAATTGATCTTCAGCTTTAAAAGAAACATGCCTGGAGATAAATAGAAGTAGTAGAATTTATGGAGTGGGTAAACTTTGAAAAGGACATATTAAAGATGTCTTTTTTTTAACTTGTAAGGAAATACTTGAATTATATTAGGCACTTAAAAAAAAAAGATCAGAAAACAAATTTGGTCAGCTCTCCAGTTTTGAAAGCTGTTTGGCACAGTTGCAGCGATACTCTCTACTCTTTCTAAGAGCTCCATAACGGAGTTTGATTTCCCCCCCATGAATTCCCCACTATTCAATACACAGAAAAATAAAAGCAAAAAGCATAAACAAAAACATAAAAAAAAATTTGTTTAATCTCATGGTATTAACTTTCTATTGCAGCTGTAACAAATTACCACACACTTGGTACATTCAAGCAACAAAAAGTTATCGTCTTACCATTCTGTAGATTACAGGGTTTCCTGGGCTAAAATCAAGGCGTTGGCAAGGCCTCATTTCTTCTGCGGGTTCCAGGGGAGAAGCTTCCTATGCCATGGATTGAGCGCTGCTCACGTCACTTTACCCTGACCTTTTTTTTTTTTTTTTTTTGTTTTCTTGCCTCCTGCTTCCGCTTTTAAGGACATTCGTGATTACATTAGGCACACCTGGATCATTCATGCTGGTCTCCCTATTTTATGGTTAGATGACTAGGAACCTTAACTCCATCTCTAACTTTCATGTAACGTAACATTTTCACCTGTTCTGGGACTTGGGACATGGAAATCGTTTGGGGGGTCATTAGTCTGTCTTCCATATTGACAAATCTAGCTCAATGAAATTATTTTGTCATTCTGATTAGATAAATATTCTCTATATTAATGCTTAGGGTCTAATTATACTTTTACACGGGGTTCTGGGTAGAATTGGGCTTGAGGCTGTGTGGTTTACTTGAGCTTGAATTTTATGGGTGGAGAGTAGGTGTCCTAGATCCCAGCTGAAACCACTAAATACTTCTTGCTTTCACACTCAGCTCTAAAAGACTGGAGATCTTTGATGTATAATTAGTCCCACCTGGCTTCAACTGAGCTCGCTATCACCAAAGCCTATAGTCTATAGCTCCTTATGCTACATCAAAGTTTCCAATCATAGTGATTGTTTTGTTTTGATTGTTTAGCTTTTGCCATTCATTGCTGCTCTTGGCAGTTTGTCCCTACATAGGATATAAAGAAAGTGCTAGAGCCACTAGATAACATACAAGACAAGTGGACACGATAGTACTGCTTCAAGCTCATCTGACTATTCTCCATTGCCCAACATACCATCTCTCCACACTGGATCTATCCTCCATGATATCTTCCACTCAGGCTCCTGAAAATGCAGTTTCAGACTTCTCCGTTCATTTGAGGCTTCTCCTAAAACTCCAACTCCCACCTTGTAGTTTGGTTTTGAGGCAGGAAAAATATGAAAACTGACCTTTCATATCTTTACTCCCTTGAGCTTCTCTAGGTAAGAAAAGGGAGCTATCTTTCTCATTTTTCTCCTTGCTACATCCTCCTTTTACCTTATGGCAAATATCGTGGAGGAGTTATTGGAAAGATATGTATTATGTAAGGGGTATTGAAAAGGTGTGCATCATGTAAGAAACTCTAGGATCTCAGTTCCCCCATGTGTCTCATGATCTAGGAGTCAAAGTATAATTTTTAACTAATGATTGCAGATGATGAAATATTATTTCAATACCCCAAAATATTCACCTTGTGGTATACAAATGTTAAATAGTTCTTTCTATTGTTTAAAAGTGATTCAGTCTTTACTCTTTTATTCCTAGTCTACTAATATATCTATGTATCTATCTATAGATGATAGATATTTAGACAGACTTTTTTTTAATTTCAAGATATTTGCACTTTACTAAAGAGGCAAATGATGATTTTTTAAAATTTCATATGCCACAACATAATAGTTATAATCACTCAGTACCTCTTTCCTGAATTACACTATTAAAATTCAGAAACTTCAGAAAATGGAAACCGTATGCCTCTTCCTTTCTAAAGGGGATTGAAAATCGTACTACAAGGTACATAATATAAAAACATTGTTAAAAAGAAAGCCGTATGTATTGACACAGTTTTTATTGCTCTTAATTTGGCATGAAATTATTTGCTTTATAATAAGTGTAGCATTTTTCACTAGTAAGTATACTTTCTGCCACTGTGATGAGTTTCTACTACTTGAAGAAATGTTTTAGAGATCTCAACCTATTCCTCCTTCAAAGTCCTTTGATGTGCAATGAATAGCTGATTCACAAGTATTTCCCTTTTATCATAATACCTTAGGCTTTGAGATGGAGTAGCACTCTAAAACAAAATCATAGATATTTGCTGACAAGATTTTGTTTGTTTTATTCTGCTTAAATGTGAAACTGGAGTCAAACAGTGTTAATTTTCCAGACCTTTTTTTTTCTCATTATATTATTGATTTGAGTAATTTTAAATATCTAAGGCTTTTTAGTTATTTTAAAATGATATATTGACTCCAGAGTTTTTGTTATATTTGAGAAATATAGATATCCATTGGTAAGAAAACAGAATATAAAAGGGGCGCCTGGGTGGCTCAGTCAGTTAATCCAAGAGTCATCTTACTCTTGGCTTAGGCTCAGGTCATGATCTCACAGTTCCTGAAATTGAAGCCCCATGCTTGGGGCTCTGCTCTGACAGTGCAGATCCTGCTTGGGATTCTCCCTCTCTCCTCTCTCTGCCCTTTCCCCACTCTCTCTCTCCCTCTCAAAATAAAGAAATAAAACATTAAAAAAAGAAAATGAACTGCATAGAATAAAATGTGAATAAAGTACAGATATATGATATTAGAATGTAAATATTACATGTTAAAATTGAAAATTTTTATGCTAATAGTTTTTAAAATATATTAAGTGAATAAATTCCCTGAATAATCTAATTCAACTAAGCTGTAAAGAACTAAGAAACTTAAATAGACATTTAACTGCAGAGAATCTGAATCAGTAACTTCTGACTATTCTGCACAAAATTCAAATAGCTTTAGAATAGTTTTTTCTAAACATTTATTGAGAGATAAATTCAATCTCATACATATCCTTGCAGAAAATTGCAGAAACAAAAAATGTTTAGCTTCTAAAAATGAAATGTAGGGGCGCCTGGGTGGCTCAGTCTGTTAAGCCTCTGACTTCAGCTCAGGTCATGATGTCACGGTTTGTAAGTTTGAGCCTCGCATTGGGCTCTGTGCAGACAGCTCAGAGGCTGGAGCCTGCTTCAGATTCTATGTCTCCCTCTCTCTCTACCCCTCCACTGCTCACACTCTGTCTCTTTCTCTCAAAAATAAAATAAACATTAAAAAAATTAAAAATGAAATGGAGTAAAACAAAAAAGGTAAAGATAATGCAGAAACATGTATTAAAAGATAATATTATATAATGAACCATTCATTTTTTCCCTAGAGATTCTAATTTAAGAACAGAAAATTGATCAATATGATTTTACACATTAACAGATTAAAGAAAGGAAACTGTATGGTTGTGGCAATACATGCAAAAAAAAGTGGCCAATACATTGTGTCATTGAATGATTGGAAAGTGTTAAAAAAACTAAAATAGAATGCCATATACTACAAATAATATATAAAATATATTATATCAAATCTAGCAAAATGATATCTTTTGGAAAAATAAAAGTTTATTTAAAATATTAAATAAGTCCTATAATGTTTTATAGATATATTAAAGTTGTCAAATGTGACTATACTTTTTAAACTAATCTTTATATTTAATACAATTGAAATCTCAATCCAAACAGAATTATACTCATGCATATGTCATAATCAAATTTGTGATGAGCTTATATTTTCTTGGGGATACAGTAGCCTAAGAAATAAATGGGAATGTACAAATAATTATCATTACATGAAAAGGAGGCGAATGCTTATCTCACAACATAAACAATTGATATAGATGTATCATTGACTAAACTGTGACAGATAAATTTATATATTTCTTGGAAGATTAAGAGAATAACTTTATGGCTTTGGATAGGGAAGGATTTCTTGAACAAGAGTCACAAATTATAAAAAGGAAGGAAATTATAGATGAATTCAGTAGATTTAAGAACCTCTGTTCATCCGCAGACACCCTAAATAAAATAAGTTAAGTAGAAGATATTTTCCACAAATATAACCCACAAAAAATCCAGAGGGAATATTCATGGTACATAAGTGAGTAAGTAAATGTGTGTATGTGCACATATCAGTAAGAAAAAGATCACTAACACAATTTTAAAATAACAGAAACATAAGAACAGGGATTTTATAGGAGATAAAACATGAATAATAAAGGGACATTAGAAAGCAGAGAAGTGTGAATCAAAATCACAGTGAGCAGTTTGGTAAACATTTTGAGGTTGGGCAGAGCCAATTATTGGCAAAGATAGGGAACAAGGGACACCTTCATTAACTGCTTAACAACTGTTTGTCTTATTTCAAATTGATGCGGCCACTTTGGAAAATGATTTGGCATTACTTAATATAGTTGACACATACATTACTTAATATAGTTGACACAATAGACTGCAGCTACATGCATCAAATTGAACGAATCTCAAAAGCATAAAGTTGAATGAGAATAATAAGCACAAAAAGAATATACAATAATTTCATTTATATAAATTGAAAATGTAAGCAAATACAATTATATATAATTATATATTTTACATATATATATAAAATTACCATCGCCTATATAAAAGATTATACCTAATAAAACTATATATATAATTATGTATATAATTAAAATGTAGGCAAAGACTAAATATATATGCATATATATATATATATATATATATATACAGTTGTATACATATATACACAATTACTACATTGAGAGTAAAACCCTAAAAAAAGAAATTTAATAACCTATAATTCAGGATAAATGGATAATATGCCTACTGAATGAAGTCGACAAGGAACAAACAGGGGTTTTTAAAGTATTAAGCTGACTTGTGAATATATCATTTGTTTTACCATTATGCTTTATTGAACATACAACTTATATACAGCAGGGGTATGTATATTTCACAATTTAGAAATGGTAAAAGAAAGTAGTGTTAATGATATATGCACAAACAACAGTGATAAGAGAGCTCTTTAAAAGGGCAGAGAGCTTGGAATTAGAGAAAATCAGGGTTGAAAAGGTATTCCCTCACTCTCTAGGTTTGTGACCTGGACATTTTTAAAAAGGCTATAATACAATTTATTCCATAGGGCTGCCATAAGAACTAAATGAAATAATGAATGCAAAATGCCCAGCAGAATGCCTGGCACATAGATGCTCAAATTGAGCAACAGGATGAAGGAAATTAAGTCTCCTTTACTGACAGCAGTTTCAGCAGAAGAGAAGTTTGTGTTCACTGCAGCAAGTACATTGTGGGAGAAATTGTCAAATTGTGAGTGAAAAATGCAATGGAGTAACAGCTTCCAATAAATAACGTTGTAAGAAAGCAGAGCTTCATGTACTCAGGCATGCATATACATAGGCAGTGGGAAGCACCGGAGAAGTCGCTCTCTTCAGTCTTCACTGAGACTCTTTCCCCCCTCGATGATCTGTCATTGTATGCAGAACACAGTGGCAGATTTATCCCCACGATTCAGGTTGCTCAGTAATGGTTCAGGTGAAAGCATTTCAGTAGTGCCATAAAATGGGAACTCATAAATGACGGAGTCTATTATTGGGTGACAAGCTCCAGCCCGGTGACTTTGTTTGTGACTTTGTATAGACTCTGCAGAAATGCTCCGTTGTCATGAGCTTCAGGGGAAAAAAAAAGTAATGAAAATACTGGTCAGCACATCTAACCACCTGATATTATTAAAAAAAAAAAACATCTCATATGGACTGAAGGCTAAACGATTTAAAATAAGTGGCATGGTAGTGAGCAATTATATGTACGGATGCAACTCATAAGCATGGCCAGGGTTGGGTGGTTTCCGTAATAGTGCAAATATGCTGTTCCTTCCATATTCAGAATAAAGTCGCTGATTCTTCACTCTGTTTTTCTTTTGTATTATAGTTAGAATTATGATTAATGGTGTACTTCCTTATAATTAAATGATTGGCCAAAAAAAGGTACGTGCCAATAACAAAAGCCTATGGCTAATATTTCCTGTAGGAATTGCTTTGGAATGGGAAGGGGAATAAACAGTGCTTTGGATCATATAATAGTGCCTCATACAATGTACCCTTCAGTGGTCAATCGTAATGGAACCTGGTACTTCATAGATTAATATATTTAAATTTGTATTACTTTGTCGTCGTTGTTGTTGTTGGAGAAATAATGATGCCAGTTTCTATCTAATCTCAGTATTGCAAAGAACATTAGAATCCAGAATCAAACTTTATGTACTTTAATTCCATTCCTGTTAATATTTCATATGATTTCTCCTTGATGCTAATCTCAAGTGAAATATACATCATTCTTTGTATCATATTTTCTGAGATAGGCAAACAAAGAGCTGTGCCTCAATTTTAACTGCAATATTTACTTCTAATTCTATTTCATAGTTTGAAACAGAATATTCTATTCTATTTTCCATAATTATTTTACATATTTTTTTCTGTCACGTGTTAGTTATTCAGTGAAGGTAAAATCAGAAGTCTAGAGTATGGGTCCATAAACCTTTAAACTGTTACACATCTGCCTTGGTAACCCAGAAATAATGCTCACCATATAACAGGGTTTGTGTATACATTTTTATATGTGTTGAATCATCTTTAAATAATGGGGTATAAATACAACATGGAGAAAAAAAACTAATTGTGGAGAATTTTAAAAGAATTGGATAAAGAAGGATTTTCTAGGATTAACAATGGATATAGCTGTACTTTATTTCTGTTTCAGTTTTGTGACATTTAGATCTAAGCCAAGATATAACAAGATAAGCAGATTTTGAGTTAAGTATCTCAGAATTTGAGGAAAACTTAAAAAAATTCAAACACACAACTCATTAAAAGTGATAAAAAATAGAGGTTTTACATAGTCTTTTATCTGTTGAAGAATTAAATATCTGATTAAATAAATTCCCACAACAAGAATAATGTCTTTCTCTGGTGAGTTATTTGAAACGTTCAGTGACAAAAAGAACATGAATTTTATACAAACTCTCCCAAGATCTGAAAAAAGAATAAATACTTGCTAACCTCAGGTCAATCTCTCTCATAAATGGGTATGCCTAATCCTAAATATAATATTTTGAATAATATATATGAATAACCATTCATTGTGAACACAAAAGATTTAGTCCATGAATAAAAAGGTTCTTTGAAATTCAAAATTTGATGAATATAATTTCACCTTGATGACAAAATCATGAGAAAACTTATGTGATCATAAAATGAAACACCAAAGAAACATTACAATAAATTTATTCACCAATATTAATAAAAACAAATGAGTGACAGAAGAGAATTTTCATAACCTGATAAAGGATATTTACAAAATCTAGAAAAAAATCATACAAATTAAGAAAAAGTTTTCTTTCCAAACAAAGACAAAGAAGCTCCTACCACTATTTCTAGTGAACTTGTTTGTAGTACTTGTGGATGGTAAAATAGAATATAAAAACAAAAGTAAGCAATAAAACTATTATTCAGAAATATAACATTGAAGAAAAATATGGATGAGGTACTGATATACTATTAGATTCATAAAGTAGACTTATCAAAGCTCTTGAATATAAGGCTGATGTGTAAACATCAATTGAATATCTATATGCCAGAAACAAAGCATAAGGAAAGAAAATGATATAAATGACAGTGAAATTGAGAAACATAAAATATACTAATATTAAACGTACAAGTTCTCTATACTAGTGACTGTAATGCATATTGATATACATTTGAAAAGACCTAAATAAATGGAGAACAAAATCATATCCCTGCAATTAATGATTCAATATTGTTAAGTTTTAATATGCTTACATTTTTCTAAACATTCAGTTCAATCATACATAAAATGACACTCGGTTTCTTTCTGTGGATATTGTAAAATATATGTAAAACATATGTTAAAATATATATTAAATAATACAAAGGCAGTAATTATAAAGAATTAAAACATTGGCAGATTATTCCAGTGGCTATTACATTTATTGGAAAATAAATCAGAAAGATATACTTTGGATTGAAGGTAAGCAAAGAAATAAATGGTAAAGGACAGGGAGCCCAGAAACAGACTCACACATATGTGGAAATTTATATATGACAGTAGGGAAAGGGTGATCTATTCAACAAATATTATTGTGTCAATTAGTTAAACACACACACATTATGCTTATTATTTATATGTATTATAAATACATATAGTATTATATACTAATTAGTACATATTTATATACTAATTAGTACATATAAATAATAAAAAATTATATACTAATTAGTATATATAAATAAGTATAATGTGTATACTTTATATACTAATAAGTGTATATTACTTAAGTATAAAATAGTATATATATAAAATATATACTCAATATATATAACATTATATATTATATAAAGTATATACTAATATATATAAATAATGGTATGCATATACATATATACATACATATGCATGTATATTTTATGTTTTAATACTTTATATACTAATATTCTATAATTCATATACATATACATATGTATATGTTTATTAGTTAAGAGAGCAAACATTCAAAGCACAGAGTAAGAAACAGTATTTGCAAAACATATAAATGGCAAAGGTTGATATCTAGAATAATATATAAAGCCCTACAAATCCCATAAGCAAAATGGACGAGATGCCTGATGAAGCACTTAAATAAAATGGATATCTAAATGGCCAATAAATGTATAAAAGTGTTCCCATTAATCATGAGGGAAATACAAGGCATACAATCATGAGGAAACTGGTCTAAAGAGATAATGCTACACATCCACCAGGTTGCTAAAATTAAAAGTTCTGACAGTAGCTCATCTATTGCTTAGAAATATAGAATGTGGTAGGCAAAAATGGAAAGTTGGCATTGTCTATTGTTGGTACCCCTGATCCAACAACTCCATTCAATTGTATGTATCAAACAGAAATGTATGCACGTGTTCATTAAGAGCTAAAACCAAAATGAAAACGAGAGCATTATCTGTACTTGCTCTAAACTGGAAACAAACCAAATGGTTCTCGACAATATAATGAGTAGATCAATTGTGATATATTTCTATAATAGAAAACTATAAATAAATGTAAATGAATGAAATAGAAACATCCCTGATGAACCTCATCACAATAAAGTTGGCCAAAAGAAGGCATCACTAGAACCCACATTTATAAATAATACCCTACACGCACACACACACACACACACACCCCTAACAAAACTATCCTATGCTATTAGAAATAAGAATGATGGTTATTTGGAGTCATGGGATCAGGAAAGGTATATTGAAGTACTGTTGTGTGACCTGTGTATGTATTACTAAACTGTTCTCATTGCGTGAAATTAATTGAAGAATACACATAATTTGTGCATTTTTGCATGTACAGTCGGCTCTTGTGCAACATGGGTTTGAACTACATGTGTCCATTTATATGCAAAATTTTTTCAGTAAGTATACTGGAACACTTCTTGGAGATTTGTGAGAATTTGGAAAAAAACTCACAAACTACGTAGCCTAAAAATATCGAACAAGGAAAGAAAATGGATGTCATGAATCATGAAATGTATTCAGATACTGGTCTATGTTATCATGTACCGAACATCAACTATCCACAAATCTATTACGAGAAGTTAAAGTTTATGGAAAATTACCCACACAAACACAGACCACACATGGCACACTTCTCAATGGAGAGGAACGTAAACAAATGTAAAGATGCAGGATTAAATAACTGCATAAAATTAACTCTAGTAATACTGTACAACTGTAATAATTTTGTAGCCATGCCCTGTTGCAATTGCAGTGAACTCAAGTGTTGCAAGTATCGGCTTAAACTGCCATGTGACACTAACTATGTTTCTGTGAGCCTCTGTCTCCTGGTCAAGTTTGTATTGCAGTAAAAAGTGGTCTCTCCTGGCTCATGTGTATTCTTCATCCTGTTTAGTACAATATTGTAAACCTTGAATAACCCCATGATAGCTATCAGAGGTGCTACTGCTGATGCTGGACGTGCCCCCTAGAAGCAGAGAAAAGTCAGGCCTTTCAAGAAAAAGTTGAATTGTGAATTGATATGTAGCCTAGATTGTGGTCTGCAGCTGCTACAGCCCATCATTTCAAAATAAATGAATTCAGCATAAGGCACAGTGTTTAGAAGGGGAAAGGGAATCCGTGAAGCTGTCACTGAAGCTATGATGACAGGTGTGAAAACTTTGCACTTTTTGTGAAATACCTTTTTGTCTCCTACTGAAAATGCACCTTTCTATGGATGCAAGGTTGCTATAAGCAAGGCGTACCTATAGACTCCAATATGATTTGAGAAAAGCAAATTATTATATGGCATCTTCAATGAAGGTGAATAATCTAAAGCTGGAGAATTTAATGCCAGCAAAGGATGATTTGCTTTTAGAAGGGAGTTTGGCTTTAAAAATGTCAAGGTAATGGGAGAAGTAACTTCTGCCAACCAAGAAGTAGTAGACAAATTCCAAGAAGCCATTAGGAAAATCAAGGAGAAAGCATATCTGCCTGAAGAGGTTTTTAATGAAGATGAAAGTGCTCATTCTGGAGGAAAAAAATGTCAAAAAGTACATTTATTAGTAAGGAAATAAAAAGGGCACCTGGAATTAAGACAGGAAGTAATAGGCTAAACCTACTGTTTTGTGCAAATGTAATTGGATTTATGATCAGAACTTCCCTTATTTATATAACTACTAATCCCTGAGCCTTGAAGGAAAAAATAAATAAAATAAAATAAAATAAAATAAAATAAAATAAAATAAAATAAAATAAAATAGACAGCAGCTGGTACTATTTTGATTGTACAGCAAGAAGATCTGGACAATGAGGACCTTTTTTTTTCTGGATTGTTTCTATTGATGTTTTGTTTCTGAAGTCAGGAAGTACCTGCCCAGTAAGGCACTGTCTTTTTAATTTATTCTGATATTGAACAATGCCCCTGATGATCAAGAACTCCATCAGTTCAACACAAAAGGTATCAAAATGTTCTACCTGCTCCCTAGTACAACATCTCTAAGTCAGCCTCCAGGCTGGAGGTCATAAGTGCCTGAAAGTCTTATTATGTTTGGTACTCCATGAAAAAAAATTGTCAACACTGTGGAAGAGAACCCCAGTAGACATCATGGAGTTTGCAGGATTACACCATTGAAGATCTCTTTGTTCTTGGAGAAAACTTCTTGAGGCTCCAAACAATAAATTTCTGCTGGAGAAAACTGAGTGTGGATGTTGTGCAGTATTGCATAAATCTACAACAGAACCAATCAAGGAAATTATGAAAGCGGTTTTGGATGTGGCACAAAAAATGGGGACTGAAGTGTTTGCAGATAGAGATCTTGGAGAAATTCAAAAGCTAATAGATACCACACCAGCAAAATTGGCAGAAAACGACCTCATGGAGGTGAGTGCTCATGAAGCGGTGTCGGATGGTGAGGAAAAAGACAGAGAAGAAGCCGTGCCAGAAAAACCACTGAAGTAAGACAATCTAACAGAAGTGTTCAGATTATTCACAAGCCCTTTGACTTCTTTTACAACATGGATCCTTCTGATCCAGGAACTGAAACTAAAGTAACTGATGAAAGAGGATTGGTGTCACATAGAAACATTTTTAGATAAATGAAAAAGAAAAAAAAACCTGTTAGAAATTATGAGGTATTTATAAAAAAAATATATACCACGTGTGCCGGCTGCTCCTGCCTCCCTTCTCCTTCCTCCACCTCTTCTGCCTCTGCCACCACTGAGACAGCAAGACCAATGTCCCCCCTTCCTCCTCCTCTTCAGCCCATTCAACATAAAGAGTATGAGGATCAAGACCTTCATAATGACCCATTCTACTTATTGAAGAGTAAATAATTATCGTATTGTAAGCTAATAAATGTATCTGTTGTGTACATATGTGTCTGTGTGAAAATCTAATATACCACAAGAACTGTAGGAGACATTTTCATGTCATCATTGCTTAAGTATTCATCGTGTGCAACACACTTATAGAAGAGCATAGTCTATCCTTACGTGAGCATAAGGTGAGCGATTTTTAATACAAAATAAATGCTGTGCCATTTTTTTTTACTGTTTGATAACTTTGCTTTTGAAATTATATTACCATAGAGTATGCCTCTCTCTATTTAATTGGAGAAAGCTCATAGCAACCTACCATCAAAGGTATATGGTTTAGAAAAAGTAACAGTGTTACCAGTACTATATTATGAATTTAACTACTACTGTATGTCGTAACATTTTTTTATAATGGACCAAATAAACAATCTAACCTTACACCTAAAGGAACTACAAAAGAACAAACCAATGCCCAATGTTAATAGAAGGAATAAAATAATAGCAATCAGAGTAGAAATAAATGACATAGAGACTAAAAAAATGGAAAAAAAGCAATCAATGAAACCAAAAGCCGGTTCTTTGAAAGGTAAACAAAATTTATAAACTCTTAGCCAGATTCATCAAGACAAAAGAAAAAGGACCCAAATAAATACAATCAGAAACGAGTAACAACTGACACAGTAAAATAATCATTCATCACAATCAAGTGGTATTTATTCTGGGAAAGCAAAGATGGTTCAATAATTCACAAATCAATCAATGTAATACACCACATCAACAGAATAAGGATGAAAATCATGATCATCTCAACAGATGCAGAAAAAGCTTTTGCACAGCAAAGGAAACCATCAGCAAAATGAAAAGGCAACCGACTAAGTGGGAGAAGATATTTGCACATGATATATCTGATATAAGGGGTTAATATCCAAAATATATAAAGAACTTATACAGTTCAACATCAAAAGAACAAACAACCTAATAAAAAAATGGGCAGAGGAACTGAGAAGTTATACAAATGGCCAAAGAAGTTATACAAATGGCCAACAGACACATGAAAAGATGCTCAACATCACTAATCATCAGGAAAAGGCAGTAAAACTACAATTAGATATACCTTATACCTATTAGAATGGCCAAAATAAAATTTCAAAAAATACAAATAATGAGTGTTGGTGAAGATGTAAAGAAAAAGTGTTGGTAGGAACGTAAACTGATATAGTCACTATGGGAAACAGTATAGAGATTCCTCAAAAAACTAAAAATAGAAATATCATATGATCCAATATTTCCGCTATGGGGCATTTACCCAAAGACAATGAAAAAATACTAATTTAAAAAGATATATTCACTTCTATGTTTATTGCAACATTATTTATAATAACCAATATATGGAAGCAGCTTAAGTGTCTATCAATAGACGAATGGATAAGGAAGAAGTGGTATACACACACACACACACACACACACACACACACACAGGAATATTATACAGCCATTGATAAGGATGAGAGAGTGCTATTTTTGACAACATAGGTGGACTTAAGACAGTATGATGCTAAGCGAAATAAGTCATACTTAGAAAGACAAATAGCCCATGATTTCACTCATTATGAGGAATCTAAAAAAACAAAACAAAACAACAAACCACACACACACACACACACACACACACACATACACACTAATAAACAAAAAGCAGAATCAGACCTATAAATACAGAGAAAAAACTAAGGGTTGCCAGAGGGGAAGGAGTGTGGGTTCAACAAAATGGGTGAAGGTGAGTTGGAGATACAGGCTTCCAGTTATGGAAAGGCACAGCATAAGAAATAGAGCCAATGAATTCTCACAGCATTGTATGGTGACAAATGGTAGCTACATAATATATAAATTTGTGCAATCACTACATTGTATCCCTGAAACTAATGTAACATTATGTGTCAACTACACTCAATAAAAATTGTTTAATTATAACCATCCATTAGTGTATAGGCTAGGCTACCATGAAACAATCATATTACTGCTTCTTTATGATCAGTGCATGAGCTGTTGTACCTGTAAATAAATACAAATTTCTTGTTCACATTATCTTTTGTTTTTACGTTAGTAACAGGTATCTCATCTACAGTGTTTTGTATCATAGGAAGACAATATTGATGTAGATACTGACAGATGATTCATCTTGTAAACAGATGACACAAACTTATAGTATTGATAAATATAGCACAGCTCTATATGTATTTTCTTTTATGGTTTTTTAAACGTTTATTTACTTTGAGAGAGAGATATAGAGGGAAGGAGAGAAGGAGAAAGAGAGAGAGAGAACATGGGGGGAGGCAGAGAGAGAGAAGGAAAGAGAGAATCCAGCGCAGTGCAGAGCCAGATGAGGGGCTGGATCCCACAAACTGAGATCATGACCTGAGCCTAAATCAAGACTTGGACAATTAACCAATTGAGCCACCCAGCTGCCCTCTGCCTTATGATTTTCTTAATAATGCTTTTTCTTTCCCAGCTTACTTTATTATAAGAATAAGTACATAATACATATAATATACGGTATATGTATTAATCAATTTGTTATGTTATCAATAAGGCTTCTGGTCAACAGTAGGCTATTAGTAGTTACGTTTTGGGGGAGTCTAAGTTATGCTGGATTTTCAATCGTGCAGGGAGTCAGTGATCCAGACCCTCATTTTGTTCAAATACCAACTGTATATTTCAATTAAAAAATATTTCAAGGGACACCTGGGTGGCTCCGTCGGTTAAGCATCTGACTTCGGCTCAGGTCATGATCTCACAGTTCGTGGGTTTGAGCCCTGTGTCAGGGTCTGTGCTGACAGCTCAGAGCCTGGAGCCTGCTTCGGATTCTGTGTCTCCCTCTCTCCTCCCCTCCCTCACTCATGCTCTGTCTCTGTCAAAAACAAATAAACATTAAAATCTTAACAAAATATTTTAAAATAATGGCATATGGAAGAGTTAAACATTGTACATAGGTACTTTTTTTTTTCACTTTAGGATGATTATATAAATTTCCTGTAGACAAAAACAAGGACAACCAAGAATCACTGCCCAAATAGAAGAAAATGCCATTGGTGCACAATGTATCTCAGAATATCTAATGGTTTACTTGATGTATTACATGTGAAATATTTTCACACTGAAAAATCATTGGTATATTTCTTTTAAAAAAGGATATTTACTTCTTTTGAGGGGGGGAGGTAGCAGGGGAAGGGCAGAGACAGAGGGAGAGAGAGAGGATCCCAAGCAAGCTGTGCCCAGCAGCACATACCCCGACATGGTTCTTGAACTCATGAACCATGAGATCATAACCTGAGCCAAAACCAAGAGTCAGATGCTTAGCTGTCTGAGCCACCCAGGTGCCCCTGAAAATATATTTCTTAAAATTCAATTTAAGCTGGAAATTTTCAAGTGAACTATGAAATTCAAACTTTTCATTTTTAGGAGAAATTAATTATGTAACTTTTCAAACTTCTATAAAAGCCTATGGAAAAAAAATGCAGTGCCATTCACCTGAATTTATCAGTTATCAATACTTTATGATAGTTCCTGCATCTTTTTTGTTCAGAAATAAATGTGAAAAGTGCTAAAGGCTCATACCACAATCCTCTTTCTTTCTATATCCAGTGGAAAAAAATATCACTTTTCTAAATTTGGCATTTTTCTTCCCTTTGCCAAATCAGCATTTATTTTGATAGTTGTTCATTGTTTTATTTGGCTCTCATTATTTCTGTTAATTGAATACATCATAGCTTATTAATACAACCTCCTACTAATGGGCAATAAGCTTATCTTTACTTGTTTAGTGCTATATATAACATATGCAACTTTCAAAATTGTCAGTGCTGTTGTAATAGAACTGTATGGTGATGTGTTAGCTACCCTTGTGGCAGTGAAGCATAACACATAGAGAGGTTGAATCACTATGCTGTATGCCTGAAACTAATGGAACATTGCGTGTCAATTATACTCAAATTAAAAAAACTCTGCAAATCACCCAGTACCTTACAATTAAAATTGGTTACATAAATTCTGGGAAATGGAGACACTTTTTTTTTTAATGTATCAGAGACAATAGAATAATAGATATACAATTATCACCTGATTTCTGGTTATGAGAAATCAGAATGCTGTGATAAGAAAATGTATTCTTAAATGTTTCTTATCATTATAAATTATATGCCCGTTACCTTATGAGAATGGTTTGAAGAGATACACTATTAAAAATATATCTACCTTTATCTATTATTTCTTGCTTATCTTATATTTATCTGAGTATGTGTTGAATCTATTTACTGTTTACCATCATTTGTGATGTCACCCTTAAAGGTAATTTCCCAGTATACTTGTGGTGAGCATAGCATAAAGTATGGACTTGTTAAATCACTATGTTGTACATCTGAAATGAATGTAAGATTGTGTATCAGTTATGCTTCAAATAAAAAAAAAAGACATAATTTCTGGGGCGCCTGTGTGGCTCAGTCGGTTAAGGGTCCAACTTCAGCTCAGGTCATAATCTCACGGTTTGTGGGTTCGAGTCCCATGTCAGACTCTGGGCTTACAGGTCAGAGCCTGGAGCCTGTTTCAGATTCTGTGTGTGTGTCTCTCTCTCTGCCCCTCCCCTGCTCATGCTTTCTCTCATTCTCTGAAAAATAAATAAACATTAAAAAAACATAATTTCCTATTATTTTATGTTTACTATCCATCCAAAACAGCAAAGTTTTAAATGATTAATAGTTACCTTTATATAAAATATAATAGTATAATACACTGTAATTAGTAGAGTGAAAACATACAAATCATTATTTTTCTTAGTTTTAATTGTTTTTGTCACAATGTCTATTTTAGATTGTTTCTAGTATAGTCTTGCTTTTATTCAAGAGAAAATAACTGGAGATAATTCTTTTGATCTGCCACATATTTGTTTTCTTCTTAAAAGTATAAGAAAGCATATTGTACTTAACCCCACTTAAAAATAAAAGAGGACCTCAGTCTAAGATTTTTGCTTTTAACATTGTTTTTATTTAAAGACATGCTATAATTCTGAGAGAACTATAAAAGTCTACTCAAAAACATTATAATGTAAAATGGATAGAGAAGGGCAATGAGATATTTAATTTACCACAGCATAGTCATTGCTGTGAAGAATGCATAACATATACCAATGGTAATATATGGAGAAATAACAAAGGTGAATAGCAGAGACAATAAATCTGTTTTACAGGACATGTCTTAGGTATTCCTCTTATTAATAAATAAAATAATTTTAGGCCATATGGAGCTGACCTTAAATCTTCCTGTTTATGGCAATATACATCAGTTATGATTCACACAATATAGAGCATTTCCACCCCCCCAAAAAATTTATAGCAACAAAAAGATAAGTCCTTAGGTGAGTATTTAGAAAATTATTCAGTATAAAGGTTCATTTTGTCTTTATTGATTCTCATTATTGGAAGTCATGTATTTGATCTTGACTTCCACTCTGTAAAGGCAATATTATAGAGGTTAGCATGTGTTCCCCTACTCACATATCTGCTCATTCAGTTGTCCAGCTTGAACTTTTACCATGTATTATAAAATAAAACAAATGATACACAATTTATTTTTCAGTCAAATTTCATTCTTTGGCTGTAGAAATGAAACTCAGGAGTTGGAAGAAGGAACTGTTTTTGAGCTGTTCTGTTTCACATGCATGTACACACACACACACACACACAAACACACACACTTGTCTCTCTCCCTTCCTACTCACCTCTCTTTCTCATCTTCTCAGTACCAAAAGATAAGAGCTCCGGGCACAGTGAACCAGGAAATGCACTCTGTAGCCAATGCATGCTTACCTGCAATACTCGTTACTGCGAAATGTGGAGTGAGTACTTTAACTCATGCTCCTGAGAAGCAGTGATTGTATATGCAATACCCTTACATTTATAACATCAGTTAAAAGAGTTTTGTAGTTTTGTGTCATTTGTATGTTTCCTTTTCCCAAAACCACAATATGAAATACTATTTTAACTGTAACAAATACCAATGTTTATAACAACGCAATTACATTTGTCTCTTTCAAAGTCAAGCTCTAATACAGGTACACAGACCTCTTAACATGAACAAGAAATAACTCCGTTCAGAAAAATCATATAATCTAGTAGAGAGAAAGAAAAATAACAACTTTTAAAACAAAATTACAGTTTCAGGGGGCAAAAGTACAACTTAGAAAAGTATATTGGAGGTGCTCTCCACTTCTTTGACAATTAACTACTAATAAAATTGGGATCAGATATATAAAGTGATCTGATAGCAATATCAGATGCATATATCAGAAATTATATATGCATCTTCTGATACACTAATATAAATTAGTACTAATATTTATCTTAGTGAACTTAAAGAATTAGAGAATATACACATAAATGGTTTTCAATGTGTAATTCATACTCTCAGAGCATCTTCAGAAACACAGTCAATTTTTATGCAAATAAAACATTTTAGTGAACTATGATTATTCCTTGTATATTCATATTCCTACAACACATACAGATTCCTGAGTTAATTAAGGTTTTACTGAAAAACTTAGAATGCATTATTGAGGGAGTAGGATTATCATGCGGTTATATATAAATCTGCTCTATAGCAGACATTTTTTTCCTACCATGTGCAGTAGTAATTTGCTTTTGTAAAAAAAAAATCAGACTTGACTAATCCTGAAGCTTTTTTTAAGAAAAAAAATTCAGAATACAATGGCTGCATATAACTTAGAATGAATATATGCATATATATGTATATATACATACATTTCCATTTATTAAACAGTTTGCTACATATTTCATATTGACATTCTATTTTAATGAAATTCCACAAAGTCTTTTCTTAGATGAATATACACTGGATTTCAATCTTATCTGCAATTATTATAGCTTATTTTCCCTTTTTAAGACTTAGATGAAATTTTATTAGGCATTTATGGTTGTGTTTTTATTTTGAAATGGTTCTTTGATGCTCTCACCTACTAAAATTTTAAGGTATATTTTTTACAGAGTGTCTTTCAATGAATTAAGCCTACTCTTTTCTACATGAACTTCTGTTTGAAATATGGACTCACCAAAGGGGTGCTTATCATCAGCAATAGAACTAAAGGCAAATGAAAATTATATATACATGGAAAATGAGCAAAAGATATATTACATCACCAACATATATAATTCCATGCCTTCTCAAAGAAGGAGTAGTAAATAGAATAGGAATAGGGGTGATGTAGAAATCTCAGTCACTCAATTGGCTTTATTTTTTAGTGATACAAAATTTAAATTATTCAAGCTGAAGCTATTAAATATTCATAGTGCTTCATATTATAAAGTTATTGATTAATGTCTTTGGTAAAGAACACTATTATCTCTGATTACATCAAGGTCATCCTGAGGAACAGGACCAAGGCACAAAGTTTTATATATGGAAATATGAGAAGCTAATACATAATTCATATTTAACAGATAACATAAAGGTTAACCCCTTGGAGAATTTGAAGATAATACTCATGTTCTTCTGACAATTCTTTATACTGGCAATTTGGAAAATGCCAGTGTTTTATTACTACCTATTCTTGTACTATGACATGAATTAATGCATACCTGCCTCACTATTCCTAGGGGAAAAAAAAAGAATGTGAATTATGTACAAGGGAGAGATTTTACAAAACTAAATGAGCCAAATGTGTTTCCTCTGTATACCCATTAAAAATATTCCGAGACTAGTCCCTTTAACTTTTAGAGAAAATTGGTCCTTCACTTTCATATTTTACCAAATATCTGTTAAATTTTCTAGGCCCACTGAAAGTCTGAAGATATTTGGGATCGGTTCATATTTTGGAATCATATACATACTGAGCATAAGTGAAATATTTCAACTTTAGCTTGGTCTAGGCATGTACTCTCAACTTTAAAAAAAATCATAAAACTTAATTCCAGTAAGTTTAAATGGCTAGTTTAAGGTTTTTACAGTGAACATATTGCCATTTCATGAAAAATGTTAGGACTTTGTGTCATAATTTTTCTCATATATGCAACTGAAAACAATGTCAACTGTAAGATTTGGTAGAAGAATGAGATAATGCAAGTAAAAGCATTTGGCACATATTTCCCCACTCTATGAATAGTAGCTATTCTTTTTGTGGAGGAAATAAATCCAGGATCTTGGCCGCCAAAATTCCTTTCTCCTACTTCATTGCCCTATCACATTTAAGTCAATGAATCTGTCAGTGAGATTGGATTGTGGATAATTGTCTCTTAACCCCATATGTTGTTTTATCCGTCCACAATGCCATCTTAAAACAATGGAAGAGAGCCATGGTAATAGAATGGTTACCTCCCCCACCCCTTTGGGAACGCTTTCATTGATATTCCTGTATGATTTTAAATTATGGCTTAATTTCAAATATGCTACCAATGAAATTGCTCAGTCAAAAACCATGGAATCCTTTTTTTCCTCACACCCCAGACCTAGCCATCATCACATTCCATTGATAGCATCTTGAAAATACAATGACATTCTGGACACTTTTTGTTATTTCCATCCAGCTGTGATTGTTTATCATCTGACTTAATATAATTTCTTACAAACAAATGTCTTTGATACTGCATTAGTCATCCTTCAGTATATTCTCAAAATGGAAAATTGTATAATTAATTTAAAACATAAATCAGATTATGGCCCAGGGTGCCTGGGTGGCTCAGTTGTTTGAGTGACCAATTTCGGCTTAGGTCATGATCTCATGGTCCGTGAGTTAGAGCCAGCATTGGGCTCTTGCTGACAGCTTAGAGCCTGGAGCCTCCTTTGGATTCTGTGTCTCCCTTTCTCCCTGCCCCTCTCTCGCTCACATTTTCTCTCTCTCTCTCTCTCTTTCTCTAGCTCACTCAAAGAATAAATAAACATTAAAAAAATGAAAAAAAAAAAACAGATTATGGCCCTCTTTTCCATAAGAAAAATTCACTCATTGTAAAAGCCAGAAATTATACACATGTCTTATAGGTCCTATCATATGGACTCTCTAATTTCTATATGGAATTTTCCACTTGTTCTGGGTCATTCCTCATTTCAGTCTCAGATGCAACAATTTCTTTGTTATTATTAAGCATAACAGTAGATATGTTATGCTCCATATCTTCTTAATGTCTTTGGTCAGATGCTATCTTCCTGTGAGGCTTTCCATGGTCATTGTATTAAACTGTTGAAACTCTCTGTGGTCTGTAGACACTTGCCATGCTTATTATGTTTACCATAGCACTGGCTACCATCCAATACACCATACATTTTGCATTCACTGATTATATTGGGTCCTCACCAGAGTACTAGTTACATGAGGACAGAGGTTTCCACAGACTTTTCATGTTGTATTCCATAAGCCAAGAGTATTAACTGGAAATACACAGTTGTTTAAGCAATGAATCTGACATGGGTGATTCATGGATCAGAGAGGAGATTTAGTGTAGTAGTTTAAGAGTCATGAAATTTAGTCACATATGCATCTCATCTTAACCATTTACAATTATGTTACCCTAAACAAATTGTTTTTACTCTCCACTTTTTAGTCTCTACATAACTAATTCGTTGGAAGTATTGTCTGCCTCAGAGTACTGCCAAAGGTAATACTGAGATAATGTATAAATAATACTTAGCATCATTGTCAGTGAATAAATGATTTCTTTTTAGTAGGCTTCACATCCCTCACAGAGCCCAATGTGAGGCTTGAACTCCTGACTCTGAGATCAAGACCTGAAATGAGATCAAGAGTTGGACACTTAACTGACTGAGCCATCCAGGCGCTTCTAAATGATTTCTATTAAATTAAAAAAAAAATACAGGTTTTTTTGCTAGAAAGAGTGAAGATGGAATAAGAATACAGATCACAAAAAATTCTGGGAATAAATGAAGTCCAAGTCATATTCTTACAACCCTCTTTACCTAAGGAGTAAAATCTAGGTGTGGGATAGAGCTCTTCCCTTTTCTTCATCTCCCTTCTTGAGAACTCATGGTGTTTAGTACTAACTTTTTTTTTAATGTTTATTTTTGAGAGAGAGAGCATGCACGCAGGGGAGATGCAGACAGAGAGCGGTGCAGAGAATCTGAAGTGGGCTCCATGCTGACAGCAGAGCCTGATGTGGGCTTGAACCCACAAATCGTGAGATCACGACCTGAGTCGAAGTCAGACACTTAATCGACTGAGCTTCCCAGGCACCCCTAGTAACTAGCTTTTCTTAACCAAAGGATTTAAATTTATCACAACATTGTTCTCCAAGCTCAAGTGTCTGAAATGAGTTCTTACCATGTGTTTTACTTCCACCATTATCACCCCAATATATTATGAACTGAAGCCAGAAAATTTTGTTAAAGCCATACATGAAAAATACCGTCTCATTCCAGCCTGTTTCACTGGCCTTGCTACAGGAGATATTCGCAGAAAATATGTGAATAAATGAGTTATCCACATATACTATCTCAGTGTGTGTTTTAGATAACTGCTCATCATGATGCAGAATGCACCTACTTAGGACCTTCCAGTGAGGGATTATTTCCTTTAAACTGGGTACAAGGATAGATCCAACAACTTTTGTATATGGTCCCATTTCCAGGAGATGGTTTTCTTGACACTAAACTACAGAGAGTACTTATCTGAGAGAATAGAACCCTTTTCTTGATTTCTGCCACACATTGTACTTTATCACTTCTATTTTGTCTAAAAATCTCCCCCTTCTGTACTATCAAAAAAACAACAACAAAACGGATTAAAGACTTATTTACTTTTTTTTTTTAATTTTTTTTCAACGTTTATTTATTTTTGGGACAGAGAGAGACAGAGCATGAACGGGGGTGGGGCAGAGAGAGAGGGAGACACAGAATCGGAAACCGGCTCCAGGCTCCGAGCCATCAGGCCAGAGCCTGACGCGGGGCTCGAACTCACGGACCGCGAGATCGTGACCTGGCTGAAGTCGGACGCCCAACTGACTACGCCACCCAGGCGCCCCAAGACTTATTTACTTTTAAATCACAAAGAAAAAAACAGGCTAGGAATCACTGAAGGACTTTAGAGGGATGTCCAAAACATCAGAGCTAAGCTTACTACCAACAGCTTTTATTCTTACTATATTCTGCATATCAGAGATACATGGGATCTAACCCAAGTCTGTTATTTATTTTGTCATTTTCTATTCTTATAAATGTCATAAAGAAAAAAAAAGCCCTCATGTATCAATCACTCAGCTAGAAATAAAATAGTATCAGTTCATTTGGACGCACCACGGGAACTTTTATCAAATCCCCTTCTCTACACATAGATGAAACAATGACTCTAAATGTGGTAAGTAATGTATTCCTGTTGTTTACAATTTTACCATATGTTAAAGTATCTACACATACAACTGACAATAATCATGTTCTTAAAAGTTTAAAAAGTCCATCCACATCTTGTTTTGTTTTGCTCCATGTTCCATTAGTGAGATTCATCCATGTTGACACATAAGTCTTACCCACCACTTTAAATTCTGTGTAGCATTGCATTGCATGAAAATATCACAATACAGTTACCCATTGTTCAATATATTGTCATTTAGCTTTCTTCATTTTTCCCATTGCAAAAAATAACTGCTATAAGCATATATATATATATATATATATATACACATATATATATATATATATATACACACACACACACATATATATGTATATACACATATATATATGTGTATACTTCAGAACTTCTTTCCATTGTGAACTTAGGCAACTATAACAAAGTACCATAGACTGAGTGGCTTATAAACACCAGAGTTTTATTGCTCAAAGTTCTAGAGGCTAGAAGTCTGAGATCAAGGTGCCAGTATGGTTGGGTTTTGGTGAGCATCCTCTTCCAGGTTACAAACTGTCAACTTTGTGTATACACATGTGGCTGGGCACAGAGAGATCTCTTTGGAGACTCTTTCATAAGGATAGTGACCCCATTCCTAATCACATAATCACTTCCCGAAGCCCCACTTCCTAACACCATCAATCTTGAGAGTCAAGATGTCAACATAGGTATTTTGAGAGGGCATAAACACTCACTCCACGCAGATATACACTTAGGACTGTAACTGCAACATCATTGGGTGTTTTGGATGCTTCTTATCCCGTGGCAAATCTCCTCAGCTTCAACCTCTTTTTCCAGTCATCATCGTCCGTATGTACCAGTGTTACATAGACTTTGTTCAGCTTCGTAAAAATGCAACTGATAGTATATGTCCCAGGACCCAGTAAGACTTCCATCTCTGCCTTAGAACCTCTCAAACAATGCTGATGGGAGTCCTGGAAAAATCTTGTCTGGTACTCACATATGCACCATTCATACATACAGGTGAGTTAACACCATGGGCCAATGCTTGAATAATGGAACCCCTAAAGCAGTGAATGATCCTGGAGTGTCCAATGACCTAACTTGATAGTATGTTCTAGATTTGACTTTCTTTTTCCCTGGTACATTCATCCTGTTCCTCCACGATCACATTCCCAAATGAACCACTCATGCAGTCGGCTCTGGGCAGAATGGCAGGGGTGATCCCAGGATCACATGGCATATGTACATTTTTTTTCTCTAAACTAATTGTACTGATTTACACTCTTGCCGGCAGTTTATAAAATCCTTCCTGGCAGCTGAGATGTGGGAACGTGACCCTCACATGTATCTGATGTGGGCATGTGACCCTCACATGACCCTAGCTGATATCTCTTCTCTGAACATCAACACATTTATAGCTGCCTTGAATGTCAAATAGGTGTCTCAAACTCAACAAGTAAAACAGAATTCTTGATCTGTATTGTCTCAATTCTGCTTCTACCCCAGTGATTTTCCACTTTTAACTTGTGCCATCATTAATCCATTTTCTCAGCCTCCAAAATGGAGTCATCAGCAGCTCTTTTTAAACAATTTTTTTTCAAGTTTTATTTTTGTTTTTTTTGTTTTTTTTTCAATATATGAAATTTATTGTCAAATTAGTTTCCATACAACACCCAGTGCTCATCCCAAAAGGTGCCCTCCTCAATACCCATCACCCATCCTTCACTCCCTCCCACCCCCATCAACCCTCAGTTTGTTCTCAGTTTTTAAGAGTCTCTTATGCTTTGGCTCTCTCCCACTCTAACCTCTTTTTTTTTTCCTTCCCCTCCCCCATGGGTTTCTGTTAAGTTTCTTAGGATCCACATAAGAGTGAAACCATATGGTATCTGTCTTTCTCTGTATGGCTTATTTCACTTAGCATCACACTCTCCAGTTCCATCCACGTTGCTACAAAAGGCCATATTTCATTCTTTCTCATTGCCACGTAGTAGTCCATTGTGTATATAAACCACAATTTCTTTATCCATTCATCAGTTGATGGACATTTAGGCTCTTTCCACAATTTGGCTATTGTTGAGAGTGCTGCTATAAACATTGGGGTACAAGTGCCCCTATGCATCAGTACTCCTGTATCCCTTGGGTAAATTCCTAGCAGTGCTATTGCTGGGTCATAGGGTAGGTCTATTTTTAATTTTCTGAGGAACCTCCACACTGCTTTCCAGAGCGGCTGCACCAGTTTGCATTCCCACCAACAGTGCAAGAGGGTTCCCGTTTCTCCACATCCTCTCCAGCATCTATAGTCTCCTGATTTGTTCATTTTGGCCACTCTGACTGGCGTGAGGTGATATCTGAGTGTAGTTTTGATTTGTATTTCCCTGATAAGGAGCGACGTTGAACATCTTTTCATGTGCCTGTTGGCCATCCGGATGTCTTCTTTAGAGAAGTGTCTATTCATGTTTTCTGCCCATTTCTTCACTGGGTTATTTGTTTTTCGGGTGTGGAGTTTGGTGAGCTCTTTATAGATTTTGGATACTAGCCCTTTGTCCGATATGTCATTTGCAAATATCTTTTCCCATTCCGTTGGTTGCTTTTAGTTTTGTTGGTTGTTTCCTTTGCTGTGCAGGAGCTTTTTATCTTCATAAGGTCCCAGTAATTCATTTTTGCTTTTAATTCCCTTGCCTTTGGGGATGTGTCGAGTAAGAGATTGCTACGGCTGAGGTCAGAGAGGTCTTTTCCTGCTTTCTCCTCTAGGGTTTTGATGGTTTCCTGTCTCACATTCAGGTCCTTTATCCATTTTGAATTTATTTTTGTGAATGGTGTGAGAAAGTGGTCTAGTTTCAACCTTCTGTATGTCGCTGTCCAGTTCTCCCAGCACCATTTGTTAAAGAGACTGTCTTTTTTCCATTGGATGTTCTTTCCTGCTTTGTCAAAGATGAGTTGGCCATACATTTGTGGGTCTAGTTCTGGGGTTTCTATTCTATTCCATTGGTCTATGTGTCTGTTTTTGTGCCAATACCATGCTGTCTTGATGATTACAGCTTTGTAGTAGAGGCTAAAGTCTGGGATTGTGATGCCTCCTGCATTGGTCTTCTTCTTCAAAATTACTTTGGCTATGCGGGGCCTTTTGTGTTTCCATATGAATTTTAGAATTGCTTGTTCTAGCTTCGAGAAGAATGCTGGTGCAATTTTGATTGGGATTGCATTGAATGTGTAGATAGCTTTGGGTAGTATTGACATTTTGACAATATTTATTCTTCCAACCCATGAGCATGGAATGTTTTTCCATTTCTTTATATCTTCTTCAATTACCTTCATAAGCTTTCTATTGTTTTCAGTATACAGATCTTTTACATCTTTGGTTAGATTTATTCCTAGGTATTTTATGCTTCTTGGTGCAATTGTGAATGGGATCAGTTTCTTTATTTGTCTTTCTGTTGCTTCATTGTTAGTGTATAAGAATGCAACTGATTACTGTACATTGATTTTGTATCCTGCAACTTTGCTGAATTCATGTATCAGTTCTAGCAGACTTTTGGTGGAGTCTATCGGATTGTCCATGTATAATATCATGTCATCTGCAAAAAGTGAAAGCTTGACCTCATCTTTGCCAATTTGGATGCCTTTGATTTCCTTTTGTTGTCTGATTGCTGATGCTAGAACTTCCAACACTATGTTAAACAATAGCGGTGAGAGTGGGCATCCCTGTCGTGTTCCTGATCTCAGGGAAAAAGTTCTCAGTTTTTCCCCATTGAGGATGATGTTAGCTGTGGGCTTTTCATAAGTGGCTTTTATGATGTATAAATATGTTCCTTCTATCCCGACTTTCTCAAGAGTTTTTATTAAGAAAGGGTGCTGGATTTTGTCAAAGGCCTTTTCTGCATCGATTGACAGGATCATATGCTTCTTCCCTTTTCTTTTATTAATGTGATGTATCGCGTTGATTGATTTGCGAATGTTGAACCAGCCCTGCATCCCAGGAATGAATCCCACTTGATCATGGTGAATAATTCTTTTTATATGTTGTTGAATTCGATTTGCTAGTATCTTATTGAGAATTTTTGCATCCATATTCATCAGGGATATTGGCCTGTAGTTCTCTTTTTTTACTGGGTCTCTGTCTGGTTTAGGAATCAAAGTAATACTGGCTTCATAGAATGAATCTGGAAGTTTTCCTTCCCTTTCTATTTCTTGGAATAGCTTGAGAAGGATAGGTATTATCTCTGCTTTAAACGTCTGGTAGAACTCCCCTCGGAAGCCATCTGGTCCTGGACTCTTATTTGTTGGGAGATTTTTGATAACTGATTCAATTTCTTCACTGGTTATGGGTCTGTTCAAGCTTTCTATTTCCTCCTGATTGAGTTTTGGAAGAGAGTGGGTGTTTAGGAATTTGTCCATTTCTTCCAGGTTGTCCAATTTGTTGGCATATAATTTTTCATAGTATTCCCTGATAATTGTTTGTATCTCTGAGGGATTGGTTGTAATAATTCCATTTTTATTCATGATTTTATCTATTTGGGTCATCTCCCTTTTCTTTTTGAGAAGCCTGGCTAGAGGTTTGTCGATTTTGTTTATTTTTTCAAAAAACCAACTCTTGGTTTCGTTGATCTGCTCTACAGTTTTTTTAGATTCTATATTGTTTATTTCTGCTCTGATCTTTATTATTTCTCTTCTTCTGCTGGGTTTAGGTTGCCTTTGCTATTCTGCTTCTATTTCCTTTAGGTGTGCTGTTAGATTTTGTATTTGGGATTTTTCTTGTTTCTTGAGATAGGCCTGGATTGCAATGTATTTTCCTCTCAGGACTGCCTTCGCTGCGTCCCAAAGCGTTTGGATTGTTGTATTTTCATTTTCGTTTGTTTCCATATATCTTTTAATTTCTTCTCTAATTGCCTGGTTGACCCACTCATTCTTTAGTAAGGTGTTCTTTAACCTCCATGCTTTTGGATGTTTTCCAGGCTTTTTCCTCAAGTTTTATTTATTTTTGAGAGAGACAGACAGACAGACAGAATGCGAGCGAGCGGGGGGAGGGGCAGAGAGAGAGGGAAACACAAAATCCAAAGCAGGCTCCAGGCTCTGAGCTGTCACCACAGAGCCCGATGCAGGGCTCAAACCCAGGAACTATGAGATCATGATCTGAGCTGAAGTCTGACACTTAATCAACTGAGCCACCCAGGTGCCCCTATCAGCTTTTAAATGCACCACCCCGATTGGAAAACTAGTTCCATTTCACCATGAAACAGATTGAAAATCTGACTGTCACCTCTCTCTCTTTTAAAAATTTTAATGTTTATTTATTTTTGAGAGAAAGAGAGAGACAGAGAGAGACAGAAAGAGACAGAGCACAAGCGGGGGGGAGGGGCAGAGAAGAGAGGGAGACACAGAATCTGAGCAGACGCCAGGCTCCAAGCTGTCAGCACAGAGCCCGACATGGGGCTTGAACCCACCAACCGCGAGACCATGTCCTGTGGTGAAGTCAGACACTTAACCACCCAGGCGCCCCACTGACTGTCATGTCTTGTGTGATCTACTAACATACCTTCTTAATGCATTTGTCTGCTGCCACTCTTCATCCTTTCTTTAATCTCTTCTCCAGGTAACAGCCAAAGTCATCTTTTACAGCATAGCTCAGATCATAGCAGTCTCCTTCCTCCCAGGTGTTTCTGCCACACTTTTATAAAAGCCAAAGATCTAATCTGGCCCCTGGTTACTCCGCTGGCCTTGTCTCTCACCACCTTCTGCCTTGATTGCTCTGCCCTGTATCCCCATCTTGCTTCCCTTGACACAGACCTTTTATCCGCAGTGCTTCATTTGTGAGAAATACAATGCTACGTGATATTTCTTCTTTAGGGTGCCTTCCACATCAACCAGGCAATATTTTAGTATCATTGCAACATGATTTGACTATGCAACAATTATCACTGACCTGCTATCGTATCATACACGTCTAACTTATTTTTCCAATTCTTATTGTCTAACAGCAAACCTTCAGGGAGAATCAAGGTGCTTTGTTAATACTGGTTAAGAGTGTTGGCCCAGGCCTAGCACAAGACCAGGAACATGCCTGAAACCCAATTAATGGCTGTGAGAGGACTGAGTGAAAACAAACTGTAATCTTGGGATCCATGCTTGTGGTGACAACGAATGATACTGTAAATGCCAGGCCAACAACTCCCACTAGGTTGGCCTAGTTACTCTGTAAGGTGGGCAGGGCAGGTTGGGGGGGTGGTGCGCGGTGAAGTAGTGAGGCAGCAGCAACAGTGTTACTTTAACTTGTTAGCATATTAGGGAGAATCCTTGGCAAATGTTGCCATCTCCCTTAAAAGTGGGTGAAAATGAAAGGTGTTAATAAAAAATAGTTTCCGCGGCACTTGGACGGCCCAGTCCGTTGGGCGGCTGACTCACGATTTCCACTCAGGTCATGATCTCACGGTGGTGGGATCGAGCCCCACTCTCGGCTCTGCACTGAGTGTGGAGCCTGCCTGGGATTCTCTTTCTCTCTCTCTCTCTCTCCCTCTCTCTCTCTCTGCACCTCCCCGGTTCATGCTTGCATGCTCTCTCTCTTTCAAAAAATATTTTCTGCAGTTTTATTATTAAAATAAAATTTCCATTTGGCTTCTAACAATCAGAAATAAGGCAGACAGCGAGTAGAAGGTTTGTGAGTGGGATAGCTCCAGCGACTCCCCCAGCTCCAGAGGGTCAGACTTAGAGGGAGTCTGGATCTGCCAAGACCAGAAGGGGGCAGGACGATGCCCCACAGGAAGCAGTGAAGGACGTGCAACATGATGGGAAACAGATACCCCCTTACAGGAAGGCTGGATAAGCGAAGGGCGCAGCGCCTCCAGGGGACCAGGCATGCCTGTTGTCTGTGTGGAAGGACCTGCCCACAGAGGGGGGAAGCCCCGAGAGGGCAGCCCATAGGATCCTGCAGGCCCCGCAGAAGGCGGGAGCAGCCAAAGCTGGAGAATGAGGACACTCTCGAAATACAAGCCCATGCACTCATCACTTGCTACGGTAGCTAAGTTCTCTGCTACGGGTGCAAACAAATGTGGCGTGTTTTATGCCCAAAAGCAAGAATCAATGTGCATGGTGCCAAGGAAACCTTCACATTAGTTTACATTAGTTTAATAAAAAATAAAATCCATGTTAAAATCATCAGGCACATACATATATCCTCACACCGTTGTGGGAAATGGTGAGATATATTGTACTTATTGGGAAATAATAAAATCTGTCGTGTAATATTTGCATCGTAAGTCATTTATAAATGGCGACGTTAGTTTATTTTCTAAATGCCTCAATCCGTTTCTATTTTACTACTACTGAAAACTCAATTTCCAGAATAGAAAATCATCGTCAGTTCCATCAGTGGCACCCGAAATCTTGAACACAGGTGCGACCACTGCAACTGACTTTTAATTACCAAAAATGTATGTTCATTATCAATGAAACTATACTTGGTAGGAAATTTGTGATAAAATGAATGGAACCAGTGATAAATAGTATAAGCCATTGTTGCTTGTCCTATTAAATATTAAATTTAAATATATGGATTACACATTTAAAATATTCACTTATTGTGTGCAATAAAGTGAATTCTATGGATAAATATAGGTATATTTAAATTTAGGAAAGTGCTTCAATATTTAGCTATTAATAAAAATGGACATCTGTTGGGTTGTCCGGGTGGCTCAGTGGGTTAAGCATCCGACTCATGATCTCAGTTCAGGTCTTGATCTTGGGGTTGTGAGTTTGGGTCCTGCACTGGGCTGGATGCTGGGCATGAAGTCTACTTAAAAAAAAAAAAGGACATTCATTGACTTTATCCTTTTTAATTGCCTTTTATCTTTTCATTTTAAGTTTATGAATCTTTTGATATCTTTTTGTATACGCAAAAGAGTTTTCCTCATTTATTCAATTTATATTTGAATCACATTTGTATCAGACCAAATGGCTGATACTATATATAGCTCATAGTTTAGATAGTAAGTACTCAATGCAGTTTTTTTTTAAGAACACATGAACTAATTATAAAAGCAGAATGTAATGAGCCATACAAAGCAATTATCACCATATTTTATCAGTTTGGCAAACATTAAAATGTCTGACAATACTAGATAATGGTGATGTGGAATATCATTCATATGAATCAATGCGACCATTTTATTTAATAGTCAAGGCTAAAGATTACAAGCTCTTCAAGTGAGAATTTTACTCCTGGGTATACATCTGAATGCATGGATAATAATACCATAATGAAAGGCTAATAATGATAAAATTTCAGAAAGTAGCTATTAACAACAAAATTGATATCTGAAGACGGTTCACGCAATGGGATATAATATACACCAACAAAAAATGTAAAAACTATAAAACACAATAGAAAACAAAACTAAAACATGTTTCTGTATGGAAACAGATAATACAATTATAAACAACTGTAAGAAAAAAAAATTACGAAATTTGGGACAGAAGTGACATCAAGGGAGTACAGGAGACCTGTGGCTGGGGAACAACACTAGAGTTTGCTAAGGGTACCATTAACGGTCTATTTGTTGTTGTGTAACAAGGGCATGAATTTTTCCTACATCATTTAGTTCAACTTAAGCTTGTTGAAAAACTCAATCTATTCAAGAGATAGTGAAACCAAAATTCACATATTAGTGTCCTGAAGAAGTTATGTAATTTTAAATCACTATTGAAATCCAATCTAGGTCTGAAGGTTTGATTGATATGTCCCTTAAGGAATACCAGTCCATCTTCCATCTCACTAAAAAAGTTGTTCTCTCCTCAGAAAATGCTTCATATTAAATGTAATTTGTGCAACTATACCTTTTACAAATATTTTATATTGTGTTATATTTATTATGGTCCTGGTAAGAGGCAGACAGCAAAATCACCTTAGGTCACAAAAGGGAATTTAACAAGTAGACATTTTACACAGTTTTGAACAGGAGTAAGGAGACAGACAAAGGATGATGAGGCTCCCAACAATGGGCCTTGGAAGGAAGCCTCCCTAGACCTGAGAGAAAATGGCATTAGGAAAGCCCAGAGAAAGATGAAAGTCATTGAGGTGAACAGGAGGAAGAAAATGTTATTTATGAAAGAATGCAGTGAATAGAAGATTTGTGGACTTGGAGTAGAAATATGTAAAATAAATACCTCAGTTTCTCTCTCATTCCCTCCCACCCCTAACAAAACCCTGTCAGAAGAGTGATGGCAAGATAAACTGGGCAATCCAAACTCAGTCTATCAGGACTGAAAATGGATCAGCTGGAAACAGAGCTCATGGGTCTGTTAATGTATAATACATCAGTTATAAGAGTTAATATGGTGTTTCTCAAATAATAAGTGTTGAATAATATTCTTTGGACCTACCAAAACTCTACGTATTTCATACATTGTAGCTTATTTCCTAAGTTGTTCACAATATAAATGTTTTGAAAGATTTTGAGACCTTTCCATAGATGTCTAAAATTATTAATACTTGCTTTTCCTGGGGCCATTATTTGCCCATTTATTTTTTCTAGTTAATAGTTTTTACACCCCGTGTCCATCCATAAGATGAACCGTTTCGTTGCCACATCTTTTAAAGGCTAATGAACCATTCTTGGGAATAACAATTTCCAAGAAACTAGTTCTCCTCAGGTAACTGGCACTGAAAAACACCACCAGAGAATGATAAACTGCCAAGAACCACTCACTGATTCTTAAAACTTTATGGAAATAGTCCATGACTTAATTGAGATTGAGAACTGTCTGGCATTTACAAAACATGCATCACTTAGTGGAGGGTTAATGTTTATTTATTCCAGGCTTCCATAAGACTCCTCGGTTGTTTCCTCAGTAAAACAGTACACCTCGTTTTACCAGATCTCCTAGATTTGCTTTGGAGACACTTGGGAGGATGTGTGTGCTCTGATGTTCACCTTATCCCTACCCTTTATGCAGTCTTATGGCGATGAAGTGAAGATAGAGATAAAGATCAAAAACAATATATACACAGAATGAAAAATTGTATGCGTTTGTTTGTGGAGCTTATTCTTGTGTTATCAAAGACATTAAATCATTTTGTCAGGCTTTTCTTTTTTATGAAAAATGGAAGCACAGAAAACTCTTGGATTTTATTCATCCTCTTTTTTCTCAAAATACATAGTATGGAGTTGAAAAATATAAATTCTAATATAAGTTGAGTTATTTTTTTTTCATGAGTACTGATGCACCATATATGGTTGAGATTATTCATTTTACATGTTGTTCTCTATCTTCTCCTATTCAAGATAGCATTATATTCTTTGGGGGGGTTAATTTTATTTTTTATATTTTAAAATTTACATCCAAATTAGTTAGCATATAGTTATTATGCTATAATATATGCATAAATATGCATATATATGCATTGTTGAGAAAAATGATTTCATGAGTAGATTCCTTAATGCCCCTTACCCATTATATACTTGATTCAAGAGATTATACTGTAGACGGTCAGAGTTCACTATGAGGGTTTTGAAACAGAGTCAAAGTAATAAATGTTAAATGGTTTGTTGAAATGTTGTGCTATATGTCTTCAAAGGCTTTTTCAGATTATGGTTTCATTGAACTGAAAGAGGGCTCTGAATTGTACTGTTGATGGAAATTTCCTTATATGACCAGTTAGAATTATGAAATATCCTAACAGCTAATGTCATAGTTTTTGTATTGTTATTTTGGTTAACATTTTATAAAATATCAATAAATATTCATAAATCTACATTGGAATACTTCATAATTAAAATCTAAACTATTACCTATCTTGAGATTCTATGAATAAAAAATGTGAGCTCATACATAAGAATTAATTTGGCTAACACTTTTCCATCTTATGTGAAATTAAACCTACTGCTTTCTGGAAGGAATAAAATATTAAGAAAAAGAGATTTACTTTATTGTAGAAATTAAATTTGAATATCATAAATTCAAGATAGAAACTTAACCATATGACTTTCTCTTTACCATGATTCATTTTTGTAGGATTCTCACTCTGTATTCTTGTAGAAGACCAACTTCAGTTTTTACAGTTCTTCTGCACATGGTGTTAAACAGTTAGTCTGATGCCTGTCAGCCTAGTCCCTGTTCTCATTGGAACCCTTGGCCATTGCATGTCCATACTTCTTAGTGCTTTCCCAAATGCTATGTATTTTTTTTATATTCAGGTATGATCTTACCTTTTGCAGCTTGTCCCCTTTTCAGTTCCCTCATCTTTAAAGATGATAGAGATTTCAGTTTCAAGCTTGAATCTAATTTTTGATATCCCCAATTGCACACATTTCTTAATTAAATTTAATATGAAGGTGCAATCTAGAAGAAATGCCAGAAGTCCTATCGATCAATAGCTTCAGTTTACCAATGAAGAAACTAAAAGAAAAAAAAATTCCAATGTTAACTGTGAGTTAGCATATAAACTCTATTAGAGAGAACTCCTGATTACAGTGTATTATGTTTTGTCCTATAAGGTTTTGAGCAGTTTGATTTAAAAAAGATGGACAGCAAAATCTTTAACACTTATTTCATATTAAACATTTTTTTGGTGAAAATCATAATAATATAGAGTTGTTTAAGGAACAGAATAATTAAAAGTAATATTAAAAATCTTCAAACCGTACTAACTGCCTTTCCATACATTTGATTTTAATCACTCTTTATAGGAGAAAGTCTACTTCTATCAAGATAACTAGAAATTGGAAGGAAACTAACACATTGAATGATTGAGTAACTTGAAAGAATTATAAATATACTTACAAGTCTAAAATCTGTAAGGAATCTTGAGAGAATTAGAATCAATTTATATTTCCAAATTTGAGTCAAAGTTAACTATGATGGATCTATTATAACATGATGACTAATGTTTGAAGAATGTGTGTGCACTTTTAATTTTGATTTCTCTTTCTGTGTCATGAACCAAAATATTAAGAGGTTATACTATAATTATGCTTAAAACCTTATTGGTATTTGTAAATAAATTACAGGATAAGTCATAATAGGAAGCCAAATAATACTTAGCTGCTGAATATAAACAAAATATAGAGTGGCATAACTCTTGCAAGCACAAAAGTGGTAAAAACAGCAAGATTTAGAGGCTCTAGTACAAAAGAGATATATAGTACCAACTGCAGTAATCTCAAATATTTATATCCCGAAATGTGCAGACTTGATCTTATTTTTCAGTCAGTGTGTTCTCTATGGAAGATGAACATGCCCACGACAATGGAGTATGATTTAGAAAACTAGATCCTGCTCAGAGGAATATAAAATGTGATTATACACCGTACTTCTGTGCAAGATTTTAAACAGAATTTAATAAATCATTCTGAAACTTAGATATATTTGTGGAACAATGACATCACTTTTAAATTATGCGTGGTTTGTAAATGCACAAAATTAATAATGTCTTTTGTGTACATGTATTACTTTGAAAAGAAACTACTAAGAACTATATTATCAGACCAAACAGTCTTTGAAAATTTGTGTGCTACAGGGCAATTTGTCACTTCATTTTAATGGAATGTTCCATACTGAAAATGTCTAACTGCTCAGAAGAGGAATAGAGCGTAAATTTATTATCTGAGAAAAGAAAATTAATTGACACAGGCCAAAAATGTAATGGAATTAGACCCAGGTGGAATAACTGAGAACTTCAAGAACTGTATCTGGGCTCTATAAAATGATAAAATTACATGCAGAAAAATTGAAATATGTCATTTTTGAACAAAGCTCAGGATTTCTCAAAGGAATGGCGTATAAATTAATTAAGGCTTCTTTGTCTCTAAGACCTTGTAGTCTTAGGAAAGAAAAGAACCTAGCTCTTAGGGTACAAAACATATATTGTGTTGATTTCTTTATTGTTATTATTGTTTTAAGTAAATACTTCCCCTTATGGAGAGAATTGGCCATTACTGAGGTAGAGTTTAATAAAAATATTTAAATACGAGGGCAAAATGTAAACAATTTTTTCAGTCTAAAATAATTTATGGAACATCTCTTTGGTAGGTCATGTGCAAAGAACTGGGGGTAGAGACATTTATTCAACATGGAAAATTTGATGAGACTGGTTATCAGAAAAGTAATTCGATAGAAAAATTAGATAATTTCCAATAGCTCCATTTGCTGTGGAAATGGTAAAAAAAAAAAAAAAAAAAAAAAAAACAGTAAAAGAAAAAAAAAAGAAACAGTAATGGCAAAGCCATGGTGATGGTGTGGTAATGAGTTTGGCAGGTTTTGGTAAGCAGAATATAGTCCAACGTGGCTGAAACACAGTGAGAGTCAGAGAAATGTGGTATAGATCATGTTTTAGAGGATCATGCAGTATTTTTAACCACAGTATTACTTATACAAATATAGGTTGAATTTTAACTCTAAAATAGTGTCTATATTGGATAAATTAGATTAGTGATTTGAAAAGAAATATCTCATTCTATCTATAATTTCTATTGTGTTTTCTGCTAATAATAACTTGTACATCTGTGACTTTTAATTTGACCATTTCTGAAATTATGTCTCTGAATACTGAAAAGAGTTCATCTTTACTGAGCCACAATTACCTCCTCCAGACAAACATAGAGCCTTATGACTTCTAGCATTATTTTATTTTCTAAGTTATATAGTGTAGTGGTATTTAGCACACTGAATAGTAACATTGTTAGTATAAACATTAGCTTCTTTGGACTTCTTAAACAAGATGAAAATTTAAATTTGTAAATATAATTGATTCAAATAAAGATATTTGTTCAATTTTGTTCAATTTTTAATTCACTCCAAAATGTAAAAACAATGGAAATAAAGCAGAATTATCTTGAAAACTATTAAATTATAGTATATCATGAGACTTTGTTTCTTCAAAATTAGTTTTATAAATATCTAGTTTATGGGTTAAAACAATGGCTAGTAATTAAATTTTTGTTTTATAGATTTAGGCATTTCAGTCAGATCCAAACTAGCTATCACTAAATAAAGAAAAGATTGATTTGTCTTCACCACAATATATGCTTTTCCCCTAGAGATCTGAAATATAAATTATGTCAAAGCTATTCTTTCTCTCTGTGGATTTAGCCATGCGATTTTAGTCACTACCATGGGAAAGTAGATTTCCAGAATATTCAGAGAATTTATGAAATTAGATAGAGGTGGCATGGGCTCTTAAACATGGTGAACATCTATAAGTAGTTGGCCAATTGGAGAATTAGGCTGGGAATGCTGGTTTACATTTACACGAATTCTGCACAATACAGAATTCTATCGACACTTGCATGGGTAATAATTATGGGCATCCGAGGGCAAAACTTAACCCATCAGTTCAGAGATTATCAGGATCCAAAACAGAATGAATTGTAGGTTAAAGATGGATCCAGAAATGGCTCAGCTAATGAGGAGCTATTGTTACTCCTTTCAAATATAGAATGATATGAACTCATACAATTTATGTTACTTGTAGTCACAAATTGAGAGAGCTAAAATCAGATTGGAAAACCTGGCCTTTGACTCCCAAAGACTTTCTTTTTCCCACTATATTCTTTTTAAATAATGAAAAATAAAGCACTGCTACTTTTACAAATCACTCTAAATATTCACCGTGCAAAGCTCTTTAATATATGCTTGCATACATATATACATATAGTAAATCTATTTCCAACTGGTGGTGTCTACCTCAGAAAGTTATTAATTACTGTTTCAAAATTTTTAATACAGGGAGTCCTTTTCAAATGATCTCTTTTTCCATTGTGAGTTTTGGTTGACCATGTCTTCCAAGGAATTTCCTCATTTCATATAGGTTACCAATATGGCAGACCGTAAAGTGTTGTTCATAATATTCTTCTATTATTCTTTGAATGTCTGCAGTATCAGTAGTGATAGACCCTCCTTTGCTTCCATTATTAATAATTTGTATCTTCTCTCTTCTTATTTTACCTGGCTGGAGGTTTATTAGTTTTTACCTTGTCAGAGAACTGACTTGATTGATTTTTCTTCTAATGACAGTCTTTTTTAAACGTCATTGATTTCTGCTCTAATTTGTAAATTATTTCTTCACTTTTGCTTACTTTGGTTTTAATGTGTTCTTCTATTTTTTCTTGAGGTGGAAGCTTAGGTTATTAATTTTAGGTGTTTTTTCTTTCAAATACGTGTGTTCATTCAATGCTATGCATTTCCCTGTAAGCCCTGCTTTCACTGAATCCCACAAATTGTAATAAGCTGTATTTTCATTTTCATTTAGTTCCAAATCTCTAAAAATTTCCTTAGAGATTTATTCTTTGACCTATGGATTACTTAGAAATGTAGTTTAATCTCCAAATATTTTTAAGCTTTCTACGTACATTCTGTTATTAATTTCTAGTTTAGTTCTGAGACCGGAAATCATACTTCTTGTGATTTTTGTTGATGTTGTTGTTGTTGTTGTTAAGGTATATTTTATGGCCAAGAATGTGGTCTATGTTGGTAAATGTTCCATGTGAGCTTGAAAAAATGTACATTATTTGTTGTTGGATGACTTATTCTATAAATGTCAATTAGGTCCAACTGATAGATCATGTCCTTCAGTTCAACTATGTCTTCACTGATTTTCTGCCTGCTGGATGTTTTAATTACTGATAAGAGTACTTTTGAAGTTTCTAACTGTAATAGTGGTTTCACCTATTTCTCCTTGCAGTTTTATCAGTTTTTGTCTTACATATTTTGATAGTCTATTGTTAGGCACATACACATTAAGAGTTGCTGTATCTTTTTTGAGAATGATCTTTTCATTGTTATGTAAACTCCTTTTGATCACTGACAATGTTCCTTGTTCTTGAGTCTGCTTTGTCTGAAATTAATATAATTACTCCGGTTTTCTTTTCATTAGTGTTGGCATGGCATCTCTTTTTCCATCCCTTTACTTTTAATCTATGTTCTGCCTTTATGTATAAGGTGGGTTTTTATAGACAACATATACTTGGATTTTGTTTTCTATCTACCCTATGGTCTCTGCCTTTTAATTGATGTATTTAGATCATTTAGATCACCAATGTTTAAGTTATCTTTTTTTTTCTTAGAGAGAGAGAATGTGCAAGTTGGGGAGAGGGGCAGAGAGAGAGAGAAAGAGAATCTCAAGCAGACTCCACATTCGGCATAGAGCCTGATAGGGCACTCGATCCCATGACCCTGGGATCATGACTTGAGCCAAAATCAAGAATCCAATGCTCAACTTAATGAGCCAACCCAGGCACCCATAAGTTATTGATATATTTAGAATAATATCTACTATTTTTGTTACTGTTCTCTTTATTTTTGTTTGGTCCAACTTTTTTCTCTTCCCTCATTTTTAACTGAGCATTTTACATAATTCCACTTTTTCTCCTATATTATATCAATTATACCTCTTCTATTTCTTTTGTCATTGTCTTGTGGCTGTCTTTGAGTTTAAAATATACCTCTTACTATTAAAGCAAGTACACTTAAAATAACAATATACCACTTCACAGGTATGCAAGTATCTTATAATGGTATTAGGGAATTTCTCCTTCCCATGAATAATTACATGGTGACATTCATTGTTCACTTTTCCATAAGTTATAATCATGGACTACATAGCTGCTGTGGTTATTTTGAGAAAGCTCTTATCTGTTCGATTAATTAAAAATAATAAAATATATTAGTTTATCTTTATTTATTCATTATGTAATCTTCTTCCCTTGTGTATGTAAATATGAGTGTCTGACCTATATCATTTTTCCTCTTCCTGAAGAATTTTTTTCCAATATTTCTTGCAAAGCAGATCTACTGATGAAAAGTACCTTTAATTTTTGTCGAAAAAAATTCTTTGTCCTTCAATTTTTTTAAGTGTATTTATTTACTCTTCGTCTTTGATTTTCTGCTGTTTGAATATGATATTCCGATATAGATACAGATATAGGTATACTTATAGGTATAGATGATACAGATTTGATGTTGGTGTAGATGTAGATGGAGATATAGATGATACACACACACACATTCTTTTTTGTGTTCTCTGAGTATCCTGAATCCATGGCTCGGTGCATATCATTAATTTTGGAAAATTCTCATTCATTATCGCTTCAAATATTTCTTCTTTTCTTCTTCTCTTGCTGGTATCTTATTACACATATATTACAACTTTTATAATTGTTCTACATTTCCAAGATATGTCCTTTGTATTTGTATGTCTTTGTATGTCCTTTGTATTTGCTTTTCCTCTTTGAATTTCAGTTTTGGAAAATGTATTGACATTTCTATAAAGCTCACGTATTCTTTCTTTGGTCATATTTCAGCAAATGTCTGAGCATACCAAAGGCACTTTACATTTCTTTTACAGTGAGTTTTATTTCTAGAATTTTTCTTTATTCTTTCTAGAGTTTTTCTCTGTTTACATTACTTTTCTATTCTTGTGTATTGTATATTTTTTTCATATTAATCATTTTTTCCTTTAAACTGCCAGTCTGATAATTCTTACCTTTCTGCCATATATAAATCTGGTTGTCATGCTTACTCTGATACTTCAAGTGTTTCTTTTTGTCTTTTAGTATGCCATGTAATTCTTGTTGTTATTGAAAGTGGGATATGATGTACTACATAAAGTGATCCGAGGTAAAAAGTCTTTAGTGTGAAGGTTTAGGATGATTTGGCTAGGAGTTAGGCTGAGTTTGTGGTTCGTTGTATCTGTAGGTGTCAGAGGGTAGCATTTTCCCGTGTCCTTGTTTGTATTTCCCCTATTCTCTTGTCTTTGGGTGTCCCTAGAGGCTCCATTTTTTAAAACTTCTTAACTGAAGTATAGTCTACATATATTAAATTAGTTTTAGATGTACAATGCCTAAACCTCTGAGACACACAGTTCTTTCTGTTGTATTTCTTGCTATTACATAGTACTCCTACTGATGTAGTAGCAAGGTGTGGGGGAAGGAAAAAATACTGCAGTCCTATTAGTGGGTCTGAGCCTGTGGCCCTGAGCTGTGACCTGCACAAATGTCTCACTTTCCCCTTCCCTTTCTTAGATAAGACAAGATGTCTAGAGGGGCAGAATTTAGTATTTCTCTTTCCCCATGTAGAAAGGTACAGTGGACTAGAGTTGGATATTTCTCCTCCCCTAGGTTGCTTAGGCTGTGGTAAAATAATTTCCTTTTAGAACAGGCTTTGTTAAGAAAAATGAAATATCCCATTTTTAAATGCTTTTTCAACAGTGGCTACTTTTCCTCTCCCCCTGATGGAACCACACAGGAACTTTTCTCCAATCTCCATTGTAAGAAACTGGAGGGCTGCCATAGGTAAAATTAACACGAGTTTGGAGTCCCCTAAGGCTGGGGGAACTAGAGTTTTTAACCGTCCAACTAATTCATATTGAAGCTCCAGCAATTTGTCAATTACAGTTTATGTTTTCCTCTCCCATCACTGGTTCCAGCTGAGATTTCAGTTGCTGACTTACTCTGATTCTCTGTATCCACATGTCTGTCTCTAGATAAAGTGGTTTTCAAGCTCCTGATGGATACAAGAAGAATGGCTAATTTTCAGTTCATTCAGCTTCTTCCTTTTGTTAGAATGAGAGTGACAAATTCTTTGCTTCTTACATGCTGGACTTGAAACCGGAAGTTTTACAATCTATAATGCTGGACCTAAACCTCTGAATTTCTGATTCATTTTGTCTATAATAAGACCCCAAAATTTGCATTTTTAACAAGTTCCAATGTAATGTGGATGATACTGATCTGGAACCACTTTTTTAAAATGACTCTTTTTCACCCATGTACATTTTGAGTAGATCCTTAAGAAAAAAATAGTAGTAAGCAAGTTTCTTGAGTTATCCTTCCTTCCATAAATCATTCTTCATTTTGCTACATAGAGAAATCCAAATGTATATCTCTGATCTGTATTTTAGCAAATCTTACTGTATTACGGTCTTTCTTCATTTAGTGTACTGAGCTTTTAGAACCTCAGTTGAACTTTCCAATCTGGAAACTTATGCCCTTAAGTTTTGGAGAAATTTGCCTAATTGTTTTTGTGATGATTTCCCTTGGTTCTTATTTTTGGTAATTTCTCCCTAGCCTTTTTTTGTTTGTGGTCGTATTTGCCATTCCCATATTTATTAATTTCTAACTTCCTTCTTTCTCATCTCATTATCATTGAGGTCTATTTCCACTAAGCTTTTCTTAACTTTATCTTCAATTAATTATTTATGTAATTAGCTTAGTTAATTATCTTTAATTAATTAAAGTTTAGCTGTCATACTTCCTTTTTCTCTCTCTTTGCATCTCTCTCTTAACATTTGCCCAATAATGCAGCCAGAGAAACTAAAATTATTAGAAGACTTATTTGATTTGGAACAGATTTTTTTATTTTTTATTTTTATTTTTTAAAATATTTTTTAGTGTTTATTTATTTTTGAGATAGAGAGAGACAGAACATGAACAGGGGAGAATCAGAGAGAGGGGGAGACACAGAATCTGAAGCAGGCTCCAGGCTCTGAGCTGTCAGCACAGAGCCTGATGCGGGGCTCAAAGTCACAGACCATGAGATCATAACCTGAGCTGAAGGACGCTCAACCAACTGAGCCACCCAGGCGCTCCAGGAATGGATTTTTTTTAAAGAGGAGGAGGAAAACCTATTATCAAATGAATTCTTAGAGGGTGTTACATTTTTAAGTCTTTTTAATTTTTTTCTTCTTTTATCTATCTATCTATCTATCTATCTATCTATCTATCTATCTATTTATGAGATAGAGAGGGTATGAGTGAGCAAGACAGAGAGAGAGAGAGAGAGAGAGAGAGAGAGAGAATCCCACACAAGCTCCTCACTGTCAGTACAGAGCCTGAAACAGGACTTGAGGTCACCCAAAGCATGGCTCAAGCTCATGAACCATGAGGTCATGATCTGAGCCGATATCAAAACTCAGATGCTTAACTGACTGAGCCACCCAGGCCAGGCGCCCCAAGGGTGTTACATCTTATACATGTGTAGAGAGAATAAAATTGTGATGAGCAAAGGAAGAAAAGACAGTTGGATGACATATCTTTGCTTTCTAAGCCCACTGTGGAATAATCAACTGGAACGTGTACTCTGGTTTCAAAAGGATAAATCGATATTTCGCATTTCTTTAAAGAATCAAATATTTTATCATTTCAAAATGTGAGAAGAAAATAATGCGTCTGTATTTCAAGGGAAGATGGGATAAGATAAATCTTGAGAAAGAGGTAAAACATAGAACTCAGAGGTATGTCTAACAATGTTAGACATGATGGAAACAAATGCAAAAAGAACAGAAAAAAGAACAGAAAGAAGAGAACAGAAAGAGGAGAACAGAAGAGAAAAAGAGAAAAAAAAATTTGAGAACTTAACAATGTCAGATATAATGGAAACAAATGTAAGCTAGAGATACTGACATATTTAGTTTACATCTAACTTGCCTGTAAGCCGTATTTATCCTAAGATTTGTATATGCATATGCCCATCTGAAAACAAAATGTGCATAATTGCATAAATATCCTTTTTTGAAGAACTGAGGGTTATCCTACAAAACAGTCCATAACAGGAGTAAACTGGAGGTTAACGAAATGTGATAGCAATACAGAGAAGAGATAATTTTGAGTTCAGAGTGGATTCTATCATTCAAGTTGTCCTTATGTGCTCATGCCTAGGACTAGGCTTAGATACTACAGGAAATGTGAGATTACCCATTCAGCAGTGAAAACACTGATGTGCTTGCTTATCCAAGTTAGCCAAATTTACCAAAGTACAGCTGGAAAGTTGGCTTAAATGTGCCAAGCAGTGCATATTCTAAGATGTTTTAACTTGGGACGTGGAAAAGCTTGAGTCTCTCTCTACAGTGGCTGGAGCCTGAACACACACATTTCAGAAGTGTCAGCAGGGATATTTCACTGCATGAAGAAAACATGGCTGCTGTGGAAAATAAGGAGGCCACGACCTACAGAAAATGTAAAACCTGAGACAAAGAGAAAGGTCTGATGACTTTTAGACTTTTGCTTCTTATTGTATTTGTAGCACCTTTATCTTTGCCCTTCTCCATGGCTTTACACCCTAACCTGCATGTGCATGACAAATGAATTGCCTTTTGTTTAGGCATGGGAGTTGTATTCTGTCTCTCACATCTAAGTTCTTTCTGACTACAATGAAATTGAAGCAAAATAAAAATATCAAGAAACAAAACCAGACTATGGCAATGCTAATAACATCGACTACAATGCTTGTAAAAGAAAATATTGATGACAATTTATATTCACTATCCTCCCCAAACCATCCACAATCTTGCAATTTACATTATCAGGCAACATCAACAGTGGCAATTCTATCTTGTGAGAAGTAACTACATTGGTAGAAGTAGTTTATTAGAAAAATATACTAAGAGTAGATTCTCTTGGGATAAACACTAGCATTGCAGAAACCAGAAATTCACATTGTGGATAGACTTGGGTGCTTGCTAATATTCACTAATTCATTGGGGAATAGTGGCAGCAGCCATATAACAATATTGGTGGTGAAGCGTCAATAATTAGGACTTGAAATCAGGAGAGAAAGTTTTCCAAAAACATGTTGTGGACATCCTTAGCAGCAGAAGAAAACAAAATGTTGCCTTTCAACTCATTATCAAGAGGACTATTTTAGAATTGCTATCATTACCCAATTGTCCCCCAGGATTTTGTGGCATAATAAATATGCCTTACAATGAGGTGGTTAGGAATATTTTAGGTAATAAATGTAAACTAACGATTCAAGTCTCAAGCAACGTAAGTGATTATTTGGAAATACATAAGCATTATGTAGGTGGAGATTCAAGATTGACAAAATAAAGTAGAATGAATTCTATGCAGGAAAACTAAAGGCGTATTTTCCTAAACTGAATCTTTAGGAAACAAAATATTTTCAAGTTGTGTATAATTCCTGGTACTTTGAATGAAACTTGTTAAATAATATTTTTGAAAATACATCCATTCTCAAAAATAATATCATTAATTATGCAGTTCTCTAGACATGATTTTCTGTGAGCTTAGTAAATAAATTTAAGGGTTCAACTATTTTTCTGTTCTTTTTAACACATAGAGAAAGAGTTGAATTTTCTGCAGTTATCAAAGTTTCTCCTTGATCAAAGTTACAAACTAGCCATGTGATTTATTACACTCAGTTAAAATTCTCTGGCATTTTATCTCAATGTAACTGACAGCCTGGAAGCCATATCATGTTTGTCTGGAAAGTGGGAAAAAATTTAAGTATCTTTTCGCTTTATAATTTTTATTGTTTATTTTGCAAGGTTATGAAAAATGCCCTTAAAAGGAAATGGCATATTGATTTTAATCTGCATATAGTATACTGTGACAGGAATAAACCAAAACTTAATTTCATGCCTTGTTATTGCAGACTGTTACAATACATTGTTTCATTCATTACATTTATATACAATGGAATACACACTTCTTCCGAAAAGACTGATAATGTTACACATGCCAATATACAATCGTCTCTAAGTTTTATTAAGTGAAAGAACACACAAAATACAAGATAATGTTATATTTTTATAAGAATATAACATTATATATGTTGGCATATGTGTGGAGAATATTTGGAAGGACAATTCAAAATCTTTGGATTCTGATTCATTTATTTCACTACATGGATATCAAGATGAGACATGATCAGTTATTAGAAATGCCATCATTTCTGCTGAGCTACGCAACATCTGTTGTGTATCACACATCCACATATGCATGATTCTGTTTCATTTTAAGTTGTGTATCAACTAGAAGTTTGTATTGTACTGTAGGCAGTCATTAGGAAATCAATTTAAATATACTTCAATGTTTTTGCCACAATAAGAACATATTATATTCTGTGGCTATTCTGCAATGTTAAGCATTTTACACTCTGTAATATTTTAAGATATGAGGGCTCCTTATTTCTAGAGTCTGTTGTCCTACCATCAACTTAGAAACCCTTTTCTCTGAGCTATTAGCACATCAAGAAAGTCCTAACTTTCTTGATAACTGTGAATTCCTATTTTTCACTTGCTTTCCAAATACATTACAAAATCTAGGCTTCTGTATTAATCTCCTTCGGTTACTATAATAAAATACCCATTGTCTGGATGGATTAAAAAACAGACATTTATTTCTCACCGTTCTGGAGGTTGAGAAGGCTAACATCAGGATGCCACTTTGGCTGGATTCTTGGTGAGAATCCTTCTTTGTGATTTGCAGATGATTGCCTTCTCACCGTGTCCTTGAATGATGGAGAGAGAGCTCTGATGTCTCTCTCTTCCTATAAAGACAGTATTCCTGTCATGGGGGTTCCATACTCAAAGCCTTATAGAAATTCCAAAGGCTCCACCTCCAATTATGATCACATTGGAGGTTATGGCTTCAACATCTGAATTTGTGAGAACACAAATAGACCACAATAGCCTCTGCTATTTCTTCAGCTAATATATTCCCAAATCGGAACTGGCAAATATCCTAGGTCATGCAGTCATTGCCAGTTTAAACTTAAACTAGTTTCTTTCTCGTCTCCCTTTTGCCTCCTGACATATAAAATCCTTGTCATCTTTGCTATTCTGCCACAGCCTCCTCTATCGTTTTTTGTTTCTTTTGTGTGTAGTTGAGATTTCCTAATTATTTGTTAGTGGGAGGATTAACTGAATACAAGTTATTCTAGCAAAGCAACATGTGGAAATTGTATTATGGTATGAATGTGCCTTTCCCTTGTTAATAATAAATTTGAAGTCTTTTTATGTACTTACTGGCCATATTGATTCCTTCTTTTATAAAATTGCACATCATCTTGATTATTCTTCTATCGGATTATCTTTTTTCTTATTGATTTGTAGGAGGTTTTTTTTCCTCTCTCTCTCTCTCTTTACTATGTGGTCTTCTCTTTACAAGCTTATTCTTTGGCTTATTTTTTAAGTTCACATGTTGCTATGTTTTGATAAACAGATGTTTTCTTAAATGTAGCCATTGCTACTTACCACAGTACTTTTATTGTTAAGCAATAGTTTGCTACACAAACATCAATATTTCCCTATATTGTCATCTAATTTTTAAATTTTTTTCCATACGGATATCCAAACCAGAAAGGAAAAAAAAACTGTATGCCTATAATTATATACATATATAATTATTTTCTACATGTATGTCTGCTTGTTTGTCATATCTTGAAAATATAATTCTTTCCCTACTACTCTGCAGTATTCTCTTCATTATAAACCACATTTTCATACATGTGTGGATCTGTTTTAGTGATAATCATTTTATTTCATTAGTTTATCCTTTATAGATTTATGTCTTATTATTTAATAAGTTATATCAGTGCTGTTCTTTTTATAGAGCATTTTGGCCATTCCTTGATTTTTATATATGTTTTAATTTATCTAATTATAAGAAGTATAATGTATTTTTACTGTTAAAAAATAAAGATGTCAATGATAACCACGTTATTTTTTTAATATTTGTTTATTTTTGAGAGAGAGACAGAGACAGAGACAGACGGAGGGGAAGAAAGAGAGGGAGTCACAGAATCTGAAGCAGGCTCCAGCCTCTGAGCTGTCAGCACAGAGTCCGATGTGGGGTTCAAACTCATGAAGCGGGAGATCATGACCTGAGTCAAAGTTAGATGCTTAACTGAGCCACCCAGGCACTCTGATTGACATCTTTAGAATATTGAGTTTTATAAAATGTGAACATCACATATATCTCAATTAATTATGATTTACTTAATAAGCATTAATATTTTAGTTTCCTTTGCAGAAGTCTTATATATTATTGTTTATGTTTATTGATAGGTCTTTGATATTTCCTGAAGTTATGGCAATAGTAACTTAAATTTTTTTCTACCTATTATTTTTGCTATTTAGAAATGTGATCTTTGAAAAAAAATAGTCAAGTTATGGGGAGCCTTGGTGGCTCCGTCGGTTGAGCCTCCGACTTCAGCTCGGGTCATGGTCTCATGGCTCAGAATTCAAGCCCCATGTCAGGCTCTGCGCTGACAGCTCAGAGCCTGGAGCCTGGTTCAGATTCTGTATCTCTCTCTCTCTCTCTCTCTGCCTCTCCCCTGCTCTCTGTCTCTCTCTCTCGAAATAAATAAACATTAAAAAAAATTAGTCAAGTTTACTAAGGTATTGTTTATAGACAGTAAATTTCACCTTTTAGAGTATGGTTATGCAAATGTACATACATGAAACTGCCAGAAAAATTGAAATAAGAATATTTCCATCACCTCTAGAAAAATTACTTATGCCAGTTGCACTGCATTCTACCCCCTTCCCACTCTGTGACAACCACTGTTCTTATTTCTGTCTCTATACATTTTTTCCCAGAATGTCATATAAATGACATAGATGAATCTTGAAATAATTATGTTGAGTTTTTAAAATTTTTTTTTCTTAATTTTTTTATTTATTTTTGAGACAGAGAGAGACAGAGCATGAGCAGGGAAGGGGCAGAGAGAGAGGGAGACACAGAACCGGAAGCAGGCTCCAGGCTCTGAGCCATCAGCGCAGAGACCAATGCAGGGCTCTAACTCACAGACTGTGAGATCATGACCTGAGCTGAAGTCGGACGCTCAACCAACGGAGCCACCCAGGCGCCCCTGTTGAGTTTTAAAAAAAGACAAAAATAGTACATACTGTATATAACATTCTAGAAAATAAAAAAAAAAATAACCCATAGTGATAGAAAACAGATCTATAATTTCCTGGGTGGAGGGGAAGTGGAGAAGGAAGAGGGGTTACAAAGAGGCATAAAGAAACTTTGTGTTATAGAGTAGATATGTTTATTTAAATTTTTTTCCTTAAAGTCCTCATATGAGTGAAGTCATATGATTTTTGTCTTGCTCTGACTAATTTCACTTAGCCTAATACCCTCCAGTTCCATCCACATAGTTGCAAATGGCAAGGCAGATGAATATAAGGGAAGGGAAACAAAAATAATATAAAAACAGGGAGGGGGACAAAACAGAAGAGTCTCGTAAATATGGAGAACAGAGGGTTACTGGAGGGGTTGTGGGAGGGGGGATGGGCTAACTGGGTAAGGGGCATCAAGGGATCTACTCCTGAATTCATTATTTCACTATATGCTAACTAATTTGGATGTAAATTGAAAACAATAAAAATAAATAAATAAGCAAAATAAATTTTTAACGTTATTTATTTTTGAGAGAAACAGAGCATGAGCAGGGAGGGGCAGAGAGAGAGGAAACCCAGAATCCAAAGCAGGCTCCAGGCTCCAAGCTGTCAGCACAGAGCCTGATGTGGGGTTCAAACTCATAAGCCGTGAGATCATGACCTGAGCCAAAGTCGGCCCCTTAACCGACTGAGCCACCCAGGTGCCCCTTACCTTTTTTATTATGGTGATCATGTCACATGTATAAACATGTGTCAAATATATGAAATATATGAAGTTGAACTTTGAAACTATAATATTCTATAATGAAATATAATTTAGCAGGAAACAGGATAAAGTGCTAATGCATGGTGCAATGTGGATAAACCTTGAAAACATGCTAAATGAAAAGGGGCAGGACACAAGGGGCCACACATACTGTATAATTCCGTTTATGTCAGAGGCTTAGAATAGGCAAATCCAAAAAGACAGAAGTGTGTCACTAGTTCCTAGGATATGGAGGTTGCGGGGGGGGGGGGGGCAGGAGAAATGAGGAATGAGTGCTGGTTGATGAAGATTTTCTAAAATTAGATATTTGTGATTGTTGCACAACTCTGTATATTTTCTCAAAGGCCCTGAACTGTACACTTTAAAATAGTGAAGTTTATGCTATATAAATTATAGCTCATATATAACAAACTTACTATTTAAAAATTACAAGACAGTATGTTGGGCAAGGTGTAAATGCAAAGATTCATTAAGCACCAATCGATCAATTATCTATCAGTTTGTATATTAGAAATCCATGAATGTTTTGACCTATAGAGTATCAGTGCATTTTAGAGTTTACTGGAGGCCTGTATATAACTCTTTTGAAGTGTCAACATTCTAAAATCAATATTGCAAAAGGTCTGCAAACATTTGAGGATTCTTGGCTTAGCATGGATAAGAGAAAGTGTGGTGGAGAATAAGAACTATTTTAAATATTTTAAAGTCATCCCACAGAAATTCTTTCTGTGGAGGTCCAGAAGCTAGCTCTAGAATTGGTAAGTGGCAAATTATAAGAAGACAATTTTCATTTGCCAATGTCCTTGCTTCCCATATATTGTTGACTAATTACAAAAAACGGCAAGTCTTCATCCCTCACTGCATCCACTCTCGTCACAACATAACCTTCCATTTCCTCCAAACAAGCATGGGATCCTTTTTTCCTCCCTTTTGATACTGGACTGACTTCAGAACCAAACACCTTAGGTTTCAAACAGCCTTATGATTTTTTTTTTCCTCTATTCCTCTTGGATCCCTACCACCGTCACGAGCTGACCTGGAATGTCACCGAAAATACAGACCAGATTTCAGGAGTCTTAGTAAAGACCTTTAATATACAAGCCCACATCAGCTAAATCGGAGCTCCTATCCGCAGAACTATCAAGATATCCGATAATATTGTGAGAAATAATAAACAATTGTGTAATGCACTGGTAACTGCTGTGTTTTGTTGCTCAACCACAGCTAACTGGTAGAATCTACTCATTGATTCCTCTTGGACTGAATAATGAATTAATCTTTATTTATCTGGGTGCCTGGGTGGCTCAGTCGGTTAAACATCTGACTCTTGGGTTCAGGTCATGATCTCACAGTTCATGAGACTGAGCCCTGCGTCGGGCTCTGTGCTGACAATATGGAGCTTGCTTGGGATTCTCTCTCTCTCCCTCTCTCTCCCCCTCCACTGTTGTGCATTTGTTCTTTCTCTCTCAAAATAAATACACTTACAAAAATTAATCTTTACCTAAATACTTCTTTCAGGAGTTATATTAGAAAATCATTACCTATCTGACAATAGAGACATGCATTTATTTACAACCATTTTTAATATGGCTACCAGTATACAAATTATAGGCGAACTTAATTGAATTTTAATATCTCGGTAATAATCAAGATACTGTATAATATGTAATGTATATATGATAAAGATACTAAATCATTGTTTAATGGTATATTACATAGAATTTTCTTTCATGTTTTGTGTCTCCCTCAATCTATTATAGTTCTTTTTTTGTCTTTCTGAAAGCTTAGCCTTCCTGTCTAATATTTTTAACTCTTACATTCATGATGTAGAAGCATTTTGTTGGTGATATTTTTGTTGTTTCTTTCAACCCATTCTGACTTTTTCAGCTTGTCAACTTACATTTGAATTACTGAAGATACTTGGCTATTATTTAAGTTTGAACTCTGAGACTTCTAAACGGTGAGCTTTTCAACATTACTTCACATCTTCTTACTTTAACATGATATTATCAATTATTATACCACTCCAAAACTTTCTAGATATTTTTTTTCCAATATGATCTTCCTGATCATCATTAACCTCTTCTGCCATATTCTTTCTACTTTCACTCAGTTTTTTCACAATAATATGTATTATACAGATGATAGAGAGACACCTACTAGATAGATACATTACACACATATCAGTGAAGAAGGATTTGTTCTCAATTAAGATTTTGCTGAGGGGCGCCTGGGTGGCTCAGTCGGTTAGGCGTCCGACTTCAGCTCAGGTCATGATCTCACGGTTTGTGAACTCTGAGTTGGAGCCCCGCGTGCGGCTTTGTGCTGACAGCTTGGAGCCTGGAGCCTGCTTCCGGTTTTGTGTCTCCCTCTCTCTTTGCCCCTCCCCTGCTCACGCTCTGTCTTTCCCTCTCTCAAAAATAAATACACATGAAGAAAAATTAAAAAGAAATTTTACTAACCGAAAAGGCAGGGAAGGGAAGTGCAGCTGCAGACAACTTTCCTAAGCCATCTCTGAGCCTGAAAATTATATAATTAAGGTACAATTACATACAATAGTATGAAATACCTTACCTTTGCAAAGTTTTCCCGTACATAGATAGTCATGTAAATACTTTCCTAGTGTCTTATCCAGGTACTTGGAAAAGGCCAGTGCAAAAGACAGACCGAGCAGCGTAAACTTCAGGAAAATTGTAGTTGTTTACAACCCTCACTAGGTCTTGGGCTTCTATTTTTCCTCTACACCGAGCTCTAAATATGGCATTTCTTGAAGGTTTCTCACAGTTTTGTTCCAAATGTTGAGTATGGCTCTGCATCTATCCCACTTCGTGCCTCCAAGCAGCATGTTGGTATTCAGCTTTGAATTGATGAGAAAATTGAATACATGGGGTGTTTTATAACAGCTGGAAACAATGGGTGCCTTCACTTCTCTGTTTCCCCTGCCAACAAAGATCGCTTCCTTGCGGGGTCAATGTTACTAATGATGCGGTGCTGTTTCAGCCTATGTGTTTCGGAGTAGAAAAATAAGGTGAGAACTGCTAGAATGAAAATTACCTTCATTGAAGATGGTAAATAAGTAAATAAACTTGTTACTAATGTGCAAACAATAATGCTTTATTGGAACTGAGAAAGATGATCTCAAAGGCTTTACAGATGCTGAAATATGATAGATAAAAAAAAACTTATTTACTAAAGATCGTGCAAAGTTAGGAAGAGTCAATAACAGTGATCTGTTTTCTGATAAATTATGTCTATATCAAATAGCAAATGTAGATTAAAACAATAAATTGAAGGATGTCAAATTCAAGCTGAAATTTTGCCCTGGCTTTAATATTTTTTAACAGCATTTAGGGTGTAACACTATTTTTCTCTGTGTGAAAGTATTTACCTGCACATATAAGTACACCTATATGGAGAGTTATGTCACTCAAACTTCTCACTCTTACCCTGAGAATCAGAAATTGGTGTATTACTTCCATCCTAATTATGGAAAAGTTTTGGGGGCATATCTTGTCATGGCACAGATTGTGATGTCATCTGAGGCACAGAACTGTAATCATTTCACATCTTTTCTGGGGCATCATTTGATCCTTTCTGTAGCAGGCATCTGGGTACAATTTAAACAGAGATGATAATTAGAAGGGAGATTGACACCACTCATCTGAATAATGCAAAGCATCACTGACATTGTGCGTATAGAACTGGGCCAGAATTTTTTTAATGTGTGATCCAGATTGCTTGCATTATTTTAACTGCTTGGAATGCTTATTTTAAAAAAAATAATAAAACATTGGATCATGACACAGAAAGATATAAAAGTATCTGAAAGCAGGTTTTGAAAATCTACTTTTAAAGCATCTCCAAGTAGCATTATATACATTAATAATACTTATCTAAACACTCTTTCTATAATTCAATATTTGTCTTTGGGAGTTGTGCATTTATACATGTGTGCATGTAGGTTTGGTTCAATATTTTCTCACTAAAATGTCATAAAAATTACTCATTTCTATTTTTACCATAACATTTATTAAGGATCCCAAAAGGGATTATGTATTAAGATATCAAACTAGACCCCTAATTTTTCTTTTGTTCTTGAATTCAGACTTGGAGAGAAATGCAACCTCTGAGTTTTTAAGGTGTGGGGGGAGAGATGGGTCCCAGAGCAGGCCAGTCTCTGTGGGAAGGAATAGAATAGAAACAGGTACACTGTTAAGGTTTGAGAATGCTAATATTCTCCTGGAAGATACCAGAAACTTGCTAAGAAGGAAACAAGTTTAAAAAGTGAGGTTGCTCAAAAGGACTCATGCTAGAGGTGCCTGGGTGGCTCAGTCAGTTAGGCATCTGGTTTCAGCTCAGGTCATGATCTCACAATTTGTGAGCTTGAGGCCTGTGTTGGACTCTGTGCTGACAACTCGGGGCCTGGAACATGCTTTGGATTCTGTGTCTCCCTCTCTCTCTCTGCCCCTCCCCCACTGGTGCTCTGTCTCTCTCAAAAATAAGTAACATTAAAAAAAAAAGATTTATGCTCAAGTGTTTTCTTCATTTTCCTTTTTTTTCCCCCTTCCATGTTTAAAAAGATATTTGTACACTGATATATATATATATATATATATATATATGTGTGTATATACACATATACATATACATATATACGTATATATGTATACACATATATACGTATATATACGTATATATATACATATACGTATATATACGTATATATATACACACATATATATACGTATATGTGTATATACATACGCATATATACATATATATACACGTATATACGTATATATATACGTATATACGTATATACGTGTATATATATACGTATATACGTATACATATATATACACGTATACGTCACATATACGTATATGTGTATATATATATGTGTGTATATACGTATATACGTATATACACACATATACGTATATGTGTATATATGTGTGTATATACGTATATACATATATATACACATATACGTATACGTATATACGTATATATATATACGTATATACATATATATATACATATACGTATACGTATGTGTGTGTATATATATATATGTATATATATAGTTTTTCATTTACTTTCCTTTAATTATCTTCAATGATGCTAACCCAGTGTTTTCATTTTGACTTAAAGGATGGGATAATGGGAAAGATTGACTCTTCCACAGCATCACCTGTGTTAGGAAAACAGTCTTCACCTGTTATTTCTCCTTTAGCCTTACACAAATACCCCCTTCCCAGTACTTCCGATACCAAATGTAGGGGGGACTTCCCCTGCTAAGCACTTCTCTGCAACATGAGCTGTGTCTCCTACAAGTGAATTCAGTTCAGACGCTATCTTCCTGGAGATAGCACCAAATCCTACAGGTTAATGGTTCGGTGCCACAGGACTGCTCCCTCCTCATGTTGGAGGCCAATCAGAAGTCCACATAGTCATCTGTGCTTCTCACTGCTTGGCTTTAATTCTAAAACTCCAATGACCTTCTCCTTGGATTTGATTAATTTGCTAGAGCATCTCACAGAACTCAGGAAAATAGTTACATGTTTCCTAGTTTATTAAAGGATATGATAAAAGATATAGATGAACAAACAGATAGATGAAGAGATACATAGGGTGACATCTAGAAAGATCCCAAGAGCAGAAACTTCTATGCCAATGAAGTTGGGGTGTGTCACCCTCCTGAGAAATGGATGAGTTTGCCAACCTAAAAGCTGTCAAAACTCCCATACAATTGGGATTTTAGCGAAGACTTCATCACATTGGTATGATTGATCATTTACTCCCTTTCCAGCTCTTCTTCCTTTTCTGGAAAATGTGGGGGGGGGGGGGCGGTCAGCTGAAAGTTCCAAGCTTCTAACCATGGCTTGGTCTTTCTGGTGTCAAGCCCTCATCCAGGAATCCACCAAGGGTTGCCTCATCAGAACAAAAGACACTGCTAGTGCTTTTATCACTTAGGAATTTACAAGGCCTTTAGGAATTCCTGTGTTAGAAATGCGACCAAATGCTCAATTTTAGAATAAAAGATGATCCTAGAGCTCTTATCATTTGGAACATTTCAAGGGTTTTAGAAACCCTGCACCAGTAATGGGAGGCAGAGACCAATATATGCACATATTTTCTACTATCTCATACCTCTTTTAATAGGCACACGCATGGGTCAGAAAACTTTCCAGGAGCTCTTTAATACAGGGTATAAGAAATAAGAAATGAATAGCAACCAAATTACTAGCGTCCCATAGCAAAACTAAGAACGTTGAATGAGTGGGTTTCCAGGGGTAAGGGAAGGGTGGACCATGTACTAACAGCTGGTAGAGGGATAATTAATAGGGTATTTAAGACAAAGCCCCTTTTATAATGTTATCAGAGGAACTCAACCCCTGAATGGGAGCGAGATTAATATTTTATAAACTGTCTATCCATCTCTCCATCTATGAAAATGTTTTGTTTTACTTGAGATGACAGTGCAGGAATTGCAAAACATATTACTTGTGCAGACTCTTCCACCTGAGGTGGAAACAGCTCAATATGGGACAAGTAACTATCATAGAAGCTAAGATAAAGTGTAGGCTTCTCCTGCCCTAAGCTCTCAACAAGATTTAGAGAGAGAGGAAATGGACATGATACCTGTTTGTTCACTGAACATGAAGCTTCTCTGTACAATATTGGTTTTGATGTATCCCAACCTCACATAATAAATAATTTTAAGTCATTTTCGATGTCAGATTTTTATTTTTTTTTAGTTCAGGTAGAGAGATCACAAAATCAGTCCAGGAATCAGAAATTGTATAGATAATTTCATTTGTAGTACTTTATAATAGATACTAAAAATCATAAATATTGCTCATAACTTTTCCAGAATACTTATGAATTAAAGAAAGACTTAACTTTTAAATATTTTCTCATACTGTCACGTTTTAACGCTATTTTCTAGCGCTCAACAGAATTGTGTAAATTTATAGGAACACCATAGAAAAATGTGATATAGGATCCTTCAATGCTCTTATAAGCAAATCTGTTTATACACATGCACACACCCATTAAGTTAGGTTTTGAATGTAGGTTGTGATAGGCTATATTCTTTCTAATTATATATTCCTTTGTGTCTTTCAGGTAGAAAGGAAACAGGAGAATTAAAAAAAAATGAGTGCAGACGACACAATGTTACATTAGTTTCAGGTGTACAACATAGGTATTCAACACCTGTACACGTGCTATGTTCACCAGAAATGTACCTACCATCTGTCACCATGCATCACTATTACAATATCATTGACTATATTCCCTATGCCATGCCTTTTATTCCCATGACTTAATCATTCTGTAAGCAGAAATCTTTATCTCCCATTCCCCTTCATCCATTTTGCCCTCTCTCCACACCCCTTCCCTCTGATAATCATCAGTTTTTCTTTGTATTTATAGGTCTGATTCTTTAAAGAGGAGAACTTTGAACCTGTATTCTAAACTTGTGTACATCCGTTGAAGTTGACAATTCTCCTAGGTTTCCTAACACAATGCCAAAATTTCATTATTTAAAAAAAGATGTTTTTGGACTTATACTCTTATATATAACCTTGTTTTTGGCTGGGTCACATATGAGCCAGGAAAGGAAAGGAAAAATCCTTTTGTCTAGAGGATGCAAAATTAAGTATACTAGGGAAAAGAGGGTAAGGTGGATTTTTGCCCCCATATTCTAGGTTACAGGTCTGCCTTTGTTTTTCTGTATCATCCTACTAGAACAATAAACTCATTGAGGAACAGATCCAAAGAACAAAACTAAGGAAAGACAACATTTATCAGAGATTGCCCAAGCTACCCTCCGAGACTTTCCTGGGTAGAGTCCTTCCTAAGTAACAGTAATCTCAGACTCATTTTGTAGCACCAATTGCCAGCCAGCAGGTCATGGGTACACACTCATACGCGCACACAAACGTACTAAAGAGATGACACCAAAGAGGAGATTTTGAAGAACAAAGGAAGCAAAAAATCAAAGATAAAATCCAATAGAACTCCAAATAAGCCACAGTTTATAGATTTAAAAGTCTTTCTCTTCCTGGAACCATGTAAACCAACCATGAATTTAATCTTGACCCTAATGAAGATCAATAATACTCCACCTCATAGAAGGAATTAGAGGTTGGAATATGCCATTAACTGAACAAACTCAGTTAATACGCATCCATCTATTTCATTCATCACTTAAAACTGTTTTTGTAATGTCTGACATTTGTCACACTTTGTAAAATGCGTATCTTTATTGAGCAAGTATATAGAGTATAGAAGTCAAACTGTGGACCAGAAAGGGAAGCTATGTTCGAGTAGCATAGGTTCAGCTCATAAAGAGATGAATCAAGTTAGCAGAATAAGTTTTAAAGTATTAGTAACTCTGAAGTCCATGGTGACATTATAGCCGAGTAGTGCTACTGTCCAAATGTATTTATAAAAATGTTAGCTGTTATTTGTACAATCGCAAATGCAATTGAAATAGCCAAGGAAACTTCGAGTGTTTTGAAAGAGCTCGATAAAGAAAACTTTTTTTAAATGTTTATTTATTTTTGAGAGAGAGAGAGAGAGAGAGAGAGAGAGAGAACACAAGTTGAGGAGGGGCAGAGAAAAAGGGAGGCTCTGAGCTGTTAGTTCAAAACCTGACACCGGGCTCAAACTCACGAACTGTGAGATCATGACCTGAGCTGAAGTCAGATGCTTAACTGACTGAGCCACATAGGCGCCCAAGAAAACTTTCTTAAACCAAGATTTGTTATCGAATTGAGAAACAAAAGCAGAGCCAGAAGATGGTGCACAATTTATAAATATGAATAGTGTTGAATTATTTGGGACAACTCACCTGGTGTTACGCCTGGTTGGGTCTTCTTCCTCTTTAACTAAAACTTCCTTAAAGTCCAGGTCTTGTGGCAGCACACCTAAGGAAAATGTTGAATTTAAAGACAAGAGTACACTTGCCCAGGCCACTACTTCCCCCTGAATCAGTACAGAAAGGAAGACTGCAGAAGTGGAAGAATCAAATATCCTATGTCAATACATGAGCTGTTTCCAGTTGAGAGCTGACACCATTTTCAGTTTCTTCCCAAGCAGGAAACCCACCTATGTGTAGTGGAGAAGAACAGGGATTTTCAGAAAGAGTACAGAAGTGTACTGGGAGATCTGTTTCCACCATAACTGGAAATTAGAAAATAGTATTCCCATCTCAACAAAAGACTAGAAGCAAGAAAGTATTCACAGGCAAATATAATCATCATCAAAAACAAGATTTGTAGCAATCAGCACACTCCATTTTAATTTATTTATTCTTCCTGAAGTCGTGAAAATTTAAATATGTGATAACACATGAATAGCCACTGGCAGCATAGAAGAGGGTTGGGTTCTCTCTTATTTGAATAAGTAGGGATGATTCTGCCAAAATACAGTGGATACAAATAACATTAAAAATGGTTATAATGAGAGTGGATTTATAATTTTGTAAACTTCATCTGTATGTACACTAATATAGATATCTACATATGTAACATATCTAAACATATTTAGATGTTTATTTAACTGATGTATATATTAACATATATATTATATAATATTATAATATGTAATATACATATATTAGCATATATATGTGAATGCTTACTCTTACACACAAAAAAATTAAAATTTATCAGAGATATAAAGCCAAACTCATTTTTATCAGAATAAACTGGATTTAGTGGAAAGAAAACTATTAATTTTTTTTAAAAATTTTTATATTTATTTATTTTTGAGACAGAGAGAAACAGAGCATGAGTTAGGGAGGGGCAGAGAGAGAGGTAGACACAGAATCCGAAGCAGACTCCAGGCTCTGAACGGTCAGCACAGAACCCAACGTGGGGCTGGAACCCACCAACCTGAGCCAAAGTCAGATGCTTTAGCGACTGAGCCACCCAGGCACCCCTAAATTTTTTTTAATGTCTATTTATTTTTGAGAAAGACAGAGAGTGAGCGCTAGAGGGGCAGAGATAGAGGGAGACACAGAATCCGAAGCGAGCTGCAGGCTCTGAGCTGGTTAACACAGAGCCCAATGCGGGGCTTGAACCTATGAACTGCGAGGTCGTGACTTGAGGTGAAGTCGAAGCCTTAACCGACTGAGCCACCCAGGTGCCCCAGAAAGCAAATTATTAATAAACATTTTACTGGAGAAAATTACTTCTGGCTATGGTATGGTTTTCGACAGGCTCATGTAGTTATTTATGCTATATTTGAAAGGTGGTACTTTTTACCTTCAGTGTAAGCAGACATTAGACTTTGCATTACACAAAGAAAACACAGAGTACAACTTAAAGGAAGAAAATCATCTCTTGAAAGTTTGACACTAGTCATTTGCCAACTATGTTCCAACAAACACAAAATAGTTCATATAAAATAATTAGAAAAAAAAGCACAATGTCACTAAGCTTGCAATGCCTATTTACTTCCCCTGAATAAATAAAAGGATTGAAGCAAGTGAAAAATCATCCATTTCGGCCGAATGAGAATGTTTGGTGAGGAGAAAATGTTCCCCGAACTTTAAGCACTCTAAATTCACCAGCTAGACTTATTTCAACAATCATCTTATTCTGCTTTCTGAACACATGCGTATGCTGCCTAATGGAAAATAAGTATTTCATCTCGAAGACTGAAATCAAGGTTTTTAGTTTAATCACTCACCACAGAAACATAGTAAATTCTTGCAAAGGCATAGCATTATCTGATGGGAACGCACAAGAACTGTGCTCCAGTGGGCTGCAGGAATCCACGGCTGTTTTGCCCACAGTAACTTGAAGTCGTCCATGATTACAAAATGTGTTATGAACATAAAAAGGCTTCTTAGAGCTTAGGATTTTATTAGGTGCAGCCCCTAAATTTAATTTAAATTGTGTTTAGTAATTTGTTTTTGGAATTTGTCCTTTCAAATTTCAGTTCAGATTATTCTTTCTATTCAGACATATTTCTAAAGTTGTATTCCATTTTCATTTGGTTAAAGCTTATTGAGATATAATTCACATATCAAAATTCGCCCTTTTAAAATGTACTAATTAGCGATTTCTAGTATATCCATGGTGTTGTGTGATTGTTACCATTATTTAATTCCAGAATATTTCCATCATACTATGGCAAATTCCCGTGTCCATGACAATTATTACACATCCTTAGCTCTCCCTAGTCCCTGGCAAATGCTAACATACTTCTGTCTCTAGGAATTTGCCGATTTTGACCTTTCCTGTAAATGGATTCATCAAATATGTAGTTTTTTTGTCTGGTTTCTTTCATTTAGCATAATTTTTCATGACTCATCCAGGTTTTAGAATGTATCAGAGCTCTATTCCTTTTTATTGGTAAATTGTGTTTTATTGCATCAATATTCCACATTTTTCTAGCCCATTCAACAGGTGATCGATTTGGGTTGTTTACAAGTTTTGGTTATTATTAATAATGCTGTTATCAATTTTGTATGCAATTTTTGTGAAGATACATGTTTTCAATACTCTTGGGTATATAAGTAGGGATAGCATTGCTGGATCATATAGAGACGTATTTAGTCTTTTGAGGATGGCCAAATTGTCTGCCAGAGTGGCTCCACTATCTTACATTCCCAGTAGCATGGAAGTCTCACCAGTAGGAGAGTCCCAATTTCTTATATCCTTGACAAAACTCGTTTTGCCATTTTTATTCTAGCCATCTTATCAGATGTGAAGTGATATTTCATAGTGGATTGATTTGCACTTACATAACAAATAATGATGTTGAGCATCTTTTCATATATTTATTGCTCATGCATCTTTTTAATAAAAAATCTATGTTCATATTCTTTGTCCTTTTTTTTCCTCATATTGGGGTTGTTTGCATTTTCATTGTTAAATTGCAAGAATTCTTCACATATGTTAGATACAGGTCTATTGTCATATGTATGATTTGGTAATATTTACCCCAATCTGGTAAGGTTATCTTTTTAATTTCTTGATGGTGTCCTTAAAGCAAAAAAATGTTTTTAAATTTTGACCATGTCCAATTTGCCCGTTATTTTCTGTCATTTTTGCTTTGGGTATCATAGCTACAAAATTCTTGTTTAAGTCAAGATCATAAAGAATTGCTCTTATGTTTTTTTCTGAGAGTTGCATGGTGTTAGGTCCTACATTTATCTATGTGATATATTTTGAATTAATTTGTGTACATGGGATGAGGTAAGGGTTCTTTTGCATTCTTTTGTACGTGGTGACCCAGTGGTACCCATACCATTTGTTGAAATGACTATTCCTTTGCCTTCGGAATTGTTACTGTATCCTTGTCAGAAATCAATTGACCATAAATATAATGACTTTGGATTCTCAATTATATTCAATATATGTAATCCTATCCTTATTAAAGTACCGCACTGTTAGAGAGGATGGCAGCAAGATGACAGTCTAAGAGGTCTTAGCACTCATTGCCTCACACAAAAACAATAATTTAAGACACCTTTAATGGGTGAAATAGCTCTTGGAGACCTTAATCAGTATACAGTTAGGAAGCTGCAACAACCCGATAGGACACAAAAAATGACAATGGTTGCATAGCGAAGTTTACGAAGACATCTCATCCCCCACGCTGAGGTATGTTGTCCCCCACTCTGATGCAACTTGGCACCAAGACAAATCCTCTCGGCCATGGTTGTCCCCATGGGGGAAGTTGTTTTGTTTTGTTTTGTGTGTGGCTTTTTTGTTTGTTTGTTTGTTTGTTTGGTGTTGGTGGGGATGGTTATTACTGCTTGAATCTCATTATTTTTTATTGGTCTATTTTAGGTTTTCTATTCCTCTTGACTCAGTTTTGGTAAGTTGTATGTTTCTAGGAGTTTATCCATTTCTTCTAGGTTACACAATTTGTTGACATATAATTGTCGAGGGCAATGGGGAAGGAACAAATGAGATGTTGGTCAAGGGAGACAAAATTTCACTTATATTAGGATTTGGTTCTGGTGATTTAAATACGACAATGTGATTATTAACAATACCGTTCTGCATACTTGAAATTCACTAAGAGGATTGGTCTTGTGTTCTCTCCACTGAAGACACAGAGAGAGGAGAGAGAGAAACTGATAATTATGTGAAGTGAAGGATATAGTCATTAGTTTGCTTCTGGCGACTATTTCAAAGGGTATATTATGTCAGAACACCAAGTTGCATACCTAAAATATGTTTATTACTGATTAACTATATGTCAATGAAATTGAAAAAAAATTAAAATTACCATGCTGTTTTGATTAGTGTGGCTTGCAGTAACTTTCAGATTTGTGAAGTGTGAGCCATTGTGCTTTATTCTTTGTGAAAAGATTTAGTTACTCTGAATCCATTGCATTTCTGTGAAATTTCTTTAAACGTTTCTTTTAACGGTAGTAGGTCTTCTGATCTTAAACATACGATAGCCTTACATTTATTTGAATATTATTTCATTTCTTTCAACCTTTTTAGTACTTTTCTGTGTATCAGTCTTGGACTACTTTTAATTATTACTAAATATTTTATTCTTTTGATTCTGTTTTTGTTTTTAAGGGAAATCATTCTCTTTTACTGCTGTTGTTTTTGTTGTTGCTGTTGTTGTTTTGAGAGTGACAGCAGGCAGGAGAGGCAGAGAGAGGAGAGAGACAGAATCCCAAGCAGGCTTCCCATTGTTAGTGTGGAGCCCGATGTGGGGCTCAAAGTCACTAACTGTGAGATCATGACCTGAGCTGAAATCAAGAGTCAGACGCTTAACTGATTGAGTCATCCAGGTGCCCCATACTCTTTTGATGCTGTTTTAAGTGGACCTCATAGTTTAGTTTTACAAATGTTCATTGCTAAAGTATAGAAATGCAACTGAACTTTACATATTTATAATCTATCCTGAAAACCTGCTGAAATCATTTATTAGCTCTAATAGTTGTTTTTTTTAATGTATTCTTCAAGATTTTCTATATACATGACACTGACATTTGTGAAGAAAGAATTTAAAATTTTCCTTTTCAATCTGGATGTCTTTTTTATTATTTTTTTAACATTTATTTTTAACAGTAAGAGAGAGAGAGAGAGTGAGCGAGCATGAGTGGGGGAAGGGCAAAGAGAGAGACATGCACACACAGAATTTGAAGCAGGCTCTGAGATGTCAGCACAGAGCCTGACCAGGGCTCGAACTCACAAACTGCAAGATCATGACTTGAACTAAAGCCGGACGCTTAACCAACTGAGCCACCCAGGCACCCAAATCTGGATGTCTTTTTTTTTTTTTTTTCTATTTACTTGATTAATTTTACTAGCTAGCATGTCTGGTATAATTAATACAATTTATAAGAGCATATATCTCTATTTTGTTCCTGATCGTATGAGAGAAGAATCAAGTCTTTCATCATAAAATATTACATAAATTGGGAGTATTTGTGAGATGGCCCTTATCATGTTGGAAAAGTTCTATTCTACTCTTAGTTTCTTGAATATCTGTATCAAAAGGGAGTCGGATTTTTTTAAGTGTTTTGTCAGTGTCTATTGAGATGATCCTGTGCTTTATTTCATTTATTCAATTAATATGGTATATTATTGATAACTTTCACAGGTTGAAGCAACGCTGAAATCCTACGATAATTCCCACTCTGTTCCAGTGTATAAATTATTTTTATATATTGCTGGCTTTGGTTTGCAAGCCTTTTGTGTAGGATTTTTGTATCTATATTGCTAAGAGATAGTGTGTAGTTCTCTTTTAATGCCCTTATCTTTTTTTATATCAGGGTAATTCATTCCTTAGAATTATTTTAAAAGCATTTCCTCCCTACTATTATTAGGAATAGTTTGTGAGTGATTGGTATTAGTTTTGCTTTAAATGTTCGGTGGAATTTGGTATATTTGGTGTAATGATAAATCAAGTCCTATGTATCAAGGCTTTTCTTGGTAGAATTATATATACACACACACACACACACACACACACACACATATATATATAATTCAATCTCTTTATTGTAATACTGAGATCTATCAAGATTTCTCTGTTTCTTCTTTAGATTCAGTTCATTAGTTTATGTCTCTAGGAATTTGGTTCATCTAGGTTATTTAATTTATTGTCATAAAAACATTGCCAATTGGACCTCCTTGTAATCCTTTAATTTCTCTAATGTCATTAATAATGCACTTTCTTTCATTACTGATTCTAGTAATTTGAATTTTCTGTCTCATCAGTCTAGCTAAAGAGTTGTAAATTTAGTTGATCTTTCCAAAGAACCAGAATTTGATTTCATTGAATTTTCTAGATTGTGATTTTATCTCCATTTCATTACTTTTCTTGCTATAATTTATTATTATTTTTCCTCTGCTTACTTTGAGCCTAATTTTTCTTCTTTTCCTGATATATTAATGTGAGCAATTATACCTATTATGTACAACTATTCTTCTTTTTTAATATAAGTTTTTAAAGCTATAAATTTCCTCTAAACACTGCTTTAGCTGCATCCCATAAATTACAGTATGTTTATAGTATGTTGCATTTTTAATTTCATCCATTTTAAAATTCTTTTTTTTTCTAGTTTTCTTTGCGTGATTTCTTCTTTGATGATTTCTTATTTTGTTATTTTAAAAAGTGTGGTTTAGTTTTCATGTATTTTTAACTTCAACAAATCTCTACATGTGGTTATTAATTGCGTGTAATTTCTAATTCAATGCACTGTGGTCAGAGAACATAATTTATATGATTTCAGTACGTTTGTATTCATTGTGTTTTGTATTTTATTTTATTATTTTTTTAATTTTTTAAAAATGTTTATTTAGGGGCGCCTGGGTGGCTCAGTCGGTTAAGCATCCGACTTCGGCTCAGGTCATGATCTCATGGTTCGTGAGTTCGAGCCCCGCGTCGGGCTCTGTGCTGACAGCTCAGAGCCTGGAGCCTGTTTCAGATTCTGTGTCTCCCTCTCTCTCTGCCCCTCCCCCACTCATGCTCTGTCTCTCTCTCTGTCAAAAATAAATAAACATTTTTAAAAAATTTTTTTTAACATTTATTTATTTTTGAGACAGGGAGAGACAGAGCATGAACGGAGGAGGGTCAGAGAGAGGGAGACACAGAATCTGAAACAGGCTCCAGTCTCTGAGCTGTCAGCACAGAGCCTAACGAGCGGGGCTCGAACTCACAGACCACGAGATCATGACCTGAGCCGAAGTCAGACACTCAACCGACTGATCCACTCAGGTGCCCCCGTGTGTTTTGTATTTTAAGCTATGATCTATCCTGGAGAATTTTATGTGCACTCTTAGAAGAATGTGTGTTTTCCTGTTTCACATTGAGGTGTTCTAATGATATCTCTGAGGTTTAGACGGTTTGTAGTGTTCAGGTCTTCTACTTCTTGATCTTCTGCTGAGATGTTATATTTATTATTAAAAGTTGGGTAATGAAGTCTCTTACGATTGTTATTAAATGGTCTGTTTCTCTCTTCAGTTTTTCAGTTTCTGTTTCATATATTTTGGGCCTGTGCTCTTAGGTACATATATTTTATAATTCTTGCGTCCTGCTGACAGATTGGCCATTTCATCATTATAAAATATTTGACTCCAGTAATAATTTTGTCATAACATCTATTTTGCCCGATTCAACCATGGGCTCTATCAATTCTCCTTTGGGTAATATTCACATGGCATATCTTTTCCCATCCTTTTATTTTTAACCTAAGCTCTGGATATAAACCTCTTATATATAGTATTATAAGCACTTTGTGTTTTTGTTATGCCTTTTGTCAATTTTTACATCTTTGTGTAGTTTCTAGTCTGTTTACATTTAATACAATTACTAATAAGATGGGATATATCTGACATTTTGCCATTTTTTTCTGTAGCTTTCATGTGCTTTTTATTTTTTTTTTCTATTGTTTCATTACTGTATTTTTTGTTAAATGGAAATATTGGGATATATAATTTTAACTCTAGTTTTGCTTGTTTTACTAAATTTTTCTGAGTTTCTTTTTTGGAATAGTTACCATAGAAAATATGAATAATTTAGAACAACCTAGCTCAGACTAATACCAGTGCAATTTCAGTTATATACAAAAATTTTGTTCTAACACAGGTCAGTTTCCTCCTTCTTGTGGTATCATTATTGTCATATAAATTACATCTTTGTTTACCATAGACTTATTAGCATAGTTTTATAGCTATTATTTGTGAAAATTTCTATTGAATAGATAGAATGAAAGTGTTATAAAGAAAATACATATTTTTCAGCTTAAAAAAAGAATGAAGTGTGCATAATACTACAAGAATAAATCTTAAAAAATATTAAGTGAAAGGAACTAGAAACAAAATGTTATATATTATATGAAACCATTTATATGACACATCCAGAATAGGCAAATACAGGAAGACAAAAACCATATTAATGTTTTTCAGGGGCTGAGAGGAGACAGGAATAGGGAGTAAAAGCCCAAGGGATACCTGGTTTTCTTTAAGGGCAATGAAAATGTTCTGGAACTATATAATGGTGATGATTGCATGACACTGTAAATGTATTAAATGCCACAAAATTTGTGAAAATGTGAATTTATGTTTGTGAATTTTACCACAATAAAAATGCATGTATATGTCTTCTAGATTTGCCTTTATCACCTTATATTTACTTTTTTCACAGTTTTTTTTATTTTATTGTATGCATTTAAATTAAATTACTCTATAGTGTATTTGTATTTCATCCACATAAACCCCTTTTTCTATTTCTTATATGGTAAGTTTATTAGCAACAATCTTTCTTAGTTTTTGCTTCTCTGGTAATACCTTAATTTCTTCTTAGTTTTTAAAGCATAATTTTGCTAGACATAGATTTCTTGCTTGCCTTTTTCTCTGAATATGACATCCACCTGCCTTCTGACCTACATGATGAGAAGCCAGATGCTAACTTTTTTGAGTATCTCTTTCACATGACAAGCATACTTCTTGATATTTTCAAGATTTAGGGGTTTTTCTTCGAATTTTGACATTTTTTTCGTAAGTTGATACATGGCTCTCTTTGAGTTTACCCTACTTCAAGTTTGTTGAAATTCTTGGATGCAAAGACCAAAGTTTTACCAATTTTTTCTTCAAATATTTTTTCTGCCCCTTTCTCTTCCTTTCTTCAGGGACTCCCACTATGAATATTTCGGTATACTTGATAGTATCATTCACAACTCTGAGTTCCTGTTCGTCTTTCTTTATTGTTTTTCCTTCTGTTCTGTTCCTCAGATTGGATAACCCCAGTTGTTCTGTCTTCAAGCTGCTGATTATTTACACTATTTTAAATATGCTTTCAAGACCCTCTAATGAATATTTTATTTCAGTTTTTGTGTTTTCTCCTCTAGAATTTCTATGCGGTCCATTTTTTTCTAAATCTATTTTTGATATTCTAGACTTCCTGAGAAACAGGGTCTATTGGCTGTACTTATTTTTCTGTGTGTACACTATGTTTTTCTGTCTTTTTGTATTTTATTATTGTTATTACTATCTTTTTTGAAAACTGGAATTTTAAAATAATAAAATGTAGCAACTCTGGCAATCCAATTTTTTCCTCTCCTCAGGCTTTGTTAATCTATTTCTGTATACCTAGTTAACATTTTAAATATGGCAACTTTTGAAATCACCCCTCTCTACCCCATTTATTAGGGTTCTCTTTTGTTTTCAATCTTGCTACGTGTTCATTAGTGACTTTTCTGAACCGGTTCTGTAAAATCAACTTTTTTTTTTTCATGTGAAATCTATACTCAGTTCACTGACTGGTCACTTGAGAGATTCTCTTACACAGTAAAACCTTAGATTGTGAGTAACTTGGTCTGAAAGTGTTCCACAAGAGAAGCAACCATTTCTAATAAATTGTAACTTGATAAACGAGCAATGTCTTGCAATACGAGTAGTATGTGATGCCGAACATCACATGATCACAACTGACCCAATGGTTCTCCTCTCTCTTCTTCTCTCTCGCTTGCTCGCTGTGGGATTGTGGGTGATCGTCTCCCATGCTTGGATTCTCACTCTCAGACCGCAGTGTTTGGCAGAAATCAGTGATTTTTCAGAACGTTGGAAGGTGCCCACAATTGGCACTAAAGTATTTTTTTTGTCACTTCAAGGCACCTGCGGATTGTCCTTTGCTTTTCCATACAAGAGAAAGCTTAGGAATGCTTTGCTTCATTCCAGGTCATTGAATAGGTTCTTTGTTAAAGTTGCACAAAAAGAAAAATATTCCATCGAGCCAATAGACAGCAGAGATTCGGTTAATGATAGTGAAAGTCCTCCTACACAATAACCCTTCTCTCTCTTGTCTCCCTCACACCAGACACGAAGGTTTTCAAAGGTAAGTGCAGGTTCATTTGTTTATTTTTTGTTTATATTTTGATTTTCTTTATTATTTCATATTATATTACAGTATTGTAATCATTTTTATATAAGCATTTTTGAGTTGTGGAAGAAATCATCTTGAGTTTCCATTATTTCTTGCATTATTTCTTCACATTGGTCTGCGAATTCTTTGGATCACAGGCATGTTTCTGGAGGGAATTATGCTTGTAACTGAGGTTTCACTGCATTCTTTAAACCATTAAGTCTTCTAGTCTTTGCCAGTGGAATGTGTGTGTGTGTTGTGTTGTGTGTGTGTGTGTGTGTGTGTGTGTGTGTGCCTGTTTTTAACAGTCTGCAAGGAACTTTGTAAGCCTACCTTAATTTTCACTACTTTTTTGCCTAGAGTCTTAAGTTCAACCAGAGTTCAGTGTTCAGGGCTTTCTCAGGTCTTTCGTGGGCATATGCAAAGTCCTGGGTATGCACATAGCTCTGTACATGTACACAGTCTTCCAGAATTCCAAGGTATGTTGGAAGTTTTCAAAGTGCTCTATGAATATCTCATTCCCTATTTTTTCCTTTTAAGTTTTTTGGTCAGATATGTGTTGGATGCAGCTGTTATGATCACTTCAGGAAGGTGTGCTAATTGCCACTGTTTATTTTGAAACATGTCCCAAGCCTAGGGCTGTTTGCAAAAAGTATGTTCTGTGCCACATCAAATATAAAAAAGCCCAGAGAACCAAGTTTTTTATGGAGCTGACAGACCATTCAAATGGCGGCAATTTGCTGGGCTTTTGGCTTTTGATTTTGGGTATCCAAACCTGTTGTATCCTTCCAGTGGCTGTCAGTGTGCTGGTTTCTATAGCTATTACAGTTACGAGGCTGCTGGTTTTCAAGCCTATTGTGAATCTGGGGAAGAGGATAGGATTAGGGCATGTCAATGCACAACAGAAGTTGCTGTTCTTATGGAGATTAAATAATTTCTCTTGCATAAGCACTTTTCACGTTCTTGCAAGCTTTTATTTTCTTGAATTCTGAAAGCATTTGATTTTGCCAGATTTTCTTGTCCTCAGTGCTCTCATTGTTTTTATGGCAAAGTGGATTTTTGGATGTCCTTACCGTATCATTTCAAAATTGTCCCCTAGGACCCATTTTTAAGGAAATTTATTTTCAGTTAGCATGATTTATTATCTTTTTAATACTAAAATGTGTTAACTGGCAGTGTTTTATAATGCTATTGGTATCAGGGTAAGAGAGCCTATGGACTATTCACCTTTCTCATATGTAATTACCAGTCCTCTGGAAAGCCATGTGGCTGATCTGGCCAATGAAATGTAAACAGAAGTCACATGTCACCAACAGTTGTTATGGCAGGTTATGGAGCAGCTAATTTTGAGTAGAAGTAGAGGCGTTAATTCCTTTTTAAGGCATTTTTAAAAATAGATATCTGTGTCACGGACAGCCTAAATCTGACTCTAGCAGCATGTTTTATAGGAAAATGCTGGGGCGCCTGGGTGGCTCAGTCGGTTAAGCGGCCGACTTCGGCTCAGGTCATGATCTCGCGGTCCGTGAGTTCGGGCCCCGCGTCGGGCTCTGTGCTGACAGCTCAGAGCCTGGAGCCTGTTTCCACTTCTGTGTCTCCCTCTCTCTGACCCTCCCCCGTTCATGCTCTGTCTCCCTCTGTCTCAAAAATAAATAAAAACATTTTTAAAAAAAAGGAAAATGCTTTATTTCCCCCATTCTTAACTAGTTATGTATAGTTTACTTTCATATTCTCTTGTTCCAGAGTTTATACACACTATGTATATGTACACACCTGTATAAGGGAGTGATTCTTAAAATGGGGTAGATGTGAGTGCCTCACTCCTTTATCTTTACTACTTAGTTTAGTTTTCTTTGTTGTAAAAGGCAGATTCACAGAAGCATCTTTCAATGTAATCACTGGAGTTATTTATTAATTTTATAACTTTATTTGTTTATTTTGAGAGAGAGAGGGAGACAGAGAGAGAGAGAGAGAGAGAGAGAGAGAGAGAGAAGGGCAGGGGAGAGAGAATGGGAGAAAGAGAAACCCAAGGAGGCTCTGTGCTGTCAGCCCTGAGCCCCACCGCCCTATGCAGGGCTCAAACTCACTAACCACGAAATCATGACCTGATCCAAAATTAAGATCTGGAGGCTCAACCACCGGAGCCACCCAGGTGCGCTGCCCCTTATAACTCTTATAACACTTAATAACTAGTGTGGAACTACCCTGAAGAATACAACATGATTCCAAAAATCTCCAGTGATGGGGCGCCTGACTGGCTCAGTCAGTTAAGCGAGGAGCCTGCTTGGGATTTTCCTTCTCTCTCTGCCCCCACCCCTCGCAGTAACACACATGCATTCTCTTTCCCTCAAAAATAAATAAATAAACATTTTTAAAAAGTTGTAAGAAGGTATACGTTGTGTAAGAGTTATATGATGTATTAATTGTGCCTTATGCAACATGGTACAATGTATCCTAAAGTTTCTTTAAATAATAGCTAGTTTACTTCAATTTAAACATTCTCAGTGATAATTTTCTATATGGTGAGACTCTGCTTTTTATTTAATTTTTTTAATGTTTATTTAATTTTTGGGAGAGAGGTAGAGTGGAGCAGGGGAGGGGCAGAGAGAGAGGGAGACACAGAATCTGAAGCAGGCTCCAGGCTCTGAGCTGTCAGCAGAGTTCAACAGGGGACTCGAACCCATGAACCGTGAGATTATGACCTGAGCTGAAGTCAAACGCTTAACTGACTGAGCCACCAGGTGCTTAGGTGAGAATCTTTTTTTTTTTTAACGTTTATTTATTTTTGAGACAGAGAGAGACAGAGCATGAACGGAGGGAGGGTCAGAGAGAGGGTGACACAGAATCTGAAACAGGCTCCAGGCTCTGAGTGGTCAGCACAGAGCCTGATGCGGGGCTTGAACTCAGGGACCACGAGATCATGACCTGAGCCGAAGTCAGACGCTTAACTGACTGAGCCACCCAGGCGACCCGTGAGAATCTTCTTTGTAGTCGGCATTTCTAATTCTCACAGAGTCTTTCTTTGTTTGTCACTATGTGTTTCTCCTCCCCACCTTGCTTCCTGGTTATGGTGAATTTCCTATAGATGCTGTGGACTAGATCAAACATCTTTTCAGCATACAATAATCTCATTCTTAAATTTGCATTTAATACCCCCAAAAATGTTAATTAAGAGGTTAGAATGCCTTGATAGTATTACCCCAAATGTTTTAAAAAATAGTTATTATTCCGCTAGAGAATTCCAACAGTCTCAAAATCCAAAAAAAAAAAAAAAAGTATACATTTCTGGGGGAAGAATTAAAAATTTAGAAATAATGTTTCCAAAAAAATGTATACCCAGAGGAAACAATAAAGATATGGAACAATAGCATGCTTAATGATATTAAATATCCTCTTCTGGAATATTGAATACTGAATAATGAAATCGCTCTGAATTTTTTAACTAAAGACATTTCTGTAATATTATTAGAATATATTAAATGGAAGATGCCAATGGGTGAAAAACAAAAAACATTAAAATGATTCTCATGTAATTATATTTGCAGAAAGAAGACTGGGATCACTGAGGGGAAATGTGGTAAATAAAAATATTAAATATTTACTGCTTGCAAGAGTATATTTCACTAGACATGGATACATTCCCACAATTAAGTGAATAGGGATATTAAAAGCTGAACCATTCTAGTTGTCACATCCAGAAAGGTAGAAAAATGGCCATTGAGATAAGTACTTATAAGGCATTATTAATTACATAGTTTCCCTGGAGTATATTAGTTTTCTATTGCTTCACATCAAATTAGCATAAATATAACAGCTTAAAACAACCTCAGTTCACCACCTTCCAGTGATTCACAGCATTTTTACCTGTAAATCTCATATTCTTCACCCATGAACTGTCAATATAAGAAATAAAAATCCATACCTATCAAACACAGGGAACAGAGGTGCCCACACCCAACCTCAGGAAAACACATTCTTTAGTACACATACCTGGAAAACTAATCTCAAATATTTGGTTGCAAACATTTCCAGTTGGAGATGTTCACTTCATTAATGACAACTATATTCCCATTATCGCCATTTTGAGCTACAGCAGGGTCACACAGGTCACAATTCTCATATCCAGGACGAGTATTTTTTTTATTTTTCTGACTGCTGTCTTGTTTGGCAGTTATGCTAGTTGAGTCCTTCAGTAAGGAGATACTGAAATTAAGTGTCATAGTATATGATTATAATAATTATATTCTATATAATACCAGAGGGCAAATATAACAGAGGAGCATATTTTATAGTGAAGACTCTGAAAAACAGAAGGAGTGGAGGAGATCAAAGTTGGACAGTGACTGCCTTTATACCTTGAGACCATATTCATCTGCTCTAGCAAAGGTACCATCGAGATCTTGTTATAGTAGTCTTTGAGTCATTTTTTCAGGATTTTTTTGTGACTGGCCGGCCTAGTGAATAAAATGGAGATACAACAGCTATTCCTGAATTCTTCAGATTCCTAAGGCTTGTACTTTTTCATCACTCAATCCTGGTTGCAATATTGTCTGTTTTGCTATATTGATTGTAGATTGAAATGGGGAGGTCAGTTTCAGAGGCTTCCATTTTATCTTTCCCACTATATTTGCTCTTGCCCCTTAATCTAGGACAAATGTGAGAAGTTCTACAATTACCAGGTGTCATTCTGAATTATACATTTGGAACCCAGAAGATTCACTCTAAAGACAGTTTAGCCAAGATTCTATTCAGTACGTGGTCTCTGTATGATCTCCTTCTAACAAGGGCGGGGCACTAAGAGAAGATTATGGTCTTTAGGGATATCCACTCATTATGTCCCTGGCCCAAACATGAAAAGTTATAGGTTTTATAACCAGGGCACTGAATCTTGGGTTTGGTTTTTAGATTTTTTTTCTCTCCCATTTCAAAGGATAAGGGCCCTTTGCAAGCTACCACAGTGACTTTTTGCACTTCAGTTGTAGTTGCCAAATCCTCTATTCTTCCACTCTCTCTCTCTAGCACATCAATTAAATCCCCCCTTTTTTGTATATTATTTTAGTTCCTACAGTTTACATTTGAAATGACTAAATCATTTTTATAAACTAGCTATTCCTCTTCCCTGCAACATAACCAAATCAACTCAGATGAAAGTTTCAAGAATTGGATTTCTACCAGGGACCATTCATGCCCCACACACCTTGTAGGATAGGGTCTTCATTGCCAGCCAGGTGTGAGAGATCCCATCCTAAATCTCCCGCTTACCAGCTGTGCCTTGTATTCCTCTTATTAGCTGTATTAGTTTGGTTCTCTGGGAAGCAGAGAATGAGAGACAGTTAAGAATGTCAGGTGACAGGTGGGAGATACGCTTGAGGTAAGCATAGCATAATGCATAAACTTGTTGAATTACTTATATTGAGCACCTAAAACTAGTGTAACATGGTGTGGCAGCTGTACTTCAATGAAAAAGTCTGTGCTCTGGACATCTGTGCAAACATCTCTTTGTTAACTCATGAACAAGTGAATGTAGTATACTATATCCAAATATACTTATTATGTGTGGTACTAAATTATAGGGAAAATGTTCATATACATTATTTTTTTAAAGAGCCTGAACAATTAAGGAAAATCAAATGCTAGAAAACAAAACCAAAATCCCTTCTTTATTATTTTAATTAGCTAAGGGGATGAACCTTAAATAAGACATAAGGATAAGCATTTATAGGGTTCATCTTTCCAAGGAGCCCAAGTATGAGTAACTTTCAAAAAAGATAAATACAAGTATAAAAGAATGCCAATATTTTATTATGAAAGTTAAAGAGGAGAGGACAAATAATTATGCAGGAAAACCTTTCAGACTGCAAATCTGAAACCTTAGGGAAGTGGGATTGGTCAAGGAGACTCACCAACAGTGCACAGATTTGGCAAAGTCTTCATAAAACCAATGGAGAATTCTTAAGTGAAAATGGCTCTTTTAAGGAGTCCTCCTACATTCAACAGAAATAACCAGGCACTGGAACCCATGCATTAGTCAATCATCGGCTAGGGGTTGTCCTGGAAAGGTGAGGTAGCTATTGAAAATACTTCATCTGGAGATAATCCACTATTTTCATTCCTTGCAACTGAACAAATTCTTTCTTAAAGGGAGATGTCTTGTAACCATCACACCTTTATGTTTGTCACAACAATACACAAAATAAATGAAGCTATTATAAACTTCGTTGCTCAAATAGGTTTTCATTTTGCTTTGATTTGATTTGTAAGGAGAACGCTTTTTAAAATCCAAATAGTAGATTATTTTCTCTATATTAATCAATATACACGGCACAAAAGTTATAAGGGAAGAAAATATATACTCTAAAATACCTTCTCTTTCATATGTCAATGGCTAGAATTTCTTTCTGTAGAAGCTACCACAATTATTATTTTTCATGGACCCTTCCACAGAAATTCTATGCACATAAAAGCATATGCATGTACGTATGAAGAAACAAAAGCAATTAGCTTGTGGTCTATTCTTCACTCAGTCATTGGAATTTGCTCCAAAAAAAAGAAAGAAGGCAGGGAGCCTGATCAATATCCACATAAACATGCCGATCATTGACCTACCAAGAGAGGGGATGATGGTAATTGCTAGACATAGTCCATATCTAGGAAATGCTTTTAGCACCTACTTTATAATTGTTTATGGTAAGCAAGTGCTCAATCTCTAGATTTATGAGGAATATATCCTCATTGAATGTAAAATAAGATACATACCTTTCTGTGGGTATTAAACAGAGTATTATACATATTTTAACCTAGATGTTTCTCTATGTATGAGGCAACTCATGTACCTCCTTAGAGACCTCTTCTACTCTAGTCAAGAGAGTCCATGTGCAATGATAAAAGGCAGGACCAGGGAAGACCTAAGCCTAATTTACAATTATCTCTTAATATTTTATAATCTCAAAAATTTTAGTTAAATAGGTAAATTATTTAATTCACAAAAGTTTTAAATGGCAATTCAATTCTTTGTTAATTCAATATGTATTTTGGGAATTTTCGTATTGTTCAGATTTTTAGTAAATTATTTTGGATAAATTTCCAAACAGTGTGCTAGTGTCTTGTTGATTTTTATCATTCTACATTATTTGATACTATGGTTGCAGGAAGTTTCTTAGAGTTGGCAGGATTTTGGAGTATTTAATCTCTTCCATTAATATCTTGCATGTGCCAGTAGTCCAATATCTCTCTGCCATATGAATTGTAAATTCTAGTAAGTCTTGACTTCTGATTTTGCAAGTATTCAGAATTTTTTTTCAAAATTATGATTGCTATTTTCAATAATTTGTATTCCAATATAAATTTTAGAACCAGCTTGTCATTTTCACAAAAAAAAATCTGTTGGTTTTTGAGAAATAATCCATTGAATCTGTAATTTAATTGAATGAATTGACATCTTTGTAATACTGAGTTCTATAATCACATAACATCATATATTTCAGTTGATTGATTTTTTAAGAATGAGTTCAATATTTTACTGGAGCTAATTATATCTTTCATTAGATATGTTGCTGGTGTTTTGTTTTCTTTTCCTAAATTATCTATAAATTCACTTTCACATGTTTGCTAGTGTTTAGAAATACAGGGGTTTTTGTTTTGTTTCATTTTTGTATATTAACTTGCATCTATCAGCCTTAGTTGATTCACTTATTTACTCATTATTTTTAGTAGTTTGGGGAAATCTATATTTACACAAGTATGTTGTCTGAAAAACTGAGCATTTTAATTTTCCTTCCAATCTGTGTATCTTTAATATTTTGATTTCTTATTTCACTAGATAAGACCACCAATAAATTGCTGAAAACTAAATACTGAATAACACTTTAGAGTATTTATCTACAATCTTATGAATATTAATCCTTATCCTCTGTTTAGGTGAAAATAGTGCTTTTTCCAGTTTAAGGGTGAAGAAATAAGGACCAGTGAATTGGTTTCACCTTCTCAAAGTTAAACTGCTCAAATGTAGGCAAACCAGTACTAGAAACCGAGTTAACTCATTACAATTCTTGGGATTTTCCTTTTACTACTTGTATCACATCATCTAATTTAAAATGCATTTGGCAGTACATTTTCTTCTAACATTGTTAATATAAGTTTTCCCCTTAACATTCTGAAAATCCCTTGTATTAATAAAGTTCATGGAAAATCAATTTCTCCTACAATGGCCGCATTTGAAACTTCACTTCTCAAAATTTGTATGTGTTCAGGCTTGCCTCAGTAACGCGTCATATGAGTATATGTAATAATTACCTTAGTGAAATTTTATGTAACATTTTTCATATTTCTATTTGGAAGTTCTCTGATGGTAGTGTTAACAATTATGCTTCACAAGTTTAGGTATTGCCAGTCCTAAATCTAGTATTTATAAGCCACATAAATATCCCTTTCAGCTGTCTATGTCAAAGCTTTTATGTCTAAAGTTAAAGACTAAATGTCCAAAAGTCCATCTAATTTATACCAACCACATATACAATATTTATAAATAGAATTTATAAATAATTATATAAATAATTACAAAAAAATAATAAAATGTAATTTAAATAAATTGACACACTTCCATACGACCTGTCTGAGTGTATTTTTAACTACCTGCATGAACCCTGTTAAGCCATTTTTGATGCTTTATAAGGAAATGATTATAGAGGCCATTTGATGTTATTAAATTGCAAGAAAAAAACCTACATTTCTCTAGTTGATGAATCATACCCTTGAGTTTCATTTTATTAAACTATAATTATTAGATCCTCTAATATTCATACAGGAAGAGCCTGTATCAAATTTTGAGCTCAAAACTAAGCAGCAAGAAGATGAAGTGTAATGGGACAGAGAACTAAAATAGCTATAGGAGTTCCTTTTCAAAAGTATCAATCCATTTAATATCCAAAGCTACAGGCATAAAAATGAAGTTTGAATATAGATGCTTTATCATGCATATTGAAGTTGACTTTCTAAAAAGTATGATCCTCAATTTTTAAACTTTCAAAATCTTCTTTTATTCCTTACATTAAAATTTACCTTAAAATAGGATATATTCTTTCCTTTTTAGCAATTGAAGTAGTTGATGTTTGCTGCTGCTTTATATAATTCCTCATTTAGAACTGAACTCCTTACACACTATCAGGGTACCCTCAATAGACCCAGAGTGATAAGAGATATTTTCATTGTTGGGCACAGATAAGTTATAGTTCATTGCCTATTTACATTCCAGGATAAACTGTACACATATCCAGATAGAGCTGTCAATATTACATTGACACATCCAGAAGGAATATAGAAATAAAAAAAATTAAAGACTCAAAATCTCTCATGTGTTCATCAGTCAATATATATTCATATATATTAAGTGATAAAAAAACTCTCTTCTGTTCATCAGTTAGTATATATTAATATAGAAAGTGAATATCATTTATTAAACTTTATTCTTTACACAGAAGATACAGGGATGACAAAAGAAAATAAGAGTTTTGACCTTAAAGAATTCACAGATTAAAAACAATTTTCTTACATTTATTTATTTTTGAGAGAGAGACCCAGATTGTGAGCATGGGAAGGGCAGAGAGAGAGGGAGACACAGAATCTGAAGCAGACTCCAGGCTCTGAGCTGCCAGCCCAGAGCTTGATGTGGTGCTCAAACCCATGAACTGCCAGATCATGACCTGAGCCAAAGTTGGAAGCTTAACTGAGTGAGTGCCACGCAGACACTCCAAATAATTTACATAGTTTTAAAAAGACACATATTAATCATCTGTACATAAAGAAGTAAGATGGTTTCTTGTTATTATGAGTGCTATGAATAAGCATGTAAAGGGATGTGATAAAGAATGACAGATGAGGAATTTTGCTTTAGTTCGTGTGGTCAAGAAAGCGAAGCCTTAAATGAAGGAGGCAGTAGTGAAAGTATCATGAAGAAGAATGTTCCAAGCAGAAGAAACACAACAGGGAAGAACCCGAGGTAAGAATGGACCTGAAATCCTGGAGGACTGTAAACCACACCCACCGCCAGCGTGGCCTTTTACCCCGGTTTCATTTCAGAGTTTGAATGGTTTCCAGGTTATATTCATTCATTAAAGAATAAACTTTAAAATATTCAAACTAGATGTATAGCTGAATGATACATAAAATAATAACCTGTGAAAGTTCTCTATAATCATATACTAATATACTCAGGGTTTTTATTTAATGCCCATTTTTGAAAGAATAGATGCATTTTATTTTTTAAATGAAGGTTTGATATTGTAGGGAGATCCAAGACATTTTGCCATTCTTGCTGAAAAGCATATACAGAATATAAAGGAGGAAACCATATGGAATGAACACCTACTGTATGTATCCGTGTTACTAAAATGGCCTTATTTTGTCTATTTATCACAACAAATATGCGATTAATATTATTTTGTTTGTTTTCTATCAAGGAAGCTGGTTTACAAAGAGAATATGACCAAGTTAACAGCTAGGAGGGGCAATCATGTTGAAGATACACATTCAGCACTAATCCAAAGTGTGTGGCCTCTAACTGACGTCATTGCCTGAAAAGGAGGAGGATGTGGAAGGAGAGAAGGCACTCTTATCCCACTATCCTAATGATGGTCTGTTGTTGATTCATAAATATGAATTGTTTACTTTTATGCTTTTCTGAATGGCTCCTTCCTTTTCAGGCTTTTCTTTTGTAGAAATTTAGAAGCAACACTGTGAACGTGACATTTACAAAAAGAAAATGGCCAAGCCAGTTGAGAATTACCTTATAATGTGTTTATGGATTCCAAATTCAACTCTCAGAACAAAACTCTCTGGTTTTTGAAAAATGCCAGTTTCTGAAGAGTGAGTTTTGCTTTAAGTGTGATGTGAGTGTGGATCTGTTCAATTTATGATAAATTCAATATTTTATGGAAAATTTGAAAGGAATAAAACAGGATAAAAATGTATCTTTTACCTTATTCCCGGTTCAGAAAGTTTCAGAATCTCAACTATATCTTTATTATAAAGGTAATCTGAATATACTATAAACATTGACTGCTTAACTATAACACAAAGCATGTAAAATAAGTATTTAATATACTCAATGGATAAACAAACAAAACTGAATAAACAGCTATAGGGATATAATAAATTATGTCAGTTCATATTTAATGCCAAACACTGGAATTTGAAATTGCTAATTAAAGACATTAGTGAATGTCAATACAGCAATATTTTAATGACTCCAAGATAATCCCACAGCAATCAATTTAGATCAGAACGAGTTTATTGTAAAGTGCCAAAGGTGGAAAAAATGCTTCCTTTGCACTATAAAACAACAATTTCTCAAATGAATAATGTCTAGTCAAAACTTAACTAGATAATTACTTAATTTGCATTTATTAAGAAAATACAATAACTGGGAAGAAAGCTCTTTGGGAAATGATCTAAGAGTTAATAGTTGACTTAGATAAACAGTATTACCTTAACTTCTGAATACACAAACACATTACTGTTACTAACAAATCAGGGCAACAAAAACAACAAAACCCAATAATAACATGGCATTCTTTTGACAGAAAGCAAGTGCCAATTTCATGCTAGGTGGAGAGGTACTTTCTCTGGTGGGTTAAATAAGAATATAAGCTTCAGATGTTTGTTTGTTTGTTTTTAATTTTGTTGTCTGCTTTTCCTAGAAGCAGCGACGGGTGTCTGTTTTATTTCTGCACTTACATAAGTGGAGATAAAAATAAATTCATGAAATTTGTTTGTTCCTGTATTATTCCAAAAGGATCTAACATTGTTCCCATATTATATCCCAAAGGATACTGCAAACCAAACAGCCTGAAAAAAATCACACTTAAGGTCAAATATCCCTCTTTCATGTAGTGAATGGTCTCCTCTAACTAATGGGGCTCTTTTGGACCATGGTACCGGCAGCGGGATATTCTTATTAACAACAAAGGGCAGAACCGTAACAATCTTCAGAGCTGGACTTAGAGGTGATTTAGAGTTCAAATAAGTCAGAGGAGTATCTAATGCTTTGTGACAATAAAGGGGCCAAGAGCAAATATTGAAGTTGATAGAGATAATCAAAAATTAGAAAAAATATGGAGATAAAATGTAATAGATTTCAAAATGAATGACAGAATTTGTAGCTCCTTTCATCAAGAAGTAGTATCTGTTTTCTAACCCTTGGAATCAAAGCTTGCTTTGTTATTTGGTTTGACTCATAGCATGTAGCATAAATGACATTGTGACAGTCCAGAGCATACAAGAGGCTTTGCAGGTTTTGCTTTCATGCCTTATAATTCTACTGCTATGTGAAGAAGCTCCAAATGGTCTGTGGTACATCACAGTCACCTCCATCACTGCCTGTAGAAAGCTTGTTGTTGCCCAGCATGTGAAAGTGGCCATCTGGAACAAGACATTCACCAGTAAAATGTTCAACTTTTGGCAGATATATGAATGCATAGGTTTATATCTACAGTCCCAGGCCAGACTAGGAAAAAAAAATTGGAGAATTATTAGCTAACTAAATAGCTTTAAGACACTAAGGAATCATGAAGAAACAGAAAATGTGAACAGTCCAATAACAAGTAGGCAGACTGAATCAGTAATTAAAAATCTCCCAACAAAGAAAAGCCTAGGAGCAGATGGCTTCCGTGCTGAATTTTACCAAACATTTAAAGAAGAATTATTGCCAATCCTTCCTAAACTCTTCCAAAAATTTGAAGTGAGGGAAACACTCCCAAACTTATTTTATGAGGCCAGTATTACCCTGATACCAAAGCCACATAAGGACACTACAAGAAAAGAAAAGAAAAGAAAAGAAAAGAAAAGAAAAGAAAAGAAAAGAAAAAGACAAGACCAAAATCCCTGATGAATATAGATGCAATTTTCTAAAAAAATATTAACAAACCGAATACAACAGTACATTAAAAGAATCAAACACCATGATCAAGTGGGATTTATTTCTAGATCTAAGGATGGCTCAACATACACAAATCAATAAATGTGATATACCACATTTATAGAATGAAAGACAAAAATCATATGACCATCTCAATAGATACAGAAAAAGCATCTGACAAAATTAAAATTCTTTCATGGTAAACACTCTCAACAAATTGGGTATAAAAGGAATATACTTCAATATGATTATAAAAGGAATATACCTCAATATACCTCAATATACCACAACATCATACTCTGTGATGGTGAAAGATTGCCAGCTTCTCCTCTAAGATCAGGAACAAGACAGGGTGTCATTCTCACCACCCTAAAGTAATTTGATGCATGCTATAGTTATTATGATATATAGCATATGATATATTGCATACAACAATATAACATATCATTTATTTTCTTTCATATCATAAAATATTTTATTAATATAAAAATATAATCTAATATAGAGTATCAAATATGGGATATATCTAACAATAGAAAAGTTGTTTTGTGTATATGCCATACGCACACACATATACAAACATGCACACACACATGCACATGAACACACATGCATACATAAATTCATTTTTCAATTGGGGTTGGGAAGAGAATAAAACAAACAAAACTCAATCCATTGGTCTGTTGGGGATATTCGTACATATTATCTCTGAATCTTAACTTTAAAAACTAACACATTTAAATAAACTTGTGTAGATACGGATAAAACAATTTAGAATATCTCCTATCAAAATCTCATTTGAAAGAAAAATTTGCTTAGAAAAGTATTAGTGTTCCCTTTGTTATTAATTTTGTAAAACAATGCTTTATATTTGATATGCAGTTATTCATTAGGACAGTTTCAGGTAAAATGCAACTTGTAAACAACATCCATACATCCTTTGGAAAAAACAAATAGTATAAATGACTGGGGGGGGAACTTCATTTACCCATTTATTTATTTGTTCACAGATTCTTTCATCAAAAATTTCTCCTTGCCTCAAGTGATTTAAGCACCAGGTTGACAGAACTTGCTCTGAAGGAGCTTTTGATATAATGGGTCGGAGACACATGTCTTTGTAATATGAGAAAATTGGGATACAGATAAAAGCACAAAGGAGTAACATTTTTTTTACCTCTGCTTGATGGCAAAAATAATTCGTAGGGGAAATGACACTTGATTTGAATTTAAACTGCATCATTTTTCGTATCAATAGATTGGGAGAGGACTTTCAAAATAAGAAATGGTATTACAAGGTCTTGCTTCCACAGAGAACCTTTATATATATTTCAAAGAGTGTCTCAAGTAAGACATCTTTGCAAATTTTTTTCATTTACTGCTTAAATACATGCTATTTAAAACAGAGATCGGTAAATATATGAAGTGAAAAACAATTTCCGACTTAAAGTGGCATAAACATAAGCTGGAAACTCTGTATATTAATTTTGAGACAGAGAAGGTGTGAGAGAGAGAAAATGAATCCATAAAAGTCTCAGGTACGGAAGAGAGTTGTGGTTCAGTAGATCTGAGATATAGTCACAATTCGATTCTATGTCAGTAAAACATATATAAACCATGTTTTAAAAAATGAAACAACACAATGATACAAACGTGCAAAAATACTAGTGTCCTGGTTGAATAAAGTGAACTTTAAGTATCTTCTTGCTTTAGCACTGATTTTTAAAATTATTTTTGTGTAAAATCAAAAATAAATACAAAATATATACATGCATACATATATACAAACATACATACATGCATATACATATATATTACTTGAATATGCAAGTATAAACACAAATACTATGCATAATCATATGTACATGTAGATATACATGTACAAACAAAAGATAGGAGTGAAAGGAATTCTTTACACAGAAAAATCTGAAATTTTTAATAGTTTAAAACATAGTCTTTTTCTCTGTCTGGTGATTAGATGTTAGATCTCCTAAAATTTAAGTTAAATGCAAACTTGCTATTTGCCAGACAATGGAGACATAAGGAGAGAAAAATATTCATAGCTCACAGGGAAAATAATTACAATTATAATCCACATGCCTGCAGTTGTGATAACAAAACCTGGCTTTAAAAATGTTTAGCTCTAGAATCCTAATGGGCACCAAAGGAGGGCTCAAACATCTTTCTATTGTTTTCTTAGTTGCATACATTGGTGAGGCATTGTTTGTCCCATTCTGTGGATTTCTTTTCTTTATGAGGTTGTATATTTTTGTTTTGTGTATGCATTTGTGAGTCTGACTCTTCCTTTCCATTCATTTTTACTATTGTAATCATAATTCTTTTTCCTCCCTTTTAAACTATTTTTCTTTCTACTTTGATAGCTTTCTAAACCATGTTCTTTCCACATAATTAACCATAGTACTCAATTGAAATAAGCCTTTTTTTTTAATTTGGCAAAAAAAGAGATTGTATTTGTTGATCTTATTATTAAAGAATAAATGAGCCATATGTTTTATAGAACTCTCTGAAATATACTTGCATTTTATAAATATGGATCTATATTTTGTGAAGGTTCACTGGTCCTCAATAGAAAAAAACTACACCATGGTAAAATAAAATTTGTGACATAGAACTAGCAAAATCACATTTTATTATGAAACATCTGTAGAATTTTCATATATCAGACATTATTTCCAAAATCAGCACTTACAAGCTCAATATTACATACCAACAGTACAGATATGTTTATTTTTTTATCGTTCCCCATATTTATTGGAATATAATTAACATATAAAAAGAGTGCGTATAGGGGTGCTTGGCTGGCTCAGTCAGTTTAGAGTCCCAGTCTTGATTTCAGCTCAGGTCATGATCACGGGGTCATACTGATTGGAGTCTGCTCTGAGCATGGAGTCTGCTTGGGATTCTCTCTCCCTCTCTCTCTCTGCCCCTCTCCCCCACTTGAGTGTGTGCACTCTCTCTCAAATAAAAACAAATAAAAATAAAAAGGATAAAAGGTACATGTATTCCAAGTGTACTTCTATGAATCCTGACATAAGTATATACCCATAAAACTATGACCAGAATCAAGAAAATAGATGTAACTACCATTCCCAAATATTTTGTAGTACCATTTTATAATCTCTCACAACCATACCTCTAGAATTTCTTAAATTTTCTGTAATTAGAAACACAGCATGTACTGTTTTTGCCCATCTTCTTTCATAAAACATAACTGTCTTGAAATTGATCCAACAGCATCTATCAATGATGCATTTCTCTGTACTGCTGAATAGTGTGTTACATGGATATTCCAAGTTTGTTAATCCACTCATCCCTTGACAGCCATTTGGTTAATTCTAGGCTTGCCCATTATAAATAAAGCTTCTGTGAACATCAATGTACAAATCTTTTTGTAATATATACCTTCATTTATCTTGAATAAATAAATACCTAGGAGTAAAATATCTGGAGCCTATAATAGATACACATTTAAATTATCAAGAAATTGCCAACTGATTTTCCAATGTGTCTTACCAATTTGCATTATTAGTTTATAAGCATAGATTTTTTGTAGATGTATATAGTTGACTATTCCTTTCTATTGTGACTTCACTGGAATTTTATTACTGTAACTGGATGATTACATTTGTCAAATAAGTTTTCTGTGTATTGAAATAATACATAAGAATTTCCTTTCTTAATTTATCTTTAAATGTATTAATATGGTAAATTACATTGATTTCTTTGCATTTCCCTGATAAATACTTAGCCATAATGAAGTGTCATTTTCATATATTAGGTTGGACTGAAAATTGGTGTGTTCTTTTTACCTCTATTTTCATAAGATTTATTAATCTAGAGCTTTCTGTACATACATATAGATAATGATTTAGGAAGTATTAACATCTCTAATTCCCTGGAAGTATTTTTATACAGTTCATATTTTTTGTCTTAGTATTTGATAGAATTTACCAGTTGTTTCCTTTGGCCTAAATCACTTCCTTTAACCTTTTAATAGCACTGATCTGGTGGTCATGGATTCATTCAACTTGTATATTACTGAAAATATCTGTATTTCAACACAATTTTGATTTATTATTTTTAGAGTTTATTTATTTCGAGAGAGACAAAGACAGTGAGAGTGGGGGAGGGACAGACAGAGAGGGAGAGAATCTCGAGCAGACTCTGTGCTGCCAGAGCAGAGCCCGACGTGGGGCTCAAACCCATGAAGCTGTGAGATCATGACCTGAGCTGAAACCAAGAGTTGGATGCTTAACCAACTGAGCCACCAAGGCGCCCCTCACCATCATTTTTAAAAGTCATTTTTTTTTCTTGGTGAAGAAGCATTAATCCCTCCTTCAAATTTGATTATCTAGTTTGCACATCTCCCTATTCCAGTGCCCATCTAAAAATTAAAAATAAATATATCTAAGGGAAAACAACAATGTTCAAGCATTCAAATTATCTCCATTAAGTTAATATTTGTCTAAAATTTACCTGTATTCAAAAGGAGGCAAATGAAGATATGACTTGTTTATTGACTGACAATGATAAAAAGCAGTAGAAATTGATCCACAAAGATTTCACATTATACAGAGATTCTACAAGGATTTAAAATAAGTATGATTAAAATGATTTTGGCAAAGAATTAGCAAACATAAAAACAAAGAAAATTTATACAACTAAATATAATAATGATAATAAAAGTAATAAAAATCAAAGATAGCAAATCTCTCTTTTAAAAAAATTTTTAATGTTTACTTAGTTTTGAAAGAGAGACAGAGCACAAGCAAGGGATGGGCAGAAAGAGGGAGACAGAGGATCTGAAACAGGCTCCAGGCACAAACTGTCAGTACAGAGCTCAACACAAGACTTGAACTCACGAATCATGAGATCATGACCTGAGCCACAGTTGGACGTTCAACTGACTGAACCACCCAGGCACCCCCAGAAAATGTCTTAAATACAACTACCGGAAAATAAATACATATCACCTTTATGGGACAATGTGATTTTTGTTCCTACGTATTCCTTAAACTAACTGAATTCAAACAAAAAAATCGAAAATTTATTTATCATAACTGAAAGACTAGTCTTACTCAGGTAGGTTTTGAGATTTTATTATAGTTATCTATGAGGGATTGAGAGAACGTGACACATAAGAACTGAGACTAATTTATCTTGATTAAGGAGAGATTAAAAAAAGTAAGTGATGAAAACTATGAGTTTAGTATGGCAACACATGTGGACTTCCAAAAAATCATTCCTTTTTCACTTATCATATATATAATGAACATAAAAGTATAGCATATTATGTTAACAAGAATGTGGATAATTGTGGATGTTTGTCTATTGCTAGAAATATAACTCTCTCAATAACTGAGAAATATAATTTGACAAATCCTATAAAAATGTAAAACTACACATATCCTTTATTCCAGTGGTTCTATAACTGAAATTTAAACAGAATACAGAAGACCTCCTTTTCTTTTTTAATAAGATACAAAGTTATGAGTAAATATGGTCACAGAGATACATGACAAATATTGGATACTGGTTTCATAAAAAATAATTATAAATATTGGCAGTCAGGGGCTTAAATATAGGCCCCATGAAAGGAGAAATAAAATAAGAACATGCACACATTAACACTTTTGTTAAGCTATAAACTTTAATTAGTCCGATACTTTAGTATTGAAGCTGAATATTAATAGTAAAAACTTTGTTTTTATAATTTCTCTACACTTCTGAATTATATGTGCCTAAATAAAGGTGAAACTATAATATTAGGGACAAAATATTCCAAATAAGTATTCTCTAAAACATTTTTCAGAAATGTGTAACTACTACCCTTTGTCCTTAAATATATTTATTCATCTTTTTTTTTACGCTTATTTATTTATTTTGAGAGAGAGGGAGGGAGGGAGGGAGGAAGGGGAACAGGGAGAGAAAGAATCCCAAGCAGGTTCTGCACTCAGTGCACATCCCTTCCCAGGGCTTGAATTCACAGTGTGAGATCATGACCTGAACTGAAATCAAGAGTCAGATGCTTAACCGACTGAGCCACCAAGGTGCCCCTATTTATTCATCTTCAATCACTAAATTATTCAATATGTATAACGAATATTTGCAATGAATTTATATTTATAAATATGGCAGAATATATAGCTTAAGACATATTGTATCAGTTTGGAAAGAGAAAAATGTCTTCATTAAATAATTTTGTGAAAAAGCAAGACTATCTTAAACTGAATGTCAAGATTTGTGCCATATAATAAGAAATACAGAAGGAATTTGAAGGAAAGAAACTCTAGGCAGTCTGGATATTGGAAATACATTTCTTAGATTACATCAGATACGTGTGGATGAGTGTACCCCTATTCATACATTAGGAAAAAGAAATTTCAAAGATGTAGCAACATGAGAAACATAGGGCAACTATGTCTGATCTCAGTGATTGGCAAACATTCTGGGATGGTGGATGATGCAATTTGGGGAAAATCTGGAGAGTTACACTTTACAATTTTGCAAAGAAATATACTTGAATTCTACATAACACTGCCAAAGAATACCAAATTTCTATGTTTTGAAAATTAATCTTTTGCTATTAGCTTTTAAACTAAATCTCTAAAATATTGGCATATTCCACTTATACTTTGATATCTCTAGACTGACTTCATGTGGAGGATTTCAATATTCATTTTCTAAAAATTCATCATCATTCTAGGCCAAAACATTGGATGCCATTAACTTACCTTTTATTCTCATGCTTGAAAAGCTAAAACCCATCATCTCCTGGGGGGATAAGCATTTGTATTGGGGTCTTCCTGGGAGTGCTCATTAATGAAAGCTTCTCCATTTGTGTAATTTGAAAAATAAAAGAAAGTATAGGATGGAGTTTAACTATCACTTTTATTGAAGAGAGTAGCTAAATTGGATGAGTTTTTAATATAAGACAAATATATCTGCTAACACAATCACAGGTTAAAGTTGATTTACCTATTTGTAGGCAGGAGTCTGCACGTCTAAGATAGTCGTGATGGAGGAGAACGAGTACTTTTTAATTTCATTTTAATTTTTTTAATGTTTATTTATTTTTGAGAGAGAGAGAGAACCAGAGCATGATCAGGGGAGAGGTGGAGAGAGGGAGACACAGAATCCAAAGCAGGTTCCAGGCTCTGAGCTGTCAGCACAAAGCCCGACGCAAGGCTTGGACCCACAAACTGTGAGATAATGACCTGAGCCAAAGTTGGACCCTTAACTGACTGAGCCACCCAGGTGCCCCAGAGAATAGGTACTTTCTGAGAGCAATAACTACCAAGAGGAGTTTAGAAAGAAATTGTAAGCTAATACTTTGTTTAAATCTGTTTCTATAAAGTTAGGTTATATTGTTTGTAAGCTTTTGATAATTAAATGTACTAAATGCAAATATAACTAAGTACTCGTTCACATTTTAAAACATAATAATAAAGCCAGAGTTCACAAAGGAAAACATTTCTATAAACAAATTCATGTTTAAACTACTTGTGAGGGTCCATTATATAAACTTATATGCCATGCATAAAAGGTAATGTCTTTAATATAAATACAGTTTTCTTAAATCAGTGAAGAATTTTGAAAAATTGGCCAATACTTTCACAAATAGTTCAGGATGAAATAATACAATAAAACCTCAATAGCAAACTTTTTGGTAATAAAAGAACTGTATTTAGTGAACTATCTGGCTAATATTTAATTTATCATGTTAAAGTGAAGATTTCCTTTCAGGTTCACCTTTTGGAGATCCTTTTATCATTAATTATTTTCTCACATGTATAGTTTATTTTTGGTGTAATAAACCTTATAATTACCATTTAGCTTTCTTGGAACAGTTCATTTTTTCATATTTATTTATTTATATTATTTTCCCTTAGTTAATTTTCGAGTTGGTCTTATTTTGGGATATCCCTTGATTCTTATAATAAAACAATAAAAGTGTATCCTTTCAATTTCCCATGTTGGAGAGATTAAGAAAGAGTAAATACTTTCTTAAACGTTATATAGTTGGAATATTAGAAACCTTGACATTTTTTTCAGTGCATAGTATTTTTGAGTAAAATACACAGTATTTTCTTCTGCAAGGACTTTACTACTCCCATAGTGTGTTTGAAGGATTTTAAATGTAAATAATTACTTTGACATGATACTATCATTTTCATATACTCACTTGATTTCTCCAAATACATGTATTCAGTTTTTACATCAAAAAAATGTATATATACTTCTTTGGGTGCTATATGTTCTTTATAAAATATCATACACAGAATTTTAGTCTGACATATGTAGTTTCCTCTTTTTAGCAAAAAATTAATTTGTGTACTTTTCTTATATTTGAGGAGTTATAAATTCTATTGAACCTATAAATAAGGGAAACATGCAAGTGAAGATTTGTATGCATGTGTGCATGTATGCACTCATTTAGGTTTCTTCAGTGCCAAAGTTCACAGATACTTTGTTGCAAAATAGCCACCACAGTAAGTCTAGTTAACAGAGGAAATTTGTAATGTTCTTAACATTCTTTTCGGCTGTCCTTCTTTGCACTTTCCCCCCTAACACATTGTTGTTGTTGTTATTTCTGTTGTTGTTTTGTTTTTTTGTTTCCACAAAATGCTACACTATTCAAACACCTTGATTTTTAGAGTTCGAGGATGGTTGTGAAAGGGTAGGTTAATTCTCACAGAGTTCTAGGACCCTCCCGGAAAGAGAATCATTAAGACTCTAAATCTTTTCAGTTTGTAATTTAAGGTTGTTGGATATTGCCCAAAGATTTTAGATGGCCCAGCTGAAATGGCTGGCAATCATAAACATGAATATTTGTCTTCTAACCACCTCTTCTAAGATTAAGCCCATCAAAAGAAAAGAGGATTGTTATCAAGTGAATCAGGCTTAACCTTACCACCCAGATGCCTAATGAATCAACCTGAGGTCTGGGCACAGTATAATGGTAGGCAGCCAATACCGTCTCACTGACATGATGGACAAGCTTTCTAAGTTTTGATCTTCCATGTATTTTCAAAGTAAGGAGCTATGTAGCCTCAGTGTCCTGAATGATTTTTAATTTGGGACTTCTTTCATGGGTATGCCACTGAGGGAGTAAGATCACCATCACTTGATAAACCACAATAAACTGTGCTAAGATCTCTTACGATTTATTGTTTAAAAACTGGGGACTAAGATTTATTCTCAGAAAGGACATTTGCAAATGATATATCCAATAAGAGGTTAAAATCCAAAATACATAAAGAAGTTATACAACTCAACACCAAAAAAACCAAAACCAAAACCAAAAACAAAAACAAAAACAAAAAAAACAAACCCACAAATAATCCTATTTAAAAATGGGCATAGGGCCTGAATAGACATTTTGCCAAAGAAGACATATAGACATAGAGCAAACACATGAAAAGATGCTCAACATCACTAATCATTAGAGAAATGCAAATCAAAACCACAATGAGATATCACCCTACACCTGTCAGAATGGCTAAAATTAAAAAAAAAAAAAATAAGCAGTAACAAGTGTAAGCAAGAATGTGGTAAAAAAGGAACCCTTGGACACAATTGATGGCAATGCAAATTGGTGCAACCACTGTAGAAAATAGTATGGGATTTCCTCAAAAAATTAAAACTAGATATGCCATACTGTCCAATAATTCTACTGCTGGGTGTTTGCCCAAAGAAAATGAAAATAATAATCTGAAAAGATATATGTATACCTATGTTTATTGCAGTATTATTTACAATAGTCATGATATGGAAGCAACTCAAGTGTTCATCTGTAGATGAATGGATAAGACGATGTGAGATATGCACACATGTGTATATGTAAGATTTGTACACATAATGTATTATATATGTGTACATTACATATGCATTGTGTGTACATATATACACACACACTGTGTATACACACATACACACATGATAGAATACTACACAGTCATAGAAAAGGATGAGATCTTGCCATTTGTGACAACATGGACGACCTAGAGAACCAAGATGGTATTATGGCAAGTGAAGTAAGTCAGACCAAGAAAGACAAGCACCATATGATTTCATTCATATGTGGGATCTGAAAAACAAAATAAGTGAGTAAACAAACAAAAAGCAGAATCAGACCTATAAATACAAGGAACAAACTGATGGTTGCCAGTGGGGAGGTGGTGGGGGGAGGGGATAGGCAAAATGGGTGAAGGGAATTGTGAGATACAGGCTTACAGTTATTGAATGAGTTAGTCACAGAAAATAAAAAGGGAAAGCAGTGGGAATATAGTTAATGATACTGTAATACTGTTGCATGGTGACAGATGGCAGCTACGCTTTGGTGAGCAGAGGATGACCTACAGAGTAGTTGGATTCACTTGTACATTGTACACTTGGAACTAAGATAACATTATGTGTCAATTATACTCTAATAAAAGAATAAGGATTTATTCTCAGAAAGAAGCCTTGTGAGATTTCTTTCCCTCCATTCTTTAAAAAAAAAATTAACTATGGGAACAGCAGGGACAAATCCTAGGTTCTTGTGGCCTTGTATCTAATTTGACAGTGTCTTAGACAAATATAAATGATTATAGTGGAAACTGAGCCCAGAGTTATTTGAAATCAAGGAAAAAGATTCACATTGAGGGGCTGGTTTTAGGTATAGTTGACGGTTTCAAGAAAAAAAACAGACTTCACCACAAGCTTGGCATGTGGACTTCTAAGCAAGAGGTTTGAACACTTTAAAAATCAGTACATTATTTGTAACTCAAACTAACTTTACAGATATTGAGAAAAATATAAGCTTTAAAACAACATAGGCCTATGGAATAAACATTAATTAAGTCAATAATTTATAGTACATTGAATTAAAAGCTAACATGGTGGAGGAAAAGACAAGGTTCTATATAGATTAAATGCAGATATATTAACAGAACATTATTATCTGGTCAGAGTAAACTGCAAAATGCACTTTGATGACATTTTAGAGTGAGTTTTCTTACTGTTTACGATCACCTCATCAAGGTATTAAAGAGAAAAGAGAAGAAATTGTTCCACTTCAAGAAATGCAAGCAATGCCATTACACAGATGAGTGAATGCCAACCATTTGTCCCTTTTCTTTATTATTCCAGGTTCCTCCCTTTTCCCATTATGCCTATATTTCATGGGTATTTTCTTCTTACACACACCCAGGCTGGTCTCAATATAGTTAATAAGTACAACATAATTGCACAAAAATGGCTCCTTTTCCTGTGTGAGTGACTGGCATACTGGCAAAATATATGTTACTTTATGTTCTCTATTCAAGATTATTCATATTAGAGTGTTGGAGATTTATTTTTCTACTAGCAGGATTAAATAGATAGTATAAAACGCCACCTATATCTTTTAAGTTAATTTTATAATCTCATTTTCTTAAGTTTAGGTCTTTAAACAATAAATATCTCTGAAAAAATCATTTATCTAAAATTTTGCTAATTTCAGGGAATGGTAATATAGTTAAAAGTGGTAATAGAGGGCATAAGGCAGTAGATATGAAAAGAAGTGTCCGTATTTAAGAGATAAGAAGAAATCAAATCAAAACAGCTTTATAATTGGTTGGAAGAGAATGAGAAAATAAAGAGGGATAATTTAAAGTTGATACCCAGTAAGGCTGGTGTAATATAAATTTGGATAGGAAAAATAGAGATTTATGAGGAAATATGATAAGCTGAGGTTTGAACATGTTAAGCTTGAGAGACCTGGGGGACATTCAAGTGACAGTTCAAACCATGACACTATAAACCATTTTCACAAGACATCTGGCTAAATACAGGAGCGGGATTACACCACCATACAGTTACTATCACCAAGTTACTGGGTGGGATCATCACAGGAAGTTTAGTAAGAACAAGAGAAGATCTAATGCATAAACCTCTGAGACACAAATACATCATTGATTGGCAGAAAGTGAGGTTTGTCCCAAAAAAGAAGTCAGGGGAAGAGATCTTCCCACAAGACCTGGTAGTGAGGAACATGCATATTTGACAAATGGAAAGAATCCCACCATGGCTAAAGGTGAAAATTCAGAATTCATATCTAAAGTAGAAAACTGAAATCCAAATGACTTATGGTCTCTAACCTCAGAGAAATTGATAGCCTGAACACCTTGGGTTAATGAGTTATTTTGTAAAGAGGAGAATATTGGACTGAGAAATTATTATCCATAAATCCCATTCAGAGGAAACTAAAATGCTATTGCTTTATTCTGTAAAATAATGACATAAAGGAACCGACTTGGAAAATTGACCAAGGCATTGAAATATATTAAAATTGTGACATAAGCATTTTTGAACAAAAATCGTTTTATTTTGGAGAGAGTTTCATTATTTTCCATTAGTGTTTTGAAGTTTTTTTTGTTTCCTTCTGCTTATATTCAGTGGTTTTTATTTCAACATATTTAATATAGACATCATAGGGTACAGTTACTGTTTATTATGTTTCATAATTATCTATACTTCATAAAATTTAAAAATATTGGAGACATGTATGTATGCATAGTGTGCTACATCATTTTTTTCTATACATCATCTTTTTAAAACCAGGTCATTCTTCGCTAAACTCTGATATGGGCATTGTTGAAATATTCACATTTTTGGCTATTACATTTTATTTTTTCCTTCTACTCTATCTTACCCATGTAATTTATTTTATCTCTCAATAGTTTAAATGTGGTTTAACTTTTTAAATTAATGTTTCAGAATATGAAAAGCAGGAAATAAATTAAGAGAGGTCAGTTCTTTGAATTAAATAAAATTAACTCTTGGGAAAAAATCATAAATCTTTCATGGTGGCTGAATACAGAGTGCTTAACTCTATTAATTTGTAGACATAATTGAAAATAATGAATAATGCTTCCTCTAGATTGGGATATACGTTTTGAAAGAAAGTAAGACTTTTCCTTAGTTCAAACACAGATCTTAAAATTTATTATGGTTTTCTGTTTTTGTTTGTTTGTTTGTTTGTTTGCAAAAATTATTTTTCAAGTGCTCTGGCTACAAATTTTAGCTTACATTTATAATAAATTATATTCAGTAAGCAGTACAGCATGCAGTAGACTTCAGGAAAAGATACTGACTAGGTGCCCCTAAGTTGTACACCTTATAATTTCTTTCCTTTTCTTTGTTTCATATTATCTGTTTTTTCATAATGTGATTTTTTTCCCCTTTCTGAATTCATGTACACAGAAAGAAAGATTTCAGAGATTGACTTATAGTTTCCTACTTCAAATCAATATATACTAGGTTCTGTTGTCCTCCTCATAATGAAAGAATTATAATTCAGGAAACCCATCCAAGTAAGATAACATTATTTCAGATATTATGTACAACTTAAAAACAAGTATAATATTTTTAAATGTTCAAGCAAAAGTATTTATTAAAAGTGACTACTCCAAGGGCACCTGGGTGGCTCAGTCTGTTGAGCATCGAACTCTTGATTTCGGCTCAGGTCATAATTCCACGGTTGTGGGACCAAGCCCTGTGTGAGGCTCCACACCGAGCATGGAGCCGGCTTAAGATTCTCTCTCTCTCTCTCTCTCTCTCTCTCTCTATCTCTTGCTCTCTCTCTCTCTTTCTCTTCCTCTCTCTCCCTCTTTCTCTACCTCTCTCCACCACTTTCAATCTCACTCTCTCTAAAAAAGATAAATAAAAGCAAAAAACAAACCAAAACACCCCAAGAAGTGACTACTCCATAAACTCTGTCAACTAACATTGTAAAATACGACACCAAAATTCAGCAAATATAACATAATTGGACTCTTTTGTGTGCTTTCAAATATACCGTATATAAAAGGTCATATCTATTATGTGTCATCTATCTAGCTAATATATAAAAGCTGTTTTAAACAAATCCTCTTGGCCTTGAACTTACTACTTAGTTCCTTCAAAAACAAGGCATACTCTTTAAAATGTGATATAGTATTGATGTGACGGTTTTCTTGGTCCTGACTCTGATGTAGAAACAACCAACATGGGATGCCGGGGTGGCTCAGTGGGTTAAGTGGCTGAGGGTGGCTCAGGTCATGATCTCAGTGCTTGTGAGATCAAGCTCCCCATCGGACTCTGTTGACGGTGTGGGGTTTGCTGGGATTCTCTCTCTCTTTCAAAATAAATAAATAAACTTAAAAAAAGCACCAACTAAAACATTTCATTCACGTCATAAAGTATGTGATAAAGTCTTATTTCACAATAGATATTACTTATCAGAAAATGAAGTTCATGTGAAAATAATGACTTGGTTATGAATTGATCCTTTAAAACATCATAAATAGGTCAAACTAGTTTACTTGATTTTTGAAAAATATGCTTTATTGTAAGAATTAGCACTAACCTCAAGTGGTCCGATCTTACTCCCTCTGGGAGTGTGGCAGGATAATGCTTCCCCACCTCCCTGAGGTCAGATGTGGCCACACAACTTACACTGGCAATGAAATATGAATGCTAAAAGTTTGTGACATCGTTGCCATAAACTTGAAGACAGAGTAAGTACATCCTTCTCTTGTTCCCCCTTTCCTCTGCCGCAGTTACCCTCAGGTCATGGATCAGATCATGATTACTTCATTTGCCTGTGCTTATGATAAGGATCATGAGAAACATGTCACAGGAATGGAACTATAATGTTTATCTCTGTTATCAAAGCAGAAGGATATGTGTTATAACAATATTACTCGTTCCTTTCATTTACTTTGAATTATATTTTTACGCTAAAATAAAACATTCCCATAGTGAATAGTTGTAACAAAATACTTATGTCAGAACTAATGATTAAAATGGTACATTTGTGCGTTCATGAAACAAAGTCTCATTTATATTTATAAAATGAAGGATAATATATAACTTTAGATACTGAGACTTTACAATTTGATTAAAGCTTAAAATGCACAAAAATATTTATTCATTGACTCACTGGTTCAAAAGATCCATTAATTTTAAATGAGCTAATATGTGTAAAGCACTTGCAACAAGGCCTAACACATATTAAGAACTATAAAACTGTTAGCTGTTATTATTTTTCATTTGACAAATACTTATCAGGTCCAATTTAATATTGTTCTAGGCCTCAGAAATATATCACAGAACAAAATGGGAAAAAACATTGCCATTGTGTACCTTGTATTCTTTTAGAATCAGACACATGATTCTGAAAAACAAGTGACTTATATAAAATTACTATGAAATAAAATTAAGCATGTGGGAGGATTGGGGAGTCTATTGTTGCAAGAAGGGCATTCAGTTTTAAATACATAGTAAGGGATGGTTTTATTCAAAAGGCAAAATTGGTCCAGATCTTAGAGTGGTCAAGCTATCTAGGTCTCTTGAGGAAATAGCTTTCTAGGTACATGGGCTACAGGATCAAAGTCCATTAGGTGGAGCGTACCTGGCAATGAGAATGAAGCAAGGTGGCCAGGACAGCTGGCTTCTAGTGAGCAAGAGAGAGAATAGTGTAGTATAAGAAGGAAAGATGGAACCCATCTGGCTGTGGGTCAGATCCTGGAAGGATTCCTGGGTTGGTCAGATAATTTAGATTAGTTCACTATGCACAGAAAACCACGGATAGGTTAAAGCATGGGATAGACTGATGTGGTTTACATTTTGAAAGGTTCACTCTACTTGTTTATGTTAAGTAGAATAAAGGGATAAAGACCTGAGGAGGTGAGAATAAAGGTTATTACAGTAGCTTGGACAAGGTGGTAACAATGCATGTCGTAAGAAGTGTTCAAGCATCGGTATATTTTGAAGAGAGAACAAACAGTATTTGCTGATGGAATGAATGTAGAAAATGAAGAAAACCAAAGGAATCAAAGGTCAAGTGTTCTTTAACTGAGATGGGGCACATTGTGGAGGAAAGTGTTTGGCAGAGAAATGTCAGCTTGTCCTAACTGCTGACATTAAACTTTGTTTGATACCTTAATTAGAGATGTGTTTTTATGGCCTGGGTTAGTAGGACATGAGTAGGACGTGTTGTCTTGGCTAAAATGAACACAGGCAGGATCAGAAACAGGAAGATACTGTGGTTTTTTTTTTTTTTTTTTTTTTTTTGTCTTTGTATAGGATCCTCCCCTGTCTCTCCAAGGTATGACGAATCACCCAGGACACTGTCAGATTTGTTTGGTCCCATTGCTAATCTTCTTGCCTTTTTTACATTGATTCGCCTTCCGCTGACATTAAGTACCATGTCGGAGTAAGAATCATTCTCAACGACTTTTTTTTACGTTCATTTTCACCTGATTTTTCAACCATAGTATACGTTTTCCCTCCTTATGATGAAATAAACCACAGATCAATCCAATGTTTAATAAACATGGATAAAGTTACAGATATATTGAAAAAATGTAAGTGACTCTATTGGCTTTAAATGTGGAGAGTATAACAACATACAGTGTAAAAGAAAGAATAGGTAATATTGCATGCAGAATTACCTTTAAAAAAACATTGTAAACTAATTGCCAGCTGAATAGTTCCTCCAACATGTCTGCCCCCTTAGGCAGTTATTAATGAGAAGCTCCAAGGGGCCAAAACTTTAACCTGCAGTCATCACTTCATAGCTACTTATCCCTATCTGCTTTTACAACACACTGAGTGAATCGTTTGGTGGACACAACCCGTGAGGAGAGACTTATATTTATTCAATGGTTAGAATTTCTGATTGTTCCCAAATTTCTTTGGAGCCTAGAGAAGCATTAGGTTCCATGAAGTGGTGAAAAAGGCATTATCTCCCCACACTGTCAGTCACATGTCTCTAATGCCCCAGAACAATTCTGCTTATGCTCAGTTTCACAAAGGATCTTTGAAAGTGTTCTATCATAATTGCTCTAATCCCTGTATCTTTAGCTGCTACATATCACTTTAAGGGAATTTGTGGGTGACAAGAGTCATTTAAAACCCTCCATTCTTATCGTTTCTTCACCCTGATCCATTCCAAGAGATAAATAAGTTTGTTTGCTGATTAATGATGGCAAACATATTTGTATATGTAAATCGTTTGCTTTCTCTGGGATCTTAAATTTGATTAAAATTTAAATAAAATATAACGTGTGCAAGGTATTTTAGAATGTGATATTACATGATGCCACTTGTGAGTAAAGTCACAAATTCTTATATTGCTAAGAAAATTGTTTAAAAATTATTCTTTTCAGACATCCAGCTGGCTAACAGACACATGAAAAGATGCTCAACATCACTCATCATCAGTGAAATACAAATCAAAACTGCAATGAGATACCACCTCACATTTGTCAGAATAGCTAAAATTAACACGGGAAACAACAGATATTGGTGAGGATGCAGAGAAAGGGGAACCCTCTTATATTGTGGGGATGCAAACTGGTACAATCACTCTGGAAAACAGTATCAATATTACTCAAAAAGTTAAAACTAGAACTGTCTTATGACCCATCACTTTCACTACTAGGAGTTTATCCAAAAGATACAAAAGTACTGATCCGAAGGGACACATGCACCCCGATGATTATAGCAGCATTATCAACAATAACCGAATTATGGAAAGAGCCCAAATTTCCACTGACTGATGAATGGATAAAGAAGAAGTGAGATATGTATACATATACATATACATGTACATATACATATAATGTATATTTTCATAAATATAGTATCCAAAATATATAAAGAACTTACAAAACACCACACACCAAAAATTAATAATCCAATAAGAAATGGGAAGAAGACATGAATAGCCATTTTCCAAAGAACACATGCAGATGGACAATAGACACATGAAAAGATGCTCAGCCTCACTGACCATCATGGAAAGAATTTGCTTTGATACGCTATGAGATATTCGTACCTACCTGGATACAATGCCTTAGTAACTTCTGTTAGTATCTTTATTTTTTACTTATCAATACTATTATCTGAAGGGGTACTGAAGCCTTAGTGGCATGCATTATCATGTTCAAAGACACCTGTCTATTAACTGAGCTGGCATTTGATCTAATAACTCTCTAATACCAAAGTCCATTCTCTTACACTTTAGCATGCTGCCAAACAAACAAAAAAGAGGCAATGAAACACCAATCTGTTAATAAAATGGTGGAAGCAATTCACAAACCTAAAAAAGAGAATATGAAAATTCAATAAATATACACAAAACCTGTAGTTTTGTGGGATTCAAGGGAAAAGCTATGAAGATAATAGTAAAGGCTATTTGTCACTAACAAATTGGCTAACATTAACACCAAGCTTTAACGATATTGTGATGGAACAGGAAATCTCGTACACTGCAGAACAGAATGCAAATCAGTATTGAAGTTTTAGTACAGCTTAATTTTTATCAAAAGCCGAAACATATGTTGTGTTATTTGATCCAATAATTCTACACTTCTTGTTTAGGACTCTGATCTTTGGAAATAATAAGAAAGTTATCTGAATAAGTATGCCAACAACCATATCACAATACTATAAAAACAAAAGTGATCTAATTAAATCTGGTTATATATATATTTACACATATATATGATATATATGTATATATATACTGTATATATAACATTTATATATTATATATATAATTACATTTATAATTCCATTATACATACATACATACATATACATACATATATATGTGTATATATTTATTTATACTTATATTGGAAAAGTAAAAATGCTTAGTCATACATAGGTCATATATGGCAATTGGGTCTCTTAGGTATAAACTCTACTTTTATGTTTTAAATCTGAGTCGTGGAAGCTCTCCACGTTGCCTAGCTTGCTATAATTTGACTACCTTTGAGCAAAATTCTTTTGAGTTGAGGAGATAATACTGCCTTTCTTGTTTGGCTGCCGAGAAAATCACCAAATTTTAGTATTTCTGGGAATTATATATATGTATTGCATATTTTAGAAATAACTCTTTACTGGATGTCAAATTACAGACGAAAATTATTTCGTATTCCAAAAGAACTTAGAAACAATTGTCTTGTTATTCAGGGGGATCACATACTTCTTGACCTGTTTTGTTTAAACTCTGCTCCCTGTAATAAATTATTTCTAAATAAGACAAAAACCAATGTTAACTACACTCCTTTTTCTACTGAAATTGAATACAGAAAATTTCTGAAAATTATTTCCAGCAATCTTTAATTGCTTTTTCTTCTGTTTGCGGCCTGTAAGCTATCTAGTGATACATTTTTCCTGAATTAGCAATTGCATTTTGAACACTTCTACTGCCACTGCCATGGCTGATCACAAGCAGAAATAACAGCTGTCATTTATCTCGGTAACTCAAGAGACACTTGACTATGACTTTAACTTACACTGGACTGGTTGTTTTAAATTGGTCAAATTGTTGGAGATGTTCTGTTTAAGCAATCTGATTTTTGTAAGAACGGTAATCTTCTTTTTAGAGATAATGGTTCAAATACATTGACTAATAAATGGATAAAAGATAATCTACAAGATACTTAATATTGTATTCCTGAAGAATAAAATTTTTATTATGTTTTAATGTTTATTTATTTATTTTGAGAGGGACGGGGAGCACAGGACTGGGAGTTGCAGAGAGAGAGGTAGAGACAGAGAATCCCAAGCAAGCTCTGCACTGATAGCATAGAGCTCGAAGTGGGACTTGATCCCACAAACAGTGAGATTATGACCTAAGCTGAAATCAAAAGTTGGACACTGAACCAACTGAGCCACCCAGGGACCGCAGAATACAAGATAGATTTTAAATTAAATATTGCAAAATTCATGGACTACACAGATGTCTGTGTATGTCTTATATGTCTCATGTTAATTTACTCTGTAGACATAATAGGAAGAGTTTTCAGAATTTATGTTCTGATATCACATTCATCTGGATTCACTCCTCTACTAACTGGCTGACAATGGGTGACTTACTTAAACACGCAGAACTACAGTATTTTATTTTTAATTTAAGGTGTTTGTATAATAAGGTAATTTTATTTTTAATTTTTTTATTTTATTTATTTTATTTTTTATTTAAGTATTTTATTTTTAATTTAAGGTGTTTGTATAATAAGGTAACCTACATTAAATGGAGTTTTCAGGAAAAAAAATAGTTCATACAGAGAGATTAGCAAACAACCACTAAATTTTGCAATAGCTCAACACATTGTAACTATGAATCTCAAGATCATCCCAGTAATGATCATGAAGATACTGCAAGACTAAAACAGAAATATTGAGGAACGCACTAAAGTGTAAGAATTCTAACTTCCACTGAAAAGTGTATTCAAAGGTCATATAAAAAGGCCAATGCAAAAAAAATGTATTAACATATTTTAAATGTCTTATTTTATGAAGAAAATGCACTAATTTGTGCAATAGAAAGTAAAGAAGAAGATACATTTTGTTCGAGGAACTTACAAAGGGTTCTTATAAAATTAAATTATCTAAAAAGGAAATAACAGCTCTTTTGAGACATAACTCACATACCACAAAGTTCATCTTTTAGAAGTGAGCAATTTAGTGTTTTCTAATATATTCACAGGGCGACACATTCATCACCATTGTCTAATTCCAGGATATTTTGTTGACCTCAAAAAGAATGGGTATGACCCATTATAAGGTCCTATACATTTTAAGTCCCTCCAATACTCCCCTTTTCTTCTCTCAAGCCCATAACAAACATTATCGTACCTTCGGTCTCTATGAATTTGTCTACTCTGGACACTTCATATAAATGGGATTATAAAATATGATATATTTGGTGTCTGGCTTTTTCACTTACTATAATATTTTCAAGGCTCATCATAGGATAGCATGTGTCCATACTTCATTTTCTTTTATGGATGAATAATATTCCATTGCATGTTTATACCATGTATATTATACATTCATGAATTAGTAGACATATGCAATGTGTCCGTTTTTTTGATATTATGAATAATGCTGCTATAAACATTTGTGCACATGTTTCCTCGTGGCCACATATTTTCATTTCTCTTGGGTATATACTTAGGAATGGAATTGCTTGTTCATACAGCAACTCTATGTTGTAAGACATACTGTTAATTATAATTCAAATATTTAACCTCATATCTCTAAATAAATAAATAAATAAATAAATGATAACCTGCAGTTCAACCATGGTAACAGGAATCAAATCTACCACTAAGCACAGGGAAAGATCTATGCCCTTGAAGAAACTGAAGTCCTGTATGTTGTAGAAGGACAGTGAAGAGGAAGGGGCTTTCAATAACATAGTTTCTCTTTCCTATTGTAAAAGTTTCCTGTTCTAAATAACACCTCACAACTGAAAAAATACATATTAATTTAGAGGATTTTCCCTTAATTACAGAGGAAAAAAAAGGGATACACTTTTATGACTCATACAAAATTAAGAGTTATTATCATCATCACCATCCTCATCATTATCACTTTACAATTTGTCATCGGCCAGTCATGAAATCAAATAAAGCAAAACAATTACCGAATTCCATAGCATATATTATATAAAAACATATGCTTTGTGATATCAAACCTCAAGTTTTTATATGGCCTAAAATGCAAGAATATTCTACATGGAGAGTCTCTATCCCTGATAAAAAGAATGTTATTTCTACAGTCAGAACTGTTCATTCCTGTTTGTATTAATGTGCAGAGGGAATCTTTGTACCACTCTAGGATTGACTTTATTCATTGCAAATATTAGAATATGAGTCCTTTATGTAAAACTTTGGTCCTGGACCGGGTTTTTGAGTAAAATTAATAGTAACATAGTCAGGAGATGATGCCATAATCTACTAGTGGATCAAAGGTAGCTACCTCAGCTTGGGTTAGAATAAGCTTGTGCAGTTTGAGGAATTGAATTGAGTCCATTTTCTCCTCATCTTTTTGTACAGAAGCCTTGTTGACAATAGCTATTATAAACTGATTCTGAAGTGCATTCAAAATATCAGATGCCAGAAGAAAGAAACACATGTATTTGATCTGTTCTCCATTTTTATAAGTTTAGTTCACTCTGTGTATAGGACTGTATTCATTTGAAAACCATCTGAATAGGGTTCTATGTTCTATAGCCATTTTGTTGAAAACGCAGAGACATGTTAAAGAGAGTAATGAGCTTCCCTCATCTAATCCAATTCTCTTGCCTTTTATTATCAAAGATACTTGTTTTGTAGTAAACTTTTAAAAGTATAGCAATAGAAAAGTTTATCACTAATACAGGTACGAAGAGTTTTCTTAAAATGAAGACATCTTGAGGTCAGCCGACTGAAATCAAGATGTCAGAAGGGCTTCACTCCCTCAAAAGCCTAGAAGAGACACCTTTCTTTGGCTCTCCCAGCCTGGTGACCCCTGACATTCCTTGGCTTATGGCTGTATAACTCCAATAGCTTCCTCCACTTTCACTTTTCTTTTGCGTCAATGTGTTTCTTCTCAATGTTTCTCTTACATAGATGCTTATTCTGGGATTTAGGGCCCATCTGGATAATGATGTTGATCTCATCTCTAGATTCTTGATTTAATTATATCTTAAAAGATCCTTTTTCGGGTTAAGACTACATTCACAGGTTGCAGAGATTAGATAGGGGACATATTTATTTGGGGGGGTGCATATCTTTCCATTCACTGATCACTATATTAATCTCTACGACCATAGAATTGTTGTGTCTGTTTTAAAAAATGTTACGTAACTGAAATCATACCTTAAGGTACTCATTCGTGGCTGCCCTGTTTCACTAGATTTTATATGTGTAATCTTTTATCACGTTGTCTCATAGAGAATCATTTTATTTTCAATGTTATTTAATCAATTGTATGAATATATCATAAATAGTATATACATTCTTCTTAATGCACATTGGAGTCATGTCCAGGTTAAGGCTATTGTAAACATTATTAAAATAATCATTCTTTTGGGGCAGCTGGATGGCTCAGTTAAGCATCCAACTTCGGCTCAGGTTATGATCTCACAGTTTGTGGGTTCGAGCCCCAGGTTGGACTCTGTGCTGACAGCTCACAGCCTGGAGCCTGCTTTGGATTCTGTGTCTGCCTCTCTCTGCCCCTCCCCTGCTAATGCTCTGTCTCTCAAAAATAAATAAACATTAAAAATTTAAAAAAAGTCATTATTTATTTATTTATTTATTAACTTTTATGTATTTATCTTGAGAGAGACAGAGACAGCACAATTAGGGGAGGGGCAGAGAGACAGGGGGAGAGAGAGAATCCTGGGCAAGCTCCACACTGCAGAGCCTGACGTGGGGCTTGAACTCACAAAGCCGAGAAATCATGACCTGGGACAAAACCAAGAGTTGGACTCTTAACCTACAGAGCCATGCAGGTGCCTCGATCATTCTCATTTTCTAGAACATATAATCACAGTTGTTTTTTTTTTTTTTATTCTTTCAAAGACCATATATGCCAATCCCTAAATCTTGGAATCAAATGAACTTGTTTCTATTTTCTAACATTTCATTTGGTATTCACTTACTTGTTATTGTTTGACACTATGCTCAGTAGTTTTTGACTGAAATACATGCATCATAAGCAAATCCTTAAAGATAACTTGAGTGTAAGCTATCATTTTCCAGAGTTGATTACGTTTGATTCTTGGTGGCAGGAAGGCTAGTTATTCCATTGAAGTTTTGAGCTGATTTAAATCTAAGGCTTTTTGTTTCTTTGCCTTTACTTTAAGCTTTAATCTTTAAGTGTATGAACTCAAAGTCTGAGGTGTCTACCAAAACTACTTCTTAGTGAACCTGAAAGATTAATACTAATTTTGCAATACACACAATATTCAGAGAATCTGCTCAGTTTCTCAATATTTCCTGCTACATTCTTCTTGGCTTCCCTGTTTCTATAGTGTTTTACAGGGAAATAATTCCAGGATCTTTCAGATTTTCTCAGTTAATCATTCTCCGGTGCATATATATGTGCACACATATGCATATACATTTATGCATGTATGATATATGATTTTCAAATTCTTTGTAAGTGGTTTGGTGTTTGATATTTCTATAACTAGAAGTCAGACACCTTCCAGCAACTTTAAATCATAAAGCAGTCCCAATTCAGTAATTAGAATGCTCATACTAAGATATTATTCAAAACTCTGAACTTGATAGATCATTAATTATTCTCCCCCTAAACAGTTTGGATCTGCTTCAGGCTGGAAGCTGGCTCTGATTAAATGTGGGTTGATCCTTCTGCTCTCATCTCTCTTCCTGCTCACTGCTTCTCTGATTTCTTGCTGCTAATCTGTTTAGATTCTGGTCAGAGAAGGGAAAGAAAGATAAATGTGTGTATATATATATATATATATATATATATACACATATATATGTGTATATATATGTATATATATACATATACATATATACATACATATATACATATACATGTATATATATACATGTATATGTATATATAATGTTTATTTTCAAATAAGTAATGCACGTGACAATTATGTTTCTTGGTATCAAAAAATAAAAATGAAAAAATATGACAAAGAAAGAAAGAAAGAAATCCAAATTCCAAGCCACTGAGAAATAAAAATTAGAAAAAAAGCCATATTTTATTTTATTTTTTTTAATTTTTTTCAACGTTTTTTATTTATTTTTGGGACAGAGAGAGACAGAGCATGAACGGGGGAGGGGCAGAGATAGAGGGAGACACAGAATCGGAAACAGGCTCCAGGCTCCGAGCCATCAGCCCAGAGCCTGATGCGGGGCTCCAACTCACCGACGGCGAGATCGTGACCTGGCTGAAGTCGGACGCTTAACCGACTGCGCCACCCAGGCGCCCCAAAAAAGCCATATTTTAAAAGACAAATTATTTAGCATTAGCTATATGAATTAATATGTTAACAAATATGCCATTGATGTATCTGCATGCAATATTCAATTCTAAGTGCATTCTGCTTTCCTAGGTAGCCTAGTAAAATCTCAGTAAAATCTGCATCTAAAAAGGAGGTTTCCTGGAATCTCAGAGATAAATCCACAAATTTAGTCCAAATGCCTTCAATAAGAGGAAACACACTCACACGCACACGGGAGCGCACACACAGAGACCTTTCAATTAATCTCCTTTAGGTAAAACGGGAAGAAAAATGTTACTTTTCTGATTTCTTTAAACAGCCAACAACACACACACAAACACAAAAACAAAGAATATTCTTCTTTTTCAAAACTTTTAATTTATTTATTTGGAGAGAGTGGTGAGGCGGGGGGACAAAGAGAGAGAGAAAGATGCAGGGGCTTAAACTCAGGAACCGGGAGATCATGACCTGAGCTGAAGTCAGATGCTTAACAAACTGAGCCACGTGGGTGCCGCAAAACCCACAGAATATTCTTAAATTGTAGCTTGTGGAACACAATGCTGGATGTGAATGTTAAAAGAGAACATTTAAATAGCTGACTGCATAATTTAATAACAGGACCTATGGTGGAGACTTTTTGCTCTCCGCCACAAATCTGCTCTCACTCTTTGGTATTTGAGTTATGTCTCTCCATATCCCAGACTCTGTCTGATCACAGACTGCACCACATTCCCTCTAGAATATACTATAGTCATGAAGCTAGTTCTTACCATAGAGGACGGGACACACGCTGACGAGCATTATTTCCAGGAGGAACTTTTTAGAAATCAATGTTCCTCCTTCATACACTCTATTCCATTGCATCATCAGCTAACAAAAAGAGATGAGGGGGTTGGTAAATGCACAGCAAACAGGCTGCCGTCTAGAAACATAATGCAGCAGGAGGTGTTTGTTTGCTACAGCAGCCTTGAAATGTTATGTCAACAGAGACACAGTTCTCATTTTAAACTGCCAAAATTAAGAAATTATTTGTTATAGGGGCGCCTGGGTGGCTCAGTTGGTTAAATGTCTGACTTTGGCTCAGCTCATGATTTCGCATTTTGTGAGTTCGAGCCCTGCATGGAGCTCTGTGCTGGCAGCTCAGAGCCTGGAGCCTGCTTCTGCTTCTGTGTCTCCCTCTCTCTCTGTCCCTCGCCCCACTCGTGCTCTATCTCTGTCTCTCAAAAATAAATTTAAAAAAATTAAAAAGTTAAAAGAAATTGTCATAAAAATATGCATCAAATTAACTAATTTGATATATAAAGTCTATTTGCTCCAGAGCTTTGCTATTTTACATTAATATAGGCACACAATATCTTATCCAGTCTTTTTAGACAAATGGTTTGGGTTCAAGAACTTTGTAGATTTTCAAAGATCGCATATACTCTGTAATCAGGAGCTTTTACTGGGAATGTGAGGGAGCACACTCAAAAACAATTTCTCTGGTGAAATATGTGAATATTCACATGAAGTGAAAACAAAACCATACTTTCATTTGAGTTTATGACAAATTTCCCATAAAATGTGTTTTGCCTCCTAACTTACATAATTGTTGGATTTTGAAATTTCAGCTTAAGGAGTTGACCTTGAGTTCAATATTTAAAGAAAGGATAATAGCAATATATTATCTCAACATTTTTAAGTTTACATATTATGTTAAAAGTAACAGCAATAATGTTTGAGGGTGAATCTGTACAACTGACATAACTTGACTTTCCAAAGTGCTTATGCATTAGCAAAATGTCAAGATCTATAGAAACCAAAACCCACAATCTTTGAAAAAGGCATTGTATCTCTGAATTATAAGAATTAGAACACTTTAATGACTTCTTAGAAGCCAACCAAGGATGATTTAGCAAATCACCACCCAGCAAAAACAAGCACATCCTCTTACAAACACAGAGATAATGTTTCTCATCATATGTCACTTGTGTTTATAATTTAAAAGATTTTAAAAACATACTGACATTTGCATTCTTCTGACACCAACGTTATTTTTAATGACATGGTGTCATGTCACATATAATACAGGATGCAAGATCCAGAGACTGAAAAACAACACATGATTTCCCCTTAATTTGAATTTATGTACGATGGGAAAGAATAGAAATGATTCAAGAAGGCTAAGTTCTAAATTTACCAAATTTTACCAAATGAAAAGATCAGGCTAAGCCCTGCACATAATAAATTTGAGAAACCTCTTGAAGCCAATGAGCCTAAAATGTTTACATAAGTCAAAGATTGTTGAATATATATATAGTTAAAACTTTGTTTAAAATATTTAAAAATCATGCAAGTCTAAAAATTACAAACAATAATTAAAATAGCTTAAAAAGTTTTTTTTTAAACTTCATATGGTTAAAAGATCGAACATTGGGAAAGTATGGTGACACAATGAGCAGAATTTTGTAATAAAATCAAAATTTATGTATTTTTTAGTGTCTAGGCATATCACAATTATATAGATCTTGTAGCAATAACTTCCATAATAGTAGTAATATTTTTCATTGTGGTACCATTATTTTGAAATGTACACCTATATCAACCAACTTGAGTACCATTATTTTTCTTACTATCAGTCACAAGGAGTAAGAGCATATTAGTTTGTAGTGGACAAATGAAAGTATTACATTAAAGATTACTCATCTTTAAGAAATCGTTTGTATATGCATATTAGTAATGTCATTAAATACATTTTTACACTTAACACTTATCCAGATATTTACCAACCAAAAATTAGTCAGAAGTATGCTTTCCTTTGTGGTCGTGTTACCTTTATGTGGTCTGCATACTGGTATACTATTGAATATATCATGGGGATTACTTTTCCAACTTAACTTGTTAAAAAAAATCTAAGTTCTAGGTGCTTAGAGCTAGGCTCAGCCAGTTGAGCATCCGACTTCGGCTCAGGTCACGATCTTGTGGTTCGTGAGTTCAAGCCCCATATTGGGTTATGTGCTCACAGCTCAGAACCTGCTTCTGATTCTGTGTCTCCCTCTCTCTCTGCTCCTCCCTGGTCATGCTCTCTCTCTCTCTCTCTCTCTCTCTCTCTCTCAAAAATAAACATTAAAATTTTTTTTAAAATTTAAGTTCTAATTATAGACGCATTTTAATCCAATTAAAATTTCTCTATAAAGCTGTAATGACCTCTAATTATATAAGCAGGTTTTCAAAACTTTTAACAGTTTAATGAATAACTGATGTAAGAAGCAAAATGGAAGTCCTGATATTGAGGTATAAATAAAATAATTTTGATTCAAATATTATATGTATATATAAGTATATACATATTATAATAATCATAAATATATATCATATAACAATATATTACATATGATATATATATACATTTCATTCCTAAACTTACCTTAGTAACACATATCACCAGCCCTTTCAAAGGCTGCCCTTGTTTATATCTGTTATCTAGTCTCATATGTAGACATGTTGTCCTGATGGATACATAAGCAGATCAACATTTTTATTTTATCTAGGCTTCTCAAGGTTTTTTTTTTTTAATGTTTATTTATTTTTGAGAGAGAGAGAGAGACAGAGCATGAGTGGGAGAGGCAGAGAGAAGAGGGAGACACAGAATCCAAAGCAGCTCCAGGCTCTGAGCTGTCAGCACAGAGCCGGACACAGGGCTTGAACTCATGAGCCACGAGACCATGACCTGAGCTGAAGTCGGACGCTTAACCGACTGAGCCACCCAGGTACCCCTAGACTTCTCAAGGTTTTTAACATATTATTTTACCCTCCTAGTTTGCTTTTCAGTGTGACATTGTAATTTTAATTTCTTTTTCTTTTCAGAAAGATTTTATATTTTAATTAGAAACGAAGAAAAAAATGTATCTGTTTGGTCTCAGAAGCTAGTCTATTTCAATGCTTTGGGGGGAAAACTCCATGAACTCCTATACAAATTATTATATTGAAGAAAACCAAGCTGAATATTTGAGGGCTATTTCTAAAATCTATTGGTTTTGAACTATTAGAGCTCAGCTAATTAAAGTTTTAGTTAAATGTATAGTGATTAAGAAATATTCATTTTAATTTAATCCACTTTTCAAGGTTAATAGGACACACTAATTTTTAAATGAAAACATTGAACATTGCTCATAGCAACATTATTCTTAATTACAATAAACTCTAGTTCTTATAGTATGCATCAAACTATTTCTTACATTACTCATCCCTCCTAGGAGGTCAAAAATTGTAAGGGCAGTAGCTTGCTAATCCTTTGAGGTTTTTCATTAAGCTAAATTAGGCTACAGGTTTAAGCAAAATAAAAAACAAACTTTCTGAACTTAATGATAAATACAAAATTTATAAAATTTTTACAAAAGTCGCTTTAGTCTCTCAAATAGCTTTATTTTATCACTTTTTCTATTAGCTCTTTTTCAATCAGATTTCAAAACAAAACAAACAAAAACAATGGTAGGAAGAGTTAGGTAAAGCTAAAAGTCAAATTGCCACCTTTCCAAGAGTTGTATTACTTTTGGTCCCATCATCCTTTATCCTTACTTTTATTTATTTTTTGTGGATGTTTTGTGGGATGTCCCCATATTATTAAGATAGGTGTTGAGGACTTGGTAGTTGGTCTAGAGCCTTGCTAAATGCTGGGTTGTAAAGATGGCTGGGTCTGCAAACTACTTGTCATTTTCTTTGTTCGTCTACTTTTTCTCCAGTTGAAAAACTACTTCCTAGAGGAATTATATATGGTCAAAATAAGTTATTTTCTTTTTTTTTTTCTGCAGTACATAGGATAATATAATCCATAGGCTTAGTGAGTCATAGAACTAAAATAGGCAAATCCCTCAAATGGAAATAGTTCCTTCTTATTGGCTAAAATGACTTTATTTCTTAAATTAGATGTACAAGTTATCTCCTTAAATGATTTATAATTTCTAAATTATCTACATTTCTAAACACCTGTATAGGTGTTTAGGTGATCTGCTTCAGTGTGAATGATTCTATATCCACCTATATCTATCTATCTATCTATCTATCTATCTCTATCTACCTATCTAGTTTTAATTTCTAATAATCTAAATCAAATTTTTTAAATACAATAATAATTAGAACCTTTAGTAAATCCATAAAAAGTAATTACTGAGAACCTTCATCATATACAACACTTTCTTAAACTAATGCAAAAGTCATCCAGTTTTACTTCTCATTAACCTTTTGGTTAAACAACAAAGCTGTTTCCTGATAATGTCGGCATATGTCCTACTGCACCAAATATTTCCTTCTTAATTCTGGAATGTGAAAGACATCAATTTCTATAACTTTAGAAAAATGAAGAGACTTATGCTCTACGACATGAGATTTTCTAGATGTCCCAAATATATTCATCTTTTGATTATTAAGCTGTATTTTCAAACATTTAGGTGCAGTGACTGATTTGTGACACTGTTGTGGAGATGACAAAATCTCTAATAAAAGGACCATTAATGTTATATTTTATTTGTCAGATTGAGGAGCAAGAGCTGAGAAAGTAGAGGGAAACTCAGATATAAGTGCAGAAAATTATGCATGGAGACACCCAAGGTAAGAAGGGCATTAAGAACTGGGAGAATATGGAGAAGGTAGTAAGAATGTAGAAGACTAACATTATTCATGTCACAATTTGTTGTGGTGTGGTCATAGAAAGTCTTAGCATTTCTATCCCTTCCAAGTTATTTCAGTTTGATTGTAGAAGTATTAGCTCTGTGTGATTCTTTTTTTTTTTAATTGTGATCATCAGCTAAAGAAGATATCCCATACAAACCTGGTTTTCTTTCTAATAATCACAGGCATTAAGCAACAGTAGTAAATACTAATAGATTGTGTGAAACAAAATATAGTACCTATTTTCCCAATATTGTCTTCATAAATATATATGACTGAATATCAACAAGTATTAAACTGCCAAATTAATATTTGCTAACTCTACATTTTAGATGAAGAACAACACATAATTTTATTATTTTATCCACTAACTCATACATTCATCAAAACATTAATCACCTATTCTCTTTAAGGCCATAAAGAAGTAAACCAATAAAAGTATGGAACTGTTTTAGACTGTGGTAAGTGATACAAAAATAGTATTTTTTTTTTTTGGTGAAGGAGGATGAGTAGGGTAGGGCAACAATATTATAAACGAAGACAGAGGAGAGGGAGCCAAGATGGCGGAACAGCATGGAAGTTTTTTCTGTGTCTAGCATCCATGAAATTCAGCCAGACCTACGCCGAACCATCCTGCACACCTAGAAAATTGATCTGAGGATTAACACAGCAATCTGCACAATCTGAACCATAGAATTCAGCAGGTATGTGGCTTGGAGAGGTAAACTTGGGGAGAGAGAAGCCGTGGAGGGCAGGGAGGTGCTTTCACATACAGAGAGAGGACAGAAACGGTGGGGAGAATACAAGAAAAGCACCCCTCCCTAAAAGCAGCTGGGGAGAAAGTGGAAAATTGGAAATAGCTGCAGGGACTGAACTAAAAAGAGATAAAGGAGAAAGGAGAGGGTTTAAATACCATTAAGACTGCAAACAGGGAGAGTGCAGAGTCTGCAACTCCGCAGCTAGATACCTGGTGGTGCTCTGCTGGGAAGGGCAAATCCCCAGGAGCAGAGTGGGGTCCAGGAAGTGCTCAGGCCACACGGTGAGAAGCAGTTCCACTGCTGGAAGGACATTTGGTACAGGCTGTGAAGCCACCTGGGCCCAGAAGACCCCAGAGAACAGCCACATTCGCTGGTGCTGGAACAAGGTCATTAAGGGTGAAGCCTGGTGCCAGATGTATGTTGTGATTTTCCATAATCCCTGAAATGCTGCTCCTACACTATCTCTCGAACTTTCTCTGGGGTGGGCTGCCACCTGGCTGCAGTCTCTGCACATCAGCAGAACAGTAACTCGAACTTTCCTGGGTGGGGCCAGCATTTGCCATTGCTGGGTGAGAGCCTCCACAGAGGGGCGAAGCAGATGAAAGCCACAGTCCCTCAGAAGTAAGGGGCCGGGGAAGACAGCAGCATCTGAGACAAAACTCGGGAGGGAGGTGCTGCCTGGGGCTCAGTCACGGACAGTGTAAAAGCGGGGAGTGGACAAAAGCTGAAGACAAAGGAAGGGTGCCCGATTGCTGGTCAGGGAGAACAGAGTTCCAATACTAGAGACTGGGTAGCTGGGTGACGCCATTTTCACGGCTCTCGCGCATGTGCATAAACACCTAAAAGCACAACAACAATCCACCCCAGTAGGCTAGCAGCGCATTCTAGTGGAGAATGGAGCCATTACACTAAGGCCCGTCCAACTAGGACAGCCTCGCTCTTCAAGAACAGAAGTGTCACTGCCTGCTTAGTTTGTGGACTGTAAAGAGCTTCATTGTCTGACTTCTAGGGGAAAAAGTAAGTAATTTCATTTGTATTTCAGTCTGTTAGTAGGTCCATTTATTCAATTTTCTTTCTTTTTTTCTTTTTTCTTTTCTTTTTTCTCTTTTTTCATTTCTTTTTCTTGAATACAGAAAGAGAAAAAATTTCATGTTTAATTTCAATTTTTGTTAAAAATATTTTCTTTGATTTTTACCATATTTTTTTACTTTTGTGTAATTTTTTTCAAATTCTATTTTACTTCCCTCATTTGATTTTAGTCTACTACAGTGTATTCATTTTTTCAAATTTTCAAATGATTTCTTTTTTTTCTTTTTTGTTTCTTTTCTTTTTGAATACAGAAAGAGAAAAAATTCATTTTTATTTTGAATTTTTATTACAAATATTTTTTAGTATTATTTCTATTATATTTTTTACTTTTGTGTAAATTTTTTCAAATTATAGTTTACCTCCATCATTTCATTTTAGTCTACTTCAGTGTATTTATGTTTTCAAATTTTCAAACAATTTCCTTTTTTTTCTTCTTTCCCCTTTTTTCTCTAATATATCAAGCCATTTTCCACACCCAGACCAAAATACACCTAGGAGCTAGCATAATTTATTCAATTTTTTGTATGTGTGTGTTTAATTTTTTTAATTTTAATTTTTTTTCAATTTTAATTTTTTTAATTTTAATTTTTTCTACCTCATTAATTCCTTTTCTCCCTTCAAAAGATGAAACAAAGGATTTCACCCAAAAGAAAGAGCAGGAAGAAACAACAGGCAGGGACTTAACCAACACAGATACAAGCAAGATGTCAGAACCAAAATTGGAATCACAATAATAAGAATATTAGCTGGAGGGGCGCCTGGGTGGTTCAGTCAGTTAAGCATCCAACTTCGGCTCAGGTCATGATCCACAGTTTGTGGGTTCAAGCCCTATGTTGGCTTCTGTGCCGACAGCCGAGAGCCTGGAGCCTGCTTCAGATTCTGTGTGTCCCTCTCTCTCTGCCTCTCCCTGGCTCACACCCTGTCTCTTTCCCTTTCCCAAAAATAAATAACCATTAAAAGAAAATTTAAAAGAAAAAGAATACTAGATGGAGTTGAAAATAGTATAGAATCCTTTTCTGCAGAGATAAAAGAATAAAAAAAACTAGTCAGAATGAAATAAAAAATGTGATAACTGAGCTGCAATCACGAATAGATGCCGCGGCAGTAAGGATGGATGAGGCAGAACAGAGAATCAGCAATATAAAGGACAAACATACGGAGAATAACGAAGTAGAAAAAAAGAGGGACATTAAGGCAAAAGAGCACGACTTAAGAATTAGAGATATCAGTGACTCATTAAAAAGGAACATCAGAATCATAGGGGTCCCAGAAGAGGAAGAGAGAGAAATAGGGGTAGAAAGGTTATGTGAACAAATCGTAGTGGAAAACTTTCCTAACCTGGGGAAGACACAGACATCAAAATTCAGGAAGCACAGAGGACTCCAATTAGATTCAACAAAAACCAACGATCAACAAGGCATATCATAGTCAAATTCACAATATAGTCAGACAAGGAGAGAATCATGAAAGTAGCAAGGGGAAAAAAGTCCCTAACCTACAAGGGAAGACAGATCAAGTTTGCAGCAGACCTATCCACAGAGACTTGGCAGGCCAGAAAGGAGTGGCGGGATATATTCAATGTGCTGAATCAGAAAACTATAGAGCCAAAAATTCTCTACCCAGCAAGGCTGTTATTCAAAATGGAAGATATAAAAAGTTCCCCAGACAAATAAAAATTAAAGGAGTTTGTGACCACTAAACCAGCCCTGCAAGAAATTTTAAGGGGGAACTCTCTGAGGGGAGAAGAGATGAAAATATAAATAAATAAATAAATAAATAAATACCAAAAGGAACAAAGATTAGAAAGGACCAGAGAACACCACCAGAAACTCCAACTCTATAAGCAACATAATGGCAATAAATTCATATCTTTCACTACTCACTCTAAACATCAATGGACTCAATGCTCCAATCAAAAGACATAGGGTAAAGGAATGGATTAGAAAACAACATCCATCTATATGCTGTTTACAAGAGACCCACTATAGACCTAAGGACACCTTCAGATTGAAAGTAAAGGGATAGAGAACCATCTATCATGCTAATGGTCAACAAAAGAAAGCCGGACCCATACTTATATCAGACAATCTACTTTAAAATTAAGAATGTATCAAGAGATGCAGAAGGGCATTATATCATAATCAAGAGGTTTATCCACCCAAGAAGACCTAACAATTGTAAACATTTATGCACCAAATATGATAGCACCAAAATATATAAATCAGTTAATCACAAACATAAAGAAACTCATTGATAGTAATACCATAATAGTAGGAGATTTGAACACCCCATTCACAACAATGCACAGATCATCTAATCAAAAAAAATAAACAAGGAAATAATGGCTTTGAATGACACACTGGAACAGATGGACTTAACAGATATATTCAGAACATTTCATCCTAAAGCAGCAGAATTTACATCCTTCTCCAGTGCACATGGAACGTTCTCCAGAATAGACACATACTGGGATGCAAATCAGCCCTCAGCAAGTACAAAAAGATCGAGGTCATACCATACATATTGCCAGACAACAATGCTATGAAATTTGAAATCAACCAAAAGGAAAAATTTGGAAAGGTAACAAATACTTGGAGACTGAAAAACATCCAAGAAGTTAAAGAAGAAATTAAAACGTATATAGAAGCCATTGAAAATGATAACACCACAACCCAAAACCTTTGGGACACAGCAAAGGTGGTCATAAAAGAAAAGTATATAGCAATTCAGGCCTTCCTAAAGAAGGAAGAAAGATCTCAGATACACAACCTAACCTTATGCCTTAAAGAGCTAGAAAAAGAACAGCAAATAAATCCCCAAACCAGCAGAAAACAGGAAATAATAAAGTTTACCACAGAAATGAATGCTATTGAAGGCAATAAAAAAAAACACAGTAGAATAGATCAATGAAACCAGAAGCTGGTTCTTTGAAAGAATTAACAAAATTAATAAACCACTAGCCAGTTGGATCAAAAAGAAAAAGGAAAGGAACCAAATAAATAAAATCAAGAATGAAAGAGGAGAAAGCACAACCAACACAGCAGAAATAAAACCAATAATAAGAGAATATTATAAGAAATTATATGCCAATAAAATGGGCAATCTGGAAGAAATGGACAAATTCCTAGAAACATATATACTACCAAAACCAAAACAGGAATAAATAGAAAATTTGAACAGACCCATAACCCGTAAGGAAATCGAATTAGTAATCAAAAATCTCAAAAAAACAAGAGTCCAGGGCCAGATGGCTTTCCAGGGGAATTCTACCAAACATTTAAGGAAGAGTTAACACCTATTCTCTTGAAGCTATTCCAAAAAATAGAAATGGAAGGAAAACTTCCAAACTCTTTATATGTAGCCATCATTACCTTGATTCCAAAACCAGACAGAGATCCTACTAAAAAGGAGAACTATAGACCAATTTCCCTGACGAACATGGATGCAAATATCCTCAACAAGATATTAGCCAATGAGCTCCAGCAATACATTAAAAAAATTATTCACCACGACCAAGTGGGATTTATACCTGGGATGCAGGGCTGGCTCAATATCAGCAAAACAAATAATGTGATTCATCACATCAATAAAAGAAAGGACAAGAACCGTATGATCCTCTCAGTAGATGCAGAGAAAGCATTTGACAAAATACAGCATCCTTTCTTGATAAAAACCCTCAAGAAAGTAGGGACAGAAGGATCATACCTCGAGATCATAAAAGCCATTTATGAATGACCCGACGTTAATATCATCCTCAATGAGGAAAAACTTAGAGCTTTCTCTCTAAGGTCAAGAACAAGATAGGGATGTCCACTCTCGCCACTGTTATTCAACATAGTAATGGAAGTCTTAACCTCTGCAATCAGACAACACGAAGAATAAAAGGCATCCAAATCAGCCAGGAGGAGGTCAAACTTTCACTCTTCGCAGATGACATGATATTCTATATGGAAAACTCAAAAGATTCCACCAAAAAGTACTAGAATTGATTCATGAATTCAACAAGGTTGCAGGATATAAAATCAATGCACAGAAGTCAGTTGCATTCCTATACACCAACAATGAAGTGAGAGAAAGAGAATTCAAGAAATTGATCCCATTTACAGTTGCACGCAAAACCCTAAAATACCTAGGAATAAATCTAACCAAAGAGAAGAAAAATCTATACACTGAACTATAGAAAGCTTATGAAAGAAATTGAAGAAGATACAAAAAACATAGAAAAAGATTCCATGCACTTGGATAGGAAGAAAAAATATTGTTAAAATGTCAATACTACCCAAGGCAATCTACATATTCAATGCAATCCCTATCAAAATAACACTAGCATTTTTCACAGAGCTAGAACAAACAACCCTAAAATTTGTATGGAACCAGAAAAGACCCCGAATGGCCAAACCAATCTTGAAAAAGAAAACCCAAGCAGGAGGCACCATAATCCTGGATTTAAAGCTATACTACAAAGCTGTAATCATCAAGACAGTATGGTACTGGCAGAAGAACAGACACTCAGATCAATGGAACAGAATAGAGAACCCAGAAATGGACCCACAAACGTATGGCCAACTAATCTTTGGCAAAGCAGGAAAGAATATCCAATGGAATAAAGACAGTCTCTTCAGCAAGTGGTGCTGTGAAAACTGGACAGCAACATGCAGAAGAATGAACCTGACAACTTTCTTACACCATACACAAAAATAAACTCAAAATGTGTGAAAGACCTCAATGTAAGACAGGAAGCCATCAAAATCATCGAGGAGAAAGCAGGCAAAAACTTCTTTGATCTTGGCTGCAGCAACTTCTTACCTAACACGTCTCTGGAGGCAAGGGAAACAAAAGCAAAAATGAACTATTTGGACCTCACCAAAATAAAAAGCTTCTGCACAGCAAAGGAAACAATCAGCAAAACTAAAACGCAACCGACAGAATGGGAGAAGATATTTGGAAATGACATATCAGATAAAACGTTAATATACAAAATCAATAAAGAACTTATCAAAGTCAACACCTAAAAAACAAATAATCCAGTGAAGAAATGGGCAAAAGACATAAATAGACACTTCTCCAAGAAGACATCCAGAAGGCCAACCGACACATGAAAAATGCTCAACATCACTCATCATCAGGGAAATACAAATCAAAACCACAATGAGATACCATCTCACACCTGTCAGAATGGCTAACATTAACAACTTAGGCAACAACTGATGTTGGCAAGAATGCGGAGAAAGAGGATCTCTTTTGCTTTGTTGGTGGGAATGCAAGCTGGTGCAGCCACTCTAGAAAACAGTATGGAAGTTCCTCAAAAAACTAAAAATAGAACTACCCTATGACCCAGCAATTGCACTACTAGGCATTTATCCAAGGGATACATGTGTGCTATATCGAAGGGACACATGCACCCCAGTGTTAATAGCAGCACTATCAACAATAGCCCAAGTATGGAAAGAGCCCAAATGTCCATCGATGGATGAATGATAAAGAAGATGTGGTACATATATACAATGGAGTATTACTTGGCAATCAAAAAGAATGAAATCTTGCCATTTGCAACTACGTGGATGGAACTGGAGGGTATTATGTTAAGTGAAATTAGTCAGTCAAAGGACAAATATCATATGACTTCACCCATATAAGGACTTTAAGAGACAAAACAGATGAACATAAGGGAAGGAAAACAAAAATAATATAAAAACAGGGAGGGAGACAAAGCATAAGAGACTCATAAATATGGAGAACAAACTGCGGGTTACTGGAGGGGTTGTGGGAGGGGGGATGGGCTAAATGGGTAAGGGGCACAAAGGAATCTACTCCTGAAATCGTTGTTGACCTATACGCTAATTAATTTGGATGTAAATTTAAAAAAAAAATATAAATAAATAAATAAATAAATAAATAAATAAATAAATACAGGAAGAAACCTCTCTGAAGAAATAACATCTTCTCCTTTAATTTCTTGGAATTAAAGAGTGATAGGTCTTCTACTCCTGTCACTAACCCACCTCCAAGGTCTGGGCAACCACTAATCTACTTTCTATTTCTAGAGATTTGCTTCTTCTGTGCATATCAGGTCAACGGAATATTGCTGTACATAGTCTTGTATTACTGGCTTCTTTCGCTTTGTATATTGTTTTTAAGACCATGAATGATATAGCATGTATTGGAATTTCAATCATTTTTTATTGCTAAATAATATTCTGCATGAATATACAACATTTAATTTACCTGTTCATCAATTGATAGACATTTGGGCTTTTTCCAATTTTTGACTATTTTGAATAGTGCTGTTATGAACATTTGTGTGCAAGTATTTAAATCTGTTCAAGTAGAATCCCTGTTTCATATGGTAAATCTATATATTTAAAATTTGGAGGAACTGTCTAAATGTTTTTCAAGGTTAGTTCACCATTTTGCCTTGCACCATAAGTGTAGGAGAGCTCCAATTTCTCCACATTCTTGCCAATAATTCTTATTTTTCTTTTTTTTTTTCTGTGCTTTTGATTATGGCCATCCTAATGGGTGTGAAGGGGTATGTCATTATGATTTTTGATGGAAATTTTCCTAATAACTAGCAAAGTGGAGCATCTATTTGTTATTTGTATCTTCTTTGAAAAATATATTTTCACTTCCTTGATGGTGTCCTTTGCAGCCCGTAAGTTTTTATTCTATTAATTCTAATTAATCTTGTTATTTTATTTTTTGGTGTAATGTCTAAGAACTCTACAGAGATCTTCAATACCATGAAGATCTATGCCTAGCTTTTTTCCCTAAGAGTTTTATAATTTTAGCTCTTACATTGATGTCTTAAGACATATTTTGAGTTAATTTTTGTTATGTCAGGTGGGAATCAAACTTCATTCTTTTGCATGTAATTATTCAATACTAATTCTTCTTGATATTCTTTTTTTAATTTATTTTGGTAATCAATTCATGGTATTGAAATTTTAATTTAATTACATCTTAGTTGATTTGCAGAATTTGATTTTTGCTAATAGCTTAGAGCATACAGACTGAGTCTACCCATTCTTCTAAAAATGACTGCTTACATTCTCCACTAGGGACTCAGCAAGTGATGGTCATAAACTTTAAGATTTTTTATTTAGCAAATACATTTAATACAAAAATTCCAATGATCCAGACTTGTATTGAAAACCAACATATTTTAATGCCCATGAGACTTTTACCAAGAACGGGAGCAGAGCAAAATTAGCAGCAGTAATGAAGTAATCTAAAAATCAATTTGACAAGACCATTTGTTATATTATGTCTTAACTACTTTTTGTTGACCAAACATTTATGTTGTTTACCTATTGATATGTTTTTCATGATTTATAGCTAAATGTTAAGTCTAGCTATATGCTTGAGCACCATACTGGAAATGAAGGACTTTGAAAATGAAATACAATACAGGATGAAGAAATGCAATAAGGAGTAAAGATATCTTTATTTTCACATACTTCTTTTCAAAGGTATTTCAAGTTAAGCTACATTTATCAAGATATAACATGCTATGCAAAATTCAGAAATAGTGTAAGTCTTTCTAACAGTAGACTAAATAACAGTGGCTTTTGTGAGTAAAGAAAATGAGTGGCTTCCTACAAGTAGGTATTTGAAAGATACATCCTGGAATGGTACCCCTTTTTTCTCATACCCTGAAGTGACATATTTGTGTTCTAAGTATGTCAAATGTTAATAATGCCTACTATCTGTCCTGTAATAAATTTTTGTTATAATAAAACAATGAGTAAATTAAGATAATTTTTTAAGTCTATCAGTAGGGGAGAATCAATTGGTGGCTAATTAAATATTCATACTTCAGATATAGTGAATTAGAATCTCTAGGGGAAAAGTTTAAATTAAACATCTAGATTCTTCTACTTTCTCCCAACTAAGTCAGAAATGTAATACTGAAATTATAAAACATAATTATATATATATGCACATATATATATGAATTATAATTCAACCTATGAAAATTACGTATTTGTTAAACAACTGGGAACTTCTTTTTAACTCGTAATCAGAATAAAAATGAAATCAAAACACTACTTTGCCAAAACTGTAGAAAGTTTAGTAAAGCCTTTCAGCTAGCATTATAAGGTTCTAGAACATTATTTTTGCTAATTCCACACAGTGCTTGAAATTTGTAATTATGGACAGTTTGAATGAGTGATAACTCTTCCTCTTTCAAGATAAATCATGACAGAGATACTGCAAACTACTACTACTGTTTGCAAACTGTTCATGGACAACCTTTAAATGTGCCAGTGGAACCAGGATAAATAATATAAATATTCCCAGTCTCTAAATTATCAGATAAGCTCCTTCTGAGTGAAAACAACTAAGAAAAATGGGCAAACCTAGAACCCAAACATATTAATTTCTTCAAATTAAAATGATATTAACATGTTATAATTAACCTATTGCAGTTTAAATTGTTATAACTATTGTTTTACAGTTAATTATTTATTATGTGGTTTTTTTTTTTTGGTTTACCTTGGTGATCCTAAGGCATTATTCAGACTCATGTATTAATATATTCAATTTTATGTTTCACTTTGTAGAAAATATATGCAAAGCATTTTAATTAAATCCAAAACTAATCTAAGTGAATTTTTAAAAATACATTGGCTCGAATGCAATAAAAGGATAATACATGCACCTCCTTATGATTTTATCTGTATTACAAATGTTGTGTTGAAATTACAGAAAGGTTAATTTCTGCATTCGTTTTAAATGATCATTTATATTCCCATTACCTCAAGTGTTATCTTTAAAATTATGTGTCTTATTCATAAATGTCATTTATGATATCTGTGTTCTATATCGCATAATAATTATATTAATATTTATGCATTCAAATTTTAATAAAGGATTATTTACACAGAACAGATGTAATGGAGTCATGACATATATTTGTAACAATTCACAAGTAGCCATACAATAGAAGCAAAGGAATGTGATTCCTTGACTGGAGTCTGCCAAGTGGTTCTTGACTGAGGTTTTTCACATGATTGCAGTCAGGTAGAAGTTAGACTTGAGTCTATTCTAAAATTCCACTAAACTGGTCCAACATACGTAAGTCACAAGGCTGGAAGGGACAACTGTTGCCTGAAACCTCAGTGGGGATGTTTACGAGAGCACCCATGTCTGACTTTTGCCTTTAGTTTGGGCTCATCAAAGGATGGTAGCTACATCCTGTGAGGTAATAGCACACGTGCGTGCTCACACACACACACACACACACACACACACACACAAGCAACCCAAGACAAAACGTTTAGATGCTGCAAGTCTTTTTATGATGAAGTCTCAGGTATCACACAGAATCATCCGTATCCCATTTTATTGATCAAAAGCGAGTCTCATGATCAGACTAGAGTCAATCAGAATTGATTACATGCAGGAATAAATGCCAGGATGCTTGACTCATTCCTGGGTCTTGCTTGGAAACTAACTGGCTCAGGATAAGAGAGTACGTCCAGAAATAAGTTCCCAGAACCTGCAGCTTTCTAAATGTGGAGGCCATGACCTTGTTTTGGTTAGTATGCTTATGGCCTTAAGACATAGATATGGAGGGGCGCCTGGGTGGCTCAGTCGGTTAAGCGTCCAGCTTCGGTTCAGGTCATGATCTCGCGGTCTGTGAGTTCGAGCCCCGCATCGGGCTCTGTGCTGACAGCTCAGAGCCTGGAGCCTGCTTCGGATTCTGCGTCTCCCTCTCTCTCTGCCCCTCCCCTGTTCATGCTCTGTCTCTCTCTGTCTCAAAAATAAATAAACGTTAAAAAAAATTTTTAAAAAGACATAGATATGGATTGCTTAACTGAGACTATAAACTGAGAGGAGTCTCTTAGATATAGTTTTCAAGACTCAACAATAGTTTTGTTGTTGTCAGTTTTGTTTTGCTGTGCTTTTAACATAAAACCACAACAAAGATGGCTTATTAGCCTAATCATGTTTAATTAGCTGGTGCCAGGTTTCTTTTAGGGCCTGAGGGCAGGGGCTGGGGCGGCTGGTTTTCATAAACAAAACCAAACTGAGCTTCATTGTGTGCTAGCTCTGAAAGGTTGCAAAAGATATATGTAATTCAATGTAATTCTAAAAATATAGCGTAAAGTTTCTTGCCCATGAGTGTTGCAGAGACAATTCATTCATAGTATGTATTACAGACTATAACATAAAATAAAGCAAATAAATCTTACAAATCTATGATTATATCTGTAAAAAGAAAGCTATATAACTTATTAGCAATAACAATTTAGGAAAAACATTACAAAATAAATTAATTAAATATCAACTAGTATAAAAGAAGATTTCAAAGATGTAAAGTTAGGCCAATGTTCTAATAGCATTGATAAATTTAGATATATTCTCTTTGCCCTCATAATATTTAGGCAAATATGAGTTCTTGTTACTCTGAAGCATACACAATACAAAATTACTTAACATGTTAAATTGATTTAATGTTTGCATGGAAAAAAAACATGTAAATCTTAAAAAGCTGGAGTAAAGAGCTAAGATATGAACATATTAACATGATACCATTTATGTCATTGCAAAATTCACCAATAAATATTTTTTAAATATGCACAATAAGATAAAAAGAGCATTGCTTAGAATTGAGGTGGTGGTGGTAAAACTTAAAAAAAAAAAAAACCTACATAAAATAGCTGTTTCAATGAGCAGATAATTGAAGTACTTGCATGAGAGCACTCCAACCGCCTTAAGGGTTAACTTGCTTCAAGCTTCAGCATCCCTGACTTGCTGACCTAAGTCCCTTTGTCCCTGGCAGAACTAAGCTACTTTTCCTTGAGATCTGCAGACAACCGGTCTTGAGTGAAGGACCAAACGTTCCCAGAAGATAAGGTCTGACTCCGTTGGTAAACAGCTACTGCGGATGCCAGCAAGTCCGTTTAGAGTCATGGCCACCAAGGATTCAGCAGCCCGGGCAGCTGCTCCCCCTGCGCGTAGACCCCGGCCCTTTTCCCACGCCTTCCCCTTTCGTTAAAACCCTCGGGCTCCACAGAGACAAGAAGGCTTTTAAGACTTTAGTCCACCGTCTGCCCAGGTTGCCGCTTCCTGAATAAAGCAACCTTTCCTTTCCCACCATCAGTTGCTCTTGAGTATTGATTTTCGAGCGGCGAACAGCTCAACCCGTTTGGAACTGATTCTCTGTGCAGTAACACCTGAGAAATAAGACTTAAAAAAACAAAAACAAACAAACAAACAAACAAACAAAAACTTTGGTAACATATAGAGAAAATCTACTTGATTTTCAAACTGCGAAAAAAATAATAAGCACCATATTTCATTTCTATGCGGTGACCAGCAAGAAGACCGAATGGGAAGCCGTCAGTGACGGGCGTGAAATCCAGGGGAGTGTGGAGATGTGGGGGGTGCAAAACAGACTTTCAAGAGGAGAGGTAAAGTCCCAATGCCACAGGCAGCATGGGTATTTAATGATACCGATGTAGCATTTTGACAGAATGATGTTCGAAAGGCGTCCATGGAAAACTTGGAGAGATTTTGCAGGTGGCGGATATAAACAATCTTTTCTAGACTGAAGAGGAAGCGAAGGGATAGGATATAACAGGAAGGAAAGAGGGTCCCAAACCTGCTTTTTATTTGCATGTTTGCTTTTTTTGGGAAGTGAGATAAAATATAATGTTTACGCATGATAGGAAGGAGTAACAAATAACTGAGAAGTGTAAAGAAAATGAAAACATGTCAAAAGATAAAAGTATGTCAGACATTGACATCAGATTACATTAAGAATGCTTCCACACATGCTTAGTTTCCAGGATTTGACTAATAGCAAAGATTTATTTAGATACATTGTTGCATTAAAATTATAGATAAGTATACACACACACTTTTTTCAATTAAATTATAATTAAACTATTTTTCTCAGGAAATATATGGTCAAAAGAGATACTCATATTACTTATTTAACTTTGTTCTCACCTATTACTTAGAATGATTTTAAGATTGTCATGTAGACAGAGCCTTAGGTTTTAAAAATTGATCTGGTTATTCCACAGGTTTTTATACTTGTCAGTCTAACTCACCCAGCTGTATTGGTCAATTTAAGGAGATTAAAAACTTTCCATATATGAAAATATTTGTTTACCCTGATCCCACAGTCACTAGGTTTACAGCATTATTTATTTTTCTTTTTTCACGATGACTTTGCATTATTACACAATCTTGCAGCCTGGCCGGGTCCTCTCCAGTTGCTCAAATGAGGATTTATTACTTATATGTTGCCACATCTTACTCATTTTTAATCGAAATAAATGCAACTGAAGATAGCTGCAGTGTGCCAAGGCCAAGGTTCTTCTGCAATATGCTCTCATTCTTACGTTTTTACCTATTCTTATTCTGAGGAAATTGTATGCATCTGCAATCGAAATGATCCAAATATGTGGTCCACGTGCATTGAAAGAAGAGCTGGAGAGAACTGTTAGGAATAATTTGCGGATGACAACATCTTCTCCAGTGCCAAGTGCCTCCGCAATTGTAGGTTGTGAATACACTACTCAATTCCATGCTATTTCCTTTCTCAAAGAAAACACAGTATGACTTGAAAAAGGTAAAGGTAATTTATCCCAGCCAGTCCACAGCTTGCAGAAACGATTTCATATAATCTTGGTATGACAGGACAGCAAGGTGGCTGTTTCCCTCTTTATATCATCATTAGGGGAGCAAGGGTCAGGGTTTGCTGACATATTCTACCAAACAGCACATGGAAAACATTTGTAGCACATGAAGAATTGCCAGAGAACAGTTTTTTACACCAGTCATCCGACAGGAATGTGTTAGATGCTTTTACTTGTGTCGCGCCAGCTTTAGAAAAATACCTAAATTTCAGAATTATCATCTTTGGAGGTGAAATAGTCATGATGTTTATTCGTAGAGAGCTGCTGATGAACTTGTTATTTGCAGTTAAGCCATCCACATAATTCTATTAGCTTTTTTATAACTTGTTATTGTAAAGATGATAGCGGAGATGTATTAAGACCTGACTAAAGAGTGTAGTGGGAATGGATGGGGAAGGAGCGGCATTGGAAGACAATCCAAAACAATCCACAGCTTCTATTGTCATCTGCCTCTTTTATTCAAAAGCACTCTTATTTCAAAAAGTTGGAATTTTAGAATCATCCAGACAAACTCACAACTTTTCTGAATGTTTTATCTCCTCAACCCACATAATCTGTCTCTTTATTTTCTTATCTCCCATGCTGCCTTGTATGGTAATGCCACATGAATTAATTTTACTAAGTAGGAGATGATACAGCAATGTTAATATGGTAATAAGTTAATAAGTTAACTCATTCTTTTTAAATCAGAAAGAGAACATGCATCCATTCCAGGTGAATTTCCTCAAGATAATTGAGTACACCTTTGTAGATAGTGGATACATTCATTTGGGAAAGAAAAAAAAAAAAGACTTAGACTAACACAAATATGGGAAACAGTCCTACTTCATTTTTCTCATCAACTGATTTTTCTATTACTTAAAGTATTTTGTACTCTTTCTCTCCCAATACGTCCTATTTCTGCTTCGCGTTTAGCTGAAGACCATGCTAAATGCTTCATAGAGACATGAAATCAGAAGAAAGGTACCTAACTTCCCACCATCGCTTAAGCTAACCTATTTGATCCCATTTCTAGATCTTCTGCCTTCCTTTTATTGCAGGGAGAATTGCCTGGGCTCCCTTTTTCCAATCCACTTGTAATTTTGGCTCTGCACCTTATCTCTTTTCACCATTTAAAAGCCTTTGTGACTGCAAGTATTCCCTTTTACTTGCCTCAAAACTTTGCCCAACTTTATTTTGATTGTTGCCATAATATTCAGCAAACTGAGATATTTGTCTATACTTACTATATTTGCATAATACTCATTCTATCCTTCAGCCACTGTAATTGGAGTCTCATCCTCCAAACCGCTTTGAACAACATGATTAGTGCTAATAATCAAATTTCCGTCTGCAATTGCACCTATCAGTAACAATTGCTGTCTGAAAATTAGACATCTGGCTTAACAACATCTGCTTAAAATAAGTACAAAAGAACTTTATTAAGAACATTTTGAAAGTAATAGACAATGGCTGAGAAGGGTGCTTGCCACGTTTCTAAGAACCATAACCAAAATCTCCCTTTGGAATGTTTCCTTGAAGAAACGGCACTATTAGATACTTCAGCTTAATCCAGAAGCATCTCTGGGAAGGTACTTCTAGATGCCAGCATGAGCACACTGACACTGGTCATCAAGAAAGAAATCTTGCTGGAAATGCCATTGCTGTGAGAATGAAGTTTATGTGGCTGCAGAGTCTTTGTGTCACATTAAAAAAATGTGTGTGGGTGTGTGTTTTATTTATTTTTGAGAACAAGAGAGACAGAGCACAAGCAGAGAGGGACAGAGAGAGAGGGAGACATAGAATCCGAAGCAGGCTCCAGGTTCCGAGCTGTCAGCACAGAGTCCAACGCGGGGCTCAAATTCACAGACCAAGAGTCTTCGACCTGAGTCGCAGTCGTATGCTTAACTGACTGAGCCACCCACGCACACTTGTGTCACTTTTTTTTTTTTTAAATCCAGATTAAGAAATCTGATTGTCAGACCCTAGTAGGCCAGGTGTTCTAGCTCATTCTTTAAGTTTTGAAAAAGTGTCTCTCTGGACTTACCTGCTTCTACTGTGATAAGGAGGCTTTGCCTCCTATTTACATTAATAATGTAAGATGTTTCCCAAGCCTTGCAACGGGGCATAAGAAAAATAAAAATAGAAAAATTAAAATAAATCAGGGAAAAGAAGGAAAAGGAAAAAGGGAAGAAAAATTAAGGGAGAAAACAAACCCTACATTCCACATCATTGACTTTCCAATGAAAATTACACATTTCTTTCATCTTAATAAAAATCATTCTTCTCTAGCATAATTCAAATATGTTTCATAATATTGGACACCCATTCTTTAGCTCTCCAAAGGGGAGAAAATACAAATTCATATTATTTATTGCACTCAAGTGAACATATAGTTTATCTTAGTGATGACTTTTTCTCTAGTCCCTCATAGTTCATCTGAAAATTCACTAACCTATGGATTAAGTGATAATGTAATTATCTCTAAGACATTATATATAAAATTGATAGGTAAGAGATAGGAAAAATAATATTTAATATAAACAAAACAGACTTTTTTGAGCTCCACAAAGAAGAAAACATAAAAATACTTCATTAATTCTAATATTAATGGTAGTGAATCTATATTTTATGATTTCTTTTCTCTACTATTTATTCCATGTTTCCTTTAACTTTAGTTTGATCATTAATCAGTCATCCTTCTTTATCAAAGAATATGATTAAAACTTCTCTTCAGAGGAATGTAAACATTCTGTTTTTCTTCATTTAGTTTTTTTTTAACTTTTACTACTAGACAGGCAGTACTAAGATATACGGATGCAATTGCTTGAAGCCCATTCAAACAATTATTTTTCATCCTTCTGCAGTAGCAGCCATGCTTCTGAAAGTCACAATGGTTTATGTGAGCCAAAATCATGCTCTATTTTTTTCTTGCCCTTTCCTGTTCTCCCTAAAGAATGAAAAAAGGAAAGAAAGAAAGAAAGAAAGAAAGAAAGAAAGAAAGAAAGAAAGAAAAAGAAAGAAAGAAAGAAAAACTGATATGGACACAACTCCAAACTCAGAATGGTTGTTGTTTCTGGGTTATGTAATGGAGATAAACTCTGTGATAATTAGCTTGCCAGCCTGTTTTTGCTGTAAAGATCCTTGTTATTTTATAAAATAATCAGTGATTAAATAATTTAATAAAGCAAGAGAAGAGGGTTCTGAGGGCAGTACTGACTAAAGAGAAAACAAATACAAACTATAAGAAAGTATATACTGTCAAAACCATGCTAGATGTAATTTACTTACTCAGTGTAATTTACTTAATAGAGCTATTACACGGCTGCTGGGCTCCCCCAGAGTATAGTACTTTCTCAGGGAATCCAGAGAGAGTTTCACTTCTGGAAGTTTAGATTACACTTACTGTATACTACCTTGTTAAGAAGATCCTAGTCTTTATTTCTTATTAAAGAAATAGCCGTTGAACAAGGACTAGGTAACTAGAAACGAGCCATCTTGATAATCATAAGGCAACTCATCTAGTCTAATTGTTTATGAAGATCTTGTTATAGCTCTTTTGGCAAGTCTCATGAGACTCATATTTTGACCTAAGAATTTCCCAAAACTTTTTGTCTTAAATGCTCCAAAATTATTCCCTGGAAGCCTTGATCATGCTAACAAGTCATTAATTAATGATAATAAAAATTGTTGTTAATATATATCTCACACATTACTTGATTAATCTTAGTAACTATTTTTAAATTTGTTTAATGCTTATTTATTCTTGGGAGAGGGGAGAGAGACAGAGACAGAGAGAGAGCACGAGCAGGGGAGGGGCAGAGAGAGGGAGGGAGACACAGAATCTGAAACAGGCTCCAAGCTCCAAACTGTCAGCACAGAGCTTGATGTGGGGCTTGAAGTCATGAACTATGGGATCATGACCTGAGCCAAATTCTGACTCTCAACCAACTGAGCCACCCAAATGCCCTCTTGATTAACCTTATATAGTGGTTGGCAAACGTTTTCTGCAAAAAGCCAACTAGTAAATATTTTAGGCTTTGTAAGCGGTGAAGAGTCTTTCCCAATTGATCAAGCCTGTTATTGTAGTGTGAGAGCAGCCATAGACAATATGGAAACTAAATATAGTTGTTATGTTCCAATAAAACTTTATTTACTAAAAACATAATAAAAAAAATAATTGGAAGATTGGATTTGGCTTATAGGCCATAGTTTGCTGTTTTCCAAAATCCAATTGCCTTCTGTGCTGACCAAGCAAGCATATTAAAAAGGATTGTGCAAGGAGTTCCATTCAGCATATTTGAGGTTCTTGTAATTAAAATGTATTATTCGCTTTAGATCCATTATTGTGTTGGGTTTATCATTTTATGGAAGGTGTATCTCAGATGGCATCTACTTCGTTGTTCCTGTTCTAAATACCAATATTATAGCATAGGCCAAGAAGCTTTATGGATGTTGTGTAAGTTTCTTACTAGAACTGCAAAAGTATATTAAAATAATAGTGGGATATATCATACTTGGTTCAACTGAACTCCATGAGGAATACTCACATTAGAAATATAAATATCACCTTACCTCTATAAAGCCCCATTTTAAAAGGTGGATTACAATGGAATTCTCAGTCTTTAGAGCCTGTGTCTAGTAATCTCTATTTAATTATGTTGTTTTTCTTTCTTAATTTGCAGGCCTCCTACTAAATGGCTAAAGGCAATTTAAGGATAGTAATTTATAGGCTGAATTATGTTCCCCCAAAATTCATATGTTGAAGTTCTAACCTCTAATACCTCATAATGTGACTGAATTTGGAAACTGAGTCATTACAGACGTAATAAGTCAAAATAAGATCATTAGGTGGGCCCTAATCTAATATGACTGGTGGCCTTACAGGAAGAGGAAGTTAGGGCACAGACACACAGGGAGAAAACCATGTGAAGACAGAGGGAAAAGATGACCATCTATAAATCAGGGAGAGAGGCTTCAAAATAATTCAGCTTTACTGAGACCTTTGTCTCAGTTTTCTAGCTTCTAGAAATGCACAGAAATAAATGTCTGTGTTTAAGTCAACAAGTCTGTGACGTTTTGGTATGAGAGTCCTAGCAAACTAATAGACAGAAATTTAATTTCATTTGTTATATTATCCAGGGTCTTTCCTCAAGTTACTAACTTCTCTTTGTTTAAAGAGTATGTTTTTAATTTTTTAAATATTTATTTATTTTTGAGGGAGGGAGAGAGAGAAACAGAAAGAGAGAGAGAGAGAGAAACAGAGACAGACAGAGAGAAAGAGACAGAGAGAGAGATAATGTGACCAGGAGAAGGGGCAGAGAGAGAGGGAGACACAGAATCTGAAACAGGCTCCAGGTTCTGAGCTGTCAGCACAGAGCCCAATGCAGGTCTTGAACCCCCGACCATGAGATCATGACTTCAGCCAAATTTGTATGCTTAAGCAGCTGAGCCACCCAGCCTCCCCAGAGAATCTATGTTTTTAGAGATCTCAAATCAGGGAATTAGATTATGGACTATGGTTCTTAATCTTGAAGGCTCCATGTAAATTTAGGAGAAACTAAATTCAAGATGATAGATGATAGATAGATGATACATATTATAGATTGATCTTTAGTTCTAAAATACTCTTGTTCAATTTTCCAATGGCAAAGCTTAATTTGAATCATAGCTTTCAAATTACTATATTTGGAGACACGGGCATTAGGAGAATTGTTTTTTCCTTGAAAAGAGGTCCCTTGTGCCAGGTAATTTCTGTTTTTTTTTTTTTAATTTATTTTATTTTTATTTATTTATTTATTTTAACAATGTAAGAAAGTCCTCATGATACAGAAGAAGTGAACTTGTACTTGCTGTTAAGGGAGGCTCAATATGTATTAAACATTAAGGATTTTTTGAGTTCTACAAAATCTTGCATAGAATCACATTCTGTTTCTCTTTCTCTCTCTCTCTTTCTCATCTATCTTTGGGTCTTTCTATGACTTACTTAAAATGTCTATTATCTGTTGTAGCCACAGGGCTGAGAAAAACTTTTAAAAGTTTGAGAGGCACCAAAGCAACCCTCTTTGGCTCAGGTCATGGTCTCTGGGTTCATGAGTTCAAGCCCCCCATTGGGCGATCTGCTGTCAGAACAGAGCCTGCTTTGGATCCTCTGTCTCCTTCTCTCTCTGCTTCTCTCTCTCTTTCTCAAAAATAAATAAATACTAATTTTTTTTAAAGTTTGATTCTGCAAAGTTATTAATTGTAGCATTAGTTCAATTTATAGGCTCACAAAGTGTTTATTGAAATCATTCGTGTTCAACTCCTCAGAGCTATCTCATAGTCTACTAGTTGATTATCACTGCTTTTGAGGTTGATACAGGCAGATGACAAATTGCAGATTCCCTCTTAGGACCTTTTACTCCTCCTCCTCCTCCTCCTCCTCCTCCTCCTCCTTTTTCTTCTTCTTCAGACAGAGAAAGAATGAGCTGGGGAGAGGGGCAGAGGGAGACAGAGAAAGAACCTTAAGCAGTCTCCTTGCTGAGCATGGAGCCTGATGTGGGGCTCAATCCTATGACCCTGGGATCATGACCTGAGCTAAAATAAAGTCAATGCTCAACCATCTGAGCCATCCAGACACCCTAGAACCTTGTACTTCTTTTTAAATTTTTAAAAATATTTTATTTATTTATTTTTGAGAGAGAGAGAGAGAGACAGAGACAGAGACAGAGAGCATGTGTGCATACAAACCAGGGAGGGGCAGAAAGAGAGGGAGACAGAGAATCTGAGAGCTCCAGGCTCTAAGCCATCAGTGCAGAGCCTGACAAGGGGCTCGAACTCATGAACTGTGAGATCATGGCCTGAGGGGAAGCCAGACGCTTAATGGACTGAGAACGGCCTTTTACTTCTAATTCCAACTTTTATATTGTAAGAGTTTTTGATTGTAAACACTGAAGTACTGCCTAGTGAGTTAGTCAATAAAAGGAAAAAAAAATAAGATCTTGGGTGATTCACAAAATTGTTGGGATACTTAGAGAGTCATTCTTAGAAGCTATACAACCTGGGATCATGCCCAGAATCCTTCCACAAAGCTGGTTTAACAGAGAAACCATGGCCACCTTGTCAGAACTCTAGATATTGCAGCTTGAACCACTGTTAGCGGGCTGCTAACACAAGTAGCCCTTTATCCCAGAAGCTGCTCCCAATGCTACTTCTACTCTTGCTTAAGGAGCTTAAACACAATACAGCCGCCACTGTTGCCAGAGAGGATCATCTACTATTGCTGACAATTCTTTTGATTATAATCTGTTGAATTAAAATCGAGGGCATATGCTCCTAACTGCAAGAGCGTTAGGCCTGTGCCCTACTACTGATGCAAGTTAGCCAGGAAAACTGATGTTTTGGTATTTGTATACTCTACAGTGAGAGACATGCATTGCCTTGACCAAGAACCAAACACAAAAACGTGTTTTTGATGCCCTATAGCCAAAACAATCACAATATTATCTACATCATATTATTATCAATATACCACCCCACCCTAAAAACAAATGAACCAACAAAGCTATTTATCAAGTAATAAATCATAACCTATCCACCTGGACCACAAATCTCAGACATCTGTGTTGTATCTTGCCCTTACATTCTGCATCCAATTCAACAGAAAGTCCTTTCAAATCTATTTCCAAAGAGATCTAACCCTTACTACTTGTTCCACTACAGATCTTTTTCAAGCCATCAATGTTCAGATTCCAGATACAATATCCTGTCAAGACTCCACGCCTCCTGTCTTCCTACCCTACAAACTACTACGAAGTAGGGAGAATGATCATTTAGAGGCTCAACTAACATGAGGTTGTTGTTCTGTTTAAAACCCCCCATGGCAAACCTAAAACTATTCTAACCTCTTACCATGTCCACAAACCTTACATCACCTACTCTTTGCCTTATTATCCACACTGATTTACTACTAATTCTGTGCTCCCCTACATTTCCCTTTTTGTTTCTCAGATCGTTTCTATTTCGTGTTCTCTTTTTGAGAAAATACATTTTTATCTTTGGACCTCCTTTTCTTTTTCTGGGAAGTTAATTCCACAGGTATTTACTTGGGTTTCTTCTTGTTATATAAAATGAAGATCAAATATAAGTTGCAGAAGGATGTATTCCTCAACTAGCCCTGCTTCATTTTACATTCTTCACAGCCTTAATAAGGAGGCAAGGACTCTCTCTCTCATGTTTACGGATGTAACCACTTTGACTATAATTGTGAGTTTTGCAGGGTAAGTACTCAATAAACACATTTGCCTGGTAAGTCTAAATCCTAAGCTTTAACCACAAAATAATCTATTAATCCAAATAAGTGCTGAGAACCAAGTATGTTAGTGCAGTCCGGGAAGCTCATTTTTAGTAGTGTCTTAAGGAGTTGTACCGGTCTTGTCTGTTCTTATTGTTTATATTTTAAGGAGGTAGAGAATGTATAGAGACTTTTGGAAATAATAAGAATATGCACAATTTTCAGGTATTCTGTATACATCAAAATTTATTAGAAATTCCATATGTTGTATTAATAATTTGAATTAAATGTACTATATCAACCTTGCAGAGAAGATGGATGCATTAGAACTGAGTAACAAAGTTACTATTGGAGTTTCCATCCTGGAATCATTTGCTCAGCATCTTGAGGGATTCTGGGTTGACTTATAAAGATCTTTCTTCGTCATATTCTAAATTACTTTTAATCTTTTGAAAATAGATAAAAAAAATATTTAGTTACCAAAAATTTAGACGGAGCTAATAAACAATCCAAAATAGTCAAATTGGCCTCAACGTGGAGACAATTGTCATCATTCTGGCAAGATGAAATATAAAGGGTGACTAAAAAAAGAAACCTGAAGACTAGAAATATTACAAAGTCTATTTGAATTGATACTTTTGAGGAAAAAAATACTTAAAAAGGGAAATGGAGTCTCTGTATTAATAAAATTTTTCTGGAAGCTGTTGACAATAGAAGCCGTTGACAATTATCAGAAGGAACTGCGGTGTGACCACATCTGCTATACATTTCCAAATCAGGACAATGCATTTTAGAATAAATGTTTGACTAGTTAAAATACATAGAAGAGGCAAACACACTAGGAGGAATTTGAATGGCCCAAGAGCAATGGCTGATAAAATGAGACACAGTGGTACAGAGGTAATTAAGAGGAGATGTTTTCATATTCTAAGCGTATTTTTAAAAACATCTATGATATAAAATGATAATTTCATACAGCCTGCAATTCGAGAGGTCAGAACAAGCACCACCGAATACAAGGTTGGCATGAGGGTGAATTCAGTTTAATAAAACAAAGATTGGAACTCTTTATTTATGGGTCCAATAAACCGGCCTTTCAGTAACGTTTCTTCCCGTCCAAGTCAAAGTGGCTGGAGAAGTCCCTTCTACAGCTAGAAACAGGCCAGACTATGGGCACCTGGGTGGCTCAGTTGGTTAAGTGACTGACTCTCGATTTCGGCGCAGGTTGAGATCTCAGTGTTCGTAAGTTCGAGCCCTGTGTCTAGCTCTGCGCGGACAGTGCCTACTTGGGATCCTCTCTCTCTCTTCCTCTCTGTGTCCCATCCCCGCTTACACACTCTGTCTCTCTCAAAATAAATAAATAAGCATTAAAAAAAAAAAAGAAGTGGATCAAGTTAGAGTCCCCAGGTCTAAGATTGTATTGCCATCCGTCACATATTTGCAATAGGAACAAAGAGGAATGCATAGACAATAATGTAACGTTCCGTTCCGTGTAACATCATGTTTAGGAATTAGTTCAGTGTAGCAATATGTTCCCTGCAGCTTTAGATGAACAGATTTGAACTTTGAAAGATCAGGTTCCATTCTGAATAGGACCTTTAACTAGGTTATTGCCTGGGAATCTCATTATTTAATTGTGTGTAGGAGTGTGGAGACAGGCTGCTGAGTGGGAATACGTTGCTGCTCAAGAAAAGAGAGCACATAAAAATGTGACAGCTTGTGTAGTTTATCACAGTGTGTGGGTGAGGGTTACCGTACTGGCATGAAAGCTGAAGTGAAATAAAATGATCATTTCCTTCAATTAATAACTGAAATTCTGTGAGGTAATGCTCACTTGAAAGTGAGACATCATTAATTTAGACATAAGGTCAGTAAAAAGTAAGTCTTAATGCTGCATTTGCTGTTGCCTTCGAAAAGCACCACATCAGTTCAAAAGGCAACAATCTCCTTGTCTAAGTCAGGATGTTTGCAAAGAGTTAACGGACTCTTCTCACTCCGTATTCCAAATTACTTTTGAAAGTAATATCCATATTGCACCTTGAAGGAAGGCCTAAGCAGTAAACTTTAACGGCTGCCTGAGTTGGCAATCATTTCATAGAGACAAGACACTGCACTGGAAATTGCCCCTATAAATAAGATCCCTTACAGAAAAATTAAAATGGAATTCATATTATTGATGTTCACCAGCAGCCATAAGAAACACAAGGGAACCAGGATGTGGTACTTGTTTCAAATCGCTCTCAGAAGCGCCTGAAGGACGCCCTCAAAGTCAGCTTTGATCAATGGTGATAAGTAGTTTGTCCGGCACTCCGAGTGGGCCGTAATGTATTTGGAAACCTTGAGGAATTTGCCTACCGAATAGAAATGATCCAGACATTAGCTGCCCCACAACAATTTTTTTTTTCTGCCCTGGCTATGAATTCACAAATACCCAGATTTCCTGCAGATCGACTCTCTCATTCTTTCCTGCTAGTCCCCTACCTTCCCACTCTGGCTCTTATTCGTTTATTTCTGCATTCTAGTTTACTTTCAGGCCTTGAATTCCCCCAAAGATTTCTGAGGCTTGGACTAAAGGAAGAGAGACCTGTACTCCTGATCTCCCTACTAGTTATACAACCCTCTTTGCTGGATGTAGATTTTGATGTGAGACCTGAGATATAAAACCACAATCTCTAGATTGTACTGTGTTCCTGTGAATCATGACTGCTTGTTGTAATGGCCATTATTATAGTATATTAAGTTATTCACACTGAAAGGGAAATAGTCATGTAAGAATGTAAATGTTTAATCTATAAATCCAAGCAAAACAGAGAATATGAAGGGGAGACTCAGAAGGTGAGAACAAGGGCAGGAACATGACAGCAAGAGTTAGACTGAGAGAGATATAGAAGGAGCAGAAAATAAATTGGAAAGACAAAGCAATTGGAAAAGGTAAGAAAACTAGAAATGCACAAACCTATAAAAAATTGTCTTCTGTGCCAGATATCAAATTTATACAGGGTAAATGTGAACTGAATAATAATAGCAACATAAAAAATAAAACATGTTAATAGAAACTCATTTGATTATTTCAACAGAACTGAAAAATGGGTCCCTTTTCTACAGTAAATAAGAAGATAATCATTAGAAAATGAAAATTGATATGAAATAGAACAAAGGCTATAGATACTAGAGTTCAGCTCAATTCTACCTCTTACCAAGTATTGATCCTCTGAAGAAGGCTCACTATCAGTTCCTTTATCCATGGAAATCTAATTCCAGGGTAAATATATGAATTGCAGATACTGGGTATAAATTACTTAAGGCAGGCGCTCCTGGGTCGTTCAGTTGGTTAAGCATCCAACTTTTAATTTCTGCTCAGATCATGATCTCATGGTTCGTGAGTTCGAGCACCGTGTCAGGCTCCCTGCGGACAGTGCAGACCCTGCTTGGGATTCTCTCTTTCTCCCTCTCTCTCTGCCCACCCCCACTTGCACTCTCTCTCTCTCTCCCTCTCTCTCTGTCCACCCCCACTTGCACTCTCTCTCTCTGTCGCTCTCTCTCAAAACAAGTAAATAAAATTTTATAACAAAAATAAATTACTTAATGCAATGTCTTCACATAGGATAATATCAATAACAGTTATAATTATTAATAATATGGTATTAATTCCAATATATTATATTATATTCACTAAAAAAAGCAAAGCCTAGGAGCACAAGCAACAATAGTTCATAACCTAATTATTTCTAGGTACATTCTGTTCCCTAGTTAGATGGATAGAATTGGATACAACACTTTTTAACTGTTCTCATCTGAGTCCACCTGCTTGTGTGAGTGTGTGTACATGTGGTGTGCATATGTTCTCAGCTGTTGACTTACTGGGGCAAGCTGTCTTACAAATGAACATATGGTCAACATATTGAATAAATTATTAAGCAAAACCTGGGCAGTATATGTCAGTAGATCGCATACAAAAGTGGAGCAAAACTGTCTAAGTGTCTTTGTTAGGTCAACATGAAAAGGGCCAGGATAAGTATTAATAGAATAACTGAATAATCAGTAGATTTTTTTTTACTTTTCTGTTATCAAGAAGCATAGAGTGAAAAAGGCAAAACTAATTGTGTCAGTTCAAGTAGGGAGGTAGAGAAGATAGAGAAGGATGTCCCTCTTCCTTTTCTTGGCAACAATTGCATTTAATGTCCTAGCAATGCCAATCATTTGCGATATTTCTAAAAGAAGTAACTTCCCATAAATCTACTTCTTTCTTCTTTAGAAGTCTATAATTTTTGTTCTTTTAATTATGAGATGACTCTTATTTCTCATACTTAGTCACAGTGTAATGTAGTGTGAAGGCTGTAAAATATTTCCTGTTTGGTCACTGTATATCATTAAGAAGTTTTCTCTGAAAGAGCCTTTAGTGTGTTTAATTGTATCAACTTACCCCCAGTTAAAAATCAAATATGACATGGGAGTAATATATTTTTTTCAATGACCAAAACCCCAGAAAGATCATTTCACTATCAAAAAAACCTGAATAATTATCTGAAGTCCACATCAGCCTGAGGCAGAATTCATATGCTCTAACAGGTCTAATGATAAGGTTGTTCAGACTCCTATCAGATAAACAATATGTATTGATCTGTTTGGGATCGAAAAGACTGAAGGAAAAGTTTAAAACAAAGCTTGACTCTGTGTTTGTGTGAGTGTTTACATATGTGTGTTTACACACACACACACACACACACACGCACACCTCGTTCTAATGCCATTTGGGTAACACCTCAAATTCTGTATGGTCTTAGGAATTTTGAATTGTAACCAACAATTACGTACCATATCCAACGTCCACCAAAAAATCCATTTCTGTAACAATTCCAAGATGATTTGTGAAATTGGGCTTGGCTCTCGAGTTCAGAATCAATCCTGTGTCCTCACCATCCAAGTCAGACGAATTTGTACGTGATGAAGAGCAGTGTGCCAGGTGAGGACAAGTAGAAATGGGCCTTCAGATGGAGCAGTGACACTGTCCACATATCCTTGAAGTGAAGGCAAAAGGCATGTTTCGGAGACTGTGAGAAATTGCATGCGCTTAGATGCAGCATTTCACAAAATATTTCTCTAATAATGTTCACACTGACTATTGATACAAACTATGATTTGAGTAAAAATCATACGGTCAAATACCTTTAGAAAACATTTAGCTCAAAGCATTCAGATTTCTTTACTGAAAAACTTTCCAGAGTTTATGTACCAGTATTTAGTCTGCATTTCCAGAGGAATGTAAAAATCAGAATTTTCCAAACTTATCTAAACAAAATAATGATTTTAAAAGAGCATGCTGATTTTCGATGGTTATACAACTTGGAGAATGGATGGGTAAGAACAAAGAAAATCAGTGGCCGAAGTTTGAAAGCCAAGGCTGGAGACAGGTGTAGTGGTGAGCTTACGAAAGCTCTCACTTAATATGGTAAGGAATTTGGGTTCTAACCTTTTGACAGTTTTATCATGTAGGAATGAGGTTAGCTGCATGTAACAGAAAACCTAACAAGAGATAAAGCAAACATACACGTTTTTCTGATGAAACTAGAAGTTCAGAATTATACAAGTTTTTGTATGTATATGCATATATGTGCATATTTATAAATACATTGTCTATGACATATGGTGAATGATATATTTATTATACTTTACATTTTGCATTATTTATTGTACAACACACATTACATGTTATATATTCTACATTATTTATTATTATATACTTAGCCCTTTTAACATTTTGTCTGGTAAATTCTTAGTTAAATCCACATAATACAGGTGACAGTGTTTTCAACTTTCTATTACTATGTAACAGCAACTGAAATGAATTTCTATTTCCTCCATATTATTTTATTAGATCATTCCAGCTCAGAATCAGTAGAAAGAAAACCACATAAGATTATGAATATCGAGAGGTTTAATTCATTGAGGATCCATCTTTGGAGAAGAGTTATGTGATGTTTTCTGGAGGCATTGAATACTATGCACGCAAGATGGGCAGGGTTGAAACAAATAGTGAGAAACCTTGCTTTTCCATACAACAATATAGAGATCAAAGCAGATAAATTTGAAACAGCAAAAGGAAACCTGAAGAGCTTTCAACAAATGTTGCTTGCGTCTAGACTTTAGCATGTGAAAGTCGAAAATAGAGCATCGATGAATTCAGACTGCTACTATAATTTCATCACTATCATTTTTTAAATATGAATTGGGAATAGCTATATTTGGTGCATCTATTAAAGATTTAATATACAAATGGCACATTCTAATGATGCTTATAATGGAAAAAATAAAGACATTTAACAATATAATTGGTATGTTTCCAGAATATTTCCTAAAGACTATGAAATCTGAAAAACGTATATAATATTGAGACTATGTGAGAGGAGACAGCTTTAAAAATGTTCTCTATATAAATGTGCATGGTAGAAATGGACCCACAAATGTATGGGCAACTAATCTTTGACAAAGAAGGAAAGAATATCCAATGGAATAAACACAGTCTCTTCAGCAAGTGGTGCTGGGAAAACTGGACAACGACATGCAGAAGAATGAACCTGGACCACTTTCTTACACCATACACAAAAATAAACTCAAAGTGGATGAAAGACCTCAATGTAAGACAGGAAGCCATCAAAATCATCGAGGAGAAAGCAGGCAAAACCTCTTTGATCTTTCCCGCAGCATCTTCTTACTCAACACGTCTCCGGAGGCAAGGGAAACAAAAGCAAAATGAACTACTGGGACCTCATCAAAATAAAAAGCTTCTGCACAGCAAAGGAAACAATCAGCAAAACTAAAACGCAGCTGACAGAATGGAGAAGATATTTGCAATAGATATATCAGATAAAACGTTAAATCCAAAATCAATAAAGAACTTATCAAAGTCAACACTCAAAACACAAATAATCCAGTGAAGAAATGGGCAAAAGACATGAATAGACACTTCTCCAAGGAAGACATCCAGATGGCCAACCAACACATGAAAAAATGCTCAACATCACTCATCATCAGGGAAATACAAATCAAAACCACAATGAGATATCTTACACCTGTCAGAATGGCTAACATTAACAACTCAGGCAACAACAGATGTTGGTGAGGATGCGGAGAAAGAGGATCTCTTTTGCTTTGTTGGTGGGAATGCAAGCTGGTGCAGCCACCCTGGAAAACAGTATGGAGGTTCCTCAAAAAACTAAAAATAGAACTACCCTATGACGCAGAAATTGCACTACTAGGCATTTATCCATGGGATACATGTGTGCTGTTTCGAAGGGACACATGCACCCCAGTGTTTATAGCAGCACTATCAACAATAGCCAAAGTATGGAAAGAGCCCAAATGTCCATCGATGGATGAATAGATAAAGAAAATGTGGTATATATACACAATGGAGTATTACTCGCAGTTAAAAAGAATGAAGTCTTGCCATTTGCAACTACATGGATGAAACATGGGTATTATGTTATGTGAAATTAGTCAGAGAAAGACAAAAATCATATGACTTCACTCATATGAGGACTTCAAGAGACAAAACAGATGAACATAAGGGAAGGGAAACAAAAATAATATAAAAACATGGAGGGAGACAAAACAGAAGAAACTCATAAATATGAAGAACAATCTGAGGGTGGCTGGAGGGGTTGTGGGAGGGGGGATGGGCTAAATGGGTAAGGGGCATTAAGGAATCTACTCCTGAAATTATTTTTTCACTATAGGCTAACTAATTTGGATGTACATTTTTAAAAAATTAAAAAATTTAAATAAATAAATAAATAAATAAATAAATAAATAAATAAAAATAAAAATAACGTTCATGGCTTGCTCACATAACCTTTAAATAATTTTTTTGACTGAAACTCAGTTTCCACATTTACAAAACCATAGTATTGACCATTAGAAATACAAATGAATTACTGGTGTGTTATAGATACATTACTTGAAACTTTTATTTTGAACGTTTGCATTAAAATTATTCAAATATAATTTTATAGTATTTAATTTCCTCCTTATTCTCATGTTTTATCTATCTCCAAATTGTAAGCATTTGAAAGAATGAATCTATTGTCTGCTTATAAGTACCATGGTAAGGTTTTGAATAGTCCTAATACTAGTAAATAGAGATAGGATTATTGGTCAGATTATTATCCAGATTTAACTCAGGAAAGGCCTTTACTTTTTAAAATCTCTTCTTTCTACAATCCCTATTGTGAATGTTAGATGACTGATGCTTATTTTCTAAGTCACCTTTTTTTTTTATAATATAATAATTTGATTTTCCTCTGTATGGTATTTTCATCCTGCACTTCACCATTATTATTGCCTGTTAATCAAACAGGATTTCCTTCAGAAATGGGCACACTGTGTGTATTTGCCATGGACTTATTCACCGATTCTAAATTTATAATATGATATTCTTATATTTTATTTCACAGTTTTTAAGATGGTAAGTAAACTTGCAAGCACCATCTGTAGAGGGTATCCTGAAAAATTTACTTTATTTTAGAACTTATTCTTGTGCTTGATAAAGTTCCGTTTACATAAGAAATTAAAGCAGGGATAAATGACATACAACCGCTGAAGTACACACAGACAGATATATAGTGACACTTCGTAATTTGTTTTAAATGGAGTTTTTTCAGTGTGTCTAAAGGAATCATTAAGTGGTAGCCCTGTATACCAAATTTATGGTGAAGATGCTTTTGTGGGTAGGAATCTTTGTATAATATTTAATATTTGTGATCTATAAAAAAGGGGCTAACATATAAATTATTACTGATTAATTATATGAACGATTTTCAAGACTGTATTATTTCCATCCCATTTTTCTCTTACATTTCTGAAATTTAGAATACATGCATTATTCAGTTCTTTGTTACAATAATCTATGCATCAAGCTGTGCCAAATCTTATTGTTATATGACAGTTAGCGCTTCTTTACATCGTATTTCTGTCTGGTTCTACTTCACTTCTCTTTAAGTCTTTCCTATTGGATCAGTGCGATAGTTTGGAGACACCGTTTTCATGGAGATGGCAGAATTGCAAACGAACAAACAGAAACTATGTACTGCCTCTTATACATGGGTTCAGAAGTAGCAGTTATCAATTTCACCTTATCCAATTGGTCAAAGCAAGTCACACGGCAAAACCAAAATTCAAAGGGTCTGGAAATATTCATTCCCACACACCTCTTTAGTGGAAGGAACTGAAAAATCATGAATCAGTGGGCAGGAACCCAGAGAACGGTGAGCAACCAGGACCACTAATATGATCAACCAGAGGATTAGTCTCTGGAAATCTGTATCATAAATATATTAAGACATTTGTGTTTTCATAGAAAGAAAAATATATTTTGCATGGTACAAGCTAGCTCTCTTAAAATAGAGCTGATTCTTCAATTCGTTAAAATATTGATGTTATTTAAATTGATAATCTTCCGTTTTCAAGAGTTCAATAGGAAGCAGTTTTAGTATTTTTTTTGCAGCTGAACAGTTTTAACTAGGCAAAATTTGTATGAATTTTAATTTTAAGCCTGATATTTCATAGTAATTTTCAGAAATGTGTAAGTTGCTGAGGCAAATATCGAAAATTAGTAAGGAAGGAGTAAATACTTAAATTGATCATTACAATGTAAGTTGATAAATACAGCACTTCTGCTCTGGAGGAAAATTAATAATGGATTTAAATTACTAACAAAAATGGTTATTTCACTACATGGTTTTAATAAAACTTAAATTGCTTTTATGTCATTACTATTAAGGTTTTACTACAGAAAGTAATGCAGTTTACATACTTTATGTCAAAACTGTTGAGAATCTTAGGAACTTAACTCATTTCAATCTGCTTGAACATAGTTTTACTTACCAATATGATCAGGGTAGCCAATAACTTTGGTCCTTCTTTCAATCAAAATCTATAGTAAAGTAAGTTATATCAAGATTACCAGGTGGGGTTATAGACAAAACAACATTGCCTGAGGGAAAAATGCCACCTCTCACTTATTTTATATATCATTTTCCTTTATATCTGATACTTTCCGTACTTAGCAATTCCCAATTAATCATAGCCAGAAATAACATTATGTTTTCAAAATCCCAGAATGTGGAATCTTCTGGAGTTATTTTGTTATTGTCTCAATCACTCACCTTGCAAAACTGTCACTCCATACACATGACGTGAGACAAGCTATCTCAGCAAGGACTTTGGACGTTATTAAGGAATACTGCCATCCACAGCATTTCTTCCCTTTTTTTCTTTCTCCCTCTCCCTCCCTCTCTCTCATTTTTCTCCCCTCAAGAGTAGAATCACTAGCTTAAGACATTCAGGGGTGAACTACTTTTATGCTCTGACTTTGCTCTGAAAATGACTTAAGGCAGCACTACTTGAAATGCACTTTGATTTGCTTCAGTGAATGAGAGGAAAGGTCAAGGAGTTGTTCCACAACTAGCTGGCCACCCAGAAATATGTTTACTTCAGACTCAAGATTTTCAGGTTGTTCAGCACTCATACAAACTCTAAATAACATGCACAAAGAAAACAAAGCTCTGAGGACTACTGCATGGTACAGAAAGGCTTAATGACCTCTCAACAGACTCCTAAAAACACAGATGTGTGAGTCGTGATTTAGACTCAAACCATATGAAGAACAGAAAATAATATCAAAGAGAGATTTAGAGCATGCATTTTCCCCAGGGTTAGTGATCCAATTACCATTAGAGCTATGTGGAAAGGGACTTTCACTTATCTCTAGACAGTATAATTTGAAATGCCCATTTCAGTTCACTTCATCACATTTATAATATTTTGGAAGCATTGCCTTGTTTATGATCTCTCATGTGACGACATTCAGGATAACACAAAAAGGTTGAAAGCGGAAAAATACAATGCCACATATTCACTAAAACTGAAAGACAAAGCAACATAGAAAGGCTTATTCTATTAATTTTGCTCTTGCCTATATCCTTATGTCTTGCCAGTATTTATAGGGTGCAGATTATTCTAAGCTACGCTGTGTGTGGCATATGACGTAAATCACCCTCACAGCCTCCACTCAGGTAGATGTGACTACCTTTGTAGCTAGGTGGAGCTGGAAAGGATTTTGATGTAAAAGGTGACACATAAGAGCAAACTCTCATGGTAAAACTAAGGATCTACTCTTTCTCTTCAATTAGTATAAACCAAATTTCAATAAAACTGAGAAGAAAGGTTCCAACCAGTTCCAACATTAAGAAGTTTACACATATTTACAGACTGCGATGTTTACACCGATCTTTCCTTCCTACGTTGACACATTTCTGTATCATAGATTAAGCTTCTCTGCTTACAAGTGAATTATTCTGAGAATGCTAGACTTCAAGGCCATATTTTCATGATGGGCACACTGTTTTCCATTTGAAATGAATTAAGTTGATATACTATGTAATCTTGTTTTGGGCATTGGCCACATCACTGTATTGATTGTACCGAGTTCTACTGACCAATATGGAGAGAGGTAGAGAATGTTTAATAATTCAATAAGAAAACTAAGATATATTTATAACAAATCAAATAGAGCACTGTAATGTTTCCGTGAAATATTTTCTATTAAGCTAAAATTCAAATGAAGAAAACTAATTAACATTTGTCTTTGCTTTCCCAAAATGACTCCCTTCTTTAATTATATGTATAATATCATAGCCTAGAGTAGGCAGAGGTGGTTTAGATGGAAAATACACTCTGTAAAATAACTTTTAAGCATATTTTGGAAATATGCATAAATATCATGTTGAAATTATGGAAAAAAGCTTAGGTGGTCATTCCAGTATCAGATAGATCAACTGCACAAAGTACTGAGTCCTCTATTCTCTGTGAGTGGTTATTCTTCACCTCACATTTAACTAGGATTTCTTGTTTTTTGAGAGAGAGAGTGAGTGGGGGTGGAAGGCAGAGAGAGAGGGAGAGAGAATCCCGAGCCAGCTCTACAGGATGAACACAGAGCCTGATGCAAGGCTTGATCCCACAAAACATGAGATCATGACCAAATCTGATATCACGAGTCATATGCTCAACCTACTGAGCCACCCAGGTGCCCTGCTAGGATTTCATTTTTAATTTTTTTCTCTTCTCCCACTATTTTCTCTCTCTCTGAACAAGTACTTTCACTGTAAACTCTCTCTCTCTCTCTCTCTCTCTCTCTCACACACACACACCCCCTACAAGATATTTTTTCTTTAAAGATCCATAGTCACCTAAAACACAACATCCTACTGATGTTATCCTACTGATAGGTTGATGATACTATTTATGAGTCCAGAACCCAAACTCCACATATTCTTTTCATACCTTTAGTATATTAGCAAATGACTCTTTCTGTCCTATGCTTGCAAATTATTTGAATTCCATCTTGTAAATATATTTTGAATTAGCACAGATTTTCTCCCTCTGTACTGTCAACACCAAGGGTATAGATTGGATTACTACTATCATCTTTTAAATATTTTCTGACACAAATTATCATAAAATCTCAAACTATATACCAACATAAGTGACTTTTCATTGTAAGTCTTAATAATGTACAATGCTACGTCATGTATACGAGAAAAGGAAGACAGCATTCATTATCCTACATTTTACATTTCTGTAGGGAGGAGACATCCATTTTGAAGGAAACTATAGATGCCCCTTTTCACTCATTCTCTCTCTTCCATTCTAAATTCTTGAGTTTTGAAAATTAATTTTTTCTTTCCTCTTCCAAATCTCTGTAGGAAAGGGTCATAGGTCACAAGTAGCCCAATATCCTCTCTCTTTCTTTCTCATAAATGCTTTCCTTAATACTGTTAATGTTTTTCCCTCTGCTCTGTCTATATTTTCATTTAGAGTAATTAAATTTGCTGTAACAGATAAATCCAAAAATCCCATACAGACCTAAACTTTTGTGACTCATTGGGGAAATATCCATAAATCAAAGAACGGAACTTCTTCTATTTTATGGCTCTTATACTTCAATACATTATCCTTAAGATCACCAGGAAAGGGATCAAGAGTGAGGGAATGTACATGGGAAGATTTAATGGGCCAAGCTTATAGGCCTTTGACTTCACTTATTTTCACATTTTCTTGGCCAAAACCCAGTCATGTGGCCATGTCTAACTGCAAAGAAAGCTGAAAAATATATTTCGAATGTATGCTGGTCTGTATGACCAACAAGAGGAAGAAACACATCTTGTAAATAGCTTGTTAAGCGAAACTGTTGGTGCCGGGGCTGTCTTAGGAAGTGGTGGTTTGAAAATAGTAGACTTTCCTGTCTTAGGTCGGGTAAGCAAATCCAGCTCATTGCAGAAGGAGTAAGAAAACACTTCTTTTTAAATGTATTTATTTGTTTATTGAGAGATAGTGTGTGCATGTGTGCTTGAACGTAAGTGAGCGGAGGAGGGGCAGAGAGAGAAGGAGGGAGACAGAATCCCACACAAGCTCCACACAGTCAGCATAGACACTTAACTGACTGAGGCACCCAGGAACCCCAAGAAAGCACTTTAGCTTCATATTCAGATCGGTTACTCCACTTCAATAAAGCCGATAACATTCTTCAGTACGTTTCTCAATTGTTTTAGAAGTAAGCGGTCTCCTTAATTCTAGTATGTATGTAAATTTTTTGAGGTTTATCTATTTTGAGAGAGAGAGAAAGCGGGGGAGGGGAAGAGAGAGAGGAAGAGAGAGAATTTCAAGCAGGCTCCCCACTGTCAGTGCAGAGCCTGATGCAGGGCTCAAACTCACAAACTATGACATCATGACCTGAACCGAAGTTGGGTGCTTAAACATCTGAGCCCTCCAGGTGCCCATATGTCAATGTTTTAAATGGCTAATAAGTCTTGCTTCCATCTCCTGCTTCATTTTTCTGTGCACACTCTCCCTTGGAAAAAGTAATTCCTACTTCCTTTGCTACATGACTTATACTCCAAATATGCTAAGATTATTCCTGCCGTAGCCACCACTAAACCTTTGAGTACTTTCCAGGGCAGGAATTATTATCCATCCCCATTCTTCCTAACATCAGCTTATCTCTCAAGTTTCTATTCAGACATACTTTGCCTCCGTAAACCTTGTCTTCTGATACTCAAAGTTAGATGTGCTACTTAGTACTCCAGAACTCCCTATTAGAACATGTACCATAACGTCTTATAATTACCGGCTTACTTGCCTATCATTCCTAACAGATCTTAGCATGCAGATCTTGCTTGGTACTGAATTTCTAGTACCTGTATCTTAGTTTCATAGGGCAGAGATAACAAAATGCCATAAACTGGGTAACCTAAAATAATAGAAATGTGTTCTCTCACAATTCTGGAGACTCAAAGTCCAATATCAAAGCCAAAGCATTGGCATGGTTATACTGCCTCTGAAGATTCCATGGAAGGATCTGTCCTACCCTTCTCTCCTGGCTTCTGATGGTGTAGCAATCTCTGGTGTTCTTTGGCTTATAGTTGTATCACTCCAATCTCTGCCTCCATATTCACCTGGGATTCTCCCTTCTGTGTCTGTGTCCTCAAATAGCCTTCTTACAAGGACATGCGGCATTGGATTTAAGGCCACCCTAGACCAGTACGACCTCATTTTAACAGAAAAGTCAAATGAAAAAGGCTAAACACAATTTGTTAATGTTGATTGAATCACGCTGGTTCTTCATGGTCATCATAATCATAGAATGAATGACTAACAAATACTCATTTTTTTGTACACTCTGGTTTGTTTGACTATCTTTTTTAAGTTTTTATTTATTTATTTTTGAGAGAGAGAGAGAGCACACTTGGGTGAGGGGCAGAGAAAGAGAGGGAGACACAGAATCAAAAGCAGGCTCCAGGCTCTGAGCTGTCAGCACAGAGACTGACGTGGGGCTCAAACTCAAAACCACGAGATCATGACCTGAGCCAAGTCAGATGTTTAACTGACAGAGACACCCATAAGCCCCTGTTTAACTATTTTTAATAGATACAGTTCCATATCAAAGATGATGAAGAAATATATATTACCACATATTTTTTATACAAATTATTTTCATCTCCTCTGTGAAATCATTCATCATTTGAAAGGTAACTAAATTGAGAATATGTGTTAATTGTGAAAAAGATTATGGTGTTTCTCATTACAAATGCCAAAAGGTTTCTTGATAAAAAAAAAAAACAACTATGATTGTTGTTATAAAAATAACATGTAACAATTAAACATAATATGTCTTGAAAAAACACATTGCTAGATATCATGAAATGTCAGCAAAGTGATAAAATTTAATGCAGATTCACATTAACATATTTTCATGTTCAAATTTGTTTAACAAGCAGAATAGTAAATAATAAAAATGGCTCATTAAATCATTGTCAAGCCTCTAGAAAATGCCTGGAGTCCAGTACTTTTTCACTTATTCTCCCAACACCAGAACCTGACTTTTTTACTAAGAAACCATATCTTACTCTGATCTTATCTCTGATTTCTCTTCTTCCTTGTTCCCAGCCAGACAGGCTATCATGCATGTTTACTCTTATACTGGACATCATCAACTTAACCCTGACCTTATATTCCCTGGAGTACTCAAGACCCCTATATAAGCCACTCGGGCCCCAGAAAGGAGCACAGCTTCCTTTTCTGAGTTGTTTTGCATGCTGCAGTACCTTGCAAATAGACCACAGCTATGTTTTAGTCTCTAAATTGAATACAATTTAATGTCACAGATACACCCATAAATGCCACATAGACCTAAAGCTACGTGACTCATTGGAGTGATTGTTAATAAATCAGGGACCCAGACTCCTCCACTTTGTAGAATTGAATACAGTCTTTTGTTTTCGTTTTCTTTTTTGCAATACCAATACCCAATTTGATAGCACTGATTTGCAATCCACAATTATCAAATGCAACACACTGACAAAAGGAACTGTTAATATTTAAGAGTAGGAATCAAGTCTCAGTAGTCTCTTGGAGATTTAAGAAACTATAAATATATGTTTCATGTAAAACAGCATATAAGGAGACAGAAAGAGAGATAAAGGCTTATTTTCTTCCATAGTATAGAGGAAATATCTTAATTTTCAGACAAGAAGAAAACATTTAGAAAATAAGGAAACTCGATTCTTTTATTTGTACTATAAAAAGAAGAAGAAGACAACAATAGCCACAGTAAAAGCAAGAACTTACTCATGGAGACACATATATCATATAAATTCCAAGCACTAGTTAGGACTGTACATTAGTAAATATTAAGAGATAGACGAACTGTACTGGAGATCCATTTAATGGGTCCCAAGAAGGTCAGGGAGAAAACATTGAAAACTAAATTTAGACATTAAGGATAATCTATTATAGCCATAAATGAACTACCAGAAGACCAGATGAGCAATTTAAAATTATAAATAAAATTTTATTTATGAGGCACAAAACCATGATGACCCAAAACTAAGAAGACAGTTCATGGCTAAGGGCTTCACCAATGGTCTATTAACAAGTATTATAAGCTAAATGCAGAGCATGTTTCTATTTAGCTCTGTTTTTTAATAACTGAATTTATTTATGTTTAAAACGCCAGTTACTAAGGAATATATGGCTTATTTAACAGAATTGATTCAATTATTCTCTTCTAATCCATAGTTGTCCATATGAAATTCTTGGTTTGCAGATTTCTTGAAATATTGCTTACAGCAGTATATGACCTGAATTATAGAAATTTAGAAAGAAGAATCTCTATGTCGGCTGAATGCTGGTTTTCCTAGTTAAAGAGAATGCTTAAAAAAGGTTCACCATGGTGCAGTTCTCACAATTATACCATTAATAACTTCAAATAGTATTTTATCACTCAAAACGCCAGTATGTCATAAAGGGATTAAGTCTCACCCATTACATATATGTAATGTTGGTTTTTAGGATACAAAATATTCAGGACTAGATTTTCAGAAGTATAAACATATACCTGTATATGATCATAATCATCCTGAAGACTAAATACAAGTATCGTGCTCTGGGTTCTGTCTGGAGGAGATCTAATAAACTGTAAAAGATTTTTATATATTTGGAGGTACAGACGAAGAAAGAGATCTGATATTTTCTTTACTCATGCTCCTGCTTCTCTCATTGTTTCTTTGAAGAAGCCAGTGTTTCTGGGTCTTGACGGGTATCTTATAAGAGCAGTTGTATTTAAGTGTATATGTATAAAACATGCCATGATTCACCTTATCTGTAGGTAGGGTGCGGACGGGAAGTTCTATCCCAGGGTTTTCTAGACAACAGAAATGAAGCAAGAACTGTAGCTGAAGCAGCTGGGGCTGTGCTGCCATCTCTGATCTTAATGTTATCTTGGATAGAACATGGTTTGTCAAGTTTAAGCCTTGTCTTAGAAAAATTCTTCCTCCAGTGACTAGCCACTGTGTAGCACAAATTCCCAGCTTTCTTGCCTCAATGTGGGCAATCTCTGAAAGCCCACCCAGTTTCAGAGCATCCTATGGGATCTCCTGCATCCTAGGCTACATTTTTGCTGCAGAGAGGTTCTATCCCTGCCCAGTCCTACATCTTCACTTTTTTACAAATATTGCTCCAATAAACCCCTCCGTGCAAATCTGGAGCTCAGAGTATGTTTCCAGAGGTCTCAACTTAAAGCAAGCTTAAGGGGCATCGGGTGGCTCAGTCAGTTGGGCTTCCGACTCCGGGTCAGGGCATGATTTTACAGTTAGTGAGTTAGAGCCCTGCGTCAGGATCCATGCTGGCAGCTCCGAGCCTGCTTTGGATTCTGTGTCTCCCTCTCTCTCTGCCCCTCCCCTGCTTGTTCTCTCTCTCTCTCTCTCTCTCTCTCTCTCAAAAATAAAATAAAACATTTAAAAAAAAATTTTAAGTAAGCTTAAAGTTGAAAGCAACTTGAATGTCCATTGAGATAACATCGAAGGTCAGATTGTCACGTTAGATTTTCACAAACTAGAGATATTATCAACTTTCAGCTTTATAATTATTTCAAGAATACAAAGAATCAAAATGAATAGGCAATGAAAGCAGATGTTCAGGATATCTTGCAAGATATCTTAGCCGCAACCCCTCCCCTTTTTTTTTCCTTCCAGTTTTGGACATACGCAGGCTTCAGAAAACAGATGAAATTTCTAAGCAAAGTGTGGACTAAACTCACACAAACATAGCCATTTAGGTCATAAAACATTTACAGTTTTTACTCAGATAGTTTCACAGTTATATGACATTGCCAGGGGAGCCATGTCTTATAAATCCATAGACCCCAGGTGTGTTAACAGTAAGCAGTCCTAGATAATCTGGCACAATCTGTTAAAAGTATTCATAGATAAGAATTTTTTTTTTTTTTTTTTTTTGGCCAGGGAAAAAAGAAGTTTGGGCTTTTTGCCAAGAGGTCTTCATTGTTCCATTTACAAGATCAGACTGGGACACCTGTCTTCTTTCTTTGCAGGGAAAAGGGAGAGAACAGATCACAAACCTGATGTGTAACTCCTTAATCTACATCTATTAGCAGAGTAGATTAATAAATTGTAATATAGTCATTAAATAGACTATCAAAGAGTGAAGAAAATTAATGAAATACAACTACATCAATGACATAGATGAAATTCATTAGGCAAAAGAAACATGACACACATAATATATACTAATTTATTCCATTTATCCATACATTTTAAATACAGGCAAAACTTAACAATACTTTGGTAGTCACTATGGTACTAACTGTGGAAAGATGAGATGTAATGATTGAGAGGGACTACAAAGACCTTTCAGGGTGTTGTTTCATGATGTGGGCGTGTGGCCATTATATGAGTTGTAGTTTTGTACAAATTCATTGAGGTGTACATTTATGTTTTGTGCAATTTTCATTTTTCAAAATAGAAGTATTTAAAAATATACAAAGAATATTATGAGAATGTTAACCATTAAGGAAACTATTTTAATAAACATTTAACCATAAAGATAACGTCAAGCTTAGAGAATTTTACAAGGGAGTTTTTACATAACATTCAAGAAATAGCTCATCCCTATATCAAAAATCTCTTCCAGAAAATTGAAAAAAACGATGCGCACAAGAATATATTATAAATACAATTTAACTTATAAATCAACATTAGATGTAAATAAGAAAAAATAATTTCATGTGAACATTACTTTTAAACACTGATATCAAAATATATCTTAAAAATTAAAATAAGATAAAAACAGAGAAGGAGGAAAACCATAAGAGACTCTTAACTACAGAGAATAAGCAGGGTTGCTGGAGGGGAGGTGGGTGGAAAATGGGCTAAACGGGTGTTGGGCATTATGGAGCGCACTTGTTGGGACGAGCACTGGGTTTTACATTAAGCAATGAATCACTAAATTATACTCCTGAAGCAAATACTATGCTATATGTTAATTAGCTTAAATTTAAATAAAATAAATTAAAAAAATAAAAAAGTAGCAAATTGAAATGAAAATTCAAAATAATCTTTCTGTATACACACACACATATATACCTATATATGTAGATATCCATGTGACTAACGATATGTGAATGTCATATATTTACATTCATATGATTGATGTTTAGGCTAATATATATATATACATATATATATGTTTATATATGATTAAATATAAACATATCAATAAAGACAAATTCGGGAGAGTAGAAACAGACTTGATTATGTATAAAACTTGGTATGTAAGAGTAAAAAATGTTGCTGAAAGTGTTTCTGAAATGTTTATGTGTACTGTAAGAATATCACACATTAATTTCTGGAAAAAATGGATGATCAATCTTAGGAAATGCCATGTTTCTAATTGTGAAGTGAGCAGATGTTTTCTGACAAAGGACCAGATAGTAGATATTTTAGGGTTTAAGGATGAAGAAAGAAAACAAGACCTTGTGAACTATTGAATATTTTTTGTAATAAGCCTTTTCTATTGAGAATAATGAGATTTCTTTTATCTTTCTTTCATTATGTGTGTTTGTTTCATTGAGATTCAAAGTTTGTGTTCTGAAGCATCAAAATCTTTTTGTAAATATTTACCAGTTAATGTTAATCTGTGATAAGATTTCATGTATTTCAGGGTGCCTGGGTGACTCAGTTGGTTAAGTGTCCAACTCTTGATTGTGACTCAGGCCATGATCTAATGGTTCATGAATTCCAGCCCCCGCCCCCAGCCTCTGTGCGGAGCCTTCTTGAGATTCTCTTTCTCCCACTTTCGCTGCCCCTTCCCCCTCTCAACATAAATAAATACACTTTGAAAAAAAGACTTCATGTATTTCCTCTATGAAAAACTTTTCTTATGGAGATAGTATCAATCCATAAGTATATGCCTTAAATTTTTTTTTTTAATGTTTATTTATTTTTGAGAGAGAGTGACACAGAACATGAGCGGGGTAGGGGGAAAAGAGAGAATGAGACACAGGATCCCAAGTAGGCTCCAGGCTCTGAGCTATCAGCCCAGAGCCCGAAGTGGGGGGCTCCAACTCAGGAACTGTGATCATGAACTGCAAGATCTTGACCTTAGCCGAAGTTGGCCACCCAACTGACTGAGCCACCCAGGTGCCCTGTAAATGTATGCTTTTAATTGAACATATCTATAGAGCCGTATTAGATTATTTTCTTGATATTTGTGTTTTATAACATCATGACATTGCAGATAATCCCTTCCAATCAAAGGTTATATGGAAGTTTCTCCATTTTGCAACTAAATGTATCTTGAAATAAGGAAATATCCTCTGAACTTTCATTGAAGTCTGAAAACACTGCTGAAATGGTAGTTGGAGCTCAGAAAACATGTACCCTGAAATGTGTGCCCATGCAGATTTTGCTTCTTCTTTAGCTATTGACAGCACAATGTGTAAAGCGGCTTGACATTACTCATGATTCAAAGAATGTTAATAGTCATCAAAAGTTACTTCAGGGACACCTGGGTGGTTCAATCGGTTAAGCATCTGACTCTTGGTTTTGGCTTATGTCATGATCTCAGGTTCCTGGGTTTGAGCCCCACCTCAGGCTCAGCGCTGCTGTTGCAAAGCCTGCTTGGGATACTCTCTCTCCCTCGCTCTCTCTCTGCCCCTCCCTTGTTCTCTCTCTCTCTCTCTCTCTCTCTCTCACTGTCTCTCAAAATAAAAAATAAAACTATAAAAAATTTTAAAAAGTTATTTCAATATATTTATGTTTTCTATACAAATACCGGTTTGCCTTTGGATTAATGAAGAAACGTGACCAAGTCTCCAGCAGAAGCTGATTTTTAAAGTCATTCAGTGTTTTGTTATATAGGCTCAGGGAAGTTTTTCTTAAGAAAAAGAATTCATTTTTCACCCTTGGTAAGAAGCAAATTTGAAGTGATTATGTTACCATTAGAAATATATTCTGGCCGGTATTCAAATACTAGATTATTTCAGAATTTGCATTGGAACAAAGAAAGCCTGTATTACTCTCAACAGCTAAAATTTCTATTTACTGAATGATTTTACTGTTTATGTAAATTACATGAAATTCAAGAATAAGAAATTGATTATCTTTTTACAATAGTGAGAATGACCTCAAGTGGCACAACTTATTATCTACTACATATAAGTAGTTTTATTTTGGCAATAGTATCAACAGAAGAAAAGAAAGCTGTGTTCTGAATGGACTCTTGTTTATTTGGCCCTACTTAGGAATAAAATTTCAAATCTAAAGACAGTGTTGAAAGAGGACAGGAAAACAATATCAGCAAACAAGCTGAAAAAGTTTCTCTTGGTTATACAAAAAATAGGATTATCTCAGATAATATAGTTAAAAAATAATACTAATAGGATGATTATACCACTTCTTTAGCTAACCAATGGAGCTTTACTTGTCTTTGAATTAACTTAGTAGATTTAAGTGAAATACCAGTATAACATTTGAGTATAAATATTTGATATTATCATAGGTAAATATATAATATTTTCCCAGACTTCTGTTTTTACCTAAATCTTTGTGTTTTCTCTCCTGTCCTCTCAATCCAAAACTAATCACAAATCTCTAACTTAACATTAATACTAACTATATTATGACTTCATTATTCATTGTAAGTATTTGAATTGTTTTTTCTAGTCATTTGCAATATCTAACATTGGAAAATGATTGCTACTGAGTATATCCTAAGAACTTGAAATCAATAAGAAATAGAAGTAAATCCGATCAAAGTTGAGTAGAGGCTGTTGATGGAAAGTGAAATCTGAATAGCTAAATAACATACAAGCAAGTGTTCCCCTCACTAGTAGAAAATACAACGTGCAATAAAAAATAAAACTCAATTTGTGTTGTGGAAAGAGATGAATAATTGTTATTCCATTAAATTAATAACAGTTAAGAATATCAGTAAAATATAACAATGTTATTATGCTCTTAGCTTTTTTTGCAAAATCATCTAAATCTGGGAATAATTGCTTGCAAAAGTTCTATTTTTGGTATGATAATATAAAATAAGTGTTTAAATTGATTATTATTACCTAATTAAAAAGTGATACCAAGGTTTTTGCTTTTTTTTCTACTATGCATAAGATTTATTATATGCCTACTTTCTAATATACTAAAGACATCCGAGTATATAGGTGCGCTGATCAGCACACAGAGAGACTCTTGGACACACTTTATTTGGAGGGTGTGTATAAAATCATCGATATGCATTTATTTACATTCTTTCTGCACATAGTTTTCTCCTCATTGTCCTCAAATTACTCTATAACAATTTATGTCATATCAGCTACTTTCTTAGTTACTGTTATTATCTACAAGCTGCAATCATGGTTAATCGGATTAAGGATTTATAAAATGTGACAGCACAACAGTGTTGCAGTATGCTTCTAGGACAATATTGTGTTTACTTTAGTCTTAATGATAAATGTTTGTATTTTTGGTTTGTTTTTATTTAAAAACTAACACTTATTATGGAAAAAGAATCAGACATCACAGGAAACCCATTAGCAATGAATTTTGTATTATCCAAGTAATGTTTTCTTACATATTGAGGCAGGCACTATAGTGTGTTACCAAACATAGGTGACAACTCTCCAATTATTGCCATATATGTGGAAAAGGGAAGTTAGACTAATGAGAATAGGTCTACCTTCAACTTGAACCACCAGGGCATGCTTAACAACTCTGAGTCATGTCTAAAACTCCAAGCCCCCAGTCACCCATCCTGACTCTCATCCTATTCTCTGCATTCCCCTTACTTGAAAATTCACCACCGCCTTCACCTTTATATGCAAATTATTATTATTATTAAAAAATATTTATTTACGTTAAGAGAGAGACAGAGCCTGAGCGAAGGGAGATCAGAGAGGCAGCAAAGAGAGAATCTCATGCAGGCTCCACACTGTCAGCACAGAAGTCCACACCGGACTCAATTTCAGGAACCATGAGATCATGACCTGAGCTGAAACTAAGATTTGGATACTCAACCAACAGAGCCACCCAGGTGCCCCTTTTTTATACAAATTATTTTACAAATTCTTCTTGATTACCCCAAACCACATTCAGCTTCAATTCAGAATATGTCTTTAACCTGCTTGTTTTTATTCAAAGCTTGCTGCTCCCTTCAGAAATTTACTCTCCATAAAGGACACCTGAGTGACTTTTTTTAACCAAATATAGCAAACTATTATAGAAAGACCAGGATCTTTCAGAAATATCTATTATCACAATTATTCAATCTGTAACTCATTAACATAAATGTGTGGTTAATTTTACAGTTTAAATAATGTATGCACCCTTATAGCAAGTGGATATTTTTATAACTTTTCATCTATACAGTTATGTGTGACCTTTATTGAGAACATTGCTCTTGCTGATATTATTGATTTCCATTTTAAAATATGCTTTAAACTTAGCTCACCAGAGAAGAAAATCAAGATGAGTTTTAAAATACTCATAAATGTTGAAATTTATTATGAAGGTATCCAGTACAATTAAGCAGGAGAATCACTTTTGGTTATAATCACATTCGTGTTGCCCACAGAACGGTCTTGAAAAGGCTGGTGGATTGTGTGGGGTGTTCTTGGGTTTTGTTTCTTGTTTTGTTTTGTTCAGTACTGACTGCCTTGTTTTGTTTTGTTTTTTAGAGAGAGATTTTGTTTTGATATATTGTTCTTGTTTCGCAATATCTGAGAAGAAATTTATAGCTCAGAGAAAACAAATTTGTAGCTCTGAGAGGAATATCAAAGCTTAAAAGGTTACAGACAGTATTTGCTATCAGAGGGCAATGGGAATGCTGCAACTGTGGCGTCTAATTATGAAGCACAGACAGGGAATCAGCTCTCAGCCAGATCCTTCAGTGATGGAGGAGGAGATGCCCTGAGCTAAGATGAGCTGTGGCTCCAGGCTTTGTTGTGGGCAGAGGGGCCCCATGAAGGCAGCAAGACTTAGGCTTACCTGACAGCATCTGTTTCCTGGATATAACACTGTTTCCTCTCAATTTTTGGATTTAAAACTGGAAGGCCCTGCAGGAGGGATGACTTCACCTTTTTTCTGTTCCAGTTGAATCTAGCCACTTTCTCCATTTCTTTATCCTAACTTCCCATGAAAAACACCCGCTCGCCCCTTTGCAACACGATCAAAGATTTCCAGCTTTGATTAAGGCCACAAAAATGCTCTACTATTTTCAAAAATCAAGATTAGGAAATTAGAAGAGGAAAAACAAAATATATTTTCTTGTTATCTTACTCCCTTATTTTGTAAACAGCATTAGTGTTCTTTGAGAAGGAGAAAAATGCCACAGTAAGACAGTGATAGAAAGTTGGCTAAATTCATTTCTAATTCCCACCTGTCCTTCACTGTTTATGGAAAGGCCACAATGAGGGCAAAGGACTTTGTCCTATAAAAGGTAACATTGGGGCCATCGAAGAATCCAGGCAGCCTGGCTTCATTCACTGATATTTATGTTCTCCATTGCTGCTTTTTTTTTCTTTGCCAATAGTATGAGATACCCTCAGATGCTAAAGATATTCACTAGTTGCTCAGCATTACACTGAGTCCTCACATTGTCCGATTCTACAGATAGCAGCCTCCTTTAGTCTTAAAGTGTGAGTCCAGCAACTTTTTCTTCCAGTCTCTCTTGAGAATGACCTAGCTTCCTATATTGCAGCTACACTGGAAATCTTTTGAGTAGCCAGTTTTGCATCAAAAGCATCTCCAGGCTTCCACTGTTCTTTCAAAGTGGGTCACTATCAATCATTTTGAAGGTTACCATCTTCTGAATCAGGTAGATGTGGTGAAACAAATTCAGCTTTTTTTTTTCTTTTTCTACATTGAATTGAATTGAAACTGAGGCCTAACTATATAAGCTATGGCAAAATAACTTTTATGTCTTGAGCTAACATAATATTTCAAGAATTCTTATGTTGTTATTTCACAGACTAAGCCAGAATGGAAACCTACCGTTATGAGATACAATTAACATCTACAGTCCTTGTTTAGGATTCTGGCCATTAGATCTATCTTTCTTCCACTGCCTTACTCTCCTCAATGTAAAAAGACTCCAAGATGAATGTGATCTTCAGTCCACATCTTTCTCCTTGTAGTTTGCATCTGTTGAATGGTAACTAAGCTGAGTGAAAAGCATGGTGAGCAAAAGAAAGTCTTAAAAGTGACTTTCAAGAAGAACCTGGTAAATACGCATACTGTTATGCACGCTTTCTCTCTGCTGGAGTGTTTGTTAGAAGTAATGCAAAGCAAAGAAATGAGCTTAGCATTTTATGCCAGATGTAGCAGATTCCAAAAATATAAATGTAGGACATTTTACTCTAAAAAATATTGGGCACCTAGGTGGCTCAGGCAGTTAAGCGTCCAACTTTGGTTCAGGTCATAATCTCTCAGGTTCTGGAGTTTGAGCCCTGCACTGGGCTCTCTGCTGTTAGTGAGGAGCTGGCTTCAGATCCCCTGGCCCCCTCTCTTTCTGCCCCTGCCATGTGCTCTCTCTCTCTCTCAAAAATAAATAAACATTAAAAAATTATTATCTTTATTGTTATTAGTACACAGATCTCTTGTCTGTAACCAGTTAATGCAAATTCACTGATACATTTTTGTACAGCACCATGGAAATGATGAAAATATCAAATATGCTAATAAAGTAGTCCAAAGTGAGAAGGGATAAAAGATGTTAACTTTCCCTATTATTTACCATTAATTGTAAGGCATAAAAGCAAAATTGCCATCTGTGAATGTTCCTAATATTATGCTAATAAAACAATTAAAATATTAATAGGAACAAAATTCTAAATGGAGCTATGGTTTATTTGAATTATTGCCATGGTATAATATTTGGTTTCTTTATTTAGTGCTTATCAGCCTTATAAAACTCCACAAATTGGAACTTTCAATCACCATAACTGGAAGAGTTAGATAATAATGCCCAAGCACATTTCTATAAAATCATCCAATAAAGAATTTAAAATAGGTTAATGTATAAAAATTTATAGTAATAATTTCCTCTCCACATACTTTTCTCATGTTCCTAGCACTAGATGCAAATATACTTAATATAATTCTAAAAAGCCCTTTGCTAAAAATGGTGGTGTCAATGCTTGCCATTTATTTGTAACGGAACATAGCTTTTTTATTTATGTCTATGTTTTATATAAACATTAAAACTGTAACTCACAAGGTAGTCCTGAAAACACCTCTTGCAATTTAAGATATAGACTAACTAGAGTAAGTGTCCATTTCTTTGCTTAAAACATTTTAAGCTATGAAACATTTCCCGGTGAAACAACTTTGAATTATTTTTGTAATATTTAAGCCTTGTAGAAGGACATATAATTTCTTCCCATCCTCTATCTCCATACTCCAGCCTAAGAAAAAATAATAAGTTACACTTGCCAAATTTTGTTACATTACACTTTTTCCAATTTCTGCTTACCTTTCTATTTTACAAATGTTTCCCCACATTTCAATGTTTTAGATGAGGAGTTTTTAATCTAAGTATTATATTTAAAAATAAACAGCCATAATAACTATGGAAATTAATCTGATATAATGCAGTTTCAATAAACTTGACAGACACCAAAGAAAATAGACAAGGAAAAGGGAAGTTGTATGTACATGTTTATGCATATGTTTGTGTGTGAGTGTGTGTGTGTGTGTGTGTGTGTGTGTGTGTGTGTGTATGCTTGATTTTGAGGCAGAAGGCTATTCCATTGTCGTTTTATGACAGTACTCCACATTTCATCCTATTTGTTTTACATGTTTACAATGGCAGTCTTCTTTCTTTCTTTTTCTTAATGTTTATTTATTTTTGAGAGAGAGACAAATTGCAAGCAGAGGAGGGGCAGAAAGAGAGGGAGACACAGAATCCAAAGCAGGCTCCAGGCTCTGAGCTGTCAGCACAGAGCCCGATGCAGGGCTGGAACACACAAACCGCGAGATCATGACCTGAGTAGAAGTAGAACGCTTAACCAACTGAGCCACCCAGGTGCCCCAACAATGGCAGCCTTATTTCATGTATGTAGTTCCATAATATTATTTTTTTGTTGTTCACTTCATTAAGGATAAAGAAAAAAGCAGGGCAAAATATACCTAACATTTTGGCTTAAATAAGTCAGGCATTTCCACCCTAGCAGAAGATTCAAAAGAAAGCACTGGGTGCCTAGAACTCTGCGAAATGATGAAATTAGTCAAAACAGTGTTTACTTGTGATTTTTCCAACATGAGAAATTATAAATATATGGCCGTTGTGTGACCAAGATATTTTTGGTTTCTGTAACCAAAATGGAAGTTAAGTTTCATTTGTATATATAAAACTGTGACACCAGTCTTATAAACATATTGAAAGAAAAGATGTGGATAGAGAATGTCATGACTGTAGTTCTTAATGAAAAAGGAAACAGATAAAAATGTAATCAGCATATCTTTTGACTGTTTTTCATAATGTACACTTACATATATATATTCCTATAATATAGTCACTTTCTAAAATTGAAGTATAATTGAGATACAACATTCTATTAGTTTCAGGTGTACCGCATAATAATTTGACATTCTTATACATTGTGAAATATTTCACCACATTAAGTCCATTTACCATCTGTCACCAAATTTATAATACTTGTTTTGTGATGAGAACTTTTTTTTTAATTATTATTATTTTTTTTTTAGAAGAGAGAGAGACAGAGCGTGAGCAGGGCAGGGGCAGAGAGAGAGGGAGACACAAAATCTGAAGCAGGCTCTTGGCTCTGAGCTGTCAGCACAGAACCTGACACAGGTCTGGAACTCACAAACTATGAGATCATGACCTGAGCCAAAGTAGGATGTTCAATTGACTGAGCCACCCAGGAGCCCTATTAAGACCTACATTTTTTAGCATTTTCAAAGTTGTAATAAATACTATTTTTAAGTGTTTATTTATTTTGAGAGAGAAAGAGAGGCTGTGCACACACATGTGCAAGCCAGGGAGGGGCAGAGACAGAGGCACCAAGAGAATCCCAAGCAGACGCCATACTCTCAGCGCAGAGCCAAGGTGGGGCTCAACATCAGGAGTTGTGAGATCATGACCTGAGCTGAAATCAAGAATCAGACGCTTAACTGACTGAGCCACCCAGGTGCCCCTGTAGCAAATATTATTGACTAGTCACCTGGCTGTACACTCCATCCCCATGACTAATTTATTTGATAACTGGTAGTTTGTACCTCTTGATCTCTTTCACCCATTTTGTCTACACCTGAGCCTCCTTCCATTTAGACATATACCTACCACACTGTCATTTTACCAATATCACTCATTTTCCTATAACTAAGTTGATGTTCACTGTCAAAGATAATCAAAGCCGGACACTAGCTAAAGCAGTAGAGGCAGATTTTATTCAGCAACAACCATTGCAATACGGAAGAAAGCCCGGCATGAACTGAACTCAACTTCCCCCAAACAAGTGGCAGAGAAGGTTTTAAAGCTTGGAGTGTGCTAGGGAAAAAGCACCGAGGGTGAAGACAGGGTTTGGTCCATGTGACCAGGCCATCCATCTGGTTTGCTAGTCAGCACTTACTTGGAGGGGAAAGAAGCTTGTCGTGGTGCAACTTGGAGCATGGCTACCACACAGTTAGGCCCTTCTCCCACAGGACCAGGAGAGTGAGAATCATCTCCCTGAATGTTTGCTTTTCACAGAGATGGCTTTCAGATCATTGAGGAAACAGTTCTGGGTGATAGGTTTACAGCCCCAAGGTGAAAAAAATGATAATTGAAAACTCCCTACAGTAACAGTTGTCTGTGGCAGTTCAGGGGCCTATCTGCTTATCACCAGATTTTGGCTGGAAGAAAGGGTAAATAATCCTGGTGGCAGTGAGCTTCCTCAGGCAAGGGTTTTAGGGAGGCTGGATCATTTCAGGGACAAGCCCTTAAGCTGCTGGAAGCCATACTAGAGTTTGATCAAGCCTCTTAGTGCAAGGGTTTGTATGGAATCATTGTGTGCCCAATGTTCTGGAGTTCTTATTCCTAAATAATTTTCTGATTTTCATTTACATTCCAATATGTATTACCCTGGTTATATAATGCACTAGCCAAAGGGTTTAAATATTTGATTACTATGGCAGTTTCATTTCCAGATTATATTATTAAATTAACATTCAAAGATTCTGTTTCAAAATGAGATTTGATAACACACCCCTTGTATAGATTAGTTTACAATTTACACGAAAGCACTCGTGTAAACTATTACAACATTCCTCCAGCAAATGGTGAAACTAAGAAGTTCCAAGACCCACACAAGTTGATGCAATTAAATTGGTAAACACAACTAAATATAGGTCTATTATGTTTTACATTTCCTAAGTCAGCAAGAATCTTTATCAATTAGAAAATCAAGACTATTATTGAAGTTTCCAGAAAATCACTGGCAAAAGTAAAATGTTTTGGACAGTTGAGCCTGCCCACCTGTAGATGTACTATGCCCGCAAGGCCTAGAGGCAGAAACATAGCAGTCCTGTGGGCAGAGGGCACTGGAAAGTCCAATTTTCATGTGCTTTGTCTGGAGACTGAATATAATTTAATCTCAAATCCCTTGAGGCTGGGTTGACAAAAGAGTGTCATATACCAAAACTGGTCAAAAAGTGATGTAGTCACCCTGCCCTCCAGCAACAGGTATTGAGGAAGAGACTGACCTATTTTTAAGGACCGGGAATACTCTGAACTCCAATATTGCTTAACACCCTGATCCAAAAACAGTTTTCTCAAGTCAGGATAAGATAAAGGTATGAAGAAGAGAAAGAAGGAATGGTGAAAGGAAGGAAGGGTGGGAGGAAGGGACAGAACCACAGAGGGAAAGGGGGACAGAGCGACAGAGAGGAGGGAGGAAGAGAAATAAATATTGTAGGTTAACACAAAGAAAATATCAACCTGATGATTAAGAGGCCTTAGCCCTGAAAATGTGCTTTATAAAAATGGGGAAAAAATTTTGTAAGGAAGATTTCCATGAAATATGAGTAAAAATTAATGAACACAGAATGGGTTAAAATGAAAAGTCAATAAGCAAGATAAAAATAGAAATAAATAAGATTCCAAAGCATTGCATGAAAAAAAAAAAAAACAAAAAAAGAGCAAAACTAAAATAATATTGTAAACGATATAGAAGAGAATTTACAATGCAAAAAAGTATAGCAATGTGGAGGGACAATTTGAAAAGCAATCCTAGATTTGAGAAGATAAAGAAATAGAGATAACTGAGGTATAGGATATAGATTTTTGACAGAAATATGTATTTAGTGTATACATTAAAAAATGAACAGGAGCTATATTCTAAGAAATAATGGAGGAACAATTTTTTTGAACTTGGAAAAACAATTTTAAAATTGTATTTTGAAGGAGCTTATAACCTTTTAGGAAAAATCAATGAAAATAAATCCATTTTTCCAAAATGCCAAGAAAGAAAGAATAATTTGCTGTAATAAATTGCATCATGGGGCACCTGGGTGGCTCAGAAGTCAACCGACTTCTGCTCAGGTCATGATTTGGTGGCCGGTGAGTTTGAGCCCCGCATCGGGCTCTGTGCTGACCGCTCAGACCCTGGAGCCTACTTTGGATTCTGTGTCTCCTCTCTCTGCCCCTCCCCTGCTTGCACTCTGTCAATCTCTCTCTCTCTCAGGAAATAAATAAACATTAAAAAAAATAAAATAAAATAAATAAATAATAAATAAATAAATAAATAAATAAATAAATTGCATCATAAAATCCTAAGTTTTCCAAAGTCATTTACTTAATTTTATTTAGAAAATCACATCTTTTAACTTTTTTCCTTTAATTGGGAAAGCCAGAGTTGTGCCTCCTAATTCAGTCTGAGTAACAATGGAGTGTGTGAGACATTCAGACGTGGTCTGGATGACTCCACGGGTGGGACCCCCCCTCACGTGCACAGCCTGGATATCGTCCCTCAACATTGTGGGAGACCAGCTGCAGAAAGTAGGGGCGCTGGAGTCCAAACTTGCATCCTGCCGGAACTTCGTGTAAGATCAGTCCCCAAACTGAACCAGCGGCCCAAAGATCAGTCCCCAATCCGAACGAGGCCCAGCCTCCTCGGGGCGGTGGAACAAACACAGAGATGGTGGCGAGAGACAGCCAAGCAGAGGCGTGCCTCTAGGTGACAAAGGGTTGGGGAAACGCCTGGAATTTGGGAAGCCACCTTCACATATTTCCTCACCATCGCTGCTGTCAGCCCAGGCTGTAGTCAAGATGTTGCTTTAGGAAATCCAACCGTAGCCCCTGGTGTGTTGAGGGAGGGCATTTGTGACAATGAGGGGAGTTAATGCTATCCAGATGGGTTTTCATTTATTTCACTGTTTCGGACCCCTTCCTTTCCTGCCTGTGAGTTTAGAACTTGTCTAGATTGCAGCTATGCTTCTGGCTTTCTCCTCAGCTGCACATTCCATACAATCTCGGCTTCTGATGACTGGTTTCAATTTCAGCCAATGTTAGGGTTTTCATTTACTTTTTTGTTTTCTCCTAAAATTGCGATGAAACGTCTTAACAACGGAGGGATTTAGTGCTACCATTCTAATGAGGTCTTGCAAGGAAATGGAGACAAGATAAATGCTTATGATCTCTAAATTTTCTTGCATTGTTACCACATCATGGCACACTTCAATATAAATGAGGAACATACTGCAAATGACATAAATCTTTACGATGTGGCAGGAAAGAGAAGAGTGACAGCATATGAGAAAGGAGGGTCAGAGGAGAGAGATAGGAGGGTGCCAACTGCTTCACTTAACGGTGCCAACCAGAAGACATTTACATTTATTTGAACAAAAAAACAGACTTTTAGGGGCACCAGGGTGGCTCAGTTAAGCGTCTGACTCTTGGTGTAGGCTCGGGTCATGATTTCACAGTTGGTGAGTTTGAGCCCTATGTCGGGTTCTGTGCTGACAGCGTGGGGCCTGCTTAGGATTCTTTTTCCCTCTCTCTGTGCCCCTCCCCTGCTCACTCTCTCACTCTCAAAAATAAATGAATAAACATAAAAAAAAACAACAACAGATTTTTAAGTATATGTAGGGAGAAAATTCTCCTTGAGTCTCATGTTTTTGCACACCTTCTGAACAAAAGCATTATTATTATTATTATTATTATTATTATTATTTTTGCCTTGGGCTACCTTTTCAAAGATGTTTTTGTAGAAAGCAACCTTGGCAGATAGTGTCTCCCTCTGAGCAGCTTTTACTGTCTGGGATAATAAAGACAATAACTCTCACAGAGACAAGATTGGACAGGTTTGCTAGTAGCTCCTTACACAAGATGGGGCTTCCTTGTGTCCAGGCTCCTCCCTTGTAAGGCACCCCCACCGCATGTGAAAGGATCATCTGATCTTCACTCTGTTGCCCTATAAAAATTGCTGCTCATGGACCAAGCATGATCATGTGTCTGGAGCTACTGCTACTACATCAACTACTACATTTTCCTTTGCCTCTGGCAAAGTTATCTATGACTTTGTTGTAAGCTAACTTATTAGTTTGCAAGTAAGCTAAAGATCCAGACTCTCCACAGTTCTTGACACATGCTACTTAAACATACAACAGTCATCATCACAATTTAATCATAAACCAAAATTTTGAAGTGTGTAAGTAATAACCTAAATTATTGTATACATCAAGGGCAGTCAGTAAATAACGTCTTTTTTTGATTATTTTTTTTTGCTCTTTTTTTTAATGTTTTTATTTATTTTTGAGACAGAGAGAGACAGAGCATGAACGGGGGAGGGTCAGAGAGAGGGAGACACAGAATCCGAAACAGGCTCCAGGCTCTGAGCTGTCAGCACAAAGCCCGACGCGGGGCTCAAACTCACAGATCGCGAGATCAGACCTGAGCCAAAGTCAGATGCTTAGCCGACTGAGCCACCCAGGCGCCCCTTGATTAAATTTTTTGGAGAGACAGAGAGAGACAGAGACAGAGAGAGAATGCACATGAGCAGGGGAGGGGCAGAAAGTGAGGGGGAGAATCCCAAGCAGGCTCACGTTGTCAGTGCAGAGCATGATGCAGGGCTTTAACCCACAAACCCTGAGATCATGACCTGAGCTGAAGAGTCAAATGCTTAAACAACTGGGCCACCCAGGCACCCCAATATAATATATTCTATCTATATATACGCACCTAGTATCATAATCATGAGTAAATATCTTAGATGTATAAATATACACATAATGTTACAATCGTGTTATGTAGAATAATAAAAAAGAAGTAACGAAATAAATTCAAAACTAGTTGCATGTGAGAAGTCTTTGAATATGGAAGTAAGACAGAGCATTGCAGTTTCTCACCAGATTTTTTTTCTTTGTCATGAATTATATGATAATTAAAGCTGGGCATATAATCCTGTAACTATCCTGGTACAATTATCTAAGTGCTTATTTAAAAGAAAAAACAAACAAACAAACAAACTTATTCTGATGTAGGTCTCTTTCTCTGCCATATGAAGTTCCAGAAGGCAATTGAAGTAACATCTGCAGAGTCTGAAGAAAAGTTTGAAGCACGGGAATATATAATTAGTATTTTTTTTTTCTTTTGTGAATTGAAACAACAGAAAGCCATTCGCAGATACAAAGAATTTTGGAAAGACACCACACACACAGCTTTCTTATTTCTTAGATACCAAGTGGACTAACAAAAGTTAATCAAAACAAAGTTCAAGGATGGGAAATACATGGAATAAAATGTCTGGCAGATTGTCATAAGAGATTATCAACGTACATAATTTGCAACATGTTCCAAGATTCCCTTGCATTGTCATTTTCTCAGGAAATCATTATTTAACTGGACACATAAATGATGATGTAAAGAAAGGAACATAGTGAGAAGCTCTTTTCATAAAGGCAGATGACTTAAATCTTAAGTTTATTATGATTTCATATTCCTTAGTAAACAAATAGAGACGAATGGAAAAATCCCTCCTCAAAGGTTTTAGGAACACACAGAGAACTCTAATGAAATAAGATTACATCGTTTTAAAGCAAACTTATACTTTATTTATTAACTACGAGAAACCTATATCTATACCTATATTAAAGTAATTACTTCAACATCTTGTACTGTATTAGTGATTTAGGCTCTATAACTAAATGTCATGTATACATTCTTTCAACATCTTTGTATTCTCAATATTTAAAGAATCACATCAGTTTGATTAAAAATTTTGCAACAATTGAATATGATGGTTTTCTAGTTTATAAATTCCATATTCCTGTGAATCCTGTTAGGTGAAGTCAGATCTTAGGTCTTAAACATTCTTTGCATTTGGCAATATCAATTACCTGGATATGCAATATGGAAGTTCTTTACATAACTCACCACAAATATTAAAACTGCTGATAATTATTACATTTTAGAGGTAAAACAAAGTAATTATGGTAAAGTGCTCTTCAAATGAGGAGTTTAGATGGTCAATAAAACTTTTACAGAAAGATGGACCATAAGTTTCACAGAGAAGACATTTCAATTCCAGAAAAAGAGCAAAAAGCATTTTCTTCTCCTCACTTTCAAAGATCACTGGAAAGAAAATCAAGTTATTCATGTCTCCAATTTCATCCAATTTGGTAGGAAAGAAAATATGATTTATTAAATTTGATTTGTAGCAATGTTTGGAATGATGATTGTGCTCTAGGACATGGCTTACATTGGTGGAAATTTAGAATTTATAAAAAATTTAAGGCACATTTTGCTTGAGGGGAAAAATAAATCACACTGTCCTTTATTGAACAGTTCGAACTTATAAATTAGGTCACGTACATGAGGAAATCTTCTCCAAAAATATTTTCTATTTGTATTTCAGTGATCATTATTGTGGCAAGAACAGTAAGTACAAGAATAAGCTCTTTATGTGCCTTTATGCCCTCATAATATCCTCAGGGTTGTTGTTCCCCATATCCAGGTACTGATGCGAACATCAGATCTTTTTTTTATATTATTATTTCAAGTTATTGTTTAAATTCTAGTTAGTTAACATATGGTAAAACTGATTTCAGGTGTAGAATTTAGTGATTCATCACTTATATATAACACCCAATGCTCATCACAAGTGCCCTCCTTAGTACCCATCACCCATTTGGCCCATCCTCCACCCATCTCCCTCCATCAACCCTCCATTTGTTCTCTATAGTTATGGTTGTCTTCTCTCCCTCTCTCTCTCTTTTTACCTTCCCCTATGTTCATATGTTTTGTTTCTTAAATTCCATATATGAGTGAAATCATATGATATTTGTCTTACTCTGGCTAACTTATTTTGCTTACCACAATACACTCTAGCTCCATCCATGTCATTGCACACGGTAAGATTTCATGCTTTTACATGTTCTGTTTCCCATTTATAGTTCTAAAAATAGTTGATTGCATTACAGGTCTTTTTTTAAGTGCATTAAAGAAACACCATAGTATTTTATATATATATATATATATATATATATATATATATATATATATATGTAAGGTTTTAGATTACACTACATTTTTGTATTACCCATATCATGACACCCATACAGGGTGAAATAGTCCACATTTTATATGATGATTGCTTATAAACATTTCTAAAGTAGGCATTCTATATAAAAAACACACTTTTGTGTAGTTTAAAAACAAAATGTTACTTTTAATAACTTCTCTTCAAAGCCAGCAATCATAAGGTTAGAATTTAAAGGACTGGCGATCGGTATAGAATTTTTATTATTTTGTTGTCTGTAGATACTAATAACACCATATGGTCCATTGATGCTAACATCTGTCACCCAGCCAAGTATTGATTAAATAACTTGGAATTATGTGAGGCACATGGGGAGTTAAAGGAGTTTTGATTACACATTTATACATGTTTGATTTAAAACTGATCTTTAATCTAGTAGAATTTAAATGAAGTAAATATTAAAACAGAGATTTTTTTTTCTCACAGGAAGAAGTGTTTCTTATTTCTGTGCATTTATATACTGAATTTCTTAACAATAATTTAGACATATATGCAAGATATATAATTTCATTTTGCCTATTTGAAGATTTTTCACATATTCATATGTAATCTTGTTACTCTTCATACTTGGTAATTTTAACTGGCAGCAAGGAAGATGATTTTTCACAGAAGTAGAGACTTCTCTTCTTGCAGATAGCCTTGGAAGACTTCCCAGATTTATTTAAATTGTTCCAATTCCCAATAATTTCCAAATAAATATCATTGGCTTATAGATGCCTACAGGTCAGGTTACATGAAATTGTATGAATTATAATTCATAGGTCCACTCATCAAAATAGTATCTTTGTATTTGACATGCATTTCAATGAGACAAAAGTATTCAAGTATTCTAATGTCCAACTGTCAGCTTGAAAATTAAATTAAATTAAAATAAAATAAAATAAAATTAATAACTCATAGTTAACCATACTGGATAAGGCTTAAATCGAACTATCACCTATATGTATGGAATTCATGCATATTGATGCACATTTACATAATATTTAGTTAATATTATGTGACTTTAAAGGTACTGTCCTGAAAACAATAAGAAAGCAGATTATTAGATGTTGAGTCTAATTACTAATCTATTAACTAATAATCAAATATATCATAAATACATGTTGTTATAATATAATGTGAACCTAAATAGGATAATATGAATATTACAGTTTTTAAAATACTATACATATGACATTTCTAGAGAAACTAGCCCTGCTCTTGCATTTAACCACCATTATAACTTTAATTAATTTTCAGGATATTATTGGTTCATAATTAATGATGATAGGAAAAAATAACCTATGGGCCTAAAATATTATTTAAAAGAAAATATAAAAACAGTTATTATTACAAGTCATTTTAAAACACTTGTTAATGATACACTAAAAAATAATTGATAGGGATTGTAGGAACTAAATGAATATACTAACACTTATAAATATTTGTACTAACTATAAAAGAGACATGAAAGATGAGAGATTTATAAAAGGTAGAGGAAGGTATTAAAGGTTTTAAAGGTAGAGGAAGTATATGGAAAAATGTATTTCTGAGATTTGGAATATGCAAAGCTTTATTTATTTTTTTTTAATTAAATGTTGGGAAAGATTTTTGTACTTACCTTTGCTCCAAATCTCCTACATCGCATATGCCTCTAAGTCTTTTCTGAGTAATCCTTCCAAGAAAATGATTTTACTATTAATTTTTGAAGATAGACATTAAACCCTTTATGATCAAGGTGATGGGTGAAAGAGCAAGGAGAGAGATAGAGTTGAACCAGTTGCCCAGAGGTAGAAAAGCATCTAGAGACTATCAGATATTGTAGCCAACTGGGAAATATGCAATTCTTCTAAATGTCAAAGGCACCACTCAGCTTCATGTCATTGCTGCTTTGTGGGAGTGCTACCCTGGTAGTACCAATTATTTTAATCTTTAATAGATTTTTCATGTGTCCTATTATGAATTTTTTTAAAGTTTGTTTATTTTTGAGGGAGCAAGGGAGGGGCAGAGAAAGAGGGAAACGGAAACCGAAGTAGGCTCCAGGTTCTGAGCTGCCAGCACAGAGCCTGAGGCAGGGCTTTAACTTAACAAACCGCGAGATCATGACCTGAGCAGAAGTCCCATGCTTAACCAATGGAGCCACCCAGGCGCCCCATGAATTTTTAAATATGGGGGAGTCAAAACATGTTTGTGAACAAATTGCATTCCTATAAGTCTATCATAAAAGCCTTATGCATCCACTAAAGACTTTCATTTGGAAGGAAACATTACAATTTTGTTATGTGGATATACTCCGGTTTCTCTTCAGATAGCATAAATCTTTCATCTTTATAATTTTGTTATGTGGATTTGAATCTGAGGTATAAGATGATATCTTACGGTGTCAATAAAAAAAAGATAGTGCTTCTGGTATAAAGAGGTTTCCTCTGTTTCTTTACCAAAATATTTTGATTTCCTGTTATTTATATGAAAGTCAGAGCTTTAGCCAAATATATTCTTTTGCTTGAATATTTTACCATTTAGAAACTTTATCTCTGTATATAATACATTTCTCTTATTTTTCTAGATATTAAAAGGACTACAGGTAAAAATTGGTACTGTATTTTAGCCATTATCAATAAACTCCTTGATAATTAGACAGTTTATTTTCCTCAAGTCGTTTGACTCATTTGCTCACAAATTTGCTCAGAGTTCCAACCGTGTGAGAACTCTATTCTAGGCACCAAAATACCGAAGTAAACAAGACTGACAAAAGCTTGTCTCTAATGCTACTTATGTTCTAGTGGAAGACACTGACACTACCTATGATAAATAAAATGTAAAACAGGTTACATTGTGAGGGGTGTCTGTGTTGGGAAAGAAAACTTTAATTGTTGGGAAGTGGGAGGGGGAGAGGAGAGCTCTCTCTCACGGTTTGAAACTTGGGTGACAGTGGTCGGGAAAACCCCACTGAGGAGGTGGTTCTGAGTAAAAAAAAAAATGAAATAACATATCTGGTAGGAGAATATGGTAGACTGAAGTTTCTCAATATTTTTTATATCATTACCTGCCCTTTTAGGAACCTTGTCAGATATTCCTTAATTGCCCCCCTGTACATGAAATTCAATCCCTTCACATTTTGACCAGTAGGGTTGAACATTCGAGGGCCCAAACTTTTAATATCTCAGAATTTTTTGTCCCCAGAGAATACATGTTTCTTCTCTTGGGGGAAAACCTGTCCATTTTAAGAATGTGTTTTCTAGGCTTAGAAACAACAAATGCAAAAAACTTGAAATCCATTATACTGAAGTATGTGTCTGTCTAGCCGCATCAGGTTAGTGTTGGAGTTGGAGAGAATTAGTGAGAGAATCGTAAGAGAATAAGAGAGATTAGAGGGTGGAGAAATCATCCATGACTTATTAGGCAAATCTTAGCTTTGACATTAATCAGAGGACTTTAAGCAAAGGAGCAATACGGTCTAACCTAAATTTTCAAAGATCACCTTGGTTGTTCTGCTGAGTCTAGAGGGAATATGAGCATTTGGGCAACTTTTGCAATTAAGTCTGATTTTGAGGGTCCAGTGCAGAATGAAAATGTTCAGTTCTAATTAAAATGTTAAGAATTTAAAGAAGCGAAAAAGCAGAACATTAAGCCAAGGTGAGGGTCCTTCTGTTCGCAGGGACCTACTGCACGGGTCACACACACAGGAAGCTACTTCTATTTGCAGTAATTTTTGGATCAGAGTGATGACATTAGTGGTGGTGAAGGGTTTAAAAGTTGGATACTGGGGACACTTGGGTGGCTGGGTCAGTTAAGCATCTGGCCCAGGTCATGATCTCACCGATCTTTTTTGAGCCCCACATCAGGCTCTCTGCTGTCAGCATGGAGCCTGTTTTGGATCCTCGGTCACCCTCTCCATCTCTGCCCCTCCCCCGCTCAGGCACGTGCTCACGTGCACAGGAGCTCCTGCTCTCTCTCAAATAAATAAACGTTAAAAAAAATTAAAAGTTGGATATTGAAGGAGTAACAGACTGGGTTTTGTCACACTATGGATAAGAAATGTGATAGAAAGGAGATGCACAGCATAAACTTGGGTGTTGTCTTAAGCAGTTGAAAGAACAAACTAGATCTGAACTGAGGTGAAGAAGACAGCAAAGGAATTGGCCTGAGAGGTGTGTTGGTGTACTGTCCTCATTCTTGAAATTTCATAGAAGATATTGTTTCTGAATTATAATTTATTTCATATCCTCTATCTGTGCTATCATTATTAGCATATCTTAAGGGTTATTTTAATTTAAAAAAAAATGATGCCAGAAATATCGCATTTATTTAAATAATGAGGCTCTTTTTCTATAATTTTGCAGACGGCTTCTTTTTGCAGTTTAAGTCAGTTTCAGTAGTAATTAGGGAAAATATATTCATAATTGTCATCTAAGTATGTGCATGCACTTTCAAATGTATATTGGGTGCATGCATGCATTTGATTCTGCTTTGAATGTCTTTAAGATTCACAATTGCCTTACCCACTTGAAAGGACTCAATGATAAATTAAAGTAGATATTGATGTTTAATTAAAATAATTTATATCCAAATTTTAAAATCTTAAAGGTATGATTACATGACTTACAGATTTCCTTTTCCCCTTACCCTTACTTTGAGTGATTACAAAATGATCAACTTCTGGAATTAAAAAAAAAAAAAAAATTACAGACAGCATAACCTGTTTTCAGATAAAAATCAGTAAGACATCCTGCGTACTAAGCGTGTTATTTTTTTAAAGACCACATCTGGTAATGTTTATTAAGCTTTAAAATGCATATATTCTATGAACCACCAAGTAAGCTTCTCTATGTAGTTACCCCTGTTTTTTAATAGCATTCTTTCCTTGTGTTGACTTTTTGTTCTCTAATTTAAAATGCTCTGAGGACACAAATGTCAAGTAAATTGCCTGTAATTGCATTCATACTTGTTATTAAATTCCATTAATAAGTATACTCTAAATATATATGAAAAGGAAAGTATGCATTCGGGCTTTAATTTTCATGCTAATCTTCTGCTTATTTTCTAATCAATGCTGAAAAAAGGCTTAAGATGCTCTTCAGCTTCTACTCTGGAGGTCAACAAGGACAGCAGGAGCAGAGAGCTGATAAAATGGGGGGTACAAGGCAGAGCGAGCCACCGTGATTATTTTCTCAGTGTCTGTTTTGCAGAAAGATCTTGTTATCTCAAAACTCAAGAAGATTATAAAGGTTATTTTTCAAGGTAGGAGATGTGTCAAAAAAAAAAAACTACTCAATCATGCTGTCAAAGATTTGTGTAGCTGAAAGCAGAATTTGTATTAGAAAATATATTTGTCTCTTATATCCGATAAAACTGAGAATTCAAAATTGATAATTAAATTTGTTTCCTAAACTTGATGAAGTCAAACAACTGAGGATTCTAAAATACTGTGATTATTTTGAAATGTAATGAACTTTAGAAAAATGAACATATCACACTACAGAAACCATAAGAGAATGGAGACTTAATTTCATGTTTTATATTATTTTAATTTCTAATTTAATCATTAATAACATGTCCACAGATACTTATTTCTAAATAATAACCACAGATACTTATTTCTAAATATGAAACATATACTTACTACTATAAAGCATTTATCTAAACCTATCTCTTCACATAATAAAATATATTTAAAATATTTGGAGATTTTTTACAATATAATAATGTGTGTTTGTATGTGTGTTTATTTTAAAAGAGAAAGGCATAAAAAATGTTGACATATCAATAGCATTGTAAGCAACTCTTTGAATTTCAAATAAGAGCTTCTCATATTACCTTTTCAAGTAATAATCCAAAATTTATTTCTTTTTTTAAGATTCTGATTCATGGTTCTAAGCTGTTGCAAAAAACTATAAAGAGTAATTTATTAATCAATTTTAGTAGTGAAAATATAAAAGCAAGGAAGGACACTTATTTATCTTTTTTGTGAAAAAAAGAAAACATTTACTGATTGAGCTATCTATAAACAATTATTTGAAAGAGTAACTTTTATACCACAGGTGGTATTCGGGATGCTGAATACATATTTGGAGTAAAATATTTTTAAGGAGTATAGTAAGTGACAAACTGCTACCCTTTGACAATATTTGTAATTCATATATGTTCTTAATAATTTTAAGCAACCTGAAATTTTATAACATAAAATTATACATGTTTCATAACAATGTCTATACACAAAGTGCATAAAATCAATAAAGAGAGCCCCAAACCATAATTTGAAAAAAAAATTACACAATAATTTGGTAAAATGATGATTGATTTTGATGTTTTCATTTATCACTGATATTTCGATATTTTTACGTCTATACTCATTTTAGAATTGCAAGAGTTGTATCACATTCATTGTGGACAAAGGGGGGTGTATTCCAGTTCTTCAAGTCATGTAACTTTCTGTGATTATATTCCAGAAGTATAAAATGATTTTCAGTAACATAAAGTTGTAAAATAGCATAATAAGTAAGGCCTTTTATAATACAGTTACACAGGTAAGAAACCAGTTTTTTTTCTGGAACAATTTTATCTAGACTTTTCTTGTTTCTACACTTAATGGTAGCTGAAAATTTAGCATTGAATAACTTGCTTATTAAATATTTAGCAGGAATGCATTGCATGCACCATAATTTGCATTTTTGTGGGGAATCTAAATTTTGAAAAAATTATTTACAAGTATGCTGAATATTACCAAAGAGAAGAATACTACAAGTTGAATTAGGAAAATCCAGAGGAATGTATTCTTAATACAGTTTAAGGAAAGAGACTGTACATCCCAGTTTGCCTGGAAGAGGTTAATTTATGCCCATTATCCAGGCATAATTAACAATTGTCCATTTGATGATCAAAATTGTTAATGCTTACACAATAACTGATATTGCCACCCTAATTAAGACCATCTTAATTATCACTTTCTCTCAATTGCATTTCAAACTTCTCATAAACAACAAATATTCAAAAAACTAGGCTTTTCAGGAATTCAATAAAATTTACATTGTTGATTCAAATGGGTAGCATGTATGTTTTTGTTTTTTTTTGTTATCAAACAGTGTAATGAAGAGGCGAAGCTATGATGATCTTATGGAAATTACTATAACCTCACCTTGATGGGTGGTCAACTTACTTTTACATGGACATGTCCTTAAGAAGTGTACAGAAAAAAATATCAAAAATATTCTTGAAACTAAGTTGTGGATCTTTTAACATAAAATGAATGGATAATTAGCTGTGATTGAAAGTGCCATGCCAGGAGGAATGGGAGTAATAGCAATCTGGCAAGTTATTTAGCACCAAGCTATAGTTAAAATCGGCTATAGAATGTTTCTACATGCATTTGAGCTTTTATATCATAGAAACTATCCAACGTCACTTAAAGGAATATACATCTTAAATTTCTGACTTCCTTCATGGGGGTAAGCTCTTATTCACTCTAAGAAACCCTCTTATTTTATGAGAATTACTTTCCAGAGAATGAGAGACAAGAATTTGTTCAGCTGTTTTTGTCTATTGTGTGCCTTCCCTAACTTTTCACTTCCTCTAGTGCTGACAGACTTAGGTGTCCACCCCCCAGGTTTCCCCCATTTCTTTGAGAACCTGTGGCTTCTGGTCAGTCCTGATACTGTCATGTTGTTCCTTCTTGGTTCCAAGGGATAGACACCACTTTTGATTGGGCAACTAAGTGTACCAAAGAGTTTATAAAGTCAATGGCAAACCAGAGCACCAGAATTGTACAAGAATTAAGAAAGACAAGACACACCAAAAATCCTTCCACAGAAACACCTTAATCTAGTATTGTTGCCCCATTGCTACTTAGCACTCTACATGTTCACTGCTTTGGGACACTAGTTGCCAGGCAGCTCCAGTAAACTTCACTGATCCTACTAAATAATATTTACTTACACCTTTGAAAGACAGCAAATAAATAAAAACCAATGAAGAAGGCCAATGTGTGGTTGGTGGGTGTTATATGTGGACTGTGGTCCATCAATCTCATTCATGTGGTTTCTCGTATTCCAAGGAGTGAGCTTGAGATAGTGGCCCTGGGGCAATGTTTGAAGAGGAAAAGAAAGAAGTTAATAGAGGTCATCTCCTGAGCTCTCAAATGTCATGTGAGAACCATTCTCTTGGTCAAAGGAAGTCATATTTCCAGATTTAATGGATTCAATGGATGAGGAAATACACCCTGCTTCATGATAGAAGAATGGCAAAGATATTGCCAAAAAGCATAAGCAGGGTTAGGAGGTATTATTGAGCCCATTAAAAAACTCAACCTTCATACCTAAAACAAAGAGAGTATAGACAGCTAAGTTAGCCACAGAGAGAACAGTTTATTTTATTCTATTAAGCACATGACGTTAGGTGGCAAAAACATACCCCAGATGACTATATCAATGAAGGAGGAGTACCCTTGGACTTTTTCTTCCTTTTCATAGTGGCATTTTATTCTCAAGCCATTCAAATATGTTTTCAAAAACAGAGCAGAATTTTTTCTGAATGCAAAGATTCTATTGATTAATACTATTTTTTCAGTGCAAATACAGAGATAAAAGGGAATATCCAGGCATTAATAAATACTTATGATAAAAATAACATTCAGAATGGAAAATATGTGACATCTTTTGGTATTAAGACAGAAATATGAGATAAGTTAATTAAATAATAAATTACATAATTTTAGTTTTGTCTATATCTTCCATTGTGGCATAGACCTTTATTGCCCATAACAAAGCACCACAGTGAGAACAGAGAATTGGCCAGTTCAAACTGACTTACTCATTGTGAGTTCACAGTAGGTAAGAGAGAAGGAGGAAGCCATGTATGCGAGAAAGGGAATGACTTACCTGTTACTGAACTTCTGCCATCCTAGAAGAAAGCAAGACTTTTTGTTACTTTAGCATTCTGTTGTTCACCTCCTTGACCCGCTTGCAAGAATCCGTGATCATTACAGTGGTCAGAGAATCTAATTTGTTTGCAAAGACTCTCATGGAAAAGGAGTTTACAAATCTCCCTCGCTAATATCTTTTAGGGTCTTGTATGAATTTCTGTCAAGTGTATCTTCCTGTTGTGCAATCTAACTCACTCCTGCTGTGATTTAAAAAAAAAAAAAAAACACACAAAACTTCATACCTTCTACTCTCACTGGAAATGAAGAGCAGCTGGTTATAATCCTCCTTCTTGAAGGTTACAGTTTAAAAGTCACTTACTTAATCTGCTCTGACAAAACTTAGGAATCTTGGAATATTTCCTTTGCTAGTAGATTGAAAGTTTGTAAGTGATCATATGTCATAAAACTATTAGCACATTAACACAGCAGTAGACCAACAGAGTGGAGATAGATAGCTCCTATATGTACTTTTCCTTTGTTCGCTATATTACCTCTGTTGATAGTTTTGGAAATAGACATAGTTCAGGTGGGTTTTTTTTGTTTGTTTGTTTTTGCTTTTTTTTCCATCTTTTTTTGGATCACAGTCACTAAATTAAGTGTTTAAATTTATACACAAGTTGGAATAGGATAAGAAAAATGTGAGCACATACACAAATCTTTAACTTTTAGAAAAACTAGAAAATCTGTATGAACATAATGTATTTTATTATGCAATTTTTATTTCCTCAACTTTCAATGTAAGCAGTGAGAACATGACAATCTAGTGTGGTTTGGGAGTTGGTTGAATGATGCAAAAAAACTGCTGGATTTCAGAATTGAATTAGATAAATAATAGTCAGTAGACAGGGGTTGACACGCTTAGGAGAGAACAAGGATATATCCAAGTGATGTATGGCATAGTAAACTCCAGAAAGACCATCACCAAACGTGTAACAAGCTCAAATAGCATTTCTCTACACTGCTTGTTTAATACAGCATCTCAGCCTGACTGCCAGTGCAGGCAGTAATGTTAGCAGCTTGAAGGATTTTCCCCCCAGCATAGCCTTTTGATGCATTCAGAGTTCCCATAGTTCTAGACTCACCGGGACATCTTTCTGTGGATCCAACTCATGTCTTAGAAAAGCTCAGTATGAGAATGTAATAGCTGCACCAAAAGATTATTTTCTTTCCTCGATTTTAATTTTTCCTATATGCCATTTGAAATATGTGAAACAAATATGGTAATAACCAGGTTTTTAGAAAGACAGCTATTTGAAGAATGCAGTGGTCAGAGAAATAAACAAATAAACACCAAAAGAACCCAAATCAAAACAAAAAATCCTCATATATTCTCTACTACTGGCCAAAGAGTGAAACATTTGTTACTTACAAAGCTGTAGCAAGTCTGGTACAGCTTGGAGGAACAAAAATGTCTTCATATCGGCTCTCATATTTTTGACCACTCCTTAGATTATTACAATATTCTAGGAAAATCAAGGAAAAATAATGTTTCAGATACAATATCTTATTTACAAGAAAATTGACAGTGAGACTATTGGTGAACTTTCTTACATATTTGCCCCCAAATATGAGACCAACATATCTTCTTCTAGAGGATTCCACAGATAAAGGGCTTGGTGTTCAATTTCATTACCTTTTCAGACATGCGGAAAGTGCAGCTCCAAAAGGCACACTCAGGTAAAGCCAATCTTCTAATATTTATTGTTGAATATCCATTTTCACACTCAATTAGACGTGTATCCTATTATCATGTGATGATGTCTTTTATCTTCAGATTTCCCAAATTTTCAGAGGTTGTTCAAGTCAATCATGATAGATCTGCCTATAGTCTATTTTCACATAAAATTCACCACAAAAGTCAGTGGCTTTAAGCAACAATAATATAGTATTGCCCACGCATCTCACCTTTGGCAGACTTACTTACGGCAGACTCTACCAGCTGGTCAAGAGCCAGCCGATAACATGTGTGCTAGATCTCATTCTCCTTCTGAGATCACAGACCTAAGTAGGACATAGTGTCATGCAGATGGGAGAGCCACAGGAGGGCATCAGAAAGAGGTAAGTTCTCTTTCAGACTGAGGCTCAAAATCACAATCACTTCAATCCTTTATCACTGGTCAAATAGGTCACTTGGCCAGGCCCAAGTGAAATGTTCAACTATATGCACTGGCTGTTAAAGAGAGGGACACAAAAATTACGTCAGGAAGCATGGATATCTAGAAGGTTAAAAATTTAGTGTCAGTAATAAATCTATCATATAGCTCTAAATCTCTTCAACTTTCCGATATTATCCTTCCCTCCTAGCTTCTTCATTGTCACCATGCAGAAGAGAAAGGAATGAGAATTACTAAAACCTTTCCCCTCAAATTTAGGTTGAGGATAAAAATATTCTTTCTCTGTCTCTCCGTCTCTCTCTTTCACATACATACTTGCACAGACACCATTTTTCTAGTAGTTTAGATATCTTCCATATCAAAGGAATATCTAATTAAATTAGCTGAAGATTTTTATGAAGAACATATATTAGATTTTGTTAAATGGTTTTTGAAATCTATTGGAATGATTCATGCACTCATTTATTTAATCAGTATTTACTGAGGACCTACTAAGTGCCAATCAGGCACTGGATTTACATCCATAGGGGGAAATGACAACAATAAAAAACAAAGTTCCCTGCCCTGTGGACCTTACGTTCTACCGGGGTGAGAAAGATTTTAAAAGTGATAAAAATAATGAATAGTTAATATATACATTATAGTGAATTGTGTTTACTGATAAAGACAAAAATAAATCAGGGAAGAGAAATGAATATAGAGCGAATAGGAGGGAAGTTTGCAAATTCACGTATGGTGGCCGAGAAAGACATGAATGAGGGGTAAACATCTCTAAAGGAAATGACTCTTTTTGAACATGTGGGATGGAATATACTTATATTCTGGTAATAAGTAATGCCATACTTCAAATGAAACATTGTTATGGTATATTGTTTCTTTATTGTATTACTACAATATTTATTGTATTACTACAATTATTACTTTATTGTATAATCTATTTGTTAGTATTTGTTAGTATTATCTTTAAATGTTGAGTAGTTATTCAAAAGTATATTCAGTTTTTCCTTTTGCTATGCTATCTTTGCCAGTTTCTTTTTTTGATCAGTGTTTCTCTATATTCAATTATTCTTTCTTTAACTATATTTGAAATGTGAAACACTTTCTCCAACTATATTTGGAACACTTTTCCAGTGAAATTTATTGGCTAGGTCTCTTATTTGTAGGGCAGATAATTCTACATTAATTATCTGAACTATTTTGATGTTTCTAAAAAAAATTATATCTTCTTATGTAAGAATATTATGCATTGGGTGAATAGATAGATAGATAGATAGATAGATAAACACTCTAGTGCTAGGCCACAATTAACAGAACAATTGATTTTTTTTAATGAATAAAAATGTTCAAACCCAAAATACAAATATCAGCTAGAAGAGTCTATTTTATAATATTTATATGCTATAACATATATCAAATACTATATGTACTATTGAAATAAGTAATATATAATAACTGCATAACTGCATGGGTTTCTCCTATATTAGCTAGTATATGCATATGTTTGTCAGCTTTTGAATATAGACCTTGTGACAGATACTTTTATTTGTCAACTTGACTGAGTCATGGGATACCCAGATATCCCATGAGTCATGGGATACCCAGAACTTCCCAAACTCTATCTGCTTGAATGTTAAGGCAAAGTTACAGCAATAGTTAAATTCTATACATAAGCATCTGGTTATTAATATTCTCTCGAGTGGGTTGTACCTCCTTCTTTTGTATCTATGAAGATTAAAAGTAGGGATATACAATGAAAAATTTATTTTTCCTATTCATATCCTTAAGAGTCTAGTTATCTCCATTCTGTAATTACCAAGTAGCAGCAATACTTATAATACAGTCCAATATAAAAATACCATCTAAATATTAGTTGTATGAATGCATGCTAATATCCATCTTAGAAAGTCTTTTTTTAATTTTGTTAAACTAGGTGGATATAATGGCAACTATGAAATAACTTGAAAAGAAGGTGTGGGGAAGTAGAAAGGAACATAAATTTAGACATCTTTTTTAGATTACTGGTTTTACAATGGACAGCAGAGAATTAGGAAATTCCTAGAGGTAAATGTTGGGTCAAGGAAATTTTTTTAATATGGATTTTTACAATAAAATTCTATAAATGATATACAAGAGAGAATGCTTAAGGATAAAGGGTAAAAAAAGGGAGATTTCAGTATTGAAGTGTTGATGGTGGGGTATGGCATCCATATCACAAAAGGAAGACCTTAGATAAAAGTAAGGGCATTGTAGGTCACCCGTCTGGCTCAGTCAGTAGAGCATGTGACTCTTGATCTCAGAGTTGTAAGTTTAAGCCCCATGTTGGATGTAAAGATTAAAGTAAAATCCTTTTTTCATTAAAAAATAATTTTAATGTTTATTTATTTATTGTGAAAGAGAGAGAGAGTAAGAGAGAAATGCCAAGTTCTCTCAGTGCAGAGCCCCACACACTGCTTGATCTCATGAACTATGAGATCATGACTTGAGCCAAAATCAAGAGTCAGACAGTCAGTTGACTGAGCCACCCAGGAGACCCTAAAAATAAAATCTTAAGAAAAAATGCAATGGCATTTCTTAATTTGTGATATGAGCAAAGCCAGAAGATAAACCTCCAGATGAAGGAGCATTGTTAAGCCTGGTTGTGGAAGTATGAGGTTTTTCTCCTCTGATTACTTTCAATTTTTTTCAAATGAAATGTTAGGAAAAGTTTTCTGTTGAGTATATGGGGGCGGGTACAAGGGATAAAGTTTTAAATAGAAGGACGAGATATAAAGTAGCTATATACGAAAATGGGAATGAGAAGTTAATAGATACATATAATAATTTCCACTTGGGATTTGTGCACATAAATAAAGGGGGACCTTGTAACACACACACACACACAGATAGATAGATAGATAGATAGATAGATAGATAGATAGATATTCAGAGTCAGATGTGAACTCAGGATGGATTAATAACTGGAATAACATTTGTCCAGTTGCATATGACAAAGGGGAAAAATTGTATAAGACTAGGTGATTGTATGGTTAAGAAAAGAAGTCAGGAAGCTGACTAATGAATAGTGAAAATCTTATGACATCAATAGGTAGGACTTCTCAGTGGAGTCAAAGGATTGCAGAGAATAGCACTTAGAATAAGTTTAACTGGGGGAATACATGATATTTGGGGGACAGGATTCTTAAAATATGCATTTCAGACAAAAGACAGTTACTAGTGCTGAGAGTCTCGAAAGTGTGACCATGTGAGCAGTTAGCTCAGTAGAGTAAGAATATGGTCATTGTAATTTTGATTTTATAGTCGTGTGACAGCTTGGCTGGATTTCCTTCATTGCCCTGTAAATACTATTCTCGAAGATTTTCTGCCACTGAATGCTACTAGGGAGAAATTTTGAGAGCATCCTGATCTTACTCCTTACCCTACATGAATTTCACCACTCCCAGTGTGTCCTTCAAATAGCCATAATACATGAAGAATTGATTATTCCTTAATTAATTAATTATTGGCAATTAATTTTTTTAATGTTCATTTACTTTTGAGAGAGAGAGAGAGAGAGCACACAAGTGGAGGAGGGACAGAGAGAGGGATATAGAGGATCCTAAGTGGGCTCTTATCTGACAGCAGAGAGCCTGATGCAGGGCTCAAACTCACGAATGGTAAGATCATGACCTGAGTCAAAGTCAGACCCTTAACCAAATGAGTCACTAGTTTTCTTTAATATGTTGTGTTTTCTACGTTAGGTGAATTAATTATGAATATCTTCAATATTCTTACAATGTGTACTTCACAATTATTAGCTTCTAATTCATTTTATTTAGTTTTCCTCTGATTTCTCAGTGATTATTTCAGGTTTCTCATGTAGTCTACTGAATTAGGTACTAACATAAGGGAATGCCGCTACTATATATTTTTCTTACTCAAATTTGTTCCTACAATTTTGCTTTTATTTCTCAGCTTGTTTAGTTCTGTATTATCTGTTTATCTTAGCATGGCATTTGAAATATAACTTATTTTTAGTGGTATTAAAGTTTGTTTTATTATGCTAGGAGTAAAAAATATGTTTGTGGACTTTAAACTTTGAGAATTCATGATTTTTTCTTTTTTGTCCATCTTTTTTATTTCCTCCTCAATTTTTGCCATTTTACTAATTTTAACATGGGTGGCATAGATAAGAATCTAGCCAATTCTCCTTGGCTTCATTGCACTTTGAGACTTTTTTTTTCAGAGATGAGACCTGAGGGCTAAGTTTGTATAATTTTAGTCTCCATATTCTGCATTTGCCTGTCCAAAGATTTAGTCTTTGATCTTTTAAAGTATAGTTAGGTTAAAATTCTATAAATCACTTCTGATTTGAGGCATATTTTATTTTTATCCAGGATATCTTAAGCTTTTGAGTAGCTTTCTCTGCTTCAGATTGATCCTAGGAACTAATCAAAGCACATAAAATTGTTGTACATAAAATTGCTAATCTATAGCACAGAAGAGAAACTTCAAAGGGTGTGAAGGGGCGCCTGGGTAGCATAGTCAGTTAGCATCCAACTTCAGCTCAGGTCATGATCTCGCGGTTTGTGGGTTTGAGCCCCACATTGGACTTTGTGCTGACAGCTCAGAGCCTGGATCCTGCTTCAGATTCTGTGTCTCCCTCTCTCTCTTGCCCTCCTCGCTCATGCTGTCTCTCTCTCTCTCTCAAAAATAAATAAACATTAAAAAAAGTTTTTTTAAAAGGGTGTGCAATATCAATTTTTCTCTGTCCAGGAGGCACTGAGCACCTCAGTTTTCTTTTTCCATATTATTCCCTACTTAATTACTCCTCTTAGTGACACTTTAAGTATTGAAGAATAAGGTTGATTCAGGATTAATCAGTCTCTTTCTGTTAACTAGGGAAAAGAAAATAAGGTGATATTGCCTTCATTTCCTTTATTGGTGGTACGATTCCTATTGGCATCACAGGTTGGTTTCTTTCAGGAGGACTCTGAGATGGAGATTTACATGCAGGGATTTTATCTCTAAAAGCTCTCAGAATCAACATTTCCATGGGAGTAAAGAAACAAAGTTAGGAACTAGTAGAAGTTCAACCACAACAAAGCTCCCATCCAAAGTGAGTTCTAGAAGTGGAATGGCCCTTCAGAGTTGTATCAAATTGAGCAAGGGGTCTGGGCCTTTATGTGGCCAAGTCAACCAGTCATTGGACATGGGTTGCTCCGAGCAAAGTGTAATGACATTGGGCTGGCAGCTCTCTTCAGCCATGACAAGACCAGGAAGTAACTCAACAGAAAATTTTGTCTGATTACAGTTCAGTGCTAGGAGAATGAATGTTTCAGGCCACAAGTGTGGGGGAGGGAGTGAGGAATCTGAATATTATACGGGAACATTCATTATAGTTTGGAGAGACTTTTGGCCTTACAGTCATTTCATGTTTGTCTATAAGGTTCCTAAATACCCTCAATCGGCCTTCTCTCACTGGTGAAATTTTTCACATTTTTTTTTCTGCCACCATTCTTCATGGTTATTGAAAATTATTCAAATGCAAATAATACATGATTCAGCTAGTGTCTGTGTATATTTATATAGAAATTTTAACTTTTCAGGTTTATCTATTTATTTTGAGAGATAGAGTGCATGCACAAAAGTGGATGAGGGGCAGAGAGGAAGAAAGAGAGAGAACCCCAAGCAGGCTCCACTTTGCCAGCAGAGAGCCTGGTGGGGTCTGCATCTCACAAACTGAGAGATCCTGATCTGAGCTGAAATGTAGAGTGAGATACTTAACTGACTGAGCCACCCAGGTGACCCACAAATTTTTAAAATCAAGGGAAATGCAGGTTACACAAATATGGGGACTTTATGAATGTACTGAATATTCATCTATATGTGAATATAAATATGAAGTAACCTGAGGGGAAGTGTAATGAAAATTCTATTGTCTGAAATTTAGTTATAGATTATTATGTTATTTTTAGAACTTTCTATCATGCCAGTTTTCCAGTTGATCTCATAATCAAAATGAACTCATTAGTGTATTGATAAAAGAACCATTTACCACAATCAAGTGGGATTTTATTCTGAGCTGCAAGGGTGTCTAAATATTCTCAAATCAATCAATGTAATATATGCATTAATAAAAGAACAGATGAACCCTATGATCTTATCAATAGATGCAGGAAAATATATCTGACAAAGTAGAGCAACCGTTCTTGCTAAAAACCCTCAACAAAATAGGGATAGAGGAAACACATCTCAACATTATAAAGGCTGTATATGGAAGACCCACAGCTAATATAATCCCCTGTGGGGAAAAGCTGAGTGCATCTCCTCTGTGGTCAAGAACAAGACAGCAATGTCCACTCTCACCATTGTTATTTAACATAGTACTGGAAGTCCTAGCATCAGCAATCAGACAACAACAACAACAACAACAACAACAACAAATAAAAGACATCCAAATTGGCAAGGAATAAGGCAAACTTTCACTTTTTGCAGATGACATATACTCTAGGTAGAACATCTGAAAGACTCCACCAAAAGATTGCTAGAAGTGATACATGAATTCAGTAAAGTCGCAGGACAAAAAATCAACATACAGAAATCTACTGCATTTCTAAATACTAATAATGAAGCAGCAGAAAGAGAAATCAACAAATCGATCTCATTTACATTTGCAACAAAAAACATAGGATACCTAGGAATAAACCTAACCAAAGGCGTAAAACATCTGTACTCTGAAAACTATAGAACACTTATGAAAGGACACAAAGAGGACAAAGAGGACACAAAAATGGAAAAATATTCTATGTTCATGGATGGGAAGAACAAATAAAGTTAAAATGTCTATAACACCCAAAACAATCTTACATATTTATGTAATCTCTATCAAAATATCCACAGGATTTTTCATTGAGCTAGAACAATCCTAAAATTTGTATGGAACCACAAAAGAGCCTGAATAGCCACAGGAATTATGAAAAAGAAAAGCAGAGTCAGAGGCATCACAATTCTGGACTTTAAGTTATATTACAAAGCTATAGTGATCAAGACAGTATGGTGATGGCACAAAAACAGACACATAGATCAATGGAACAGAATAAGAAAACACAGAAATGGGCCCATAACGCTATGGTTAACTAATTTTAGACAAAGTAGGGAAGAAAATTCAGTGGGAAAAAGGACAGTCTCTTCAGCAAATGGTGTTGGGAAAACTGGACAGCAACATGCAAAAGAATGAAACTGGACCACTTTCTTCCACCATACACAAAAATACATTAAAAATGTATGAAAGACCTAAACGTGGGACAGTAAATCATCAAAATACAAGAGGACAAGAGGCTGCAACCTCTTTGACTTTGGCCGTAGCAACTTCTTACTAGATACACCTCCAGAGGCAAGAGAAACAAAAGCAAAGATAAACTATTGGGGACTTCATCAAAATAAAAACCCTCTGCACAGTGAAGGGAACAATGAAAAAATTAAAAGGCAGCCTATGGAATAGGAGAAGATATTTGCAAATGGCATATCTGATAAAGGGTTAATATCTGAAATCTCTAAGAGTTTCTCAAACTCAACACCCAAACAACAGATAATCCAGTTAAGAAATGGGCTGAAGACATGAACAGACATTTTCCAAAGAAAACATACAGATAGCTAACAGACACATGAAAATGAAAAGATGCTCAACAGCACTCATCATCAGAGAAATACAAATCAAAGCCATGATAAGATACCGTCTCACAACTGTCAGAATGGCTAAAATTAACAACACAGGAAACAACAGGTGTTGGCAAGGATGTGGAGAAAGGGTAACCCTCTCACACTGTTGGTGGGAATGCAAACTGTTGCAGCCACTCTGGAAAACAGCAGGGAGATTCCTCAAAAGGCTAAAAATAGAACTACCCTATGATCTAGCAATTTCACTACTAGATATTTACCCAAAGGATAGAAAAATACTGATTTGAAGGGATACATGCATCCTTATGTTTATAGTAGCATTATCAACCATAACTGAATTACTGAATGAAGCTAAATGTCCATCAACTGATGAATGGATAAATAAGAAGTGGTATATATGTATATACAGGGGAATATTTCACATGGATGGAGCTAGGTATATTATGCTGGGTGAAATAAGTCAGAGAAAGACCAATGCCATATGACTTCACTCATATGTGGGATTTAAAAAGGAAATAGACGAACATGGGGGAAAAAAGAGAGAGGCAAACCATAAAACAGCCTCTTATCTGTAGAAAACAAACTGAGGGTTGCTAGAGGGGAGTTGGGCAGGATGATGGATTAAATGGGTGATGGGTATTAAGGGTGGCACTTGTGATGAGCACTGGGTGTTACATGTAAGTGATGAATCACCCACCATATTCTACTCTTGAAACTAATATTACACTATATGTTAACTAGCTGGAATTTAAATAAAAACTTGAAACTAAAAAAAAAAGTACATTTATCATTATAAGCAATGAGTAATGTATAGACTTGCTGAATCAGAATATTGTACCCCTGAAACCAATATGACACTACTATACTGGAATTAAACTAAAATTTTTGATTTCAAAATAACTTAAAAATTAAAATAACAATAAATAAATTATTTTTAAAACCCACTATGTATCATTTTAGATTATATGTGACCAATGATAATGGAGATTTTTCTTTCTACAGGTGAATTTAGAACAATAGCCATTGATATAGCAGTTAGGTTAATGAAAGAATAAAAAAAAAAAGAAAAAAAAAACTAAAGCAAGGAAGAAAACAAAATTAAAAAAACAAATGCCAGGGGGTGGGGAGGCTGGCTGTCTCACTTGGTAGGTCATACAACTCTTGATCTCAGAGTTGTAAGTTTGAGCACCATGTTTGATGTATCGATTACTTAAAAATAAAAAAAAAATCTTTAATAAATAAAATTAAATAAATAAATGTCCATAAACACTTGACAGTCAAGTGTGAATTTGAACAATACTATCAACGTGCTGATTATTTTTTTAACATTTACTAAAATTTCTTATTATATATATAAAATAAAACTGGGGATACATGTGTATACACCTACTGAATATAAGTGTATGTATTTTTAGACAAGTAAACAATATGTATTCAACCAGCAAAATAATAACACATTTTATCATGCACATCAGAAGATACATAATGGCCAAATTTTTACTCATTAAAATTTTATTATAATTAGCAAGAATCTTATGGAATGAAGCAGATAATCTAAAGATTCTAAACAATGTATAATATCACAAAAAATTGCCTAAACATTGGGTAGAGATATTAAAAATGAACTCCATTTACCTTAGCTAGTAGAACAAAGAATATTTATTTTTATATACATTTTAAAACTCAAAACGTAGTTTACGTTTGCTTTGCAAGAAAAAATATATATGAGCTTCATGAATAAGACAGCTTACATTTACCTTAGCTCTCTTTTGTAGAATTTTGTAAGTTAGAAAACAAAAGGCTTCTTTTTAAACACTTTTTAGTGTTTATTTATTTTTGAGAGAGAGGAAGAGAGATAGAGCATGGGAGGGGAAGGGACAGAGAGAGACACAGAATCCGAAGCAGTTTCCAGGCTCTGAGCTGTCAGCACAGAGTCTGCCACGGGGCTTGAACCCAGGAACTGGGAGATCATGACCTGGGCTGAAGTCAGATGCTCAACCAGCTGAGCCACTCAGGTGCCCCCGAAAACAAAGGCTTGTTAAACTTATACTTCTTTCAGCAGTGGGTATTTGATTTTCATTTTTCACAAAAGAAAGCGAAATTTTGAAACATGTTGAAATAGTGAAGTACTGAATGAGAACCAGAGTCATTCTGTATAAAAATACAGCTAAATGCAGGGCACCTCGGTGGCTCGGCCAGTTAAACCCCTGACTCTTGATTTCAGCTCAGGTCATGATTTCACAGTTGGGTTTGAGCCCCTCAGTGGGGCTCTGAACTGACAGTGCAGGGCCTGCCTGGGATTCTCTCTCTCTCCTTCTCTCTCTTCCCCTCCCCCGCTTTCTCTTTCTCTCAAAAATAAATAAATATTTTTAAAAATTAAAAAAAAAAAAACAAACAACACAGCTAAATGCAACCTCTCATCGATCTACACTCCACCCTCTGAAGGCCGTCATGCATCATCTACGTCATGAGGGAAATTAGGAATATAAATGCTGAGGTAAGCTTTCTTCTGAAGGTGTAAGTTTTAATGGGGAATGATCTTTTCACACATAGCCTTCTGGTATTATTTGGAAAAACAAAAAGGAAAGTGGAAATAAACAAAAAGCAGATTCGTACGCAAAGAACAAATTAATGCTTGCCAGAGAGGTGGGTGGGGGTATGAGTGAAATAGCTAAGGGGATTAAGAAGTACAAACTCCAGTTAGAAAATAAAGAAGTCACAGAGACGAAGAGTGCTGTGTAGGAACTAGAGTCAATAATATTGTAATAAAGTTGTTTCGTGACAGATGGAGACTACACCTGCGGTGAGCATTGAGTAATGCAGAGAATTGTTGAATCACTATATTGCACACCTGAAACTAATATACCACTATGTTAATTATACTTCAATTATATATATATATATATAATATATATTAATGTATATATTAAAAAATTTTAAAGTGAATTGGTGCAAATATGTGAAAATTACATGCAGAAATGAATGTTATTTTGTTAGAACAGAGCTATTATAGATGGTTTTATTTCAGGCACTATATTATCTCACAATTTTAAGTTTAAATGCCAGAAAATAGAAACTGCTTAAATTTCATGAATGACTCAAAATTGTTGGGTGACACTCAGTTTAAATCAGGATGGGGAAAGGTATTTTTCCTTGAACTATACTGTAAAGACATTTTAGAAGGAGCTATGGGAGCAATGTCTGTCATTATCACTCACTGTGCTTTAGCAGAGGAGAGAAATGAGCACAAATCTATCCCTTGGGCAAGAATAAGCTCTGTGACTTCTGTGGCCCAGAGAAACAGAGGAACCGTGGATCAATTTACTAACTATGGTGCAACATCCTAGACTCTCAGGAAATGCTACAGATTGCTTTAACTTTGTTTTTAAAAGGTCTGCTTCACTCCAAAATATCTGGAGGTTACAACTGTAATAATCATGCAATTTTTTGTGGGTCATTTTTCCTGTGCCTGTACAAAAGTTTCGATAGCTCCCTGGTGTTTATCCCTATGGTCTTAATGACAAAACTCCCAGACCGTATACAGTGTGGAGAATATTGGCTGTATACATACATAGCAAAACACACAGATGAGTAAATAAAACAGAAAGTCATATGGGGATTGTATAAAATGAATCAGATACAGCTGCATATTGGTATGGTGTACTTTTTTATCTTCTTACTTTCCACATGAGCATTAGAAATAATTGGAAGCACCAATCTGACTGGAATTATTTACATGAAATATGACAAACGCTCAATACCTTAACAAATATAAAGAGTAGGAGATGATACAAGTAAAAAAAAAAAAAAAAAGAATATCTATAGCTGATAAGTGGCAAAATACATTAACAAAATATATTACAAACACACGTACTTATAAAAAAGGTAATCTAGCAATATGGATCCTGACTTATATTTAACTTTCCATAATATAAGTACAGAGCAAGAAATATAAATGCCACAAGCACACAGAAAGAAAGAAAGAAAGAAAGAAAGAAAGAAAGAAAGAAAGAAAGAAAGAAAAAGAAAATTAAGAAAGGAAAGAAAAATAAAAAGGAACAGTTTCTCTATAAAACAGAAATTGAAGAGAAATTCAAAGTAAAAAGTGCAGGCTTATCTTGTTAACAGTCTGAACTTCTGGTTGCAGAATGGACCATGGGTGGTAATTTCACTCTGTTGAAAAACCGAGGGCCGTATCACTTTTCTAGCAAGGAACAAATACCTTTTTAAACTTTTTACTTTAATGATGCAGAAAATGCTTTCTACAGAATCCAACATCCATTTATGAGAAAAGTTCAACAAAGTGGGTATAAAAGGGACAAGGCTTAATATAACAAAGCCATGTATGACAAGCCCACAGTTAACATAATACTCAATAGTAAGAAGTAGAAAGCTTTTCCTCTAAGATCAGGAACAAGGCAAGGATGTGCACTCTTGCTACTTTTATTGAACACAGTATTGGATGTCTTAGCCAGAGCATTTAGGTAAAAAAAAAAAAAAGTAAAAGGTACCCAAATTGGAAAGGAAAAAATAAAACTGTCACGATTTGTAGATGGCATGATATTATATGTAGAAAACCCTAAAAATTCAACCAAAAGCTGTTAGAGCTAATAAATGAATTTAGTAAATTTGCAGAATACAAAATCAATACACATAAATCTGTTGTGTTTCTATACAATAATTGACTAGTAATAGTATCTATATAATTCATTAATGATATAAAAATGGAAGACAAAATAGTCTAAGAGGCATGTGGAAAATGGCACAAATAATTGCACATACAGAAGATGAAATGTGTAATAATTTAAATAAAAACAAAATATGTATTATACTCTAACCTGGACAAATTCTTAGGGCATTTCAGTCAATTTAGGACTAAGGACTCCAAAGTTCTTCACAGAGTGAGTGAAAAAAATAAAAAAGTATCAAAAACTATTAAGAAACGTGTTCTCTTTCAAGATGCATCAATATGTTTCTAATGATTATTTCAGAAATTGAAAATTAAGATATGGTACATAAAAAATGTTGAAGCTAATAGTGGTTGAGGATATGTTCTAATTCAGAGAAAAAACGTGAGTCTTATTTTAAAAATGGAAAGTAATTACTTAATAGGATACATAAGATAAACCCACACCACACCAAATAGTACAAGTGAAACTAAAAATACCACTTATGAAAAGAAAATCTGAAAGGAAACTTTAATAGTGTAAGTTATATGTGAGAGAATGGCAGTAAGATTGAGAGCCCTTTATATGTTGTGAATAATAATAATAAAACTTCCACAATTATTTTTAGAATATAACTGATTAAGAGAATATTCTTTTCAAAGAAATTGGGAAGATATGGCTTACATGTAAAATATTGAAATACTGTTTAAGAGTTAATATGATTTCTGAGACATAAATCATAATGCAGCAAATATAAACAAAGTAGCTTAACTTGAACAGATTCTGTTCTTTCCCAACATTGTAACTAACCAAATATGCATATATAATTTAAATTGCTTAAATATAATACATATATAATTTAAATTGTTTTGGGAATATGGATATTGCTGTTTTTTTTTTAATTACGCTTTGTTTCTGAAGTCAATATACCTTTTGTTAAATAAGAAAAAAATCACTACAATTGATCTTCATTGTCATTTTTTTTTTTTTTTTTTTTTTTTTACTTTTAGGCCCTGACAATGATAGCTAGTATTGTTATTAAATAATCAAAAGTGACCATCTCTGCTTGTAAATCATAGACTGGTATTTGTTAAATACACCATGCCATTTGTCCTAAATCCATCAGTTTTTTTAATAAATAGGCACCATATCTTTTGAAACATGTTGAAATGTTAATGAATTCTATCAAACACAAATATGTACAAGGAAATCATTTGCACCAGAATTTCACAAATCAATAAATATTTCACATGCTTTCCAATGTGAAAATATTACTTGTCAAGTGTTTTTTCTTCTAAAATTTCCAGAGCTGCTTGCCATTATTTTTAAGTTTTTCTATGTATGTGTTTAGCACACAAATATTTTAACACATTACCATTTTAGGAAAGTATCAATTTCTATTCTAGTTTTAATTCCATCTTGATACATAACAAATACAAAATATTTTATTGACTACTTCCTTTCTTCTTTCAAAAATGTACTTTCTTGCTTCTCTGGTTTTATTTCTGTTCAAAAACATATGTTCGTCTACTCAAAAAAATGTATGGAGTAAATTTTTAATAAGTTCCACAGATTTTAGGGTGTTTCTTTATCACCTGAGACTATCCGATCAATTAACTGGTTTATAGTTACAAAGATGCACAAGGCCTTAAAGAAATTCTTGCCCGTTCAGCTATCTCTGTTTAAAACACTGCACTGTGTTAGATTGCTTTAAAATGTTAGAAATCCACTATTTCTATAATAAAAAAATATGCTAAGTAATGATTATGTTTACATTTTATATTTAAATATTCAAAATGTTTGTTTTACCTATATAGCTAGGAGATTTTATTCATTCCTTATTCTTAATATCCTAAGGTTATATTTTTTTTCACATTGAAAAAATTAACATTGATTTTAAATTCATCCCTAGTGCTAAATATTGGAATTTATGGGGGTTAATGGATCTGTTCTTTTACTTGCTAAATAAAATGTGTCCCCTTAGATGACGGTTACCATTTCTTAATTAAGAATCCACTAAAGTGCCATCCAAATGTACATAATTTATTCCCTTTATATTATTGGACTGGGAATTTTGCCAATGAATAAAACATCTTATTCTCAGGCAACATGGAAACTAGTATTTTAAAGCTTGGTGAGAAATATCATTCCTTTAACTTGTTTTAATAATACATCTATGTATAATGAAGAACAAATCAGTGGACAGCCTAATCTGACTTTCAGTAAGGGCACTAGCTAAAATCTAAAATGATTGTTTCTAAATGAAGGTATAGAACTTTTAGTGATAGAAGACAAATATGTCTATACATAAATATATGTGTATATGTACATGTATATGTGTATGTATATGTGTATGTATATGTATATGTATCATTGTTACTGCTGTTCCTATTCTTGCTCCTAGCCATAGTTGTCATAACAGAAGGTAAAGATATTAAGTTTATTTACCTGGTTGACAAAAGATGTCAGGAGCTTTTTAAGGGCCTTTGAATGAGACACTAACCACCAAATGGAAATACTCTATAGAGGTTAACATAACAAACAAACAAACAAAAAAGGTTTAACAGCTTTTATTTTCATTTCTTTGCTTTGTAAAAGTTTCCTTTGAAAAGAGCTATGAATTTTCTAGCATGTCCCTTGTTATAAGAAACAACTCTGAAATTTCCAGTAAATATGATTGCTAGAGCTACTCAGTGGATGTCCACGGAAATAATGCCTGTGCCTTAACTTTGCCTATTTTCTGAGTTATAGTTAGTCTCTAGATCTTTTTAAGTCACTCCCAAAAACTATTTTCAAATGTGTCATTGGACTAATTTCATTAATATTTCAAGTAGTCAGTAATGGCAATTCAAAAAGTACATGATATGTGGGGTGCCTGGGTTGCTCAGTTGGTTGTCCTACTCTCTCTTTTTTTTTTAATTTTATTTATTTTGAGAGGGAGACAGTGTGACCAGGGAGGGGCAGAGAGAGAGGGAGAGAAAGAATCTCAAGCAGGCTCCACGCTGTGAGCACAGAGCCTGAGGCCAGGCTCCATCTCACAAACTATGAGATCATGATCTGAGCAAAAATCTAGAGACAAACACTTAACTGACTGAGTCACCCAGGTGCCCCTAACGTCCTACTCTTGATTTCAGCACAGGCCATGATCCCAGGGTTGTGGGATCCAGACTGTCAGGCTCCATGCTGAGTGTGGAGCCTGCCTAAGACTCTCTCTCTGTCTCTTTCTCCCTGCCTCTCTCCCTCTGCCCCTCCCCCCACTTGTGCTCTCTAAAACAAAATATATGTATATGATATGTAATTTTTATATTAAAATCACATAATTTATTGCTTTTATTTACGATATATTATTTAATTTGAGGGTTTAATTTATTCCTAAAAATCCTATATTTGGTGGAAAATTTAAGAGTTCATTACAGTAAATTTGGTGTGTGTCTTTTCTTGCCACATGTCTAGGAAATAATGGTGACTTAAATATACAAGTGGCAACAAATACACTAGAGATTTATAGAATATACAAATGAAGACAATAGCATATTGAAAGCAACTGAAGATGTTCCATTGGCAATTTTTATTCATATTATAATTTAGATAGAGTTTTTCCTTGGAAAAGTAATTTTTAACTCAGGACCAGTTCAAGGCCAACATAAAGATATGGGTATCTTTTCTTTAAATCATCACCTCGAATAACTTGGTCACCTTGTCTTAATTAACCACCTAGCAAGGAGTGACTTGATTATAACTCTAGCACCTGTGACATGACTGAATATTTATTTGATCCTGCTTTTCACAAATAATTTGCAAGTGACTTTTGCATAAATAAATTTAACTTCTTACCAGAAGTTACTTACAACTGTGACCAGAAGTCACTTACAACTGTTCTCCATTGTTTTGTTGCCGAGTGATCACACAAAATGGTTGGATAAAATTTTCAATGTTTTTGTTTCTAAAATAGATATATTCTTTGAATCTATGAGGTCAAATTTCTGAAGAATGTTGCCTAAGGATTATTAGATGTCGGAGAATATTATGAGAATTATTTCATCTTGTCTCAGTTTTGCACTTGCTGACTCCAACAAATTTTTAAACATCATATTGAATTTATTCATGTTGAATTATTAATACAGGGACTGAAAAAGTAGTGGTACAAATACAACAGTACAAGTGGTGAGACTTTTCTCCTGTTTGCAGTTGGCAATGAAAGTGACCATCATTCTGAATCCTAGCAAGAGCTGTCCTATTTTAACTGTTGCTTAGAAACCCAATTCATAGCAGTAACATCTATTTTATCCCCTTTTATAATGATTCTATAGTTCTAGGTGTATGTGCATACAAAGAAAGACTAGGGAATATAACACAGAAATGTGATTTCTTTGCAGCAAAGAGGAGAAGTTATATGACTAAAGATTACCTTAGGGACGGCTGGGTGGCTCAGTCGGTTGAGCGACCGACTTCGGCTCAGGTCATGATCTCACGGTTTGTGAGTTCGAGCCTCGCATCGGGCTCTGTGCTGACAGCTCAGAGCCTGGACCCTGCTTCAGATTCTGGGTCTCTCTCTTTCTGCCCCTTCCCCGCTTATGCTCTGTCTCTCTCTGTCTCAGAAATAAATAACATAAAAAAATTAAAAAAAGATTACCTTAAATTGAAGGTTATATTAGCATTCCAACATTCCTGAAATAGCATTTGTTGTCTATACACTAATGAGATATTAAAAAAAGACTAATATTGATTTTTTTTGTTAAAATTTGTTCATTCCCATCTTAAAGTTCATGTATCAAATTATTTTTATAAAATTGGGATGCAGAAACATGTTTAAGAAACAGGTTAAATTACACAAGACCTATTGGATACAAAAGTAGTGGAAATTTATAGCAGAGGAAATGTTATATTTTACACAATGGCAATTTTTTAAAAAACAAATTGCCTGTCATTTTAGTTTTTTTTTTCTAAAATGATCCTTCTAAGAACACCAAATCTTTTTTTTTTTTTTTTAATTAAAAATACCCTGTACTTGTCTTTAAGCAATTAGGAGGATTGTTAGCAATCCTAATGTCATCATCCATGAAGAGGGGTATATCCATCACTGTAACAGTTCTGGACTCTTATGTATTTCCTCACTCCTTCCTCCTCTGGGCAGAAGGATTTACTGCTCTTATGAGAGCATTTGGGAGAGAAAGCGGGGAGTCTGTTCCTCCGTCGTGTCTATCTGGAGTTAGGCTACCCCCACAGCATGCATTCTTGTTGGTTACTCCATGCTGTAACTTTTACAAAGATGGGCTCTGCCCAGAAAGATGTGAAGGTCCAGCACAGACTCTGACCAAGAGGATGTCTATCATCTTCGAGGGTGTGGAATCAAAGCTCTATTGTCAATCACTCAAGCCATATTTTCCTATATCAGCCATATCAGTGATATGGCTATTTCTCCATCTACATTTGTTTTTTTCTTTATTTGATTCAGAACTTGCATGGGGAAAGGCAACCTGAAATTCTTTATAACCCTAGTATTTGTCTTAACACTAAAACATTAAACTACTAGTACTTAATTGTTTGTAAATGAATTCCAACTCGCTTTGGCAGAAACAAAAAGTGGAATTCAGTTGCTTTTGTAAAGGATCAGTAGACAGATGAAAACTTATATAGCCTCAGAAATCATTAGAATTGTAGAGTTCCATCTACTCTTCTCTCTGAAGTCTCTCTGTTCTCCTCCCTGATTTCCTTGTGTTTTTATTTTATTCTCTGAGGCCACTTCTCTCCACAAAGCTGAGATTATGTTTGCAGGCAGATATGTGTTTCTATTTTTAAGAGTGTCATAAATATGGAGGGAAAAAATGGGTTCTTCTTTTTCTGTTATTTGAAGAAAACAAAACCAAAAACAAATATAGAAGCAAAACTATCTGAAAAAGCCTTCTCATTGGTCAGGCCTAAGATTATATATGTATTCCTTGAACAATTACTGTTAGCGGGACAGTAAATAGAATTGATTTGGTCTGAGTCAATGTAACAGAACTCTGTAACTAAGGATTTAATCTGTTACCAGAGCAGGGTATAAAGCAACATAGATGTAGTTCATGAGAATTAATATCCAAGAAAACAGAATCAAAACATGTTGAGTTGCTTCTAAAGAAAGCATACATGTTTGGGACTATGTGGAATACAGAAATGGGTGAGATACATCTCCTAACACTTAAGAGTATATACAGGAATATTAGGTTATATATAATATATAATATTAGGACATATAATAAGTGTCTTTTCTTTTCTCTGTCATAAGGTAAAAGTAACATTTGAGGAAGTGATATATGCAGATGATGGAAACTAGATAAATAAACAGCATACGTCATGACAAATAATAGCTATCAAGGTACTCAGATTTCAGATTTTTCAGGGTAGCGCTAGTAAGTTGTTGGACAGATCGGTTTCCTTGGGCAGCTTTCCATGTAAGAAAGTGTATGAGTTTCTTTATGTGCAAATGAGCATGATAATTTTTTTTCTGTCTTAGCGATCTATGACTTTGTAATAATCACAAGGCTTCAGTAAATTAAAAATAATAGATCTTTTATATTTAATATTCTCGAGGAAGCAGGGCATTAGACTATTCTTCCTTTGGGAGTTGGGGTATGGGGCATTATAACCCTTGGATCCAGGAGAATTTGTAAGTTTACTTGGATCAAGAATAGCAATGAAAAGTTCTTGGTTATAATGATAATACTTGGCACAATTCACTTTCATATTGAGATGCCTAAAGAACATGTTGGATGTTAATTTTTTTTTTATTTTGAAACATTTTAAGAAGCTTTTGAGGTTATTACAGGAAAAAATATTCAGAGTCTAGATGAGTCTCATTTAAAATAAATATGATTTAAGCAAAATCTAAGATCTGGTTTCATCTTGTAATATGAAAAAGCACTTAATAAATTAGACTTTTTAACTAGAACTACAAGAAGGATGTTTAACTTACTTAAAAGGAAAAGTTGCATTTAGAAACACCAAATTATATGCAAGTGGTTTGTTAATGTATGTAATTTACCCATTTTTAAAGTTCCATTTGGCAAGAAATCATTAAATAGTTCATGGAAATATACACTTTTAAATTAAACAGCAGAAACTGTTAATATGATACATAAATGAAATGTCTTTTATGTATTTAGATAAAGTTTTCCAGTTAGGCTGAATTAGTAGACGTTGGCTGTTAATGTAGGATTATAATTTGCCTTAAAACATTTAACAGATTATAAAATGTAGAAGATGCTCTTTTTTCTCTATTTTGAGACTAGATTTGGAAAAAGTGTAAACACTCTCCCCAATGGCCACATCATGTATTTAGAGTTAAATGTCCCTAGGATTGATTACAGAGATTCTGGTTTTGCCTGACAAAGAACGCAAAGATCTCTGAGAAGCATTGAAAGAAGAGAGGTGAAAAGACAATCTCGAAAAAATGTTGGACGGAGAACGAGTTTTCCGGATAGATTTTTGTGCTAGCTTTTATATTAAAACACTGTAATTTTTCAAATTATGCCTATCTATATCACCACTTTACATCTGTTAATACCGATGCATGGCAAAATTCAATGATTTTTTCCCAACTGAATGGTAAAGTTATGATAGAAAACGAGGCTAACTCGTCCCCAATTGTATGTTATTTCTATTTTGGGATACTGTTAGGTCTAGTTATGCATTGCAGAAGAAGTGCCCACTGGCCAGCCAGTCCAGTCATTTCAGGAACCAAATAGAAACATAAGAATATGAACAGTCGATAGGTAAGTACGTGGCCTGTAGTTCTGAAGGGAAAGCGGGATGGAGTGGCGTGAGAGCTGAGACTTAAAATTCAGATTTGGGGAAACATGAGGGACTGAACTGTATTAAATCCGTATCATTTCCAATTTATTCTTTTATTTTTAATAAATCAATCATTGCATTCTGGCAATGAATATTTCTCATGTCATTCTACATTAAACCAATAGATGAATGAATGGCAATAATGTGTAATGGTAAACCAGCAGGGTTATAAATGTCATTCGTTAGGACATTTCTGATCATTATGATGATTTACATGCTGTCATTCTTTGCCAAATTTTATTCGTTTGATTTCATAATTAACAACTTATTACACAAACTCACATTTCATAGTTAGTACAAAATCTTCAATTTTAAGAACTTAACATATTATTACAACTCCCAAACTTCAAACTTCAAAATTTATGGGTCATTGAGAACACTCTGTGGTATTTCATTCTGCTCAGGAACTTTTGAAGGGGCTAACAAGAAGAAAAAATACATTAATGACTTAATTGGTTTGGAGAAGCCTAGAAAGGATTGTGGATAATCTATGTGATTATAGAATAAATTTAGGAAAATCCAAGAGTAGCTCAGAAAGGTGCTGAGCATTCAAAATGTAAAATATATTAAAAGTGATGATAGACTATCTATTGCAAGATTTATTCAGAAGTGATTATTATTTTCATATCTTAAGATATAATTTCATGAGTGGAACTCACCATTTAATTGAATATAATTTCTATGGGGAAAATGTGAAAGGAAATCTATAAACAAATAATAAATTTTATGTTTTAATCATAATTGATTTTCTAAAGATCCCTAATAGAATCCACATGAACTCAGTGGGTTTAGTTTTACTTTAGTAGTTTGTGAAAGTTTATTTTATTGTATGCCAGGCAAAATTCCAAGACCTGTGGGCACTAAGTCAAATAAGAAACACTCTGCCCTTAAGAGACTTGAATCAAGCTGTTGAAATTGTTTATAATATTAAAAGTATTCTATCAAAACTTTATCTCATTATAAAAGAAAAGACGAAAAGAAGCATGTGCTGTCTCATACATTTTTGCATTCCATCAATTAACCACATTTATGAGGAAATTAGGTGATCATTAAATTCTGAGAAATGGGGAGGGAGAGAGAGAGCAAGAGTAGAGAGAGGAGGGAGGAAGGGGAAATCTTAGATAATATTTATGTTGTCATTATTTATGCTAAATATATGTATTATATTTATGCTATAATCAAAACATAAATAAATAGATTTTAGAAAGCACATAGATAGTAAATTATGTCTGATTAAGCAAGAAGTTAAAACATTTTAATCTTGACCAACATATTTTTATATTATTTTTATATTTAATGACACTTTGTTATACAAAAGAATAAACAAGAAATTGTGTTACACTATACGAAACTGAATATAAAATTTTATAACACCTTTGTATTTCTGGGTATGAGATTGATGCAAAATTAATGTTTCATTTTAGATAAAACTTTAAATGCATAGGTTATTCTCTATGTTGCCGATATAAAACAATACTGTTTATATCTAGCAGTTTAATTTCTTGTAAAGGTTAATCACTATTAATCACTCTAGCTGACAAAATGTAAGGGAGCATCAGGTAAACCCACTGAAGGAAAACATCAAATTCGTACAGCTGTATACCTAAAGGCAATCCATGTATATTTGAAGATTCATTTTCTCATTTCTGATATGCATATGGTTATAGATTGCTTTTCATATAAATCTGTGAACATTTTGTGGCATGTGAACATTTGCCCATCTGGAGGATTGTTCATAAAACTCATTTTCTATGATTTAATGAAACTAGAAATTCTCCAGCAAGAACAGTTTCAGCTTTGTATTCAAATGTTGGAAGGTGTTACAATCGCTTGTTATGTCCATAATATTTTTCTAATTTTAAAAACGATGAGTTTATGTTTCAAAGATAATAAACATGGTACAATAAAGTTTGATCATCAATTCATGGCAACATAAATTAAAGAAATATATACTTTAATATTATTCAAACTTCTACCCCAATATATCTCTCCTTCTCCTCAAATTCCACCTCTCATGAAGGGTACTAGCTCAGAAAAGCTGAATGTCTTAGAAAAAATGATTATGTAGTTTAGTGGAAGCTGTTGCTGGCACGGAATAAAATGAAGCATAGATTATATGATTCAAATGTACCAAAACAAATGATATTTTTGGAATTAAATTAGAATTTTATTGCCTTCTCTGATCATTTTGGAAACCATTCTGTAATAAAAGATTATTACCATCCATGCATGCATGTGCTGTCTCATCTCTCCAAATGCAGACATCAGATTGGAAATTGTCCACCAGCACCCATTCAGAAAAATAAAATAAAAAATTCCTGGAAAATATTAACAAGTTAAGAAAACAAATATTTTTATCTTTATAAAAATAAGCTAATTATTTATTCCAGTCATTCTTGTGTCTTTGAGACAAAGAGATGGATATGGTCTGTGATTCCCCCCCCCCAACTTAACAGTATTTTCTATAACTATGTGGTCTAGAAACTTATTTCCTTGGCAAAAATCTGTGAGAGTTTGGACAAAATATTAATATGTGATTGCATTGTAATTCTCTATTTCTTTACAGGTTGTTTTAATTTAATGAAATAAACACCTATAAACAGAAAACCTGAACTTAAATACATCTAGTTTTACAAATAAGGAGTACTTGGTGAAAACAACCAATACTTCCTAATTAAGGTAGCTAATATGGAAGAAAATAAAATGGAAAAGTTGTTTAAAGTCTATCTTGACACTAGAATTCTCTCCATTTTGGGGTGCCTTGGTGGCTCAGTCAGTTGAGAATTGGACTCTTGATCTCAGCTCAGGTCTTGATCTCAGGCTCATGAATTCAAATCCAATGTTCAGTTACATGCTGGGCATGAAGCCTACTTAGAATGTTCTTCCCTTTGATTTATATGTTTTTTTTTTTCCTTATCAAGTACTTCACAAATGTCATCTAGGTTATATTAAATGATATACATATTTTATTGATTATCATGCTCACTTACTTCTTAATTATAAACATAATATTAAAATGGGACTATGACTGTGCTTTCAAATATGGTGACTGTTGGCCACAGGTGGCTAAAGAGAATTTGAAATGTGGCTAGTCTGAATTGAGATGTGCTATTAAGTATAATGTACAAACCAGATTCTGAACTTTAGCATGGAAAAAAAAAAAGTAGTGTATCCCATGATTTTTTAAGGAAAACTTTATCTTCTTTGTAAATCATTATTTTCATGAATCAAAATAACCACAGGTTTTTGTTTGTTTGTTTTCCTAGCCAGTGCTTGTGTATACCTTGATGTGTATTCTGGAAATGATAGTCTATTTTGCTTGTTTGAAGATGAGCTAAGATTACAGTAAAGAAAGGAAAAGAGTAAGTTAAAGTGTATATATGTGTATTTGTGTGTTTATTTTCCAGACGTGCCTACTTTTGTTGACGTAAAATACATTCAGGAAGAGATCTGGGGTTTTACTGAAACTTGTGGCACAATATTTGAGTTGGAACAGAATGAGAGAGATATAAATAAACTTTACCTTTTGGAAATGACAGATCTGTTTATCACAGTCCAATATATTCAGAGGAAATAATAAGAAATAAGAGAAAACGTGGAGCTCAATTAGAAAAATAAAATATTTGAAGGCATGTTAAAACTACCAAGTGAACCAGGGCTTATGGGTTCACAAAATCCCACAAAGAAGAAAAGTTCAGTGAAGTTAGTGAAACTCATGCAACAATGCTCGGTGTCTTGAGGTATTACACAGGTTATAAGTGACTCATGGGGAAAGGCCAAGAAATGGAGACTACAAAACGGGGCATCTGGGTGGCTCAGTCAGTTAAGCTTTGGACTTCGGCTCAAGTCATGATACCATGGATGTGAGTTGAGCCCCTCATTGGGCTCTCTGCTGTCAGCACAGAGCCTGCTTCAGATTCTCTGTCCTCCTCTCTCTCTGCCCCTCCCCTGCTCTCTCTCTCTCTCTCTCAAAAATAAATAACCATAAAAAAAAAAAATCTTAAAAAAAAAAAAAGAAATGGAGACTACAAAACTAAGAAGTAAAAGTCAAAGCAAAGTTTGGTTTTCACGGGCTCAGGGAGTTGAGGAAAAAAAAAATGAAGTACATGGACTGACAAAAAGAAAGGGTAAAATCTCTGGATTTCAATCATAAACTGCTATGTTGTAGAAATCATCAATGGGCCATTCCTTAATAATGACTAGCTTAATCCTAGTCTTGACTATTCCCACACCTGACCCTAAACTAACAGCCAAACAGAAAAAGTTGGAAGCCTCACTTGGAGAAAAGAAATGTTATTGAGAAACCGACATTTTTGTACAAACAGTAACTAGCATTCAAACAAATGTCAAGTGAATAATCATATAAACAATAAGCATGCCAAAAGACAAGACCAAATACCTGAAAACCAACAGAAAAAACTCACAATTTTGATATCACAGTTAGACAGTATAGACTTTTTAAAACCATGATTAACATGTATGATATAACTATATAATATATCTGGTATGATTTTGCACCATGATTAATGCTATAAGCTGTTATCTTAGAAAGACTGACAAAATCCCTTATTGAGAACATTTATCTAACGAGAATGATATTTTAAATGATAGTTCATATGACTTAGAAAAATACTCAAAACAAATAAAAACTACCCTTACAGACACAGGTTATTAATTTAAAAATAGATTATGATTGGGGCGCCTGGGTGGCTCAGTACGTTCAGCATCTGACTTTGGCTCAGGTCATGATCTCGCAGTTTATGAGTTCGAGCCGCACATTGGGCTCTGTGCTGACAGCTCAGAGCCTGAAGCCTGCTTCGAATTCTGTGTCTCCCTCTCTCTCTGCCCCTCCCCTGCTCATACTCTGTCTCTCAAAAATAAATGAAAGTTAAAAAAATTAAAAAATTGATTGACTAATATACACTATAATAGAATTATTGTCATGATGTTATTCAGCGGTTGAAAAAGAATTGTATGTTTGAAATATGAAGCAAAAAGTGAACTAGATTTTAATAAAAATATCATATTTGCAGAATGTACTTAGAATATCTGTTCTATAATAAAACACACTAAGTCATTTTGCTCATCTCTAACATAATTAACTTGTATTTAGAATTTTCCATTTCTCTAATAACTTTTGCCCTCTCCCTTGAAAAATAAAATGACTAGAGTTATAAATCTATTTCTGTGTTTTCACATATTGCTTTACAAGTTGAGGTAGGTATTGAATGTAAAATGACAATAGTTAAATATGATTCATGTTATATTGATAAGGAATTTAATTGCATTAAGACATTTATATAATTTTATTTCCCAATGAGATAATACACAATAGTTATTGTTGTATGCTAATAAAGACACAAAATCAATGCATATTAAAATATAATATGTAACAGATAATATATTTTGATAAGTGAATTATGAAATGTGTAGAATTTTATTGCAAAAGCAACATGTTGTTTTGATTATATCTGTTCTTGCTGAATTCAGTGGTTTAGAATACCACAGCAGTGATGTTTTTTGGGCACACATCTGCTTAGAGCTACTGTCCTATGCTCCACCACTGTCACTGACAAACTACTGGAGTTATTTTCATATAAGGCCACTATATTGTTACATCCCAGTCAATCTTTAACCCAACCGGGCATTTGCATCTTCTACTACCACTCAAACCAAATACTCTTGCAGTCATCACTGATTTTTATTACACCAAAGCCAAGGGAAACTATACATTTCCTTCTACTATACTTTACTAGATTTTTTTTACCAGTGTTTATTTCTTTTCTATAGTAACATCATATTTCCCTATATATTGTATCATCATCTTTTTTTTCTTTTTAACTCAATCCTTCTCTCTCTCCTTCTGTTCCTCCTTCTTCTTCCCTTCCCCCCATATGCTAAGACATTTATTTTTCCTCAATTCCTTTACCACTTTCTTCCCTTTGAATAAACATCTATTTTTGGTGTCACTTGGGACTCAAAAGTGTTCTGAGACTGGGACTCCCTTCTGTTCCTGGTCTTTCTATAGATATCGTAGTGCACTACTGAAAATAGATTTCAAGTGCTTGATAGTTATTAAGCACTATGTAAGTGCTTATAGAATGCATTTTACAAATAGACAATCTTATTTTTTAACCATGGTTTTAAACAGTATGGCTATAGAAAAAAAGAATACCAACTTTATTTCAGCCCTTTATCCCAACTTCACATGTCTTATTGTTGCCTCAATATTTCTCTGTTGTCTTACAGGTGTCCATAGTATACCTTTCCAAAACTGAACTCTTTGTTTTTTCTTCCCATTCCATGTGTTTTTCCAAAAATCTTGTGTTTTGGTGTTAATTTGTTTGTTTCCCCTTACAAGTCCTGACATACAATAGGTTTCACTGATGATAAAGATTACATTATTGGGATACCTGAGTGGCTCAGTCAGTTAAGTGTCTGACTCTTGATTTTGGCTCAGGTAATTGATCTCAATATTCATGAGCTGGAGCCCTGTGTTGGATTCTGTGCTGACAGCCTACTTGGGATTCTCTCTCTGAGCTCTCTGTCCCTCTCCCACTCCTGCTCTTCCTAATTAAATAAATAAACTTAAAAAAAAAGACTACATTATTCATTAGATCTTTTTTTGAGCAAGGAGTTTGTTATTTTCCATCATAGAAATTACATTATTTGTTATCATACACATCTACACATGCTTTCAGAAACACACACATACGTGTGTGTGTGTGTGTGTGTGTGTGTGTGTGTGTGTGTATATATATAGTTTCTATCATTACTGGAATTACATTATATATATGTATATATACATATAACTATCATTACTACAAGAATTATATCTGTTTTATTCACTTAAACTCAAACACTTGCACAACACGTGACGTAAATTTGTCAATCAATACACTCGGGAGTAAATGAATTAATGAACTTAAGCTCTTTGAGACTAGCACTTTCTTTTATTGGTTAATCATGAGTATGCTTGCTTCTACACCCTATTTTTTTTAATTCATAACATTCTAATTCATTTTTTAATTATTTAGCACGTGATTTCTCATCTGTAATGAATTTTAAAACCTTAAATACAGAACATCACAAAGAGTCAATATTAAATACAATTGCTTTGAAATTAGTGAATAAGTGATAATAGTAAAACACATTATTATTATTGAGAATTAATACATCTGTCTTGTAATGTTTAGAGGGATATTTCATTATTTGCCTGTACATTAAGTATGCAATTTATTTATACACTCAAAGGCAATTTTCCCAATAAGTCATAATTTTCTGATAACTCTAATTTGTATTTGGCTATGTAAAATAATTTCAGATAATTTTAGACATGCAAATGATATATATGTTAAATCATTATAATTTGAATTGTGCAAACAATCCTATTCATATTATTATAAACATGTTCATTTCTGGAGTCTATTTCTGTCACTAGGCTTATTTCTTTAATAAAGGATAGAACGTTGATTTTGAAAGGGATTTCTTGCCACTGCCTGTCCTGTGAGCTGAATCACTACTCAATAGCCTGAATTTGCTTGAGAATAGGATATTTATTTTTCATTTAGAAATAAAAATGCATGACAACATTTCACTGACACCAAGACTCAGGAGCTAAGCATATTACTGTTTTCTCTAAACTCGGAACACTTGTGAAAGTTTACTAACTATAGAGAGCCCCTTGCATACTTTGTTTTTTGATAGTCACTCTCAGTATTTTGTTTTTGGATAGTTACACTCAGTGTAATCATTTCATATTATTATCCTCCTTCCATGTGCTCCAGATAAAAAAAGAGGGCAATCCTTAGGCCATAGTACCATTTGGATTGCTATCATCCAAATTATACTATATTACACATCTTCCTCATCACTTGGCTACCAGAGTTAAAATGGTCATAGCAACAACGGAGTAGAAGCTGGTAAACACTATTGAAAGAATGAGTACCCGATGGCCCACTCAGATAAAAATACACACATACAAATGTATTGTAATTGAAAGAATGTATATATCAAAAACAATTTGATAAAAATAAATTTACTAATTATTCAATTTACTGAAATCACCAATTTATATAGAAGTCTTATTAAACGCACAGTAGGCAGAATTTTATTTGATAGAATATTATTTGTGCTTTTAAAAAGTTCTTTGACATTTGTATTGACTGATTTTCATTTTGTGTAGCTGAATTTGTGTAGGTAAACTTTATTTTATTTTTAAAAAAATTTTTTTAACGTTTATTTATTTTTGAGACAGAGAGAGACAGAGCGTGAACGGGAGAGGGTCAGAGAGAGGGAGACACAGAATCCGAAACAGGCTCCAGGCTCTGACCTGTCAGCACAGAGCCCACGCGGGGCTCGAACTCAGGGACTGCGAGATCATAACCTGAGCCGAAGTCAGCTGCTTAACCGACTGAGCCACCCAGGCGCCCCAGTGTAGGTAAACTTTAACTGAGGAAACTTTGTATACCTATATCTATGCCTATTGTATCTTATCTCTCTACCATCTACTTATGGTCTATCTTTAATCTGTCATCTATCTTTCTAGTGACTACTTATTCTAACTTAATGTTACTGCATATCAAATTTGTTTTATTATGCTTTGTTCATATATAAACATAAAATGATATTTATCATATTCCTTTTATTCATATAGGCCTGTTCTCTTTACTATTTTATTCTTTTTTAATTTTTTAAGTTCATTTATTTATTTTGAGAGAGAGAGAAAGCACACGCACAACAGTGAGCAAGGAGGAGAGGGAGATAGAGGGAGAGAGAACTCCGAGCAAGCTCCCCATGCTGTCAGCTCAAAGCCCAATGTGGTGCTCAAACTCATGAACCATGAGATTATGACCTGAGCCAAAATCAAGAGTCAAACACTTAACTGACTGAGCCACCCAGGCATCCGTACTGCTATTTTAAGACCATAAAGTTGAATCTCAGAAATCCAGACTCATTACTTTAAAATATTTGAAAATAACATGGAAAGAACCTACCATTTAGGGACTATTAGTGTCCTGTGGAAATGCTTGTTATGCGAGCATTACAGTTGGTTCTGATGAGGTCGCCCACAGGGTTGTAGACTCCTGATTTCTGGTTGTATCCTCCCAGAGCAGAAAGAGGACTAGAAAACTCTCTGCTGTCTCTTTGATAAGGTCACTCATCTCATTTTGTGACCTTGAGGCTCCTTCTTCATGACCTAATTGCATTCCAAATACCCTCCTAGTACAATCACATTGTGGATTAGGATTTCAACAAACAGATTTTGGAGGAACATAAGCGTTCAGTCCATTGAAGGACATCTGAACTAGAATTACATGCAGTGTATTATAAATAAGGAAGAGTATTTATGTGATCCAGACTAATTTTCCAGGGCCTGAAAAATGGACTTTATGGCAAATCTCTGGATCAAAAGGGTATGTCCCCTTCTGAGAATTTTTCTCTGTGAAGATCTTTTCCCCAGTATTTCACGAAAAGCACTTATTAAAAGAAACAATCAGGGATGCCTGGGTGGCTCTGTTGGTTAAGCGTCAGACTCTCCATTTCCACTCAAGTCATGATCTCACTGTTCGTGACATCGAGGCCCACGATGGGCTCTGTGCTGACAGCATGGAGCCTGCTTAGGATTCTCTCTCTCCTTTTATCTCTGCCCCTCCCCCATTTGTGCACATACTTTCTCTCTCCCTCTGTCCCTCAAAATAAATAAAATTAAAAAAAGAAATATTCAGTTATTTCAAATACTGTCCCTTTGTGAAAAAGCATAGTGATATCATCTAGCTTCCTGTATGTATAGCTCACTATTTAACCCAACTCCCAACAATCACAAATATAATAAAAACCATCAATGTTTTGATTCTGTTAGTTTCACTCTTCCTTATCTCCTAATGTACTCACCACCTCCTTACCCATCTTGAATTCCCTGGTCAAGTGTACATACTTAATTCCTGTGCCCTCACATCTGATTAAACCCAACACTCCAGCTACTATTTACCTGCATTCTTGAAGTTTAACATGAGTAGAGAAAGATACACAATCACATTGACTGATCTCACTTTAAATTTATTATATGAACCACAAGTGGGATCTTAATGCAATTCAGCAATCATACTGTTCCCTAGCACATTCACTCTCTCAATTATCCATCATCTCTCTCCAAACATCCACACCTCCTATCTCTCACCTTCACCTGATGAACTGATGTCTTATACCATTGGCAAGCTTTCAGACTTATACCATTGGCAAGCTTATACCATTGGCAAGCTTTCAGACTCCCTCTACCAAATCTACTCACTTATAGCATCTGCATAGCCTCTAACTGCCCCTCAATCACTGTAACACAGGTGCTAAACTGGGTGCCAACAGCCACCAAATTCCTTAAGGATGGAAATTGTAGGGTGAATGAACTTGGGTAGAATAAACCTACATGTTTATTTGTATTAGTTCCTCATGTTTTCTATTTCTTTGAAATATGAATACAGGCAGAAATTGAATTGCATACTTGTAACTGTCATTATTAGAAAGCACAGGTATTTTTTATCATGCATTACAGTTCTTATAACATTCTAAAATATTCTTTCTACTCATAACAACTTTGAAAATAATAACAAATCTTCCACTTGTGCTTGCTATCTAAACCATTGATAAAGAAATACACATTACTCTGGTAAAATGTTATTTTTTAACAATACAGAGATGCATGCATTTGCATATGATTAATTTAGTTTAAAATCTTAAAATACTATTTCAAGAGTGTTTCTATAGGCTTTTCCAGCCTGTCAAAAGGTCCATGGCATAAAAAAGATTTAAGAATTCCTCTAGAAGTGAATTCCATCCACTTCTAGAGGAGGTAATTGACTATTACCTATAGTCAATCCCTTTATACATACACTAGATCTTTTCCCATTTACCTGCTCAAGGACATCATCCATAATTTTTCTTGCTTACCACCATATTACACCACAGAGTCGGAGTTCTCCAGGGAGACAAAATCAATCAGAATAGGAAATATTAAGAGATAAAGATAGAAGAAAGAAAGAAAGAAAGAAAGAAAGAAAGAAAGAAAGAAAGAAAGAACGAACAGAGGGAGGAAAGGAAGAAGGAAGGAAGGGAGGGAGGGGGGGAGGGAGGGAGGGAGGGAGGAAGGGATATAGAGACATTTTAAGAATTGGCTCAGACAATTATGCTGGTTGTCAAGTCCAAAATTTGCACAACAGGCTGTCAGGCTAGAGACTCGGGAAAAAGTTGATGTTGCAGTCTTGAACATCAAGGCAGGTCTGGAGGCAAAATTCTTTTCCATCAGGGAAACCAGTTTTGTTGTTGTTTAGTGGTTTGTTTCTCTTAAGGCCTTCAACTGATTTGATTAGACCCACCTACATTATGGATGATACTATGTTTTATTCAAAGTATTCTGACTTAAGTATTAATTATGTCTAAAAAATCTTAACATAAACATCTATACTGGCATTTGATCAGGTAACTGGGCAAAATAGACTAACCAAGTTAACACCTCAAATTAAGTATATCAGATTATTGTCATCAGCATAAAAAAAAATTCTGATATTTCTACCATTTAAAAATATAATTTCTCCTGATCTGATTCTACTTCCCTTATCTACTACTACTCCATTCCTCTGCTTCCCTTTTCATTTTAACTCCTTACTCCTTGAAGGAGTTGTGTACACACAGTTTCCAAATTCTTTCTATATCTTGTCATGAAGCCACACTGACCATGCATTCATTCCCATTCTAGCAAAAATGGTCTAGTCGATGTAATCAGTGACCTCGGTCTTACTAAATGCAGTTTGTGATTCTCATTTTTTATCTTTCATGATCTATTAGAAACATAAAATTTAGCTTTTCTTTATAACCTCTTTGGTGTACTTTGCTTAGTTTTGCCTCCAGCGCAATATAGTTTTCTTGTTTGTCCTCCTAACTCTTCTATTCTTTTTTCTTTTCCTTCTTTTGTCTGACTTCATAATACTGATCTACAGAATTTCAGACCCTTTTTCTATTTTTTCATTATAGTGACTATCTCACCTAGCCTTATGGTTTATGTGCCAGTGATTCCCAAAGATAATCCCTAGCCCAGACATTTTACCTGAAATCCAGATTCACTTGTTCAACTGCACGCTAAACATCGCAACTGGTGTCTAAAGACATTCAAAATTCTACATGTCCAATAATGTAACCTTTATATTCTGCCTCCAAATCTATTTTTCCTACCACTCTTTCTGTTTCAGTTGATGACAGTTTTGTTTTCCTGCGTGTTTAGGACATATACTTGGTGTTGTTTTTCATTGCCTTTTCCCCTTATACTAGACATTTGGAAGCATTTCTGGTTCTGCTTTTAAATATGTTAACAGAATCAGGGTGCCTGGGTGGCTCAGCTCAGGTCTTGATCTCAGAGGCATGAGTTCAAGCTCTGCCTTGGGCTCCAACCTCAGTGGAGGATCCCACTACTTCTTACTTTCTCACTAATATTTCACTGAGCATTATTTTGATCTAAGCTATCATCATGGCTACGACCTACATTACTACAATGGCTTCCTAGTTGTCTCTGTGCCCTGCCTTTCCTCTTTTTCAGTCTATTCTTTTTTTTTTTAATTTTTTTTTTTTACATTTATTTATTTTTGAGAGACAGAGCCCAAGTGGGGACGGGCAGAGAGAGAAGGAGACAGAACCCGAAGCAGGCCCCAGGCTCTGAGCTGTCAGCACAGAGCCCGACGCGGGGCTCAACTCACAAACCCTGAGATCATGACCCGAGTGGAAGTTGGACGCCCAACCAACTGAGCCACCCAGGCGCCCCTCAGTCTATTCTTAACAAAGTAGCCAGGGTGATTCTTTCAGGGTATGCAAAATCACATCTCTTCTTTTCTCAAAATCCTGGAATATGTTCCCATCGAACTATGAGTAAAAACATAATGTCCTTACATTGGCTACAAGTCCCTTTATGTGATTCAGCAAGCTGTTTCTAATATCATTTTTTCTTCATCCCTTCAACTCATGCAGCAACAAGGGTGGTGGGAGTGGTGTTCTTGCTGTTCCTGGAGCAAGTCAGCCATGCTTCCACGTTAGGGAATTTGCACTAGTAATCCATCTGTCTGGGAAATATTTCCCCAGATTTTCTCATGATTTCTTTTACTTCCAACCACTGGCTCAAGTGTGCTGTTCCTCATGAGACCTACCATGACCCCCCCTTTTGAAATGACAGCTGACTCTTGAAAACACAAATTAGAAATGCATGGGTCCACTTATATGTGGATTTTTAGAATAAATGTATAAACTTATGATATTGATGAATACGGTACAGTACTGTTAATGTATTTTCCTTGTGATTTTCTTAATAACATTTTTTCTATAGGCCCACTTTATTGTAAGAATAAAGCATATAATATTTGTAACATAGAAAATATGTGCTAACCAACTGTTTGTTATCAGTAAGGCTTCCCACCAACAGTAAGCTATTAGCAGTTGAGTTTTTAGGGAGTCAAAAGTTATACATGGATTTTCAACTGCATGAGGTTTGGTGGCCTTAAATCCCATGTTTTTCATAGTCAACTGTATAACCCACACCTCCAGTCCCTATGCCTAGCCGAACCTTGCCATGTTTTTTTATGACAAAATTCTTACCATATTCTAGCATACTAAATATTATCCTTATTTGGTGTATCAGCAGCGTATTATATGTCTACCACTGATATAATGCAATATCCACAGAAAGAAAGAGAATATTCTAAAATATAAATTTAAACAAATAAAGGAAAGAAAATGTTATTTTTTTCTTTCTTTTTTTTTCCTTTTCTTTACCCATCCTCCTCCTCTTCCTCTTTATTTTGCTGTTTTCCTAACTGTAGTGTTTCAAGTACTCGAAACAGACTCTGGTACAGGTACTCAACAAATTTTTTGAATAAATGGAGCCATTCAGCTCATTGCCTCTCTCTATGAAATTATTTAGAACAAATTTCCAGTTAAATAACTTAGTATTACTCGAGAGAGACAAAAAAAAATACAGTTGGATTTAACCTTTGATCTTCGGTGTATGATAGGACATTCATCTCATTACTGTAGGATGTGCATGTAACCATTATAATCAATTTTTCAATATCACCATTCTAAAATCGGATTGGTTTCATTTGACTGGAGTGAAACTTATTAAGCTTTAATCAAAATAACTGTTAACACAAATGCCCTCATTCCCAGCAACATGTTATTCGGTTTGGTTTTTAGAAATATTGCCTTATATCATTTGTAAGTAATCAGGTTTAATAAGACACAAAAAAAGAAAATGATTTTTTTTTGCTTTACCTTTTCTCTTTTTAAAAATTTATTTATTTAAATTCAAGTTAGTTAACATACAGTGTAGCATTACTTTCAGGAGTAGAACCCCGTGATTCATCACTTATATATAACATCCAGTGCTCATCCTAACAAGTGCCCTCCTTAATGGCCATCACCCACTGAGCTCATCCCCCCACCAACCTCCCTGCAGAAACCCTCAATTTGTTCTCTGTATTTAAGAGTCTCTTTGCCTCCCTCTCTGTTTTTGTCTTGTTTTTCCTTCCCTTCTATATTTACCTGTTTTGTTTCTTAAATTCAACATGAGTGAAATCATATGATATTTGTCTTTCTCTGATTGGCTTATTTTGCTTAGCATAATACACTCTAGTTCCACCCACATTTTTTCAAATGGCAAGATTTCATTCTTTTTGATTGCCAAGTAGTATTACATTGTATATATATACTACATTTCTTTATCCATTCATCAGTCGATGGACATTTGGGCTCTTTCCATACTTTGGCTATTGTTGATAGTGTGCTATAAACATTGGGGGGAATGTGCCCCTTTGAATCAGCATTCCCAGTAGTACTATTGCTGAGTTGTAGGGTAGTTCCATTTGTAAACTTTTGAGGAACCTCCATACTGTTTTCCAGAGTGGCTGCACACCAGTTTGCATTCCCACCAGCAGTGCAAAAGGGTTCCTCCTTCTGCTTTGTAAACAGCTTGAAGTCCAGAATTGTGATGCCTCCAGCTTTGATTTCCTTTTTCAACATTACTTTGGCTATTTGGGGTCTTTCCTGGTTCCATACAAACTTTAGAATTGTTTGTTTTAGCTCTGCAAAGAATGCTGATGTTATTTTGATTGGAATTGCATTGATCCTGTAGGTTGTTTTGGGTGGTATAGACATTTTAGCAATATTTGTTCCTTTAATCCATGAGCATAGAATATTTTTCCATTTCTTTATGTCTTCTTCAATTTCTTTTATAAGCTTTCTATAGTTTTCAGTGTACAAATCTCTTACATCTTTGGTTAGGCTTATTCTTAGTTTTCTTATGGTTTTTCCTATAATTGCAAACGGGATAGATTCCTTGATTCCTTTTTCTTCTGCTTCATTATTGGGGTATAAAAATGCAACTGATTTCTGTACCTTTATTTTATATACTACATTTTGCCAAATTCACGTATCAGTTCTAGCACTGTTTTAGTGTAGTCTTTTGGGGTTTTCGTGTAGAGTATCATGTCTTTTGTTAAGAGAGAAAGCTTGACTTCTTGTTTGTCAATCTATATGCCTTTTATTTCTTTTTGTTGCCTATTGCTGAGGCTAGGACTTCTGGTACTATGATGAACAACAGTGGTGGGAGTGGGCATTCCTATCATGTTCCTGACATTAGGGGGAAAGCTCTAAGTTTTTCCCCATTGAGGATTATATTAGCTGTGGGCCTTTCATACATGACCTTTATGTTGTTGAGGTATTTTCCTTCTATCGTTACTTTTTTGAGGGTTTATATCAAGAAAAGATGCTATATTTTGGCAAATGCTTTTTCTGCATCTATTGAAAAGATCATATGGTTCGTATCCTTTCTTGTACTAATGTGATGTAAACATTGATTGATTTGGAAATATTGAACCAAACTTGCAGTCCAGGAATAAATCCCACTGATCATGATGAATAATTCTTTTAATGTACTGTTGAATTTGATTTGCTATTATCTTGTCGAGAATTTTTGCATCCAGTTTCATCGGGGATATTGGCCAGGAATTCTTCTTTTTAGAGGGGTCTTTGTCTGGTTTTGGACTCAAGGTAAGACTGACTTCAGTGAATGGGTTTGGAAGCTTTCCTTACATTTCTATTTTTTGGAACAATTTGTGAATAGGTATTAACTCTTCTTTAAATGTCTGATAGAATTCCTCTGGGAAACCATCTGGCCCAGGACTCTTGTTTGTTGGGGAAGATTTTTGTTTACTTTTTCAATTTCTTTGCTGGTTATGGCCCTGTTCAAATTTTCTATTTCTTCTTGCTTCACTTTGTAGTATGTGAGTATCTAAGAATTTGTCCATTTTCCAGTTTTCCCAGTTTGTTGGCATATAATTTTTAATAATATTCTCTTACAAATATTTGTATTTCTGTGGTGTTGGTTTTAATCTTTCCTCTTTCATTCATAATTGTATCTATTTGGGTCTTCTTTATTTTCTTTTTGATAAGTCTGGCTAAGGGGTTATCAATTTTGTTTATTCAAAGAAGCATCATTTTGGTTTATTTGTTTTTTGTTTGTTTGTTTCTATACCCTTTATTTCTGCTCTAATGTTTATTATTTCCTTTTTTTTTTTTCTGCTGGCTTTAGTCTTTATTTGCTTCTCCTTTTCTAACTTCTTTAGTTATAAGGTTAGGCTGTGTATTTGGGACCTTTCTTGCTCTTGAAATAGGCCTGAATTGTAATGTACTTTCCTCTAGGACTGCCTTTGCTGCATCCCAAAGGGTTTGGACTGTCATGTTTTCATTTTCATTCATTTCCCTGTATTTTTATTTGATTTCTTCTTTAATTCCCTAGATAACACATTTATTCTTTAGTAGGATGTTCTTTAACCTCCATGTATTTGAAGGCTTTCCAAACTTTATTTTGTGGTTGATTTCAAGTTTCATATCGTTGTCATCTGAAAATATGTTTGGTATGATTTCTATCGTTTTGTATCTGATGAGGGCTGATTTGTGACCCGGTTTGTGATCTATTCTGGACAACATTCCATGTGCACTTGAGAAGAATGTGTATTCTGCTGCTTTAGGATAAAATGTTCTGAATATACCTGTTAAGTCCATCTGGTCCAGTGTGTTATTCAAAACCATTGCTTCCTTGTTGATTTTCTGTTTAGATAATCTATCCATTGTTATAAGTGGGGTATTCAAGTCTCCTAGTATGATGATATTATTATCAATGAGTTCCTTCATGTTTGTGATTAATTGATTTATATATTTTGGTACTTTCAAGTTGGGAGTATAAATATTTACAATTGTTTGATCATCTTGATTGATAGACACCTTACTTATGATATAATGCCCTTCTTCATCTCTTGTTACAGTCTTTGTCTTAAAATCTAGTTTGTCTGATATAAGTATGGCTACTCCAGCTTTCTTTTGACCTCCATTAGCATGATAGATGGTTCTCTATTCCCTCATTTTCAATCCACAGCTGTCTTTTGGTCTAAAACGTGTCTCTTGTAGGTGGCATATAGATATATCTTGTTTTTTCCTTTTTAAGTTTATTTATTTATTTTGAGAGAGAGAGAGAGTACAAGCTAAAGAAAGACAGAGAGATGGGGGAGGGGAGGGAGGGAGGGAGGGAGGGAGGGAGGGAGAGAGAGAGTATCCTAAGCAGGTTCTGAGCTGTCAGCACAGAGTGCAACATGTGGCTCAAACTCATGTTCCATGAGATCATAACCTGAGCCAAAATCAAGGTTTGGAGCCACCCAGGTGCCACAATGAATCTTGTCTTTTTTATCCATTCCAATACCTATGTCTTTTGATTTGAGTATTTAGTCCATTTACATTCAGAGGTATTACTGAAAGAAATGAATTTAGTGCCATTGTGTTAACTTTAGAATTGCTGTTTCTGACGATGTTCTCTGGTCCTTTGTAGTTTGTTGCTTTGGTCTTTTTTTTTAATCCACTTAGAGAGCACCACTTAAAATCTCTTGCAGGGCTGGTTTAGTGGTCACAAACTTCTTATGTTTTTGTTTGTAGGGGAACTCTTTATCTCTCCTTCTGTTCTGAATGCCCGTCTTGCTAGATAAAAAAAAAAAAAATCTTGGCTGGATATTTTTCCCATTCAACACATCGAATATTTCCTGCAACTCCCTTCTGGCCTGCCAAGTTCCAGTGGACAGATATGCTACTACCTTTATGTACTTACCTTGTAGGTTAAGGAAGTTTTGTCCCTAGCTACTTTCATAAATCTCTCTTTGTCTTTGGCAAATTTCATTATGATATTTTGTGATGTTCACCTGTTTTTGTTCATTTTGAAGAGAGTTTTCTGTGCCTTTTGGACTTGAAGCCTGTTTTCTTCCCCAGAATAGGGAAATTCTCGGGATAATTTGTTCAAATAAACCTTCTACCCTTTACTCTTTCTCTTCTTCTGGGACTCCTACAATACAAATATTGTTTCATTTCATGGAATCACTCAGTTGTCTATCTCCCCTCATGATCTAGTAATTTCCTTTCCCCCTTTTTTTAGCTTCATTATGTTCCATAATTTATCTTCTATTTCACCTATTCTCTCCTCTGCCTCTTCAGTCCTCATTGTCACTGTATCCAGTTTGCTTTTCATTTCAATAACAACATTTTTATTTCATCCTGACTAGTTCTTAGGTCTTTGATATCTTCAACAAGGGTTTCTCTGGTGTCTTTTATGCTTTTCTCAACCCCAGTTAGTAGTCTTATGACTGATGTTCTAAATTCTTGTTCGAGTATATTGTTTATATCTGTTTTGGGCAAGTCCCTGGCTATGATTTCTTCTTGACCTTCCTTTTGGGGGAAATTCCACTTGTAATTTTGGCTATGTTTGTCTTTTGCACATTTTAAGAGCTTGTTATGTTTCCTGCCTCTGAGAATACTGCTCTATTAAAAAGGGGTCATGCATTGCCCAGGGTCTGGCATTCCAGGAAGTGTTTCTGGTTTATGCTGTGTGCACTCTGCTGTTACATTTTGGCTACTCTTTCCCACTGGTCAGTTCTCTGCAGAGCTCCTCCTTGCTTACAGTGGTAGAGTGTCTGTACCTTTAACTAGGTGCGCTGTGATTTGTTTGTTGAAGTAACCTGGAAAAAAAGGGGAGGTGCTTGATCCCCAAAAAAGAGAAAAAGTAAGGGAACAAAAATAACCAGAGAATCAAAGAAAGGATAAGCCTGATTCCAAATAAAAAGAAGGAGGGGGGGAAGGGAAAAAAGGAAAAGAAAAAAGAAAAGAATAAAAAAAAAAAACCTGACCCAAACGAGAGAGAGAGAGAGAGAGAGAGAAGGAAATTAAAAAAAAAGAAACTGTGAGCTTCATTTCCCCACCCCACGTCCTCCAAAAAAAGGAAAGAAGAAAAGGGGGGAAAAAAGAAGTGTGTCAGTATTGTTTTGAAGCACTCAATTTTCAGTGCACTTGGTACATGTGGGGTGCTGGCTGTGCTGGTCAGGAGGAGAGGCCGGCTGTGTTGGCTCAGAGTGAGTCTTGTCCCAGTAAAAGAGCAGTTGTCAGGCACGGGGGTCAGGGTTTGGTGTAAGCTGGTCCCGCCTCCACAGGGGGCCTCTGTGTTGCTCTCAGAAGTCCCACCATATTGGTATTGGTGTGAAAATGGTGCCACCCCAATCTCTTGTCCTTGTCCTGGATGGGGAATCTCGCACCCCCTGCTGTTCAGGCAGTCTTACAGATAGAGGGTAGTCAGCTCCTCCTGTGCCACAACTTTCCTGCTTTTTTTCCTTTGGCGTGGCTGGGATTCCAAACCCAAAGTCTTAAAGGACCCAGCACTGTGTGGATCTGCTCCCTTCCTCTGTAGTAGAACCTCTCCATGCTGTGTGAAATCCTCTGGCCCTGAGAAACAGTCTCATGCCTACACAGTGTAGGGAATCTATGCTGTAGCACCACTAAAAGCAGCAAAGTTTATATTCTCTCTGATGTGCCTCTGTCCCCCGCGGATGAAAGGCCTTTGGCTGGCACCTGCAGGATCTTTCGTCCTTGGGGAAGCAATAAACCCTCTTCCAAAAGTATTCCAGGAAGGGGATTGTTCTCTCCCAATGCACCACAGAAATGTCTACACCACACTATGCACTTTGGGGCCAGCTCCCTCCTCTGCGCTACAGTTCCACTCCAGAGAAAGTCACGTACTTCCAAAACCTCAGTTTGAGCTCCAAGCACTGTTTGCAAAAAAGAACTGGGACAACCAGGACCTCTCATTCCCCAGTCCGTGGTCGAGAGAGGTTTTGCTCTCGTGGCAACTTGATGCTGCACTGTCTCAACACCTCTTTCTTTCTCTCCATTTTGTCTCTCCATGGAAAGGGTTCCCTCCCCTCTGGGGGCACTGCCTTTTTCTGTCTCCCCCAATTCACTTCCACGACCTCACTCCTGCCAAGTTGCCCCCCGCCCCCCACCCCGTAGAGATCCTTCTTCCAGGCTGCAGATCAATTTCCTGGGTGTTCCAAGTGATCTGATCAATACACCTGTGTTTGAGGGATGAGGAAGACCCAGGGTTCCCCTACTTCTCCATCATCGTAACTCCTCCCTCTATTCTTTATCCCTCAGCTGTTTTGCTCCTATTGTTTCCTGTTATCATCTCAAATCTAAATAAGAGGTGCATTCCCTTAATAAAAAACAAAAAACAAAAAGGAAAAAAAGGAAAGAAAAACCTCTTCTTTTGACTTATACATCTTTAAGACTATCTTATACCAAAAAAATTTAGAAGGCAGTTTTGGAGACAAATAGATGTGGCACAAGTTAACTGCTTGGGAATGCTACAAGATTTCTCTCTAATGCTTCTTCTTTCTCATGTGCCAAAGAAGGAAAATAAGAGCATATTAGAGTTTGTGTAGAAATTAAATTATTTTACATATCCAAGGTTTATAACACTGTCTCACACATTCTAAAAAATAAGCATTAGTCCTCTCTACTTCTTATATTCACAATTCTATAGAAGTTCTTAGTACATGGAAAATGTGTTTAAGTTAGTATTTGAACAATTAGAATTTTATCACAACATTTAGAAAACTCATTTTCACCCACATTTGTTCATATAGAATAATCATTATTTTAGGTGAGTAAGCTCATCTGTTGATTTAAAAAAAAGTACTATAGTTTACCATGAATTGCCAGTTTGAAAGTTTATATTGATCTTGAAAACTCAATTCTGTTAAGATAAAAAACATTTTTTGCTATACACTTCCATTACCTATTTGTTCGTTCTGTAACAACATTAAACTTTATATTTCTGACTCTGATTTTTATGTTTTCAGATACATGTTGCTCATTTCTGTCATCTTCAGATGACAGTTATACTGTATGACCTTGAAGAGTGAATTTTTTCTTCAGTTTTCCTTTTACTATCATGATCTTTTTTAATTAAAAAGTGTTCTACTTACAAAAAGAAACTTCGTATTTTTGACACTGAATTCACTTTTGAAAGTGATAGAATCTATTATTTGCTTTTGTTGAGACTTCATCAGACACAACACGTGATGGGGGAAACATCTTACCTGCCCACTCAGAGCACACACTCGACTTCAATTGTTGCATTTCATCTTTCAGTTTAAAGGAGACTGAATACTATTGAAATCACTCATGCATTTGGAAAGACTTTTGAACTGTTGAGCTTTATCACATATCAATGGCATGTGGCTTATTATGCGAATCTTTCACCACTTGCCTGTGTCGTGTCCAGCAGGAAAGAGCATTCACAAATATGTTGACACCTGCTTTCTAGTTGCAACAAACAGGGAATTAACATCTGCAAGGAGGAGATTACACTCATGCATCATATTGAGTTTTTTCACACGGTCCTGTTATTGCTTCAAAAATACCTCCCTTGTGACACATTCCATGAAGGAGCTAACAAATCTGCAGGCAGCAGACAACCTTGAAACACTGCTACTGCTATTGAAAAGTAATTAATGATAATATCTTTTCCTCACCACAATGGCTGCCATTTTTAATTTATTATTATTATTTTTTTTTTGGTTCTTGACTGAGGAACTTATGTATTATTTTTCAAAAATTAGAAGTTTCCATTTATATTGATCCCTAAACCAACTTAAAATTTTGTGAATTCCAAAGCATCTCTTAGATTGTCAAACTAGCAAGTGTTTGTATATATTAAGAAGAAAACAAACTAAATATTTTATTGGAGTACAAATGACATTTACACTCAAGCCTTCCTTTTAAGAAAATGTGACTTCATATATCTTTTTACAAATTTTTAAATTGCTCTGTGACTTGTCACCTGTTGGCTGCTTATTCTGGGGGATGTTTAGTTTTAGTTGTGTGTGTGTGTGTGTGTGTGTGTGTGTGTGTGTGTATTTAAGAAAATAAATTGCCATTAAAGTAAAGGGGATGGGCATCTGGGTGACTCAATCAGTTAAGTGTCCGACTTCGGCTCAGGTCATGATCTCACAGTTTGTAGGTTCAAACCCCTCATTGGGCTCTGTGCCTGCTTTGAATTCTGTGTCTGTGTCTCCCTCTCTTTCTGCCCCTCCCCTCTTCATGTTCTCTCTCTCTCTCTCTCTCTATCTCTCAAAAATAAACATTAAAAAAGGAAAAAATAAATGGCTATCAAGATAACATGGTAATTATCTAATTACTTCAATGACTTATCTGTATTATACACAAACTGTGTATTTTGGAAGTATTTGTCATCTTGGTAGAAAATGAACAAACTCTTTGCTCCTCGCAGAATATCAGAAAGGTGTTGTATAATATTAGCTTTATAGATAAAACCTCTTTTGTTAGGGGTCCTATGTGCAAAATCTCAGATGACCATATAAGCGATGGAATGAACTAGTAGATCTCTGAAATTTATTATATATATCAAGTAGGTATATTTTTATTTGCCCAATGTAAATGTGTTAAATTCATTTTGAATACCAAATAAAAATGAGTTATGAATATCTACTAGCATAATTAGATAGCCAACTTTCATTGAGTGTTTTATTAGATGTCAGGCATTATGCCAAGCATTGTACATATGTTAGCTCATGCAGTTTTTGCATCAACCTTCGAAGGTGAATATAATAATTATTCCTTTTTTACAATGCAAAAAATTGAAGTTCAGAGAGGTTAAATAAATTGCCCAAAGTCATAAAGAAAATAAGCAGCAGAGTCTGAATTCAATCCCAGGAAATTTGTTGAAATTCTAGCACCTATTCTAATTGTCATATTTCTTTAAGCTTTTTTTAAAATTTTCAAGCAATTAAATAATAACCATAAAATGCACTTCAAGTAATTTCCCACATAGATTAAAATGTTTCAAATTCTTAATCTTCTTTGCTTTTCTCAGTAGAATCTCTTTAAATCCCTTATTATCCTAGTGTGTGGATTTGCTAAGAATTTTTTAACTTGTTCAATTCATTGTGTTTTTGTTTTTGTTAATCAATATAATTAAAGTATACTTATAAAGGAGAGGAAAAGTCAATATAGAGAACAAAATCGATAATATTCAGATTCATTAAATATAGAGTTTAACTGTAGATGTATGATTGTACAAGATAGTAATTTAATAAGGAATCAACTATATTTAAATTTAAAGTAATTTACATAAAGCATATTATCAACCTCTATTCCACAAAAGAAAAGCCTTTACAGTGTGAACAAGAATTATTGATATATCTAGTCTTTCTGAGCCCTTTGCATTAAAAGACACTTAGAGTTTTTTATTCTAGATATTAAATTTACATTGTTGTCTTCTGCTGTATAAATGCAATGCAAATTTCCTTATATTGTAATTTCTATGAACTCAATCGCTGTGTATTTTGCTTTCTCATGAAAGATCAAGTCTCTGATGAATGTTACTAGCACAATCTATGCTATTCACGAAGTAAATTTAAATGGACAAATGATTCACAAATTATATTAGTCTTCTCAGGCTACCATAACAAAATAGTGTAGACTGAATGACTTAAACAACAAACACTTATTTTCTTCAAATTCTGGAGACTGGAGGTCCAAGATCAAGTTGCCAAAAAAGGTTGGTGTCTGGCAAGGGTTCTTTTCCTGGCTTAGATATGGCACCTTTTCTCTGTGTCACCATGTAGTTTTTCCTCTGTGCATGTACAGAGTCAGAGAGAGGGAAGAAGATCATGCTTTGATGCCTCTCTCTCTCTTTTTAAATAAGGCCACCAGTCCTATTAGACTGCATGCTCTGTAAGGCTCTAGCCCCTGAAGATTCAAAGGGAAACAAAATTTACTGCCATCAAGATGCTCACATTCTAGTATGAAAATCAGAGGGTAATTAAATGAGTCAGTTCCAATAAAAGCATGGCATGGTGGAATGCTAACCAAGTAGGTAGATAGGTATAACTTTCATGGAGAAAATGATTTAAAAAAAAAAGACAAATGACACACTTTTGGGTGATATGGAATAAACCAGAATTCACAAGCAGATGGATGATTAGAGTCCATGACCAACTGTGTATTCCAATTCGCACAAACTTGCATATAATTACAAATAAGTTCGGTATAGCCAGAGCAATGAAGAGGATAGGTGAGAAAAAGGGATAGCGAATGATATTTGAGGCATTTGTACTCAGTACTAGAAATCAAAGAAAGGGTTATCAACAGGTAGGAGCATTATTAGCCTTTATACACACATGGTATTATTCAAAGAGATGTCGGGGAATAAAGATACTGGAGGTTTGAAGCCAAGAGGATTTTGCAATAGTCTAACTGTCAGAAAACAGGAACCTAAATTAATGTAATTATATACATAACAGGGAAGAAAGGACAGAGTCAAATAATAGCTTGAGAAGTCTGATAAGTACATTATGATGAGTGGTAAGGAGCATGGAAGAGTCAATGTCAAAGCCTGGATTTCTAACTTTGATCTAACACTTCACATGGGTTGAACTGATTTATTGTCTGCAGCTGGTGGTCGCTGTTGGTTGTTGTAGTTGTTGTATACATGTGTGTTGGGAGTCACAGGATTGTTGTTTGTTAGCAGTTGTTCAAAATGGTTGCACACTGAGTGGTCTGGTACACCTAATATATACACTATTTAGAGGAAAAAATCTGGTTGATAGTATATTTGCATATGGATATAGAACTCAGAGGTGAGGTATGGGTATGGTTTTGGAAAGAGGTAACATTGGGTAGATGATTATGTGAGAGACTGCATAAGGAGTGAATGTTGTATCACATGAGAACTGATGGAAAAAAAAAAAAAAAACTACAGCCAAGCAAAATTTAAGAAAGAGACAACATTTAAGAAAAGAAACAAGAAATAAAACTTCAGAGAAATATTCTAATTCAACACCCATTCCCTAATGACTTTTCCTTGCCAACTTTACTCCAGAGATTAGAAAAGCCAATATTTGCTTCTCTGTCTCTACTGCTATTAGGAATGACCGATAAAACAATTTTTACTTTAGAAAACAAAATTAAAACAAATGGGTAGCTTCAAGGAAAGCTTTTACTTTCCTGATGCAAGGCTGTGATTTTGCTGATGCCATCTCATTTGCCCTTCTTCCTGTGTTGAATATGAATAGGATGACTGATGTTGCAGGATAAATGTGGGGAAAGCCACACAAACCATGAACTGTTGCCCTTGAAGCTCTAATCACTCAGTTGTACAAGACGAATAAATTCTAGAGATCTGCTCTACAACATAGTGTCTGTGTTATACTTAATACTCTTTGAGGCACCAAAAAATTATAAAAAAGTGTAGATGTCATGTTAAGTGTTTTTTACCCCTCCCACCCCTGTCAAAAAGAGGCGGGGGGCATGAGGAAATACGGTTTGCAGGTGATGAATATACGTATTACTTTGATCATAGTGATGGTTTCACTGGTTTATGCATATGTCCAAACTCCTCAAATTCTATGTATTAAATATGCAGTTTTTTAATATATCGATTATACCTTAAAAATCATTAAAAAATAATAAATCATATTACTTCAAATATTTTGTTATCTAGAGACAATATATCACTTTTGTTTAAGCCACATAGTAAAGTTCTTACTTTCTTTTTTTTTTAATTTTTTTTTAACGTTTATTTATTTTTGAGACAGAGAGAGACAGAGCATGAACGGGGGAGGGTCAGAGAGAGAGGGAGACACAGAATCTGAAAGAGGCTCCAGGCTCTGAGCTGTCAGCACAGAGCCCGATGCGGGGCTTGAACTCACGGACCGCGAGATCATGACCTGAGCCGAAGTCGGCTGCTTAACCGACTGAGCCACCCAGGTGACCCTTACTTTCTTTTTTAAATTTAAGTTTTTTTCTTCCAATTATTTATTTATTTATGTAATGTTAATTTGTTTATTTTGAGAAAGAGAGAGCACAAGCAGAAGAAGGACAGAGAGAGGGGGAGAGAGAGCCCAAGCAGAGTCTGCACTGTTAGCTCATAGCCTGATGAGGGGCTCGAATTCACAAACCCTGAGATTGTGACCTGAGCTGAAACCAAGAATAGGATGCTTAACTGACTAAGCCACCCAGGCACCCCTCCAAGATTTTGTTTAAATTCAAGTTACCTAATATATCGGATAGTATTGGTTACAGGGGTAGAATTAGTGATTCATCACTTACACATAACACCCAGTGCTCCTCACAAGTGCCTTCCTTAATACTCATCACCCATCTAGCCCATTCCCCCCTTCCACTTCCCCTCCAGCAACTCTGTTTGTTCTCTATAGTTAAGAGTTTCTTATGGTTTGCCTCCCTCTTTGTTTTCGGCTTCTTGAAGAAGGGTGCATTCTAAGTATTACAAAGAAGTAGTGAGTAAGGCAAAGAGGTGAAACTCAGAAACAGTCATTGTTAATATGCATTGTCACCTTTATACCAAGGAGAAATAAAAAGAAAGCAACTCCAAACTGTTCATGTGAATGAAGAGTAAAATATAATTTGCAAAAAATTGGTTTTATCTTACAATTTGGAAATCCCCAATAGACCTAAATTTATGATAGATACCTCATATAATTAACCTAATATTTCCAGCTCTTACAAATTAGTGTTAAATATATCTTACTCAACTCAATTTTGAATAGATCAATAATTCAATGAACATTGTTTTTTTTTAATATTTATTAATTTATTTTGAGAGAGAGAGAGAGAGAGCACATGCAAGGGGAGGGGCAGACAGAGAGGGAGTAGACAATCCCAAGCAGGCTCTGAACTGTCAGCACAGAGCCTGATGCAGTGCTCAATCCCACAAACTGTGAGATCCTAACCTGAGCCAAAATCAAGAGCTGAACACTTAATTAACTGAGCCACTCAGGTGTCCCTGAACATTGTTTTTAAGAAATAAGAGATATTGCCTTCATTTGTTTCTAAATTGGAAATAGACCTTTTTCATGATAAAGGTAATGCATGCTTATCAGAAAAAAAATCAGATAATATAGATCAGTATAAAATAAAGTGGGAAAAATATTTACCAAAAGACAACTGTTTATTTGGTACCTAAACTTCCACATTTTTTTTCTTTGTTTCACTCATTATTTAAGATGTACCAAAACATACTGACTGAGGAATGTTATCCAGAAATTAATGGAATACATGTATAATAATTTTTATATAGATATTTTTGTTATATAGCCAGATCAGAGAGTATTAGCTTTATACTTATATTTTCACTCATTGTTTATTAAATATGTTTTATTTTTATTAATAAATTTTGTGAATGGAAGCCCTCGTGTTTCAGCTTCTATTATTGAAGAGGGTACCTATACTAAAGCATAGATAGTGTGAATTAGATAGCATTCAGTTAAATAAATCATCAAACAAAAAACTTGACAGGTATAAATAAATTAACTTTGCATTGGAGAAAAAATGCTACAGCTTTAAAACTAAAAAAGTGTAGAAGTTTCATTATTTTTTTTTCTTTTCCTTGCCATTGACTTAATTTAATACACACTTATCTAGTCATTTTATTATTTAAATTTGCCTTGTCAATTCACTATGGTTCAAAAGGCATTATGGTTTAATTAATATAAGAGATAATATCAAAATTTACAAACTGTAGGGGGACCTGGGTGGTTCAGTCAGTTAAGCGTTTGACTCTTAATCTTGGCTCAGGTCATGATTTTCCAGTTCATGAGTTTAAGCCCTATGTTAGACTTTGTGCTGACAGCGGGGAGCCTGCTTGGGATTCTCTGTCTCCCTCTCTCTCTGCCCTCCTCTGTTTACCCTCTCTTTCTCTCTTTCTCAAAATAAATAAATCAGCATTTAGAAAATAATAATAAAATTTACAAACTATATGTGGAACATACTAAAGAATTTGAAATATAATCTGAAGTCGGTCTATGTATTTCATTGTTTATCTTTAGTGTTTTCTTCTTAAATTTGGAACCATATAGTGCACACTCATTTAATAAGTGTGTACTTTTATAGTTTTCACTTTATTGTGATCATGGAACAATGAATACAGATCCCCAAGTATGTCAACTCTATGACTAATATTGCACCTTATAACCATATCTTAATTTAAATAAATAGTTTACTGCTTGGGACACCTGCGTGGCTGACTCTTGGTTTTGGCTCAGGTCTTGATCTCAGAATTTGTGAGTTTTAGCTCCCTGTCAGGCTCTCTGCGGACTGCATGGAAACTGCATGGGATTTTCTCTCCCTCTCTCTCTCTCTGCCTCTCCCCTATTCGTGTACTCTGTCTCTGTCTCTCAATAAAGAAATAAACTTGAGGCGCCTGGGTGACTCAGTCGGATGAGCGTCCGACTTCAGCTCAGGCCATGATCTCTCAGTTTGCGAGTTCGAGCCCCATGTCGGGCTCTGTGCTGACAGCTCAGAGCCTGGAGCCTGTTTCAGATTCTGTGTCTCCCTCTCTCTCTGTCCCTCCCCCGCTCATGCTCTGTCTCTCTCCGTCTCTCAAAAATGAATAAACATTAAAAAAATAATAAATAAATAAACTTAAAATTAATAAAAAACAAAAAATATTTATTAATATTATTAATAATTAATTAATATGAAACTTTGTTTACCTTTTCAAAAGATGAGATATGCATTTTGGTTGCTTTAATTTTTGAAGACTGCTGACACAATTTATTTTACAGATGATACACTTTGTCAACGTGTCTTTTATTGCGCTGTTTTCTGGGTTTGTTTGTTTTGTTTTGGATGTTGAAAGTACATCTGTTTTGTTTAAATAAAATAAATGAGAATGATCATTTAGTGATTTCACTCAATTTAACAACTCCAATGTCAAATTCTCTCTCTGTGCATTTTTGCTTATATCTGATTTAACAAATATTGACAAAAAGTTCCACTTCCTGAGGGTAGTTATTTTCTGTGAGTAAAGAGATAGATTTGTTTATAAAGAGCTACACAGTTTTAAATTTTGGACTTGCCTGTTAAGTCATATCAGAAATGACACCTAACAGTAATTTTTAGAACCATCTCATTTACAAACCAAACGAAATCAAACAAACAAACAAAAAACCCACAAAATACCCTTTGATTTCATGGTGATTACTAGAAAATTAGCAGGTGGAAAATAAAAATGTAAAGTAGAATGTAGTAACTAATAATATTTTATTTCAAATATATATTTTACATACACGACATTAAGTAGATTAATAAAAAATGAGTAGATAAACATTGAGAAACAATCAAGTTACGAGGATATTAAATTAATAAACAAATTAATCAGCCAAAGTAGAACATCTGGTCACCTTTGCTTAGAAACTATAATGGAGAGTTAGTGCCTTTCCATTTCTAACACACATTCTTAAGCTACAAGTACATTTGTTGCCCAAAGAATTTCTCCTGCTCTAGTTATAGTGCTGGATAAGTATTGTCTTTGCTCTCTCTACTGCTGTGTTTACAGAGAATATATTGACACAAACTGGTTCACCAAAGTCACTTCTAAAGCAGGCAGTAGGAGTTGAACAATCCTATGTAGAAGCACTTGGGCTTACTCATTATAAGAAATGAATTTCTTTTACTGGTTTAGAAAAGTCTGGATCATTGTCACCCGGACCTCAGAGCACTAAGCAAGCATAAAAGCAGCAGAAGGAATGTCAAAAGCAAAAGCAGATTATTTTAACAACAGTTGGCTAGCTTCATTTAAATGTTGCAGTTAAGCCAACTTGCAATATGAGTGCTCATCAGGTCTGTGAGAGCCAAGAAAGATTAAGTTGCTGGTTTAAAGCGACGCATCTCCTTGTGCCTTGAAATCTATTTCTGGAGTCTAAAGGCCATTTAAAAATATTCAAACAGTTAAATTACAGAAATTAGGGCATCATACCCAAACTGTAAAGGGCTTTGCTCATATTTCAGGCTATTAAAGGGTTACACATTAAAGAAATCTGAAACAAATTTTGATAGGAGTGAGCAGACAAGCTCTGTCATTACTTCAATACAAACTTGAAAAGTCCACCATTGTTCTGTATGGTGTAGTCCCTGTATATGAAATATTGTGAAAGAGGACAACCTGTAATGCCCATTCGGTACCAATATCTATTTCTTTATGACTAATTTGTGTTTTCATTAGAGTTATCATTTCTATCATTTCAGATGACTTGTTAAAAATACAAATAATTGATTTAGGCATTAACATTTCTCCATATCCTCCATTCTTATAATTATCAAAAGAAGTTAAATTTCTCTGAACTTTGAATAAGATTATATTTTTGATCAAAATATAGCTTTTATATTTGTGTAACATAAAATCTTGGCGTAATATACATGTATAAAGTAATTTTCATACTACCAAAGAGGCATATAAAATATAAAAATCATTAATATTATTATTTTTAAAACCATTTCACTTTTGCCTGGAAAGAATGAAGTCGAGTTTTGCTGAACTGTTTTCACCTTCATTAAGAGGATAAGGACTTATCCTCTTACTTGCTTTTTGGAGATAAAGATATGTGAGATATCCTTTGCCATTGTTACCTCCATTGTACCTACAATGAACCTATTAGCTTTTACACTCTGCTTTTTTATCCAATTACATTGTGTGCTTTTTCTTTCTCCCCAGATATTGTATATACCTTATGGCTCATCTTATTATATTCCTGGCACCAAAAATTCCAGATAATGAATACTTGAATATGTGCATTTAGCCCATGTTAAGGTATATATTAGGCACCTTACAGCTCCTCAGCAAATAAGGTACCAACCATCTCCTATTGATTATTCATGCCCAGTGGGATACAGAATATTTTATTTTAGTCAGGAATATAGACTTTGTTTACTGCCCACCATATCTCTCATTCTCTAGCATATTAGCTCAGCTGTTTTCACCCAGTTGGAAGAAGTGGTGCATGAGTATCAAGACAGCAAGCCCAGCCAGCAAGCTTAAAGTTTTCGCTCTCAGTGGATTTGTTATTGTCACATTGGCCAAAACAAGTCACGTGGGCAAGCCTAGGTTCAGAGCAGGAGGGGACGGCACAAGTGCATGGAGAGATGGGGTATGAACAGCTAGGGGTTGCTACCATAATGCGTCATAATATCTAATTTTGGTGTTTTAATATAAAATAGAATGTTTTGTACTTTAAATTCACTCTAGGACAAAAGTGGAAGTACTCTTCTGGCATTTTTCATCTGTATCTTTAGAACTTTGTTGGGTCTTAATTTGTAATATTAATTCCAGAGTGTGTTTCCCTGCTTTTTAACCTATTTTAGATTTTACTGGGTATGAATTTCAGCTGAATGCTAAGTAACAGTAAACAATTTGAGTATGTGTTAGAGAATAATGTCTAAAATATTGATGTGATCTTCTGTTGTTTTTCAGAGTAGATGAAGTAAAGGAAAAAAATGAGGATAATGAGGAGTGTATGTTATTAAAGTTTTCTGACTAGTTATATGTACATTTTAGTCCTTTTGTGTTATGATTTTTATTCACTTTCTTGAGCTTTTCAGTTACCCTGCTTATAGACTATAAATTTTAACTCTTATTTACTGGAAACACATGCCACCTTTTCTAAAGATTTGTAAGATATCTGAATTTTCATACAGCTTACTAGCTCAATCTTTTTTTTTTAGTTATTTCATCACTTAGTGAATATATATGCTCACATATTCAGAGATTCAATTCAGGAAATAGTATAAGATTCAGGGTGAAAATCAAAGCATTTGTGTGTAAGTAGAAGATTTAAATTATTTTCATAAATGTTTCTTTGTTATACATCTTTTTGGGGTTTTGTTTCAAGATCTCACACTAGCTTTTAACTGTTTCATAAGTTATATCCATGGGCAGGGTGTCTGGGTGGCTCAGTTGGTTAAGTGTAGAACTTTAGCTCAGGTCATGATCTCATGGTTCATGGGTTCAAGCCCCACGTCGGGCTGTGTGCTGACAGCTTAGAGCCTGGAGCCTGCTTCACATTCTGTGTCACCCTCTCTCTACCCCTCCCCCACTTATGCTCTGTTTCTCTCTCTCTAAAAATAAATAAACATTAAAAAAATTAAAAAAGAAAAGTTATCCATGGGTGTTCCTAAATAGATGCCTCTGCCTATGGAAGCTTCAGAAAACTAAAATGGCCATTTCACTGGAGTTATCAAACTTTTCTAAATTATCCAGGAGGCACTGGAGCAGCATTGAGTCAAATGTCTAATGCAAGGTAAAGAAATTAACTAGCATTTTTTGCTCACATGCTCTTGCATATGACCATAGCAAAGAGAAAATCAGGGGTGCCTGGCTGGCTCACTTGGTATAACATGCAACTCTTGATCTCAGGGTTGGGAGTTCAAGCCCCACATTAGGCATGGAGCCTACTTTAAAAAAAAAAAATCAGAGAGAAGAACAAACATTTTGTGTAATCAGCATTTATTTAGTCTGCTTTTCCATGAGCCTTGACCTTTCTATGGCATTATAGCATTATGTTTTATTATGTTCAGACTCTGTGGCTGGTGTATATGTGTATATATATAACTAATGATTACAAATTGTGTTAGGAGGAAAAAAAAAACAACCAAAAAATTGTGTTAAGACAATTCCTGTGGAGACTTTTGGAAAAAATAGTTAAAACACAGAAGGATGGTTAGTGCCTCCAAAGTAGTGCTATGAGTCCACCCACTGATAATCATTTTTGCTGTAAGTATATTACAGTGATAGATAATACATGAAATAATTACAAATCCAAGCTCCTAAAAACAGCTAAGGATCTACAAAAACAAAACCAAAAAAAAGCACAAGTCAAAAAATAATGAGCACATTTATGCCACTGTCTAAAGACGTGTCAGTCCCACACGTGCAATGGTGGCCAGAAATTTGGCTCTTGAAGCATAAAAAAATACTAACGACACTTCATACACTGATGAGAAACCGGATCCAGGCTCCTGGATTAAATTTAGGGGATAGAACTAGAGACACGGAGGAAGGGAAGGGTGTGGCAGGGGGTGGGGGAGCATGGATGATGCAAAGGTGACATTTTAAATAATAAGAAATGAAAAAAGTTCTATAAGTAAGAGACAAACCTATTCTAAGAAAGATAGCTAATGAATTCTATAATTAAAATACAAATTCACAACAGGAAATAATAATGTCAATTAACTGAAAAAGATACTAAAATTATTTAAGAAGTTTGCAAAGACTGAATTAAAGATATGTCCTAAAATTTATAGACAGACATTATTAAATGAAAAATTACACATATATGAGCAGAGCTAAGTAAATGCATTTTGAAAAATTAGAAATATTGAATAAGATTTATATAATGCATACTGTTGGGGATTTGAGAAACAATAGACTGCATACAAGCACATTAGTGAATTGCGACATAATCTTAAGAATTCTATCACAAATGAAGCAGAGAGAAAGTTCACATCCTGCTATTATGTAGGTAGTCACAAGAGAACTAGGAATGCTCTCTAACAGTGCAAACAAGTTAGAAAACCAACAAAACCATTTCAAACATGTAAGAGAGCTCGCGCCATGAAGAAAACCAATGAACTAGTGTCCAATTCGATGCATACATCTTGTCAGCAAAGAGGCCCACACTTGCTTTTACCTTTGGGGGAGCAATAGATGGAAGAAAAAGAGAGCGGGGTAAGAAGAAGTCAGATGAGCATGCTAATGACCCTTTAATGGCAAAATGAGAGCTAGCTTAAGAGTAAACACTCTCTAGAGTAATAGATTCAAGGTCAGACTTGAAAAATCAGACAGTTACTTCCACTGGTCTTCACTAGGTGCTCACAGAGAGACTGAAGACAAGGCAGGACCCCAAGCGAGAACCCCCTGTGAGGTATAAATATCAGACCTAAAGAACTATTATGGCAAGGTAGAAAACTAAGATAAACACTATAGACACTTCAGGCGTTTACTTAACCCAGCAGCCTTCCACATGTGGGGAAATAGCAGAAGTGACAGAGACCGGGCTAAATACCAGTCTTGGGACCCATTAATAACAGAAATGTCTCCCTGAATCTTATAGTGAGTATCAAATACTGGATATCGACATGTGGAAGAGGAGAAGGAGAACTGAGAAAAAAGAGACACCTCTCCTAGTTTGCAATTGCCCAGGGCTAGCTGAAAGATGAAGGCAGGAAAAGCTAATTGAAATAGACACCCAGCAAAAATAGAAGCTTCTGGTCCTGAATTCAAATAATTTGAAGTATGCAATAAATGACCTGAATCTAACAAAAGCCAAGTGATGATGATGACAATAATGAAAATGATAATAAAAAATAGAAGTATTTCAGCATAAACTTGATTGCTTCAAAGAAGTTTCAACTTGACAGATGAGAACACCTTAAATTTCTGTACACAAATATTACCTACTTCAATTCCAAAATGCCTGGAAATCAAGTGAAAAAATTATGAAGCATGAAAGAAGAAACACACCATGCCTCATCATCAAGAAAGGAAACAGTCAATAAAACAAAATAGGTAACATATATCTTGGAATGATCACATCTGTACCTAAAATGATTAATATATATATACATAAACAATCTAGTAGATAAAAGGTAACAGCATTCATGATGCATAGGGAAGAAAATAGATGATTGATAGATAGATAGATGATAAAAGACCCAATGGAAATGTGTTATATAACAAATAATTTTTGTGCTTGTCAGATAGCAAAGAAAAAATTCAATGAAATTGAAAACAGATTCAAGATACAAATATATAAAGGCCTAAATGTGAGACCTGAAACCAGAAACTACTAAAAGAAAACGTAGGCAATAATGTTTCGGACGTCAGCCTCAGCAAGATATTTATGGATTTGTCCCTTCAGGCAAGGTACATGAAAAGGTGTTCAGCATCCCTAATCACCAGTAAAAAGCAAAACCACAATAAGATATCACCTCAAACATGAAAGTATGTCTATTATCCAAAGACAAGAGATAAAAAGTGTTGGTGAACATGTGGGTAAAGGAAACCTAGTGCACTGTTGGTAGAATATAAATTGATAGAGCCACTGTAAAAAACAGTTATGGAGGTTTCTAAAAAAAAAAAAAAAAATAGAACCACAGTAAGACGCAGCAGTACCACTTCTGGCTATGTATCTGAAGGAAATGAAATGACAGCTGCAGAGTTCATGATAGTTTTAGTCACCAAGGTGTTCTCGCGTCTGGTTAAATATCAATCTGGGGGGCGCCTGGGGGGCGCAGTCGGTTAAGCGTCCGACTTCAGCCAGGTCACGATCTCGCGGTCCGTGAGTTTGAGCCCCGCGTCGGGCTCTGGGCTGATGGCTCGGAGCCTGGAGACTGTTTCCAATTCTGTGTCTCCCTCTCTCTCTGCCCCTCCCCCGTTCATGCTCTGTCTCTCTCTGTCCCAAAAATAAATAAAACGTTGAAAAAAAAATATCAATCTGGTAACTCCAGAAGATGAGGCCCATGATCTCAAATGACTTGTTCCTATAAAGGTCCTGTCCTTTAATTTACTAAAATTAAAATCTCACGTTACCCACCTGAGCTGTTTCAGATCATTCTATGTCTCATTTTTGTTTGAAGATTTCAGGAAAATTTACTAAAAATTTAAAGTTTTAAGGCATTGGTCAATATCTGTATCTGAATCATCATCTATATCTATCTGTCTATACCTATATCTATATCTATATCATCTATATCTATATCATCATCTGATCTATATATCTATATATCTATATCATCATCTATCTATATCTATATATCTGTATCTATATGTATCTATATACAGGGAGAGAAAGAGAGAGAGAGGCCAAAGCAAATTGAGAAATAAAACATAAATAGACATATAAATTTAAAATATAATGCAAACTTTGCTATTAATAAATAGTAAAAATTTAGATTTATTACATAATAAAGATTTAGATTTGTGGCCAGGGACTAAGAACCTATGAATTGTCATTTTTACTGTCCAGATCATGAGATTCCCAATGTGAAGAATACTTATTTATTTATCAGTATCTTATTTATATCAGTTGTTCAAGATGTTAAAATAAAGAAATTCATCTAATGTATTTTAGGAAGATATAATTACCTTCATACACTCTCTTTCACACCCATGCGTGCGTACACACACACACACACACACACACACACACACGGAAGGAAGACGTGTGTTCAGTAGGACTGGTAGCCAGATATAATCTTCCACCTCCACCTCCGGAACAAATTTTTAAAGACCTAGTGCAGCATCTATACTTATCCTCAGATTCAACACTTCCAAACAGGTTTAAGGTAAAAAAATATAATTCCTGACTCCACAGAACTTTCTATCCAGTAGAAGAGATAAAATTTGTAATAATGTAGATGCAGTAAAAAACAAAATGTGAAAGATGATGTAATAAAAGTACCAGAAACTGTAAACTAAGTAAATGATTCAGTAGAAAGAGGGTAAGGAGCGGGTGAGAAGAAACAGAAACAGTCAATACTGTCCAAGGTAGAGTGACTGGACACTAAGGCTCATTTAGGGGCTTACAATACAATTGCAATAACACAGCCGTTCATATTGTAGATTGTTCTGCATCCAGTTAATTGAAAGTAATCTGGAAATTCAAAACAGCCTTCCTCTGGATATTTGCTCACTTCCAACGCAGGAACATTTTTATGATGTGTTTAGCTAGCAGATTAGTGAAGTGGGTAAGTCAGAAAGATTCAGCTTGCTAATTAGCGTTTTTAATGAGTTTTTGCTATGTCTCTCCTTAGCAGTCTATTTACCACTTTCCATACTGTAGTTTAGAAGCCAAAATCCTAGTGGGTTTCAATTAACTCAAAGTATTTCTACTAAAATCAGCCCAGTCGTAATATTTAATGAATTTAATCAATAGCAGAGATAGTAATAATAAGGTGAAGTATAAGAGCATAAGATAGTAATAATGAGGCAACATATAATAACAAGTATATAAATATGCACATAAATACATAATACATCCAAACATTAAAATAAAATCAAAATAGAAATGTGTTTATGAAGAATTCAATAAAAAGTACCTGTATTATACATATCTGCAATATTTATTTAAATAAAGATTTCATGAATTTATAGTTGAATTCAAGCTATCTTAATCTTATAAATTACATACTATGTGATAGATTATTTTGTTTGCAAATTCTGTGGCATCGGTCAATACAGTGTAACTTATAAGCAATACCTTTATATCTACTACATTAATTAATTAGCATATTGTTATTTTATTATTATACTTTCATGGTAAATTCTAGTTGGGCACATACAATAGCAAAATGAAGAAGTATCTGTCTATCTATTGAGGGACAGCCTACAGTCCAGAACAACTCCTAATTAAGAAAACCTTAACGATGCCATATATTATCTGTGTTTCACTTCATTACAATTTCCCATCAGAGAGAAAATTTAAAGTTTGGATTCAGATTTGGTGAATGCTAAACTTTGTATGAAGTTGAGATTATTTAACTCTTTCCAAAGTGAGAAGCTTCTTTGAACTTTCCTGGCTATTTTTATGGAGGATGAAGCACACTGATTTTCAACAAAATCTTTTTTTTCCCCTTTTTATACAGCTCTCATTGGGAAGTGACTTCTCAGCTAAGAGATGACATTACCTAGACCCTTTCTGTGGTGGTAAAAAGAGCTGTCTCCAATGGAAGCGAACATGAAAGTAAAACAAGATGTGCCTCGGTGAAGTGAACTATGAATCAGAACACCTTCCTCTTGCTTTCTCTTTACCTACTCGAGGACTGAGGACAGAAGTCTCTTGAGTGTCTGGGGGACAGAAAAACCACCATCTGGAAGCAATCTGGTTCCTAAATAACCCTACAGAGGAGACAATCTTACATCAAACGGGAATCCACCCACATGAGCTAGCTAAGCGAGTGAGATGTAAACTTCTCTTGTGTTAAGGCATTGAAATTTAGGGGTTTATATTTTGGATTATGGAGAGCTACGCTAACTACAGAAAGAATTTAGGATTCCTCTACACACATAAATTTTTTAATCGCATGATCTCAGTGATCATTTGAATGTTTATTAGCTACATTTATATTGGCTTCCTAACAATGACCTATCAAATGAAATCAAATCACCTATCAAATCAATATTTGTGTGTGTGTGTGTGTGTGTGTGTGTGTGTGTGTGTTTGTATCCACATCAATTATGCATATTTAAAGGATAGGATAGGGTCAAAGGTTGAATGTTAATATTTAGAAAGCTACCTCAAGAGCAACAAACATATATACACACATTCACACACACACACATTTTTATTTATCCTGCTCACCAACATGCTGTAGAATGAAAAGGCAAATATGAAAACATGTTTTCTTTCTCTAGGGATTGCTTCATCTCCTCTTTCCACATTATTTTATCATGCACATTGTGTTGGGGATTTGGGAGCCCTATTATTAAAGCAATCCTTAATCTTAAGGGAAAGAAATAAGCTGGTGGTATAGATGTGATCTAAGAGAAGACAATAAGCTTTCAGAAAGTTCAATGAAATCATGTAACAGGAGGAATATACACAGCACCAGTTTCCCTTTGAAATCTATGATTATATCAGATTTCCCTTTGAAATATATGATTATATGAGATTAACTTTAAATCCTCTCAGTTATTACATATTAATGATTAGAGGCAATATAGCCAAAATATGAAAAGAGGAAAAGTCAGTTAATAACCGTTAGTAAAAAATATTTCATTTCTTTGCCAATTATATAATTATATTAATAAAATTCCTATACATAGCTACCAGAAATTTGAAAGGGTGAGTATGAGTTTGACTTCAAACACTGCTATCATGATAGGATCAAAATCCTTGATTTGCAAAGACTTCCCTCCAGCTGTTCAGTCACACCTAACTGGCCAAGGAGTAGGCACCTCCCTTATGCCAGAACAATCAGATTTTTGTCCCAAAGAATTTTTAATTGGTGATGTTAGAAACAGTTTCTCACATATAAACTAATGTTGGAAGAAGAATGCTCTTTGACTTGCAGAAATGTCTCAGCAAAATTTAGCAGCATTAATAGCCTATTTTGGAATAGAGGAAAGACAACTACTGCATCACGTTTCTGAACAATAGAAGTACTCTATCATTGAAATCTGGGAACTTAATTCTCCTCTGTGTGTAAAACTTTAACTTCTCATAGTTCACCCTATAGCAGTTAAGAACTTTGTTCCAAGTGGTCTCACTCTCCATTTCTTTTGGCAAAGCATGACACAATCAGCAGCTCTAAGTTTTACTTTCTTCTCTGATACATATATTTATGAAATCTTATGGAAAGTAAAACTGACTGATCACTTGAAACCTTGTGTAATTTACTCTATTTAAAAAAAAACTAATCTTTATTTTTGAGAGAGAGACAGCGTGTGAGCAGGGGAAGAGCAGAGAGAGAGACACAGAATCTGAAGCAGGCTCCAGGTTCTGAGCTGTCAGCACAGAGCCTGATGCAGGGCTCCAACTCACTAACTGTGAGATCATGACCTGAGCCGAAGTCGGACACTCAACCGACTGAGCCACCCAGGTACCCCTAATTTACTCTATTAATTGTAAAAATTTGTGTGATATATAAGACTCTAGGCAATAGGGTTAGATCCTGAGGTTATATGTGGTTGAGGCTCAAAAAAATATGCCTTTACATATTGTTTAAAGGTGTTACTGTAATTTATTCACTAAAGAACTAAGCAACATATAATACATTTTTTGGCAAGTTTGCTCTTGCTTGATAAATTTTTATAAGAACACTTTATTTATTTGCCCTTGTAAACCATTTTATTTTGCATGGAATATGCAAGGTTCAGCTTATTCTATTTATTGTACATTCACTGCATGATTGATTCTAAGAGCCAGGTGGGAAGACCCTAAACCACATTGAAGCAGAATGAATGCATTGTCTCCCAAGGAATAGACTTCTGTTGATGAAGAGGGGTGCCCAGCAGGACACAGGATGGGTCTGGACAAGTATCAAGGATATCCCTTTGCCAGTGGGTGAATGGACTCTGCCTTAAGACATCAGACAAAGTGGGGCGTCTGGGTGGCTCCATCTGTTAAGCACCCAACTCTTGGTTTCAGTTCAGGTTATGATCTCACAGTTTGTGAGTTCCAGCCCCACTCTCCACACACTGAGAGTGTGGAGCCTGCTTGGGATTCTCTCTCTCCCTCTCTCTCTCTCTCTCTCTCTCTGCCCATTCCCCTTCCCTCTCAAAATAAATAAATAAACTTTTAAAAAAAGAGATAGCAGACAGAGTAAAGAGAGGGTGATGCTTGGGTTTCTGATTCAGGCAGACCCCTGAATGAGGATCTACGGATGAGAAGTGCAGCGGGGTCCGCAGCATCATCTGCCCTTCCTTGGCTGCTCCAGGTTAGTGATGCACTTGGACAGAGTCAGTCCCTGGAAAAGCACGCACTGTCTGAACATAATTTTTCCACGAGCCCCGCAGCACTCACACTACAGAGATGTCGTCGTTCAAAGACCTTTAAACCGAAGCAATACAACTATAAATATTCTTACAATTGACTCTCAACATCACCCCCATATGTAAGCACTGTTTTTAATTAAGCATGTGCCTCAGGGCACATGAGGGTTTACAAAGTGATATTTTGCAACTCCTAAACCCTCTTCCTTGGGATCCACAGGACTGTTCATGGTGACAGCTCTGTCAGTTAAATCCAAACCGAAACAGCCAAGGATTTGAGGACAACAGACATCTGGGTAATTGTGCATGTCCACACTCAAGGAGGAGATAAACATGTTCAGTCACAAAGTTCATAGGACTCTACCCCTGGATCCATCTTTCTTAGAGAGCCAAGTGTGTGTGTGTGTGTGTGTGTGTGTGTGTGTGTGTGTGTGTGTGTGTTGCTTTTACTTGGCTCACACTGAGAGTAGCCAGGACAGTCTATAGAATGACCCCATTCAGAGAATGCAGAGGTCCACCCTTCCAGGAAGAAACCAGGCAGGTAGCAGAGAGAACAGTAAAAGACTCCTGCATCACAGGAAAGCCCTGTCACAGCAGCAACAACCCTGGAGACAGAGGTGCCAGTGTGGAAGGGGAAGCTTGGTGTCACTGGCCTGAACGACTTCACGTTGCCCCTATTTGGTCCACGGCCCACTTACAGCCAACTGGTAGATGGAAGCATTGAGAACTGGACATGCATCTTACTTCTTCCTCTTGAACCTCTTCCACACCTCCACTCTTCAGGTCACATGAGACAAAGGTGCCATTCTGCCATGAGACCTCAGTGCTACATAGGTGAGGGAGATAAAGCTGAAGCCAAGACCATCACACAGAGAATCCTGCCCATCCCCGGGGTGGGTCTGCACAGAAGTGCCCCCTACCCTGAGGCTAGAAGGGAACAGGCTGTTAGGCTACACTCTGGGCCCTTCCAACAGTTAATACGAGGATAAACTCACATCGGCCGATGTCCAGCCACCCGACAGACCAGGCTAGGGAGGCAGCTCCACAAAGATGTATGGTTCTTTTCTGCTCATTTTAAAGATTAAAGTGAAGGAACATAGCCAAAACCATTTGCCCATGCTTCAAAATCCACTCTAAGGAGTATAATAGACAGATCGAGGCAACGTGTACCATAAACGCAAGGATGGGTGTATCAACAGACACGTTCTTAGTCCTCTCTTGTATGCAATATCTGTTTCTGTTTTTGACTTTTTTCAACTTTGCTGAGGTATAAACTGACAAAAAAATCATAATAAGTTTAAAGTGTACAACGTGATGGTTTGATATATGTGTGTATTCCTTTCAAAAGGATTCCCACAATGTAGTTAATTAGCAAGCATATCCTTGTGTGTGTGTGTGTGCGTGTGTGTGTGTGTTTGTGATGACGACACTTCATGTCAGTAAATTTCAGTTATACAATACTACACTATCAACTACAGCCATGGTCACAACATTATACACTAGATCTTCAGAACTTATCGTAAAATGTGGAGACTGTCACCACTTTGGGGAGGAGGTCCCAAGGTAAACCTGAGCGCTGACTGAGAGATAGGGGGGAATAGGGCAGCTTGGCAGTAGAAAGCTGAGAAGCTGGGCTACCAAGAGGCTTGACTTTTCTGTCGGTTCAGTGAGTCGATGTAATGAAAAATGGCTCCCAGAGTATAACTAGTCTTAACATTGTCAATTTTCTGAGTCAGCTTTAGCACTTTGTTCCCTAGAAACATGAATTCTTGCGGTAGCAAGCTGACATAGGTGATATCCATGCATACATACAAGAGGCTTTTTCTGTGGATGAGTCTCCATTGTCTAACACACACACTTGTTTGAAGTCTCAAAGTCTCCAGCCACAAGACTGCCTCCTTTATCTGTATCTAGAAGCCAAAATTTGCTGCAAAATCATGGTAGTAGGAAAATACATAAAAATCCAAGTTCTTCACTTCTTCCATTTTGCTTGCTTTGTTTTAAAAGCTCGCTTTGTTTGTTCTGTCCCTCTGCTAGCACAAAACATATGGCAGCTAACCACTTTTTGTCCTGATAATATGTATATTATTTCAACATGTTCCTATTCTCCTTTGAAACTGGGAGACAAACCAGGGCTGAGCAACTCCTTTCCGACTTTAGCAGATTCTTTTCCATACTAATTACAGCCTGGCCAACATCAATACAAGACCCAGTAGATGTAGAAATGGAAATTATAGGTTCTGTTAAACATCTGGAACAATGTTATGTTAATGACTGGGGATGTCAGAAGGGTGCTCTCAACTCTTGGAAGTAAGATGAACTGAGTGGATCTTCCCCACAAATCCAGCATGCCTACACTGCTTCCTCCTGGGGGGCCTTCAACCACCCATTAGGAAGCTGACTGTGATCCATGATGAAATGTCTTCATTTATTCCATTCATGGTGAAAACACAGTCCTCTCCTACATGGAAAAAGATGCCTTAAACATTTCTTTCACCTCATGTCTTTATAGTTGCTTCTGAGCCTTTTATCCTAATAATAGGTATAAATTTGTTGTTCTCTCAAGGAACAAAGAGGTGACCTTTCAGAAGTCAAAATGAATTTCCTGTTTAACACTCTCTCTTACTACTCTTTCAAGATCATGATTATAAGCAGAAATGCCTGGCTTCAGTGCTCTGAAGTTTTCACGGGTCAAATTGGGAACTTCTCTGGCCTACTGTGCAAATTAGAAGATGAATATGTGGGTACCAGGAATCCCCATGCCAAAATGATCCTGCAGAAGACTTCATGATCACTTCTAGCTGTGGAGAGGTTGGTGTGGGCCAACTGGCCCTTCCATTCTCCCGCAGCTGCTTCAACATTGCTGAAGATGTGCTGAATGACAGAGACCAGTGCTTCCTGATGTACACAACATAAATAAACAGACGCACAAGAAGGCCCAGGGGTGATGCTATCTCTATCATCTTCAGGTTCCCATTATTTTGTATTTTTCTCATTTCTTTAAGGACTGTGCCTTAGCTATGATTGCATAGCAAGTACATGGCAGAGCACCAACATGAGTCCACAGCTTCTCTAATAAAAAAACATTTTATCATCTCATTTTTGTTCTTTCCAAAGCCTTTTCACAGAATTCATTGGTAGCAGAGGCACTTCCAAACTTCTGTACACAAATGGCCATTCATATCCCTGGCTTTCCACATGTGCTTTGCATGGCCTCCTTTGTCCCATCCATGGATGCCAGTGTCATTCCTTTGGTCTGCACCAAAAGTGCACCAAAGGTAGGTGGAGGCTGCTTTCTGTTCTTCTGCGAGCTTCTCTAAGAACACTTAAGTATAGAAGACACAAATTAAACTTGTTTTGGATTAAATATAAACTGCGACAACAACACTTAGCTTGAACACATGGAGATACTTGAACCTAATGTATACATTTTTCTCTGTAATGTTAATTCTAATATTCAAACACCACATATAAACTCATAATAGACATTTAGACATATATTGACATAATAGACAATACTGCATTTAGGTGATCTTAAATATCTCACAGTATTTCACTGATATATTTTTAAATTATGAAGTAAAATCAACATGTTTAAATTCACTATTCCTCTGTTGCAAAGACTATTAACTTCAATTATCTTGGCTTAGACCAAGCTTCATAGATTAAGAGCATGGTCCTCCACAAGCCCTCACTTTAGACAGCAGCTGCAAGTCTGAGAGTCCCTGGGCAACAATCAGTTCTGACCAGCTGGCTATAAATTGGAGAGTTTTCACTACCTCTTCATGTTGGATAATTTGCTAGAATAATTTACAAGACTCCAAAAGAGTTATACTTTTGATTACAGTTTTATTACAGCAAAAGGATACAAATCAGAGTAGCCGAAGGCAGAGCATATAGAGCAAGGTCCTGGAGGATTCCAAACGTAACACTTCTGTTGTCCTCCTCCTGTGGAGTCAGGTAACAACCTCTCAGCACATCACTGTGTGATAACACACAGCATTGGCAACTGGGACACTCACCCAGGCTACATTTTCTACAGTTTTTGTTGGAGTTTCATTATTTGTGGATTGTTGATGGAATCATTCATCATGCTATTGAACTGAAATTTCTGGCCTTCTCCACTCTCTAGAGATCTGGCTGATATCATGTGATAGAAAGCTCTAAGCCTTACGTGATTTGTCTTCCTCTCCGGAATGGCCAACTTCTATCCTGAGTCATCTCCTTAGCACAAACTATGCAGCCCCCCTCCCCTCGCCCCACTGAGCCACCTCAGCATAAACCTGTAGGTGCCCTTGCAGTCCACCATGAAAATCAAGGACATTCTTGTGACCAAGGAAAGTCCAAGGGTTTAGAGGTTACTTCCCAAGAACTTGGACAAAAGTCATCCAAATTTGTTGTTACACAACTACTTATCATAATCAAAAATGAGCTAAAGAAAACTTCTGTAGTGCAGGTGACATTCTACTATAAAAACTGAGAAACAAAATAAGTATTGAACCTCATGTAGTAAGCTGTCCAAACACTACAGAACAGTTGACTCCAACACTCTCTGCCAGTAGAGCTAGAATTGTCTTCTGGAAACATTTGTGGATATATTGTAGCACATGGAAAAAATATAGAATACTTTCCCTCAGAGTTCCATACCATAGCATGTATCAGAAACTAACATTTTTAAATGTATTCCTAATCATCAGTTAGAACTGTTTGTTTGGAAGTAGAGGGAATGTACTCAGGAAATGACTCCATGGGCCAGAAAATTCTAGCAGAATCATTTCTATGTACGTCTACAGAAAAAATTTGGAGCACGATCACACCTTAGATACTTGAGCAGCTTATAATAATATATGATATTGTATTATCTGTGACCTAGATATAGAGGAATTATGTCTTGATATTACCAAATCCAATATGACAAAGTGCTTTAGAATGCCATTTCTAAAAGCAGCTTGCCTAGGTTCAAACACTTACTCATTTACCAGGTGTGTGCCTCAGTAAAGTCAATTAACTTACGGTGTTGACATTAATAATACTCTCTCAAACAATTGTGAAATTTAGTTAAAGAGAAATCAAGGGAAGTGATTAAACAATATCCAACTCATTGCAAATATTAAATAAATGGGAGATAACAGTAGTAGTATCTGCAGTGGTAAAACTAATACCAGAAGATTTGGTGTAATTTCTTTTACCTAAAATATGGAACTCTTCCATCTCAAATGTAGCATTATTTTTGTTCAAAATTAAAAATCTAAAAATGTGCCTTTAAAATAGAGGAAACAATAGTTTTGAATGGCAAGCATTTTTGAAAATATGTTTAGAAGGAATCAAACTTCATTTTATGCCTTTGGTGTGCAATTTTTGATAGTTCAGCAATTGTCCCATAACGGACAATGAGAAAGCAAATAGAGCACATGCTTGATAGTGAGGTTCAGAAAGGGATTCTCCCTATTCCCAAATTTGTATTGCTCGAATGTCTCTATTACTACTCATCTAAAGTAGCTAAGAGATCACTTCCAGTGCCAGAGTAGTGTTCCTTTAATCCTCCAGTCATCTAGAGAACATTTCTTGACCATAAAGCCAGTCTATTAGCTACTAAGGAACAGTATACATCCATACCTTGCCATTATTTATTCTTCTGATGAAGTGAGAAATATCACTCTTAATTTCGCGCTCCTTTAGGGAATATATATTTTCCTTCTTCAGCCAAATGAAGCTATCACAGGTCACAAAGTAGCTGCCTTCCCAGACTGAATGTTGGTTCACCTTTAGCCGTGATACTTGTTGGGAGTCGTCTAATAACTGACTATAGAGAAGAGTTTTTTAACTCCTTGTAATTATGGGATCAGGTAACTTCTAAGAGGGAATTAATGTAGGGCTCAAAGATATTGGCTGCCTGTTCCCTTATGTGATCACTAATACTAGTGGTCACCCGTGATGCACAGTCCTAAATATGTCATTTCCGCTTGATGAGGTGAATCCTCTCTATTGCAATACTATTCTGACGTAAACCCTGACTTGATGAATATTCAAACGCTTCTAGAGCCCTAAAAAGGGTTATAATTTGCTTTTCAAAGAGAGTACTCCTGGAGGTAGCTACAGATAATTTTTCTAGTTTTAAATCCCAGCCATCACAACTCGATGGCATTTATAGGTCTTTGCCAAAGGCTCCAGTCAGCATTAGTGTATATTGCTGATACTTCTAATATCTTCTGAATGGCGGAAGCATATATGGTCTTGTATTGTTTATCTAATGCTACGTAACAAATGACCACAAACATAGTTGCTTAAAACAACACACATTTATTATTTCACAGCAATCCTTTCAACGTTTTGAACTTGGCCATCGCAACTTCTTACTAGACGCGACTCTAAATCTTTCAGAGGGTAATCCTGCGAATGAGTGAAATAGGTGATGGGGATTAGAGTGCACTCACTGTGATGAGCACAAGGTGCTGCATGTAAGTGTTGAATCACTAAGTTGTAAACCTTAAACTAATATTATACTGTATGTTAACTGGAATTTCAATAAAAACTAAAAAACTAAAATCAAATGGAAAAACTTTGTGAAACCATTCAGGTATTCTTAGGATTATTGTAGTTGTACAATGCCACATGATATTTTAATTATTTTTTATAAATAAATGAAATCCATTAACCCTGACTGGCATAAAAGGTGAACATTTTTCAGTATTTCATTATATAATAAATATGGTAACAAATATGGGAAACATGCCCAAATATAGGCAAATGAGTACTTCATTGTGACAGCTGCTGGCTTGACAAAATCGTTATGTCTTATACCAATTTTTTTTTCCTGTATCTAACTTGCTATAACTAAACTTCATTAACACTTAGGAAATATGAGCCTTTTTCCATCTGGCACATGGCTTTTACAACTCATTTGCTGTAATTTAGAAAATCTGCAAACAGCTGGCAAAAAATATATTTTTATTAAGTTCTTTAGTATCATATTTGAAAGATCTGTGGCTTTGCCTCTGTTCCTTAAACCCAGAATATTTTCTTCTCTTTTCAATTCCATAGTCTCCATAACGTATTCTAAATTCTGAGAGGCTCACTCTTTAATTATCAACCTGCATGTTAATTTCTTTTATTTAAATTTTATATGTGGGTAATTCAACTGAATTTTGGCCTTGAAAGTATTATGTTTTAACATTTATTCATTTTTGAAAGACAGAGCGTGAATGGGGGCCCGGCAGAGAGAGAGAGGGAGACAGAATCCGAAGCAGCTCCAGACTCCAAGCTGTCAGCACGGAGCCGGACACAGGGCTCGAACTCACGGACCGCAAGATCATGACCTGAGCCAAAGTCAGCCGCTTAACCGACTGAGCCACCCAAATGCCCCTGGCCTTGAAAATATTAAAAGCATGAGTGGTTCCCCTTTTTGTTTGATTTTACAAAAACGATTTCAAACTGTGTCTCTTAATTCATATAAAATTATTGAATAAATAATTAGTATGTTTCTGTTTTTAGGCTTCTTTCTTACATGTGTTATATGCCACATGTAGTTTTTCTATTATTAAATATCCACTCACATCCATGTCATATATTTCTGATTTTCTCACAATAATTAAGCAATAATATCAATAATTTATAAGGATTTAAGTATGTGTCTAAAAAGGATAAAGAGTAAGATATGTATGTTTTAAGTTTTTTTTTCAACGTTTTTTATTTATTTTTGGCACAGAGAGAGACAGAGCGTGAATGGGGGAGGGGCAGAGAGAGAGGAGACACAGAATTGGAAACAGGCTCCAGGCTCTGAGCCATCAGCCCAGAGCTCGACGCGGGGCTCGAACTCACGGACCGCGAGATCGTGACCTGGCTGAAGTCGGACGCTTAACCGACTGCGCCACCCAGGCGCCCCTGTATGTTTTATTTAAAAGGAAAAGTTATAATAAGATACTCAAGAAGAGCTGGTAGTAATAAGTTATTTAAATAAATAAAATTGAGATTTGTTTATAGTAAAGAAGTGACCAAGTATCCAGAAAGCAATTAAAAATGCAGCAGTTAAGAGTATGTAAACTATTCATAAAAGTATTCTTAAAAGTCTTGATGACTTGGCTAAAATATCTAATGAAAGTGGTTACCCAGCATCTGACAGTTTTGCTCTGGAGACATTGCCACAAAATAATGAACTTTGGCTCACCAAGACTCAGTATACATCAAAGGAATGAGGTCACAGTTTCAACACCTGCCCAAATTGAATTCAAGTCCATTTTTCTAGAAAACTAGTATCCCACAGGGCTCTAATCTCTGTGAAAGTGAGAACCGAATCTAAATCTCTTCCACTTTCTCATCTAAACAACATTAAAATAAAAGTTGCTCATTGTAGAGCAGTAGGTCTGATGAGTGAGAAATTCTCTAAAAAGTTGTAATCAGAACCAAATTCTAACATGGTTCTGAAAGCCAAGATCACATCACATTCTCAGTTCAAAAGGCAATTCATCTCAATGGCAACTACACATATAATCTTTGGAGTAGTTTTCTCAATAATTTCACAAAAAATTTCAAGGGAAATGAGCAAATCATGGTCAAAAAATTCAAATGCATTAACAAATGTCCTATATTCATAGATTAAAAGAACTAAAACTGTCAAGATGTTAATTATCTCCAAATTGGGTTATAGATTCAAAAATTTATAAACCAAAATATTTTAAAAATGTCTTTAGTTGATGTCACTTGACAAAATCTAGAACTTTTTTAGAAAAACAGTAGAAAATATTCAAGGTACTATTAAAGAGGATTAACAGATCTTTTGTTATTTATTTGTATTTTATATTTAAATTCTAGTTAGTTGACATATAGTGTAATATTGGTTTTAAGAGTAGAAATTCGTGATCCATCACTTAAGTATAATACCCAGTGCTCATCAAAAGTGCCCTCCTCAATACCCATCATCCTTATAGCCCATCTCCTTCTCATCCCCTCTCCAGCAGCCCTCAGTTTGTTCTTTATTTTTAAGAGTCTTTTATGGTTTGCCTCCCTCTCCTTTTTTTCTCTTCCTCTATGTTCATCTGTTTTGTTTCTTAAATTCTGTATATGAGTGAAATCATAGGATAGTTGTCTTTCTCTGACTGACTTATTTTGCTTAGCCTAATACATTCTAGTGCAATCTGCACTGTTGCAAATGACAAGATTTTATTCTTTTTCATCGCTGAGTAATATTCCATTATATATCTCCATTCATCAGTTGATAGACATTTGGGATATTTCCATAATTTGGTTTATTGATAATGCTTGTATAAACATTGGGGTGCATGTGCTTCTTCTTTGAATCCTTATTTTTGTATTCTTCGGGTAAATACCTAGTAGGACAACTGCTGGGTTATAGAATAGTTCTAGTTTTAAATTTTTTAGGAACCTCCACACTGTTTTCCAGAGTGGCAACAGTTTGCATTCCCACCAAAAGTACAAAAGGGTTCCCCTTTATCTGCATCCTCACTAACATCTGTTGTTTCCTGTGTTTTTAATTGTAGTCATTCTGACATGTGAGATGGTATCTTATTATGGTTTTGATTTGTATTTCTCTGATAAGTGATGTTGAGCATTTTTTCATGTGTCTGTTAGCATCTGTATGTCTTCTTTGGGAAAATGTCTATTCATGTCTTCTACCTATTTCTAAACTGGATAATTTGTTTTTAGAGGTGTTGAGTTTGAGAAGTTCCTTATAGATTTTGGATACTAACCCTTTATCACATATGTAATTTGTAAATATCTTCTCCCATTCTGTAGGTTGCCTTTTAGTTTGTTGATTGTTTTCTTTGCTGTGTAGAAGCCTTTTTTTATCTTGGTGAAGTCCCAATAATTCATTTTTGCTTTTGTTTCACTTGCTTCCAGACTCATGTCTAGTAAGAAATTGCTATGGCCAAATTCAAAGAGATTGCTGCCTCTGTTCTACTCGGGGTTTTGATGGCTTCCTATTCATATTTATGTCTTTAATCCATTTTGAAATTATTTTTGTGTTTTCTGTAAGAAAGTGGTCCAGTTCCACTCTTATGCATGTTGCTTTCCAGTTTTTCCAACACCATTTGTTGAAGACATTGTCTTTTTTCCATTGGATGTTCTTTCTTGCTTTGTCTAAGATTAGTTTACCATATAGTTGTGGGTCCCTTTCTGAATTTTCTATTCTGTTCCACTGATCTATGTGTCTGTTTTTGTGTCAGTACCACACTGTCTTGATGACTACAGCTTTGTAATATACTTGAAGTCTGGAATTGCGATGCCACCAGTTTTGCTTTCTTTTTTTCAACATTGTTTTGATTATTCAGTGTCTTTTGTGGTTCCATAGAGATTTTAGGATTGTTTTCTAGCTCTGTGAAAAATGCTTGTGGTATCTTAGTAGGGATTGCATTAAATGTGTAGATTGCTTTGGGTAGTATAGACATTTTGACAATATTTGTTCTTTCAATCCATGAGCATAAAATTTGTTTCCATTCCTTTGTGTAACCTTCAATTTCTTTCATAAGTGCCCTATAGTTTTCATAGCACAGATATTTTACCTCTTTGGTTAGGTTTATTCCTAGGTATCTTGTGGTTTTTGTTGCAATTGTAAATGGTATTGATTCCTTGATATCCCTTTGTGCTGCTTCATTATTGGTGTACAGAAATGCAACACATTTGTGTACATTGATTTTGTATCTGCGACTTTTCCGAATTTGTGTATCAGCTCAAGCAATTTTTGGGTGGAGTCTTTAGGGTTTTCTACATAGAGTAGCCTGTCGCCTATGAATAGTGAAAGCTTGACTTCTTTTTTTCCTTGCCAATTTGTATGCCATTTATTTAGCATCAGCAAATGCTAAAACTTCCAGTACTATGTTAATAACAATGGTGAGAGTGGACATCACTGTCTTGGTCCTGACCATAGAGAAAAATGCTCTCAGCTTTTCTCTGTTGAGGATATTATTAGCCATGGGTTTTTGTATATGCCTTTTATGATGTTGAGGTATGTTCCCTCTATCCATACTTTGTTAAGGGTTTTTATCAAGAATAGATACTGTATTTTGTCAATTACTTTTTCTTCATCTTTTAAGAACATATGGTTCTTATCCTTTCCTTTATCACTGTAGTGTATCATGTTGTTTGATTTGGGAATATTGAACCACCCTTGCATGCCAGGAGTAAATTCCACTTGATCTTGCTGAATAATTCTTTTAATTTTCTTTCGGATTCAATTTGCCTGTATACTGTTGAGAATTTTTGCATCGTGTTCATCAGGAATATTGGCCTATATTTTCTTCTTAGTGGGATAATTGTCTGATTTTGGAATCAAGGTAATACAGATCTCTAGGAATGGCTTTGGAAGTTTTACTTCCATTTAATTTTTAGAAAGGTTTGAGAAGAGTAGGCATTAACTCCTTATTAAATGTTGGGTAGAACTTCCCTGGGAAGCTATCTGGCCCTGCACTTCTGTTTGTTGTGAGATTTTTGATTACTGATTCAATTTCTTTGCTGGTTATGGTTATTTTCCAATTTTTTTTTATTTCTTCCTGTTTCAATTTTGGTAGTTTATATGTTTCTAGGAATTTATCCATTTCTTCCAGATTGCCTAATTTGCTGGCATAGAATTTTTCATAATGTTCTGTTATAATTATTTGTATTTCTGTGGTGTTGATTGTAATCTCTCCTCCTTCATTTGTGATTTTATTTACTTGGTTCTTTCTTTCTTTCTTTTTTCTTTCTTTTTTTTTTTTTTTTTGATAAGTCTGGTGAAGGGTTTACCGATTTTATTGTTTTTTTCAGAGAACCAGACTTTGATCTGGGTTGCTTGTAAGAACTTGCAATTATCTGCCCCTCTTGTTCTCCCCATCAATGGTTTTGGGGAAGTGTTTTTCTTGTGCAATGCTATGTACCCCGTTCTCCCTTTCCTTGATCCCTGATCAGTGATCCCTCCCCACCACATCCCTCCCCACCACAACACCAGTGATTCTTACCTCCCCCACATCATGTCTTCACACCTCTTACCTTCCATGATGTGGCCTCTTCTCTCCCTCTAGTTGTGCAGTACGTTCTCTCAGTCCTCAGGTCAATTTCCTGGTGTTCAGAATGATTTGATATTCATCTAGCTGTGTTCAAGGGATGAGGCAAGCATAAGGTCCTCCAGCTACTCAAAAATAGACCATACTATATGGACTTGGTATTTAACTGAGGTTGTATTACAGATCACTGAACAAAGGATAGACATTTAAGATACCTAGGGCTAGGTAATTGGTGATTAAACTCAAAGAGGCTGGATTATAGTAGAAAAGATACAAATCTGGAGCCAGATGCCTACATCCAAAATTTAATGTGCGCTTACTGGTTTTGTATTCTTGAGCAGACAATTAATATCTATGTGTCTCAGTTTGCTCACCTGATAATAGGGATAATAGGGACATGCTTTGTTCATAAAGTTCTTGTGGAGATTAAGTGAACTAATATGTGCAATTATTAAGATGGATAACTGACAACTACTAAACATAACATGTATCATTATCCATAATTATTAATTACCTTCATCATTACAAATATAATCATCATTATGATATGGGAAGACAAACAGGGGCTGGGAAATTAGGTGATGGGGATTACGGGGTGTACTTGCTGAGATGAGTGCTGAGTGATGTATGGAAGTGTTGAATCACTTTATTGTGTATCTGAAACTAATATTACACTGTATGCAAACTGGAATTTAAATAAACTTAAAAAAAACTGGATTTAACAAAATAGGTAAAGCAAAAAAAAAAAAAAGAATGAAATTTGTAATTACCAGTTTTTAATAAAGAAAATCAATGGGCAATTTCAATACTAGCATCCTGTCATCAAATTATAGATATTTTAATACTGATTGAGCAAATCTATGATCATTATTGTTTCAAAGCTGTAGGAATTAATTAAAGTTTTTGGAAATACAGACTTAGCACGGCATGTCTTTGGAAACTATAATGTATCATTTGTAATAGCCAAAGATCTATTTTAAAAGAATAAGGCCTACTATATTCCAGGGTGTTCATTGTTATTCTTATAATGGTTCTTGGACCCATGACCTAACACCAAAAACATTAAAATGCTATATTTACATGGGAACAAAAAAGAAAACAAACAAATTTTATGGGACACCAGGGTGGCTCAGTTGGTTGAGCATCAGACATTGGCTCAGGTCATGATCTCACAGTTCAAGAGTTAGAACCCCGAGTTGGTCTCTGTGCTGACAGCTCAGAGCCTGTAGCCTGCTTCAGATTCTGTGTCTTTCTCTCTGTCCCTCCCCCACTCACCCTCTCTCTCTCTCTCAAAAAATAAACATTAAAAACAATTTAAAAAAAATGTAATCCTTCCTTATAACATACACAAAATTATTTCCAGGTAGAATGAAGAGTGGAATGAGAAAGGCAAAACTTTAAAAATTGTCGGGAAATAAGCTTAGGAATCCCCCAGGCTTACACCAATGGGTTGACAAGGCATAAAGAAACACAAAATCATAAAATGCTCACACCCGAGTTTGGGTAAATCAGATTAGCACCCCAAGAATAGGAGGGGTGCAAAGATACCCTGAGAATAGGGAGGTGCAAAGGTGCCAGGATTTGGGAGGTGCAATGGCACCCCAAAATAGAGAGGGGGTGCAGAACCCCCAATATAGAGAGGGAGAGGCAAAGGCCTAAAATAGAAATGGCACAAAGGTGCCTAATACACAGGTATATGAAATAAACAAGATTAGATATTCAGGGTGGAAGCACCCCCAGTTTAGTACTATAGCAGAAAGCTGCTTTCACAGGAGGATAGACCAGGTTAGGTAAATTGGTGAATTGGACTATGGCCCACTGTGTTGCAGGCAAAGCAGCCCAAACAGAGACTGTTAAACAAAGAAAAGGTGCCTTGTCAACCCTGAGGTTCCTCCCCTTACCTGCCTCATCCCCTAGGCTGACAAAGATGAACAGAGGTACTGCCTCATGTCCACTGTAAACAACCCTCCTCCTGACTGCCCCGTGCCAGATTTTTTTTTGTATTAACCCAAACCCCTAACCACAAATATCCTTAAGACCCCCTTTCCCTCACGTCCACAAGTTAATGTTCACAGATTCATTGTCCTTCTGTGCACGTTCATCACCATGTTTGTAAGCCTTCTGATCCTAATAAAAATGGGGCAAGGACCCTTACTAGGGCTCTTGTCTTTTCCCAGACATTAGTCATCTCTTGCTTTAATCCTGCATACGCTCTTTTGCTGGCCAAAAGAGAACTTTAGACTTAGAGTCTATGACAAAAGATATTTTATTTCTATGTTTGAGGGAAGTAGCTGGTTTTGTTGGATACAGAGATGCAAGCTGTTTTATATTGTGCTGTCTGAGCATTGACAAAAGACTTAATATTGTTCAATCAGGTTTCATGTTTACAACAGTGTTGTGACTGAACTGGGAGATAGTTGTTTTTTGTCTATTTGTGTTTCAGGAAATTTTACAAATTGTTAAAATGCCACCTAACTCCCTCTTTTCAACCCATCTAAATCACTCTCATCTTTCAAAGAGAAAATACTGCTTTCCATTCTGCATGAAAACTTTCTGGTTCATTCACATTCAGAGTTATGTCATTTCTATATTCCAACACTGTTCACAACATTCATTTACCACTCATCACTTTCTTCTGAGAGCATTTTTAATCTGTTCAATGGATAAAAATTCTAAGCCTAGGGTAAGACATATCTAAATTTGAGAACAAATTCTAGCAGTTATAAATCGAGGATCTGGATAAATAACAACCTCTCTGCAACTCAGTTTCCTCATTTGTAAAAGAGAAATAATAATATCTGTCTTATGAGATTTAATTGGCATTAACTTTAACATAAACACTATGCCTATCATAGCAGGTTTGATTACTTTATATTTTCAACTTTATTGTAAACATATCAGCAGAAAATATTGTGCTATTTTGTGTATATCCCACTGAGCACCATTCACAGTATCTTGTACAGAAAGGTATTTAGTAAGTATTTATTGTTTGTTATGGGAGCTGGCTGTGTTAAGTTAAAGTTCAATCTCCCCATTTTACTGTGCATTGTCTTTCAAAAGCCCGGAGAACTAAAGAAAGTTTCTTCTCCCCATATTTTCATTCACTTAGCACCATACAAAGATTTCTAGATTTAGAGTTATTGAAAAGGGTGTTTTTTTTCTTTCTATTGTCCCCACATAATTATAAAATAAAAATTGAAAGAGAAAGAATCAATTGAGTAATATAATTGTGCTATTGTGTGTGAAACAGGCTATGGCTCATGGTCCTTGGTACTCTAGAGTGTTTTCATTAGGAGTCATTACTTTTTAAAAAATAACACCTCTACCTTCGTTTTTGTATTGTTATTATTGTATATTATTTGATTTTCTACACTTCTAATGTATTTAAAAGACTTTTGTCTTTCAAACTGAACACTCCAGAAGAGCATCTTTTTATTTTTTTAAAACTTTTTAAATGTTTACTTATTTTTGAGAGACAGAGAGAGACAGAACACAAGGAGGGGAGGGGCAGAGAGAGAGAGAGAGGGAGACACAGAATCTGAAGCAGGCTTCAGGCTCCGAGCTGTCAGTACAGAGCCAGATGCAGGGTTCAACCCCATGAACCGCAGGATCATGACCTGACCCAAAATCAGATGCTTAACCAACTGAGCCACCCAGGCACCCCTAGAAGAGCTTCTTTTTAAAATTAATTTTCAACTGATCACTGAGGTTCCTGAGCATATTTAATTATACAAGATTCTGAAAACAAATAATCACCTATCACCACTTTGTAACTGAGAATGTGTCTTCTGCTCCTCTCTCTATCTCTGTCTGTCTCTTTCTCTGGGGAGAAAGCTTTCTTTTATTTGCATGATACCATAAGGGTTAGTGAGACGATCTCTGCCATTATTTGACAAACAATACATTCAGCTTATCTAGGCAAGCTCTCATGCACAGACCTTTCTCGCAATTTATGACATTTTGCAGTCTTTTCTTTCTTTTTTTTTTTTTTCCTGGAAACTTACCAAATGCCTTTTAAGAGGCTAACTAGCTTTGCTTTTAGTAAACGTTTATTTTCGTGGATCCATTTAGAATGGTAAGATAGAGCCAGTCAATTCCACACTAACCCACTGAATTGCACTCTTGGAAGAGACTTTCACATGTAATCCAGGAGACTCTCAACTTCACGACTAAGGAGTTGCCAACTGGTCTCTGTTTCAAAGCATCTTACCAGGGCAGTAGCTACTTCTCAATGAGGCTCATTCAACTTTTATTCATACCTAACTTCAGAAAGTGTTCTTTTATACTAAGCCGGAAGTTTTCTTGTGAAAATTTTTACACAAATGAGTTTATCCTTAATTTTGAAGTCACTGAAAATAAGTATTTTTTTTTCATTAGAAAGATTAAGATTTTTTTTTCATTAGAAAGATTAAGATTTTGGGTAATACTATATTGGAAGGCACCAATGTTTCCATCACCACAGAAAGTTCTATTGAAGGCACTGTTGAGGATCACAGTGGACATATTTCCCTGTTAATGCCCAAGAAATAAGTATTTTAGGCTTTGCAGTGTATGTACAGATTCAGTTGCATGTTCTTCTTTTAAATAACCTTTTTCAGAAAGTAAAGCAATTCTTAGCATGGGGGTAGTATGAAAACAGGCAGCGGGCTGGCCTTGGCTCACAGGCCCTAGATTGCAGATCTGAACTCTAGGTGATAACTTAGTAGACAAAACAAATGCTTGGATAAGCTTATAAGAGATGTGCAAAGTTCTGTGAATTAATTTAAAGAGACCTAACAATCAGAGGTATACCGGGAAGAGAGTAAAAGATCAGCAGTCTAAACGAACAAAAACACGTGACCTGTAACTGAAGGTATGGTATAACAATTCCAGACAACAATACTGCTGACATCAAACTAACTGAAACAATAATCCGCTTGATTTGTGGCCCCTCCTTTTTAGCTCAGTCTTCTATAAAAAGCACTGAACAATTGTTTCTGTGGGAATCTTGGAATATTTCAGTTGCTCCTTGAACAAAAAGCACACCAATCCATATCCCTTATTTACCACCTGCCTGTGTGCATGGAAATTCTGTTTCCCTCTAGTGGTGGCCCTGAAGCCACTGCACAAGTGAACCCTTCTTGAAGTTCCATTAAATTAAAGTATATTCACTAAATTATAAGGTTTCCCAATCAATCTCATAGGATTCTTAACATACTTTGTGTTTTGCTTACAGTTTACATCATACAGTAATTTCAGCCCCAATCTGACCTCAAATTGTATCATAAAATTAAAGAAAAGAAAAAGCCAGTGGCAGACACCCAACTGCAATTTGAATTCTATTTCTAAAATAGAAGTCTCCTCACTGAATCGACCTGTTAGGGACTAGGCTAATTTCTCTGTATGAGTTTCTTTTGGGAAGGGGCTTCTCTTTCTCTATAAAGAGACTCTGTTCAACCTATGTATTCTATTTTATAATGTTCCCAGAGAAGTCTGGACTTTCGTATGAATAATAGCCAAGATTCAGTGATATACCAGCAACATACATAGTAAGAAGGAATGAAAATGCATGCACTCCAATGTTTATATCAGCACTATCAACAATAGTAAAATTATGGAAGGAGCCCAAATGTCCATTGATATATGATATCATATCTATGATATATATATCATAGATGTAATATATATATTATAGATATGATATATATATAAAATAAACTGAAATGTGGTACATATAGAGAGATATATAGATAGATGTGGTATATATATATAGATGTTTTATATATATATATATATATATATATATATATATTTAAAAAATGAAATCTTGCCATTTGCAACACCGTGGATGGAACTAGAGTGTATTATACTAAGCAGAGTAAGTCAGAGAAAGACAAATATTATATGGTATCACTCCTATGTGGAATTTAAGAAACAAAATAGATGAACATAGGAGAAGGGAAGGAAAACTAAGATAAAAAACAAAGAGGGAGACAAACCATAAGACTCTTAACTATAGAGAACCAAATGTGGGTTGCTGGAGGAGAAGTGGGTGGGGGGGATGGGCTAAATGGATGATGGGCATTAAAGGAGGGCACTTGGGATGAGCACTGGGTGTTACATGAAAGTGATGAATCACTGGGTTCTACTTCTGAAACCAATATTACACTGTATGTTAACTAACTTGAATTTAAATAAGTACATTTAAGTAATAAAAGAAATACTTTTTTTAAAATTCTGAATTCTACACAAAGGTAAAAGCAAAATAACTTTTATAAGATATTTTCAACTGGTATGTTGAATACTGTATTATTTTATGATAAATATCAAATATATTACAGTTCAAATGGTAAAACCATAGAAACATTTCATTCATTTTACCATTTTATTGATAACATTTTATAATGGTTAAAAAAAATGAAGCATACTTAAATGCTTAAAATGTGCCTTTCTACTTTATTTTGGTTAAATATCTCAACCTGGTTTATGGTGCCTAAACTATTTCAGTATTTAAAATTGGTCATTACTTCTCCTTGTGAGTAGTCTTTCATTGAATGTAGGAAAAACTCTCCTATATCAACCTCATTAAATTATTTGTCTGATTATGTAAATTGTAAATGTTTTAATAATGGAATTACTTAAAATACATAATGCTACCAACAGCTAATTATATTGTAAATTGCATTATGGCATGTTTGCTATTTCAATTTTACTCCTCAGCCAGGAGGTATGAAATTTGTAGCTAAGTATTCAAAGTATAATTACTTTAATAAATGTGCCATACTTCACGTATACTTCAATCTCTTATTCATTACAAGAATTGCAACTATCCTACAACAAATAAGAATAAAATAACTTGATTCTTTCATATCAGAAGATTATTGAATTTTAAAACTATAGCATTTGAATGGAAGCGTGTTAACAGCTTTGAAAGCCTGTTGATATACATCTGTGTAGATGTAAGTTAACTAAACTTTATCTTCATGTTTTATGTGGTTTACCTTAAAATTTCATCAATTAATTCCTCATCAGGGGTATAAACTAAAGAATATGGGGAATAATTCTTTAGTTATGTAAATATATATAGTAACTATCATTTGATACTTTATTTTATAAATATATATAGTAGCTCTTGGGGAAGAGAACATGAAAAGGAATTAGATTATTCCCGAAGATGACTACAGACGCCAACCACTTAGGTTAGAGAGGGAAACAAGGTGAGAATCTACTTTACACATTCACTGTTTGGCTGTTATTAAAGACACAATGCCTTGGCAATAGAGGAGGTCTGTTGCCTAAAGCAGACCCTTGTCACTTGATATAGCATTCACATTCTACAAGTAAGAAGGTTAGCAGAAAATGTTCAACAAGTCAATACCACAGCTAAAAAGCTCAGAACTTAGGGAGACAAAATATTGTGTATCACACACTGCTTGAGGATGATTTTCTGTTTTTTCTGTGCTGCAACATTTCCACTAGAGTATGTTCTATTAGCTGTATATTACCCAAGAACAAAGCTGAGAAACAAATCCTGCTAAAGCCTACCATGAAATCACGTGACTTCGGAGTGGTCAGGTAGTCTACATGAACTTCAGTGCACATTCATGCAGAAAAGAGTTAACATTGCAGGCCTGAGATGTGCACCCTAAGGAAGGTCTAATTGTCAAGTTGGTCCTCCACTGGTGCTTAGGAGCTTTGTGGGTAAACAGCTCCTTACACTAGTATGAAACATTCCTCCGTGATAAGGCTGACATGTTGTGCTAGAACTGTGGTTTGTCGTGAACATCTTCTTTCATTCTAGGACTCTGGCATTTTGGTATGTGTTCAAGATGCAATAAAGGATCTAACTCGATATTTTGATATTTTCAGATAGCTTTTAAGCTTTGTCCCTCACTCTACCCATGCTATCTCATGGTTCTGGTGCTCCCTTTATTGGCTCTGGCAGGAGATTTAAACTATGCAGGCTTCATCCCAGGTCATCCTCTAAATACTATAAAAACTCCAAGCCAGTCTCCTTTACAGGGACTGCTTGAGTGCCACCCTCTCTTCTTACTCCAGAAACTCTCTCAATGTGTGTCTAGAACTCTTCTAATTCTCTTGGTGTGTGTGTGTGTGTGTGTGTGTGTGTGTGTGTGTGTGTGAGAGAGAGAGAGAGAGAGAGAGAGAGAGAGAGCACTGTGCATGCGTGGTGCCATCAGTCTCAACATAAAAAACAAATTTTGTGCAGGGGTTCGTCCTGCTCTGTAGGTTCACATCAAACCAGAGAGTGACTACACCACCAGCCCTTGTAAAAACCTTGAGTAGTGATGAGCTCCCTGCAGATATTTTATACACGTTACCATCTTTTTTTTTAATGTTCATTTTATTTTTGACAGAGTGAGACAGAGCATGAGTGGGGGAGGGATAGTGAGAGAGGGAGACAGAATCCGAAGCAGGCTCCAGGCTCTGAGCTGTCAGCACAGAGCCCCATGTGGGGCTTGAACTCACAAACTGCGAAATCATGACCTGAGCTGAAGTCAGTCGCTCAACTGACTGAGCCACCCGGGCGCACCACACGTTACCATCTTTTGCTGGAGGAGTTAGTGTGTCCTGTGTGACTCTACTGGGAGAGAACTCTTGAAATCTTGTACCTATTTTCCTCCAGACTTTGCTCTATGTGTTTTCCTGCTGCTGATTTTAATTTGTATAATTACGCTATCATAAACTATAACCATACATATAACAATGTTTTAGAACTGTGAGTCCTTCTGCAGAATCACTGAACCTAATGTGGTCCTAGGGAATCTGGACATAACACAGTCATATGACTTCAGTGGATTGAATTAGGTTGAGAAGTGCACACGAGTCTCCTCTTATGTAACTGATCCTGATGCCATGTCTGTTCATTCACAGTCATTTCAGCGATGTATACAGGAACAAACAATGTTTTGTCTATGGTCTTTTCCAACTCTCACCAATTGATTTATGTTAATAAATTATCATCACAAGAAATGACAGCATGCATTTCTCATATCATTAAAAATAGTATTTACTATATTTTCTTTTAAAAAATATTTTCTAACAAGACTAAATAGTAAAGAAAAAGTAAATACAGATTTGGAGAAACACTACCTTCCAAAAACAAATGTTTGAGTAAAAGCATCTAGGTATATTAAATGGGACTTTGGAATATATAAAAAATAATTGCAATTGAGCAATTATAAACATGGTTTAGAAAATTAAATTAGTTTTGAGATTGAGATCCTAACAAAATTATAAACTTCTGTTTCACATTTGAAACGCTGTTCTCACCAGGAAAACAATTTTGTTCATATAACCATGTAAACAGGGAAAAGTCTTTAAGGACAAAATGATAGGCATTTGTATCTCATTTTCTTGTGATAACTTTGTCATGATTTAAGTGTATATACTTTGCATGTATATGCCTCAATCTATTTTACTCTTCTTTTTATATACAAATTATCTAATTAGTAAAGATTTTAAAACACTTTAACAGTTTTTTCACTTAAAAATATGTTCTAAGAATTTTATTGTTTTGTTTGTTTTCGCTTCCAAAACATGATTTTTATGATCTCACATCATAGTTTTACTATTACTATTTCTTCTTAGCCTGGAAGAAGTCTGCACAGATATTCAAAAGATAAATAGAATGTATTAAAAACAACTTTATGCCAATTAAATTTGACAATTTGTGTGAAAGTAGAAATTAGAAAAAATACAATGTACCAAGACAAATAAAGGAAGTGGTAGATGATCTGAAAGTCTGATGTCTACTAAAGGAATAAAGTTATTATTAAAGAAAAACTACAAAATATAATCCACAAACTTATGCCCATATGGTTTCCTCCGAGCTGTTGCAAATATTTAAAAAAAAAAAGGGAATTACAGCCATCTTACACAAAACTCACTAGCTATTGGGGAAAAAAAGGAAAATGTAGCATTATTTTTATACGGCCTCAGTAACTCTGATATCAACACCATGAAAAATATTATTTCAAGAAAAAAATACAGGAACATCATCTTCATGAACACAAATTTGATAATTATTAACAAAATATTAGCAATAGGACTCAGGTAGTAAACAAGTGGATAAATACATTGAACAAAGTAGGTTAATTCCTAGAGTATAAGTGATATTAGCATCCACAAAACCTTTAATATAATTTACAATATTAACAGCAATAAATTATTATACTATTTCTATAGATAGAAAAACTCAACTGATAAAATAATTAATTTATTCATGATATAAATGTCAGTCAACTAGAAATAGAGTGATCTACAACTATGATAAATAATTGGAGGATGTGAAAATTTTTTTTTTACTTTAAATTTTAGTTAGTTAACTTACAGTGCAATATTGGTCTCAGTAAAATTCAGTGATTCATCAGTTACATACAATACCCAGTGTTAATCACATGTGGCCTCCTTTTTTTTTTTTTTTTTTTTAGTTTTTTTACTGTTTATTTTTGAGAGAGAGAGACAGACAGACAGACAGACAGAGCATGAGTGGGGGAGGGACAGAGAAGAGAGGAAGACACAGAATCCAAAGCAGGTTCAGGCTCTGACCTAGCAGCATGAGCCCGATGCAGGCCTCAAATCCATGAACCATGAGAGCATGACCTGAGCTGAAGTCGGACACTTAACCTTCTGAGCAACCCAGGTGCCCCACAAGTGCCCTCCTTAATGCCCGTCATCTATCTAGTCCCTCTCCCACCCACCTCTCTCCGTCAACCCTGTTTGTTCTCTCTCATTGGGTCTCTTGTGGTCTCTCTCATTTTTTTCTCCCTTCCCATATGTTCATCTGCTTTGTTTCATAAATTTCACATATAAGTGAAATCATATGGTATTTGACTTTCTCTGATTGACTTATTTTGCTTAGCATAATGTATTCTAGCTCCATCCACGTCATTGCAAATGGCAGGATTTCATTCTTTTTGATGGCTGAGTATATTCCATTGTATTAGTATCTATATATTTTTCATCCATTAATCAGTCAACAGACATTTGGGGCTCACTTCATAGTTTGGCTATCATTGATAATGCTGCTATAAACATTGGGGTGCACGTACCCCTTCAAATCTGTATTTTTGTATCCTTTGGGCAAATACCTACAAGTGCAATTGCTGCATTGTCGGGTAGTTCTGTTTGACAAAATACCACCTCATACCTGTCAGAATGGCTAAAATCAATGCAAGAAACCACAGATGTTGGTGAGGATGTGAAGAAAGGGAACCCCCTTGCACTGCTGGTGAGAATGCAAACTGGTGCAGCCACTCTGGAGAACAGTATGGAGGTTCTTCAGAAAATGTGAAAATTGTAATACTGACTTCCGGGTAAAGCAAGGATACCCAGATTACTAGTACTATAAAACATTTTATAGGAATGGGACATACCAGAACAATATGGCCAAAAACAAAACAAAGCAATACAATGGAATGCCAATAATATGCCAATAACACCATAAGCACATTTAAAATAAATAAATAAATAAATAAATAAATAAATAAATAAATAAAGGGCATGTGGTTTGGAAAGGATGAGATAATTGCTATTATTTGCAGGTGATACTATGTACCCACCGAAATGGCTAACATACCAAAGAAAGACAAAATAAAATGTTAGGGAGGTCTTGAACTGCTTGAAATATCATAATATACTATTCGAAGTGAAAGTGGATAGAAAAAGTGGAAGAGTGAGCACATACATGCCCTGCAACTAAGCAATTTCACTCTCAGGTAAATAACCTAACAGCAATGAGTTAATACTGTTATAGGAATACACACACAAGAATGTTCTGGAGGGCAGGATTTGTTACAATGCAGAATAGAAACTGTTCAAATGCCCATCAATACTAGAATGGAGTCTTGTTACATAATAGAATATTATCTACTAATTAGAATGAACAAAATTTAACTCTGTAAAAAATATGAAAGAGTATCACTGTACATGATAATAAAAGAACCAGATTCAAAAGTATTTTCTGTATAAATCAAATTTAAGACAGGAAAAACCCTTTCTCTGTGTTGGGAATCAAGATAGGGCTGATTTTGGGATAAGTGGGTTAGTGATGGGAAAGAAGCACAAAGAGGGCTTCAGTAATGCTGATGCTTTTCTGATTCCTGAGTGATTTGTGTATTTTTTTCTTTTTCTAAAATATTCAGTGAAGAGTGTAATAGACTTTTTTTAGTTTATTTATTTATCTGTTGAGAGAGAGAGAGAGAGAGAGAGAGCAAGGAAGGGGCAGAGAGAGGGAGAGATAAAGAATCCCAAACAGGCTCTGTGCTGTCAGTATAGAGCTCAATGCAGGGCTCAAACTCACGAATCATGAGATCATGACCTGAGCTGAAATCAAGAGTCAAATACTCATCTGACTGAGCCACCTAGGTGCCCCTATTCAACGAAGAGTTTAAATATTTTTCTTTGCACTCTATTTTACTCCATTTTTAAAATAAAATACATCTTTAATATGTTTTATTCTTGAAAATATTTTATATTTACCTTCTTAATCAGAGTTTCATACAGCAAAATATATACATAGTTTGAAGTCTATTCATAAAACATCCTGTTTTCCCGTCTCTAAGTTTTAAATTATTTCTTTTCAATTGGTTTTATGAAATGATCAGTACATGAATTTCAAAACAATGTGTATACATATATATTGAAATTTTGATAAATATTTATTCGAATAAAATCTTGGGGTTTATACATCACTTAATTTGATAGAAGATACTTATTTAAATTATCATATACACACAGAGATACTCATTTGCTGGACTGAAACATTATCTAATAGTCTGAATTTTTGTAAGTCTGGAGTCAGAAAATTTGTGGCCACAAAAGAGTAAATAGAAGTGGCAAATAAGTCATTATAATGATGTATACTCAACTCCTTGTACACCTCTTGACTTACATGACAAAAGTGACTCATAATAAAAAATTATTCTTAGGGGCACCTGGGTGGCTCTGTCGGTTGAGCCTCCGACCTTGGCTCAGGTCCTGATCTCGTGGTTCATGAGTTCAAGCCCCGCATCGGGCTCACTGCTGTCAGCCTGTCAGCACAGAACCTGCTTCAGATCCTCTGTCCCCTTCTCTCTGCCCCTCCCCAGCTTATGCTCTCCCCTCAAATAAAATAAATATTTAAAAAATGTATTCTTAATAAGCTACTAGGTGAAAGCAGAATTTTGTTTTCCATCCAGTATGTTTAGAACAACAAAAATGGACTGGTTTTAAAAGGATCTGTTACTCAGGGCTTGGCATTTCCCAAGTTTCCATTAACTTCATCAGTTACATACTGTATTTTGAAATGTCTCTTTGTTATTCTGGATTTGTTTACCCTCAGGCTATTGTTCCATGGTAAGGTTCCAAATATACAAGAGATGTGTTTATTGAGAAGGGACAATTGTAAAAGTGTAGGTGAGAAAGATCAGCAGATGAATTCCTATAAAGGGCAGTTTTAAGGAAGATAGTTGAGTATGAGAATCTGAAAGTTAATTTTCTTAAGATTCTTTGTAGTCTCATGGACTTTGGAAGGTTTCACATTAAGATGATGGTATATCACTAGACAGAATATCGCAATGTTCTGCCTTTCTACTTAATCACTGTCCATATACCCAACTATAAATAAACTCTTCAGTAGGCCCAAGGACCAGTGAAGAGGCTGACACAGAGGGCTGAAGGAGCAGTGGTGAGTTAGAAAGAAAAAACAATGTGAATTCTTAGAGGAATCCATTTCTAGTTCAATCCTTAAGTGACTTCTCTGGGACCACCCAGAAACTGCTTAACTTTTCTGTGGTTATAAATAAGAAAGATGGAAGTAAGACCAACATATATTAAGTTTATTACTTAGAAAATATATTAAATGAATACCCATGGATTTTTTTGAAAGAAAATTATGATTTCATTTGATCATAGCAGGACACTTTATACAGAAATGGGAGAAAATAATTACAATGGCAAACACACCCATTTCAAGATCATTTCTCCCTACCACAAACAGTTTGCATTCTTAATGTAGACATCATATTTTGATTTGAGATGATTACTTTATTGTTTTTTATAATGCATTTTGAAATGTTACTGATAAAGAAAGAAGAATCATGAAATATACGTAGACAACGAAGTGTTATTCTCTATATGGTTCAAGAACAAATCAGTTAACTTATTCTATAGTGAAATAATCTATTCATATAGAGTAACATATTTTTAAGATTCTGTAGAAATATTTATTCAAATGTAAGAAAATGTGTTTTTTTTTCGTTTTTTCGTTTTTTTGTTTTTTGCCGTGATTAACCGCTTTTCCTTATTTCTATTGAACTTGACACTCTGGTTCCCATGAATAACATTTTAATTGACGCCCATAAACCTTAAAAGCTGAGATTTATTTACTGACACCAGGGAAACTTTCTGAACTTTTTGCATATGTCATCATTATCTCTTAATATCTCTTTGACAATTTTAATATTATTATGTATATTTAATGCTTGTTAATCTATCTTGTCTTCAAACCATTTAATATGAATATAACATGCACTGCTAAAGAATTACCTAGAATTCACAGCAATAATGTAGCCCCTGGGGCACCTGGGTGGCTCAGAGGGTTAAGCCTCCGACTTCTGCTCAGGTCATGATCTCACAGTTCCTGGGTTTAAGCCCGTGTTGGGCTCTGTGCTGACAGCTCAGAGCCTGAAGCCTGCTTCAGAGTCTGTCTCTCTCTCTCTCCCTCTGCTCCTCCCCTGCTCACTCTCTGTCTCTCTCTCCTTCAAAAATAAATAAACATTAAAAAATTTAAAAAAAAAATAATGTAGTCCCTTAGATCAATCTTTCATAGCACAGGAGCTGTGTATATAGAAGTTGCTAAATTTCTCAATACTATGGTTCCCAATTTAAATTCTTTTTTTTTTAATTGTTTTACTTTTAATGTTTATTTTTGAGAGAGGGAGAGAGAGAGAGAAGGGGCAGACACAGAATCCAAAGCAGGCTCCAGGCTCTGAGCTGTCAGCACAGAGCCCGACGCAGGGCTCGAACTCACAAACCGAGATCATGACCTGAGCCGAAGTCAGACGCTTAACCTACTGAGCTACCCAGGCCCCCCCACCCCCATTTAAATTCTTAAGATTCTCTACATAGGAAGTGTGTGTGCAGGGAGATGTTTCTCACACATGCTGGTTCTCCTGTTGCCTTTGGTGTGTTTCCTGAGCTAGTCCCTGAACTGTTCTGTCTCCAGCCTGTAAACTAATGTTACTTAGAGACATTATCACATCTTCCTTGCCCTGACATGGGCGTGGTGATGACATACAACCGCGATAATCTGGCAGCTAAAATTTAAGAGAAAGAAAGAAATTTCAGAGCAAATGTTTCCACTTGCTCTTAGCCTTGGGTATCAATTTGCAGAGCCATCTAACGTGTTCCACTATGAAGACGAATAGAAAAGAGACTGAAGTCTATTGTTTAAGAATGAGTAGTTTTCCCTGACTTGTAAACATTTGTCTTCTATCCAAAGAGGGAAATTTACTTCACTTGTATGTTTCACTCTTCTGAAAAGCCTTCTGCTTATTTTCTTTTTCTTCCTTGTTTTCAGTCATGCCCCAGCCTTGAGCAAGAAAAGATTGATGGCTAAAGTTATCCAGTGATTTACTGGACCATCCACTCCATTCATTGTAGAAAATTGCATTGCTTTATTAATGTTATTACTTGCTAAGCAGCAGATGTCAAATGCTGTAGCTGAAACTGCTTAGCTTCCCAAATCAATCCTTTAAAAAATCAACTTTATATTTAGTGTCAAATATCATACAAGGCTGGCTCTGAAGCTATGCTAAATGTCTACAACTGGGTGGTAAATTATTGCCCAGTATCCACAAGTTCAAACCTCAATTAATATTCTTTTGGGATCTTTCCATACCAGTTATTTCTGACTTAAAAGTTTATCTTCTATAGGAACATTCCTTAGCCTCTGTCTCTATCACTTTTTAACTTATTTCTAGTCATCACTATTTTTTTTTCTTTAAGATACGAATGTTGGGTTAATTAAAAAAGAACCAAACTGAAAAAAAAAAAAAAGAACCCACACACAACTGGGTTACAAATGAATGTGCAACTGGAAAATAACGATAAAAAGCAATGATTAAATTTGTGACCATTTTCAAAATCTATATGCACTTACTTTTTAAAACCACCAGTTATGTTTCTGTAAGCAAAGAATGTGTTACAGGGATAGAATGGTCATCATTACAAAACAAGATCAGATAGTGCATTACCTTTTCTATTATGCAAAGACAGAAATTTAAGTTATTTAATAAGATATAATTTATTTTTGGGTATATATTATCATTAGCTTTAAATAACTTTAACTATAAACTTAGTTTCATTATATTTACTATAATAATTAAAATGGCCCACCTAGTGCCTTCTGTTGCTAATGAACTGTATAGAAAAAGTCTTCAAAATTTGAAAATAAGGCAGAATAGTGGGCAGTTATTATTTCAAAGTCATACCAGGTATTGTTTAGCAAGACCATCTTAGGATTATTTCATTATCTAGGACAAAGCACTTGTGGTGACTGCTATTTGTTACTCGATTAAAGCCTGGACAATGAAGAGTGAATATTACCAAGCAGATTTCTGTCCAATATGGAAGACAACCCCACAATTTATTGTTTTATTGCCCCAGAGGACATTGGCTAGTTTTATATCTATCTTAGCCATATTAATTTAATATATTTTAATATTTTTTTTCAAAATGACTCTCAATGCACAGGTTTTCAAAATGCTCTTTGAATCAGCTTTATCATTTTATTGATTCCTTCATTGATGAGTTAATAAATATTTGACACATGTTCATATCATACTTATGTAAGAATAATGCTTTTAAGTTTTTAAAAATTACATTTTGAAAATATAAAAATAGTGCACTCCCCTATATGTTTTCTATGTTTCATTATTGAGTTAAATTTTATATATTCAGTCATGATCATTGAAGTTGTTAAATCAAAAAGCCCATTGAGAGCTTAATTTTCTGTGATTGTGCAAAAAAATTAAAAAGGACATTTTTTAGATAAGCCTTGATTGCCATATGATTTTACAGCTGACAAAAATGGTGCAAATTAATGCTGAAGTTCCTGAAACTCTTCACTTTGATCTCAATACAATTTAGCTCTAGACTCACCACAGCTCAATAATCATTTTAAGAGACAGATTTGTTCACTCATTCATGTGTCATTACTTCTTTTTCTAAGTGTATAAACCCTGAACTCATTTTATCCCATCCCTGTGGTTGGCTCTTTATATGAATTGGAATTTATTGCTTCTACTCTCCTCCATCCGCTAGTTTGCCACAGAATTTTACAGTCAAATGTATTTTCCTACTATTTTTACAATTCAATTTAGTTTATAAGAAAGATTTAGGTATGGGCTTCCTTTATTTATTTATTTTTTAATATGAAATTTGTTGTCAAATTGGTTTCCATACAACACCCAGTGCTCCTCCCAACAGGTGCCTTCCTCAATGCCCATCACCCACCTTCCCCTCCCTCCCACTCCCCAGCAACCCTCAGTTTACTGTCAGTTTTTAAGAGTCTCTTATGGTTTGCCTCCCTCCCTCTTTTTTTTTTCCTTCCCCTCCCCCATGGTCTTCTGTTAAGTTTCTCGGGATCCACATAAGAGTGAAAACATATGGTATCTGTCTTTCTCTGTATGGCTTATTTCACTTAGCATAACACTCTCCAGTTCCATCCACGTTGCTACAAAAGGTCATGTTTCATTCTTTCTCATTGCCAAATAGTACTCCATTGTGTATATAAACCACAATTTCTTTATCCATTCATCAGTTGATGGACATTTAGGTTCCTTCCATAGTTTGGCTATTGTTGAAAGTGCTGCTATAAACATTGGGGTACAAGTGCCCCTATGCCTCAGCACTCCTGTATCCCTTGAGTAAATTGCTAGCAGTGCTATTGCTGGGTCATAGGGTAGATCTGTTTTTAATTTTTTGAGGAACCTCCACACTGTTTTCCGGAGCGGCTGCACCAGTTTGCATCCCCACCAACAGTGCAAGGGGGTCCCCATTTCTCCACATCCTCTCCAGCATCTATAGTGTCCTGATTTGTTCATTTTAGCTGCTCTGACTGGCATGAGGTGGTACCTCACTGTGGTTTTGATTTGTATTGGTATGGGCTTTTATCTGCCAGGAACCAAAATATTTCTCATCACATTCTTTATTGAAACTATGCACACATGTTTAACTCAAAGGCAACAACAAATGAAAATTTAAAATTTAAATATTTCATCTCATTTACAAAGTACAGTAAGCAGAATATATTTCTTAAAGCCTCCTCTATTGAAAAATGAGTAACAGTATCAGGGAATAGATATACATTTTTTTTAATTTAGATTGAGGAATTAGTGTCAGGAAATAATGTCATTTGCATGGAGTCTTCACAACTTTTACAGTCAAAGCTGACAAAATATCAAACTTCCTCCTTCTTACTCTATTAAGCATATTGCATTTCTGCTGGGGGAAAGTTAGTAAATTAAAAAAAAATGTAAAATTTTCAAAGTACCCTACTTTATGTGTTGATATGTTTCTTCATAATATACTGGCAGTTCTGAAGTTTTTTTATCAACTAGAATGTATTATTACTAGTGAAAACATTGCCATAACACAAATCTGTCTTGCTGAAGCACCATCACTGTAAATCAGGAGATCTTTTTTCCTACTATTAAAAAAGATAGCGTTCTTAGGGTGCCTGGATGGCTTAATTGGTTGAGCGTCCGACTCTTGGTTTTGGCTCAAGTCATGATCTGACAGCTTGTGAATTTGAGCCCCACGTTGTGCTCCATGCTGACAGTGTGGAGCCTGCTTGGGATTTTCTCCCTCTCTCTCTCCCTCTCTCTCTGTCTCTGCCCCTCCCCCGTGCACTCTCTCTGTCTCTCTCTGAAAAATAAATAAACTTAAAAAAACATTTTTTAACAGATAACATTCTAAACCAACCCAAATGATCTTCTTTCCTTGTGCAAATCACCTTACTGAAATGTTCTCCATGTTCTCTTAAGTTTCAGTCCAAACACCAGAAAGAGCTTCTCCAAGATCTCTTTGCAGACAGTAGATTGCACTCCCTCAGAAACTTTACATGATTGATGGTTTAGGTAATTATTTTTAATATTCTTATTTATATATTATCTTTTCCCTCGTTTCAATTGAGGAAATCAATTTACCTTAGATCTTACACTATACTCTCTCCCACTGTATGCTTCCTATTACCTTATTCTGGGAATTATGATAGTTTATTATTATTAAATAAGAAATTATTATATTTCTTGTATTCAAGAACAATGATATTGTTATTCTGCTTTAGGGAAATAGGTATTTCAGGGTTTCATCAAAGAGGCAAAACCACTATGAATGACAAGAGGGATGTGCTATGCTGATATGATCTTATAAACTTGGGAGACTGAGTTACGTCCACTATGTAAGTCTGTTACCTTGGCATCTGCTACAGGTTCTGAAGTGAGCAGATCTGGCTGTCAGGGAGGAAAGACGAACATGAAAACTTGGGTAGCCAGACAAACTGGACCCCTCAAGGGTGAGCTGGAATCCACCAAATTAATTGAAACCCATGTTTTCCTTTGAGCACTTCAATCTGTCCACAGTGATGCCTCTGACTTACAGAAGAGCTGGTACACTCTACCACAGTAGTGCACATGAACTTCACCTAGGAGTTAAGAAAGCTAAACAAGGGGATCTAGGGGAACTAAAGTCCAGCTGCTGCACTGAGGAGATGCAGAATTTGGAGGAGCTGAGATCCCAGTCACCAGCAGAGTGACCCAGCTGAGGTACGACAATGTGCTTGAACCTTATGAGCACTTGAACTTCCATGATATTTCTGTGCTTTGCTCCCTCTACTAAATCCTATGCAAATTTCTCATGTAGGCTAAGAAGCCTCCTATCATTGCTTGGTCATGTTAAATCTAAATTTTCCCATGTATGATTATTTTTATTCATCTTTAATTTATCCACATATGGCTTGATAATATTTTCCAGGGAATCACTATGAATAGTGAATTTTCTACTTGTTGAGCATTTCAGAAATTTTAATTTTTCCTCAAAGTCCTGAGCTTTGAACAAGTTTTTGTTGGTGGTGGTGGTATTGCTACTTTTGTTGCTCCTATGACTGTGGTTATTGTTGACTTGAGACCTCTAAGGGCACAGCTTCATTTATACTTCCCCTTATAAATATCTGATCTTATTTTTTTCTAAAGATAATTATAAGAGCTTATATTGATTTTTTAAATTCAACATTTTTAGTGATGTAGTTAGATTTTATCTCTTTCCTTTAATTTTTATTATAACACATGAGCTATTTTCTTTTGCATATCCATGTCTACCTCACGTCAGAATATTTGTTTCCCTTAGCTAATCATGTCCTGTTAGTGGCTAAGGTGTGTTGTTTTGTTTTGTTTCTAGGAGTGAATTATTTGTGTGTTGAGGTGCTATCCATTTTTGGCACGTTCAGTTGCTAATTAGAAAATTGCAACTTTTATCATTATAATTATCTATTAACTTAAGGAGATTGTCATAGGTTTCAAAGGGCTCTTTCTCCATATTAACAATTTTCTTGATTGAGTTTGCACTATTCTGTGCTGATGATAGTTTACATTTATTTCTCATATTTGCATCATTCCATTGTTTTACAAATCTGATACTTTTATACCAAAATTCATGTACCTATCTCCATCCATTTTATACCTTTCCTGATCCCATAATACCTTAACACATTGGGTTCTAACTTCTATGAATTTTTACTTTTATGATTTGAAAGTTGTCCAGTTTTGCCTTACAACTAAGTCTTCCTTTTTTTTATTAACCAATGATATCTAAAATTTTAAACCCATAAACAATACAGTGCCTTGACTTGATACACATTTTCCTATACTGAAAATTATAATATGGTAGGATTGTATTTCCTCTTGTGTGGAACTGGAGTTGACCCCTGGTTGACTAGAAGTTGAATATCATTTGTAGACATTGAAGTCACATACTATTAACTATTTAAAGACATGCCCATTTTTGAAATTTGTATTTATATTTAGACTACTTTATTATGCATGTATTTATTTTGTCTTTTCTTTATTTCTTTCTTTGAAGTTGCAAAATGTCTTTCTTACATTTACCATATTTGTGTTAGAGACATCTACAGAATATAATTCAAACTGTGAATGTATCTGCTTTCTAGTTTCCAGAAATGATTGTCCCAGATTTCTCCAAGTTCTTCCTTGTAGAATGGGAAAAAGAACTCCTAACATCAGAAAGTGTAAAGAAATCATTCATTTTGTTGGTTGGTCAGTTGGTTGGTTGGTATTTCATTTTTTCCATGGTCTGGGACTCCAGCCTCCTAATAGACTTGGAGCTATGTCAGTGGCTGCAGTGGGATCCCGCAGAAGCCAAAATGTGAAGGGACTGGAAACATCTTAAATATTTGGGATGATAGTTCCAGGAGGATGGGGCCAGCCTCTGCTGAATTTTTTATTTTTTTTCCTCACTGAACTTCCATCACTTAACCCTGGATATAGTCTTAGTTGCTGATGTGAACTAGCAGAGCGAATAAACTAAAGCTCTACTTTTGTTGTTGGAAGAGTAAAATATGGAACATTAGAGAACCAAAAATAACTACAGAGATGAAAAGAAGGGATGGTCTCAGGAAAACCGACCTCATGAAGATTTTTTATGAACTCCTCAGTTCACCACTGGTTTGAAAAAGAATCAAGAACAAAATCTTCTCTAAGAAACCATAAAAATATACACAAAATAAACCAAAGAAGGCAAAATAAATGATGCAATCAGCAAATGCTAATTCAGTAAAATTAGAAAACATAATTGCAATGAAGAAAAACAAAATACCCAATATTTTTCTATTGGAAGAGGTTAATACAATTGATAAGTGCTGAAGACTGACAACAAAAAAAGAGAAAACACATCTGACCAGTATCAGGAATCAAAGATGAGATATTGCTAAAGTCACCATAAGCTTAAGAGAATAAGGCAATATTAAAAAGAAACTTACACACATAATTTTGTTATCATTGATGAAATAGCCGAGTATCTTGAAATCTAAAAAATACTAAAACTGAGTCAAGATAAAATAGTTCATTTCTATAGTCTCACAGCTATTAAGAAATCGAAATTATTATTAAAAACATTTTGTAGAAGATAAGTTCAGGCCCAGATGGTCTTACTGGCAAATTCTACCAAACATTCAAATAAAAAATAACACTAATTTTACAAAACTCTTTAAGAAAATAGAAGATCAGAACATTTTAGAGCTCATTTAATGAAGCTGGCATTACCCTAATTTTGAAATCAGAGAAAGACAGTACAAAAAGGAAAATAGTATATTAATGTCTCTCATAACATGCATTCAAATTCCTCAAAACATATTAGCAAATTTAGCCTAAAATATATAAAATGAATACACCACAACCTAGGTGGTTTACTCAAGAAATTTATATCAATTAACACAGAAAAGCATTTTGCAAAAACGCAACATCCATTCACAATGGAAATACTCATTAACCAAGGATTAGAAGGGGATCCACTTGACCATAAAAGAGATCTATAAAAGCCTACTTCTGGGGCGCCTGGGTGGCGCAGTCGGTGTAGCGTCCGACTTCAGCCAGGTCATTATCTCGCGGTCCGTGAGTTCGAGCCCCGCGTCGGGCTCTGGGCTGATGGCTCGGAGCCTGGAGCCTGTTCCGATTCTGTGTCTCCCTCTCTCTCTCTCTGCCCCTCCCCCGTTCATGCTCTCTCTCTGTCCCAAAAATAAATAAAAAAAACGTTGAAAAAAAAATTAAAAAAAAAAAGCCTACTTCTGACATCATGCCTAATGATGAATGACTGAAGGTTTTCACTATAATATTAAAAAGGAAAAGAAAATAAAAAAAAGGCAAGGGTGGCTACTCCTATTCAATGTTGTAATGGAAAGAAGGAAGGGAAGAAGGAAGGAAGGAAAATGTATGTAATAAAAAATTTTGAATTAAGCCAGCTAGAAATAATGTCTTTTTAAATATCAATCCAGGGGCACCTGGGTGGTTCAGTTGGTTAAGCATCCAAATTAAGCTCAGGTCATGATCTCACAGTTTGTGGATTTGGGTCCCACACTGGGCTGTGTGCTGACAGCTCAGAGCCTGGAGCCTGCCTCAGATTCTGTGTCTCCCTCTCTCTCTTTGCCCATCCCCTGCATTTGCTCTCTTTCTCCCGAGAACAAATAAGTAAACATTTAAAAAATATATTTTTTAAATAAACATTTATATATATATATATATATATATATATATATCTCCAATTTTTTATTAGAATGAAAGTTTGACTTGGAATTCAAAGGTGAATTACTAAAATTTATCATATTATTGAATTAAAGAGACATATCATATAATTATTATAATAGACGCAGAAAAAAAGACTTTTTATAAAGCCCAGCATCCTTCATAGGAAAGAAAAAAGTAACAAAATTTGGAATAGAAGTTAACTTATGTAAACTAACAAAGATATGTACAATAAAACTGTCAACACATTGAAAGCATTTTCCTAGATATGGAGAAAAGTAAGGATATTCTATTTCACCAATTTTGTTCAACACTGGACTGACTGGATTGTCTGAGTCAGCAAATTAATATGTGGGGAAAAAAAGGTATGTCAATTGGAAAATAAGGGGGAAAAAAAGGTTACTTTACTCTCAGATGATATGATTGTGTAACAAAGTCCAAAGTAACTTTCTACATAAATTATTATGATTGATGAGTTCACATTGCTAGATACAAGTTCAGTTTTAAAAATAGAGTGCAAACTGCCATATGATCCAGCAACTCCACTACTGAATGTATGCTCAAAAGTATTGAAAGCAGGATCTCAGAAATATATTTGCATACCCATGTTCATAGCAGCATTCTTCACAAAACCCAGTGGAATATTATTCAGTCTTTAAAAAAAAAAAGGACATTCTGACACGTTTATAATACTGATAAACCTTGCTGACATTATGCTAAGTGGAAAGAGACAGTCACAGAAAGACAAATACTCTGTGATTCTATTTACATGCCAAATTTATAGACAGAACAATAGTGGTTTCCAGACACCGGATTGATGGGGTGGAGTGGTGGAAAATTGATGTTCAATGGGCATCCAGGTTTTGTTTTGCAAGATGAAAAGAGTTCTGGAGATTGATTTCAACAACAATATGAAATACTTCACACTGCTGAACTTAAAAATGGTTAAGATAGTAAATTTTGCTGTTTGTTTAACCACAATTTAAAAAATCAAGTGTATTTTTACATACCCTTTTTAGTGTCCTTTTTTCCTTCTCTTTGCCTTATAAAGTCTGCGGGTTTGGCTTTTGGCTATGTCCAGCAAAGCCACGGACAGCAGAAAGGATTACTCAAGACTCTGCAAGTCAAGAGAGGTGAGGGGGAGACTCAGGGAAGTTTCCAGGAGCTGCTCTCAAGCTTCCGGATTTAGTAAGCATACATTTAGGGAAACATCGCACAATATATCAGTGGGTTACATGCCAGTAAGAACATATTGAAAGCTTGCAGAAAAATAAGTTAAGCATTGCTAAGACTACAAAAGAGCAGATGCAGAAAGCAGGGTGGAAAACAAGATGAAATATTCCACAGATAACCATGATCTGAGGAATTCATAAGCATAGGCAGGACCCAACCCCTAGATACACAGTAACTAGATAAGCAAAGAAGGGCTGCTGTTTTCAGCAAGGCCAGAAAGCAGTGTTCTGCTTTGCAATGAGTTCTCTATAATCTCCTAACCCAGGACATAGCTATTTGATTTCCCACAAAAGTCCAGTGTCTTCTCAATTATGCTTTTTCCTACTCATTTTCTCCAGGTAGTACACCTTCTTTCTAACTATCCGCCCTCTAAATATCCATAGCAATTTATTCATTTATTCATTTAAGTTACAGCTATTAGGTGTCAACACTTGTCTATATTTCCCCTGTAAATTAGAAGTAAATATTTATACATAAATATATATATATTTATGTATATTTGAAATTATCTAATTATGTTAGACAATTTTAAATTGTGATAAACACTATTTAAAATAGACGGAAAGAAGATAATGAAGGTGGAGAGCTCAGAGAAAGCTTTGCCTAGTTGGACAAATATATATACATAATATATATATATATAATATATACATATATATTATATATTATATACATAATATATATAATATATATTATATATTATATACATTATATATATAATATATACATTATAATATATATTATGTATATAATATATATATTATATATATATAATATATATATAAACTGCAAGTGGAAACATGCTTTGTAAATAACTGGGGAAAACTTCCATGGGATATAGAAGGAAAAAAAAAAAAAAAAGGAACCCAGGAAATTAGAACATGTGTAGGGGTTTCAAAGTCTATAATAAGACTAATGAGACAGGAATAGTTAATAAGGAATATGAAAATTAGATTTGGTCTCATGGACAGGATAGACCAATCATGATGCCCATACATTGTAAATCCTGATAAAGACTTTGGACTTTTTTTTTTTTTTTTTTTTTGGCTAACAGTGGAAGACATTGGAAAGTATATTCAAGAAAATGATACAATATATGACATAGTATATATATTTTTAAGGTAAACAATAGAATGAATGGTTATATGGTAAGATTGGAAAAGATTAAAGAAGCCAGAATCGAAGAGTAGATAAAAGAGGATAGACTCCATCCTCCATAGGATGAGTTTAGATGAGAGCAGAGATGTTTCTTCCAATATGTCAGGAAGACATAGATGCAGGGGGAAAAAAAAAAAAAAAAAAAGCTTTACCAGGAAGCTGATGCGAATTAACATTAAGACCAGTCTCTTGTCTCAATCCATGACTGGTGCAATAATGTTTTCACATGGGCCTGTGTTTTTGGTAAATGTTTTAAATGACTTATTTCAATCTGCAATTAGCTAACATGGCTTATTTTTCTGTCAGTGTTTTCCCCACAGTCACAATTTGCCTGTGTCAGATGGTATTGCAATGGTCACAAGCATTTTTGGTATCTATATGAACAGCAGATGGCTAAAGAACACACTGACTTTGACTTTAATGTTACATATTTATGTAGTTCACATTCATTTCTGGCTTCCAGAAATATTTCTACCCACTATGGGTATCTTGTTGCAAAAGTGATTTTACTGAACAAATACATTGTAGAATAATGAAAATCATTTGTTACTTTGGCATTTATTCTAAACACGGGGTGTGGTAGGAAGAGATACTGAATTGACTTGGAAAACAAGGTAGAGGAAATGTTTAATGTTGTTCTATTGGAAGGATAAAATCCCAAATGTGTTTGAGAAAGGCTAACGTGACATAGTATGCAAGAGGAAAATGGAACTGAATTAGTACTATTAGATTTTTAGAAATTCAATTTGGATAAGAAATTAGGATTCCCCCTCATAAAATGAAGAAAGAAACAGGGGTACAGATTTATTAAATTATATAAACATTTCCAAACATTACATAATTTAGCAAATTATATTATTAAACTATTATAGGACAGTCTCTGTTCTGTCTCTGTGGATAAATCTATGGAGAAAATATAGCTATAGCCAAATGCTTACCTCTGGATTCCCTTAAAAAGTAGTGCCACATGGACACCTAATTACTCCTAAAATTCCCCTCAAACTCACCAATCACAGTTATATAGTATACCATCATAAACTACCAAGAGATGTAGAATGGTGTGTCCCTTCTCTGCTTCCAATAAATTACAATCTTTTGACTTCTCTAGTAATTCTCAGGGCAATAAAAGTGAAAGAAAGAAAGTAGCTCGTAGCTGTGGATCACTATATGTGTAATCGCATGGAGCTATATGATCCTTTTCTTTTAATGATGGATGACTGTCTGTAGCCCACAAATTAGACCAAGTGCCATCTATATATTTTCTAAAAGGCAACAATGACAGAATTATTTTTTTGTTCTTTGGAAAGAGAAGTGGTTTTATATTTTGGTAAAGCAGAGTGATGAAGTAGAAAAAGAACATAACCCAGATTAATGAGCTCATATTTTCAGTTACTAACTATTTATGCCACTTTAGGGAAAAAAATTCATTTTTGTGAACCTCAGTTTACCAATCCGTGCAATAATGTGGTTAGATTTATGTCCTCTAAGTTTGTAGATAGTACAAAATTATACATCATCACTATACCCTGCTGGTGATATAGAATTAGTCATTACCTTTTATAAATAGGATTTCAATAAACTAAATAGACATGATTTTATAGAGATTTACTTTGACAATACTGGAAAGATTGGATATAATAGTATAAGATCAATTCTTAAGTATTTTGATAAAATAACTCAGTAACAATATTGTTTTCACTTCTCAAAAACAAAGATATCTTCCTATAAATGTTTTATATATTCATTGGGGACCATTCATATTCTTTATCCTAGGAGTATAGAATAGTCTGTAGAATACACTTATATTTTCACAATGTACTTAAGAGGAAAGATGAGACCCAACGAAAGAACATAGGTACATATTCTAGGTGAGTCACCTTCTGCCCCTCACTCCAAGTGGCACACAATTGGCAGAATATCAACAACTTGGATGCAACAATTAAAAAAGGGAAAAACTGCATAGTTTTATATGATGTTTGAAAATCAATACATGCCCTTAACTCAAGTAAAATGTTTTAACACACCTTCAAATCTTATGATAACTTCACCACTCTTTCTGGAATGATGGCATAAAAATTTCTGTAGAGGCACTCCCTAGTTAAGTCCCTATAATCAGTGAAAATTATAAATTACTACAATTTTCAAGTCTCTGGAAATTATCCTCAGGGATAATTTACTGTAGTAAATGAAAGAGCATTTATCAAGTAAATCTACCAAATTTTGGTAAGAACAGTGAAAATCTATGGCATCTGAGCCATGACTCAGAATGACCCACAATGACCCACAAACTCAGAATGACACAAATTTCTGCTCTTGCATGTGCAGTCTAGATCACAGGGCTTCCTACTCCCCAAGGAACTGGTCAATAACTACAGTAACTCCCCAGTGGGACATCCCACCAGCATTTTTCTTTCCCCTCTGATTTACATGGCAGAAGCTCTGTGCCAAGCAAGAACAGTGGAGAAAGCTGGGATTTTCTTCTTCTATACAGCCCCAGCTGTAAAGTCACACAGCAACTCCTCAGCTATGTCGGGCTGAGTGTATGGGGGCCCCAACTTCATTCACTGCAAGTCTGTAGGAAGGTTTGATTTTCACGCATGGAGAGGGCAAGCCCAGAAGACCATGGGCTACTGCTCTTGCGAGTACTCCCACTTTTACGGTATTGGCATCATTCCAAGAAAAGTAGGCCACTGTATCTGTGTCTAGATCTGGGGTACTGGTGTAGGGGTTTTGCCTGGACGATCCTCTGAAGCAGTCTCAAAAGAACTGACTGTACTTGGAACAGAGTTTGGGAAAGATCAAACTTAAGAGTACCTTATGAGACAATGGAGATTTGGGTGTAAGAAATTATAAGTAGCCTGGTTATTCCATGAGGCTACAAGCTCAACTCTACATAAACTATAAATGTACAGAGAGAACTAGGGAAAGAGATTGCTAATGACAGCCCTCCTTGGGAATACCCTTGAAAAACTAGCCTAATTTAATTTGATCAGACTGTGCAACAATTTATACCAGAGGGCATTGTCAAAAACAATAGAGAAACCGGCTGGCAATTAGTGGAGGCTAATAGCTGCATGTGATTTCAACAGGAGTGGGCCCAGTAACAGATATTTCAGACACAGATATATTCAAAGGCACCATTGTGAAAGTCAGTACCATCCCAGGCTGACTGTGTGCAAGCCCAAGGTTGCGACCTTTGAAGAAAGAAATTAGAGTATGCATCCTGTTAGGAAAATACAAGCACATACAAAAGTACATCCATGCCATAAACCAATAAACAGACATCGGCAAACTCTTGGTGGAAAGGGTGGAAGAATGGGGTTAATGGTAGTGGTAGTAGCAGAAACCAGAATTATTACAATATATTATCTAAGATATTAAATCTCTAATAAAAGGTTTTGAGAGAATAAATAAGCAAACAACAAACAAACAAAAGCAAGAATGGCCAATGAGGGGACCTGGCAAAGATTTCCAAAGAAACTGGACTTAACAAAGACTGCAAAATAGCTATTTCAAATTTCAAAGAACAACAACAACAAAAAAAAGGGTTAAAAATGTTAAGGAAGGTCTGATGACAGTGTGTCCTTGCATAGAGCATATCAATAAAATATATAGAAATAATAAAACAGATGGAAATTCTGCCGTTGAAAATCATAATAATTGATATGAAAAATTAATTAGAGGCGTTCAACTGACCGATGTATCCTGACATAGACATAATAAGCAAAAGAATAAGAAAATCTGGGGTGCCTGGTTGGCTCAATCAGTAGAGCAATGTGATTCTTGATCTTGGAGTTATAAATATGAGCCCTACAGATGGGTGTAGAGATTACTTAAAAATAAAACCTTGTAAAGAAATAAGAACATTTGTAGATAGATCAATAGAGATTATGCAGTCTGAAGAAAAGAGAGAAAAATGAAGATAAATAAACATCCCCAGAAAAATGTGGGACAATTATTTGCACCAACTTAACTGATAATGGAAGCACAAAATAGAGGAGAGAGATAAGAGAGTAAAAAAAATCACATGAGGGGGGGAGGAGTCAAGATGGTGGAACAGCATGGAAGCTTTTTGTGTATCTCGCATCCATGAAATGGAGCCAGACCGACATGGAACCATCCTACACACCTAGAAAACCGATTGGAAGATTAACACAACAATCTGCACAAGCTGAACCACAGAATTCAGCAGGTACTCGACACGAAGAGCTGAACATGGGGAGCAAGAAGCCCCTAAAGGTAGGGAACCCCTTTGGTGGGTGGAGAGAGGACAGAAACTGGGTGGGGGGGGGAGCATACGGGAAAAGCACCCCTTCCCAAAAGCAGCTGGAGAGAGTGGAAAATTGGAAACAGGGACTAAACTAAAAAGGGAGAAAGGAGAAAGGAGAGGGTTTAAATTCCATTAAGACTGTAAACAAGGGGAGCGCAAAGGCTGCATCTCCACAGCTCCATACCTGGCAGTGCTCTGGTGGGAAGGGCGAATCCCCAGGAACAGAGTGGGGTCCGGGAGGTTCTTAGGCCACAGGGGGAAAAGCAGTTCCACTGCTGGAAGGACATGTGGTAGAGACTGTTGAAGCCACCTGGTCCCAGCAGACCCCAGAAAACGGCCACATTCACTGGAGCTGCAACAAGGTCCTTAAGGTTGAAGGCTGGTGCCAGATGTGTGTTGTGATTTTCCATGGTCCCTGAAACGCTGAGACTACACTGTCTCGCGATTTTTTGGGGGGGCGGGCTGGCACCTGGCCGCAGTCTCAGGGCACCGGCCACAGAAGGGTCCAGCAGGCGTTCCTGGGTGTAGCTGATATTCGGCCATTGCTCATTCAGCCATTGCTCAGTGAGACCCTCCCGCGGAGGCGCGGAGCAGGTCAAAGACGCAGTCCTTCCGAAGTAAGGGGTCGCGGAGAGCAGCTGCATCTGAGACAAAACTCGGGGGAGAGGCACGCCTGGGACCTGGTCGTGGAGAGTGGAAAGGCGGGGAGTGGATGAGAGCTGAAGAAGGAGGACCGGTGCGCGATTGCTAATCCGGGAGAACAGACTGGGTGGAGCCATTTTTCACCGCTCCCGCGCATGCGCATGCGCATGGCGCACCGCAGCAATCCACCCCAGTAGGCTAGCAGCGCCATCTAGTGGAGAGCGGAGCTGTTGCACCGAGCTCTGCCCACTGGGCTAGCTTCGCTCTTCAAGAGCACGAACCTCACCGCTGCCTTAGTTTGTGGACTATGGAGAGCTACGTGGACTGACCTCTGGGGGAGAGCGAAGCAATTTAGGTCCTGCTTCAATCTGTTAGCAGGTTCATCTATTCATTTTTTTTCTCCTTCTGCTTCCTTTTTCTCTTTTACAATTCATTTCTTTTTCTTGAATACAGAAAGAGAAAAAACTCATTTTTATTTTCAATTCTTATTAAAAATATCTGTCTTTAATTTTTATGACTATATTTTTTACTTTTGTGTAAATTTTGTCAAATTCTACTTTACTTCCATCGTTTTATTTTAGTCTATTTCAGTGTACTCACCTTTTCAAAGTTTTAAACAATTTGCTTTTTTTCTTTTTCTTTTTCACTTCTATTCTTTTTCTTGAATGCAGAAAGAGAAAAACTTCATTTTTACTTTCAATTTCTTTTAAAAATATTTTTATTTAATTTTTATTACTATATTTTTTGCTTTTATGTAAATGTTTTCAAATTCTATCTTACTCCCATTATTTTATTTCAGTCTACTACAGTGTATTCACTTTTTCAAATTTTCAAACGATTTCTTTGTCTTTTTTTTTCTTTTTTTAAATCTTTTTTCTTATTTTCATTTCTTTTCTTTTTTCTTAAATACAGAAAATGAAAAAAATCATATTTGTTTTTAATCTTTATTAAAAATATTTTTCTATAATTGCTTTCTACTAATTTCTCTACTTTGTGTATTTTAGTCTACTTTAGTGTATTCATTTTTTCAAATTCTCAAACGATTTCCTTTTTTTTCTCTCCCCCCTTTTTGCTTGTTTGTTTTTTTTTTGTTTGTTTGTTTCTATAATCTGTCAAACCATTTTCTACACCCAGGCCAAAACACATGTAGAATCTAGCATCATCTATTCGATTTGTGTGTGTGTGTGTGTTTTTAATTTTTAATTTTAATATTTTTTAAATTTTAATTGTTTAATTTCAATTTTTCTACCTCATTAATTCCTATTATGCCTTCAAAATGACAAAATGAAGGAATTCACCCCAAAAGAAAGAGCACGAAGAAACGACAGTCAGAGATTTACCAACACAGACACAAGCAAGATGTCTGAACCAGAATTTAGAATCACGATAATAAATACTAGCTGGAGTCGAAAATAGATTAGAATCCCTTTCAACAGAGATAAAAGAAGAAAAAAATAGCCAGAATGAAATTAAAAATGCTATAACTGAGCTGCAATCACGGATGGATGAAGCAGTGGCAAGGACGGACAAGGCAGAAGAGAGAATCAGCAATACACAGGACAAACTTGTAGAGAATAACGAAGCAGGAAAAAAGAGGGAGATTAAGCAAAAGACCACGATTTAAGAACTAGAGAAATCAGTGACTCATTAAAAAGGAACAACATCAGAATCATAGGGGTCCCAGAGGAGGAAGAGAGAGAAATAGGGGCAGAAGGGTTATATGAGCAAACCATATTGGAAACTTTCCTAACCTGGGGAAAGACACAGACATCAAAATCCAGGAAGCTCAGAAGACTCCCAGTAAATTCAACAAAAACCGACCATCAACAAGGCATATCATAGTCAAATTCACAAAATACTCAGGCAAGGACAGAATCATGAAAGCAGCAAGGGAAAAAAAGTTCCTAACCTACAAGGAAAGACAGATCAGGTTTGCAGTAGACCTTTCCACAGAAACTTTGCAGGCCACAAAGGGGTGGCAGGATATATTCAGTGTGCTGAATCACAAAAATATGCAGCCAAGAATTCTTTATCCAGTAAGGCTTTCGTTCAAAATAGCAGAGATAAAAAGTTTCACAGACAAAAATTAAAGGAGTTTGTGACAATAAACCCGCCCTGCAAGAAATGTTAAGGGGGGCTCTCTCTGAGGGGAGAAAAGATGAAAAAATAAAATATATATATATATATATATATATATATATATATATATATATATACCAAAAGCAACAAAAGATTAGAAAGGACCAGAGAACACCACAGGAAACTCCAACTCTACAAGCATCATAATGGCAATAATAAATTCATAACTTTCAGTACTCACTCTAAATGTCAATGGACTCAATGCTCCAATCAAAAGACATAGGGTAACAGAATGAATAAGAAAACAAGACCCATCTATATGCTGTTTACAAGATACACACTTTATAAGGACACCTACAGATTGAAAATAAGGGGATGGAGAACCATCTATCATGCTAATGGTCAACAAAAGAAAGCCGGAGTAGCCATATTACATCAGACAATCTAGACTTTAAAATAAAGACTGTATCAAGAGATGCAGAAGGGCATTATATCATAATCAAGGGGTCTATAGACCAAGAAGACCTAACAATTATAAACATTTATGTGCCAAATATGGGCGCACCCAAATATATAAATCAATTAACCACAAACATAAAGAAACTCATTGATAGTAATACCACAATAGTAGGAGACTTCAACACCCCACTCACAACAATGGACAGACCATCTAATAAAAAAATCAGCAAGGAAATAATGGCTTTGAATGACACATTGGACCAGATGGACTTAACAGATATATTCAGAACATTTCATCCTGAAGCAGCAGAATATACATTCTTCTCCAGTGCACATGGAAGGTTCTCCAGAATAGACCATATACTGGGACATAAATCATCCCTAAGTAAGTACAGAAAGATCGAGATCATACCTTGCATATTTTCAGACCACAATGCTATGAAACTCGAAATCAACCACAAGAAAAAAATTGGAAAGGTAACAAATATTTGGAGACTGAAGAACATCTTACTAAAGAATGAATGGGATAACCAAGCAGTTAAAGAAGAAATTAAAAAGTATATGGAAGTCAATGAAAATGATAGCACCACAACCCAAAACCTCTGGGATGCAGCAAAGGTGGTCATAAGAGGAAAGTATATAGCAATCCAGGTCTTCCTAAAGAAGGAAGAAAGATCTCAGATACACAACCTAACCTTACGCCTTAAGGAGCTGGAAAAAGAACAGCAAATAAAACCCAAAACCAGCAGAAGACAGGAAATAATAAAGATTAGAGCAGAAATTAATGCTATTGAAACCAACAAAAAACAGTAGAACAGACCAATGAAACCAGAAGCTGGTTCTTTGAAAGAATTAACAAAATTGATAAACCACTAGCCAGTTTGATCAAGAAGAAAAAGGATAGACCCAAATAAGTAAAATCAAGAATGAAAGAGGAGAGATCACAACAAACACAACAGAAATAAAAAAAATAATAAGAGAATATTATGAGCAATTATATTCCAATAAAATCGGCAATCTGGAAGAAATGAACAGATTCCTAGAAACATATACACTACTAAAACTGAAACAGGAAAAAAATAGAAAATTTGAACAGACCCATAACCAGTAAGGAAATCGAATTAGTAATAAACAATCTGCCAAAAAACAAAAGTCCAGGGCCAATTGGCTTTCCAGGGGAATTCTACCAAACATTTAAGGAAGAATTAACACCTGTTCTCTTGAAGCTGTTCCAAAAAAATAGAAATGGAAGGAAAACTTCCAAACTCTTTCTATGAGGCCAGCATTACCCAGATTCCAAAACCAGACAGAGACCCCACTAAAAAGGAGAACTATAGACCAATTTCCCTGATGAACATGGATGCAAAAATCCTCAACAAGATATTAGCCAACCGGATCCGACAATACATTAAAAAAATTATTCACCACGACCAAGTGGGATTTATACCTGGGATGCAGGGCTGGTTCAATATCCGTAAAACACCGTGATTCATCACATCAATAAAAGAAAGGACAAAAACCATATGATCCTCTCAATAGATGCAGAGAAAGCATTTGACAAAATACAACATCCTTTCTTCATAAAAACCCTCAAGAAAGTAGGGATAGAAGGATCATACCTCAAGATGATAAAAGCCATATACAAGCGACCCAAGGCAGAAAAACTGAGAGCTTTCCCCCTAAGGTTAGAAACAAGACAGGGATGTCCACTTGCCACTGTTATTCAACATAGTATTGGAAGTCTTAGCCTCTGCAATCAGAAAACACAAAGAAATAAAAGGCATCCAAATTGGCCAGGAGGAGGTCAGACTTTCACTCTTTCCAGATGATATGATACTCTATATGGAAAACCCAAAATATTCCACCAAAAAACTGCTAGAACAGATTCATGAATTCAGCAAAGTTGCAGGATATAAAATCAATGCACAGAAGTCAGTTGCATTCCTATACACCAACAATGAAGTGATAGAAAGAGAAATCAAGAAAGCAATCGATCCCATTTACAGTTGCACCAAAACCCATAAAATACCTAGGAATAAGTCTAACCAAAGAGGTGAAAAATCTATGCACTGAAAACTATAGAAAGCTTATGAAACAAATTGAAGAAGACACAAAGAAATGGAAAAAGATTCCATGCTCCTGTATAGGAAGAACAAATATTGTTAAAATGTCACTACTACCCAAAGCAATCTACATATTCAACGCAATCCCTATCAAAGTAACACCAGCATTCTTCACAGAGCTAGAACAAATAATCCTAAAATTTGTGTGGAACCAGAAAAGACCCTGAATAGCCAAAGCCATCTTGAAAAAGAAAACCAAAGCAGAAGGCATCACAATCCAAGACTTCAAGCTATACTACAAAGCTGTAATCATCAAGACAGTATGGTACTGTCGCAAGAACACACACTCAGATCAATGGGATAGAATAGAGAACCCAGAAATGGACTCACAAACGTATGGGCAACTAATCTTTGACAAAGCAGGAAAGAATATCCAATGGAATTAAGACAGTCTCTTCAGCACGTGGTGCTGGGAAAACTGGACAGCAACATGCAGAAGAATGAACCTGAACCACTTTCTTATACCATACACAAAAATAAAATCAAAGTGGATGAAAGACCTCAATGTAAGACGGGAAGCCATCAAAATCCTCAAGGAGAAAGCAGGCAAAAACCTCTTTGATCTTGCCCGCAGCAATTTCTTACTCAACACATCTCCGGAGGCAAGGGAAACAAAAGCAAGCATGAACTACTGGGACCTCATCAAAATAAAAAGCTTCTGCACAGCAAAGGAAACAATCAGCAAAACTAAAACGCAGCTGACAGAATGGGATAAGATATTTGCAAATGACATATCAGATAAAGGGTTAGTATCCAAAATCTACAAAGAACTTATCAAACTCAACACCCAAAAAAACAAATAATCCAGTGAAGAAATGGGCAAAAGACATGATTAGACACTTCTCTGAAGAAGACATCCAGATGGCCAACAGACACATGAAAAAATGCTCCACATCACTCAGCATCAGAGAAATACAAATCAAAACCACAATGAGATACCACTTTACACCTGTCGGAATGGCTAACATTAACAACTCAGGCAACAACAGATGTTGGTGAGGATGCAGAGAAAGAGGATCTCTTTTGCACTGTTGGTGGGAATGCAAGCTGGTGCAGCCACTCTGGAAAACAGTATGGAGGTTTCTCAAAAAACTAAAAATAGAAATACCCTATGACCCAGAAATTGCACTACTAGGCATTTATCCATGGGATACATGTGTGCTGTTTCGAAGGGACACATGCACCCCAATGTTTATAGCAGCACTCTCAACAATAGCCAAAGTATGGAAAGAGCCCAAATGTCCATCGAGGGATGAATGGATAAAGAAAATGCGTTATATATATATATATATATATATATATATATATATATATATATATACACACATACAATGGAATATTACTCGGCAACCAAAAAGAATGAAATCTTGCCATTTGCAACTATGTAGATGGAACTGGATAGTATTATGCTAAGTGAAATTAGTCAGAGAAAGACAAAAATCATATGACTTCACTCATATGAGGACTTTAAAAGATAAAACAGATGAACATAAGGGAAGGGAAACAAAAATAATATAAAAACATGGGAGGGGGACAAAACAGAAGAGACTCATAAATATGGAGAACAAACAGAGGTTTACTGCAGGGGTTGTGGGGGGGGTGGGCTAAATGGATGAGGGTCATTAAGGAATCTACTGAAATCATTGCTTCACTATATAACTAATTTGGATGTAAATTTAAAAAAATAAAAAATAAAGTTAAAAAATCATATGAAGAAATTATAGGTAAAAATGTTCCAAATTGTGATAAAAAATTTAATTTTGCACTCAAGAAACTCAATAAATGGTACTTAGGATTAATTTAAGGGTATTCTCATCTAGTCACATCATGGTAAATGCACTATTGAAAGCAAAAGACAGAGAACATTGTGAAATAGCAAGAGAAAAATAACTGTTCACATATTTGAAAACTCCAATAATATTTAAAGCCTACTTCTCATCAGAAAAATAATGAAGTACAGAAGTCAGTGGGATTACATATACATAGTGCTGAAAGAAAGAAAAAAAATGCATATATATATCCAGTCAAGAATGTTATCTTCAGTAAAATTCTCTTTCAAGAATAAAGGTTAAAAAGATACTTCCCCAGAAAGGAAAACAGATTTATTGCCATCAAACGGCCTTCTAAGAAATAGTAAAAAAAAAAAAAAATATATATATATATATATATATATGTATATATATATATATATATTCCACCAGAAATCAACTGACTCAAAAAAATATTTTAAACACAAGTCACAGAACATGTTAGAGGTAATTACTGATTATAAAAGATAATATAATAGCATATGCATTCTTCCTTGCTTTCACTGTTACAAAAATTAATGCCATAAAACAATACGTAATCATGGTATTGTTTACCCTGTCACATGTAGAAATACAATATATTTGATATAAAAAGATAATGCAGGGGCTTGGGCACAAAACTGTATTGAGAAAGGAAATGACATGAGATGGTCACTGAGATACATAGGAAACAATGAAGAGAACAATAAATGGTTAATAAAGTAATAAAACAACTCTGTAATTATGTAATTGCTTTCCTTTCCTTTCTTAACTTCCTTAAAAGATGTAAGAATGTATATTTAAAACAATGTATTTGAGGGTTCGTAACATAAATAGTGGTAACACGTACACCAATAATAGCATGAAAGGGAAAGAAGGAATTGAGCTATAAAGAGGAACATTTCTATCTTACAGGAATTAAGTTAGTATAAATATTTCTTTTTTGTTTTGTTTTAACTTTTTTAATGTTCATTTGTGGGGAATAAGCTTAGGAATTCCCTGAGCTTGCAGACATGGGTTAACAAGGTGTATAGGAATAGGAAACCTCAGGATGAAAGCATCCAAAATTAGGTAAACAAGATTAGGTATTCAGGGCAGAAACGTCTTCCAATTTAGTACAATAACAGAAAGCTGCTTCACAGGAAGGAAGGACCAAAATAGGTAAACAAGGCTATAGACCCTGCAGGGCAAAGTTGCCCAGAGGAGAGTTAATTAGCAAAAGAAAGGTGCCTTTTTGACCCTGAGGTAGCATGCTTTGTGTTTCTTGTCCCCTAAGCCAGTTTAGGTAAACAGAGGTGGAGCCTCCTGTCTGCTGTAAAGAACCATCTGCCCAGCACCAGGATTTTGTTTTGTATTAACCCAAACCCCTAACACTGCATATCTTCAAAACCCCCTTTCCCTCACACCCATAAGTGAAAGTTCAGAATTTCATTGTCTCTTTGTGCACATCCATCCCGCTTGTAAGCCTTCTGACCCTAATAAAAAACGGAGCAAGGACCCTTGCTCCGGGGATCTTGTCTACCCCCTGGACATTAGCCTCTCTTTCATTTCAATCCTGCTTCTGCTCTCATGCTGGACAAGAGAGAACTCCAGACCCAGAGCCTATGGCATTTATTTATTCTTGAGAGAGAGAGACAGAGAGAGAGAGAGAGGGAGAGGGAGAGAATGCAAGGAGAGAGTCAGAGAGAGATGGTAACATAGACTCTAAAGCAGGTTCCAAGCTCTGAGCTATCAGCACAGAGCCCGACGTGGGATTCAAACCCAGGAGTCATGAGATCATGACCTGAGCCCAAGTCGTAGTCTCAACCAACTGAACCACCCACGTGCTCCAAGTTAGTATAAATTTGAAGATGATCTTGGTCAGTTAAGATGTTTATGGTAAGCCCTAGATAAACTACTCAGAAAATAACTCAGAAAAACAGAGTAAAAATAGTGATTAAAGGAGTTAAAATATTTCACTCTAAAATATTTGTTTCATGGAAAAGAAATATTAATGGAAGAACAAAGGAACAAATTAAACATGAAAATTTTCAAAATGAAATAGAATGGCATACATAATTAAAACATGTCAATAATATTTTTGAGGAAACTCCGTACTGTTTTCCAAAGTGGCTGCATCAGTTTGCATTCTCACCAACAGTGCATGAAGATTCCTTTTTCTCTACATCCTCACCAACACTTTTTTTGTGTGTTTTTGCGTGTTTTTCTGACAGGTGTGAGGTGATACATCTCATTGTAGATTTAATTTGCGTTTCCCTGATGCTGAGTGCTGTTGAGCATCTTTGCATGTGTCTGTTGGCAATCTGAATGTCTTCTTTAGAAAATTGTCTGTTCATGTCTTCTGCCCATTTCTTTCTCTTTTTTTATTTTTATTTATTTATTTATTTATTTATTTATTTATTTATTTACTTACTTACTTACTTACTTATTTATTTTGTGGTTTTGGTTTTGAGTTGTAGCAGTTCTTTATGTATTTTGGATATTAACTCTTTACAGGATATGTCATTTGTAAATATCATCTCATATTCTGTAGGTTGCCTTTCTTTTTATTTTGATGAAGTCCCAACAGTTTATTTTTGTCATTTTTTTTTGTCACCTTGCCTCTGGTGACATATCTAGAAATGTTACTATGGTCCATGTCCAAGAGATTGCTGCCTACGTTCACTTCAAGGATTCTTATCGTTTCAGGTCTCACATTTAAGTCTTTAATCTACTTTGAGTTTATTTTTGTGAATGGTGAAAACAGTAGCCCAGTTTTATTCTTTTGAATGTGGCTGTCCAGTTTTTCCAACACCATTTGTCAAAGAGCCTGTATTTTTTTACCCCCCAGGGGATATTCTTTTCTCCTTAGTTGAAGATTAATTGACCATATAATTGTGGGTTTATTTCTGGGTTTTCTGCTCTATTCCATTGATCTATGCGTCTATGTGGCATTTGTTTCCATGTAATTTTTAATTTATCTTTTTGATTTCTCCGTTGACCCATTCACTGTTTAGTAGCATGTTTTTTACCCTCTATGTGTTTGTGCTCTTCCCAAATTTTTCTTGTGGTTGATTTCTAGTTTCATAATGTTGCAGTCAGAAAAGATGTATGGTATGGCTTCATTTTTTTTTTTAATTTGATGAGACTTGTTTTGTGGCCTAATATATGATCTATTATTTATGTGTACTTGAAAATAATGTGTATTCTTCTATTTTAGGATGGGATGTTTAAAGTTGAAAATAAACCTACCTTATGGTCCAGTAATCATATCACTGGGTATCTACCCAAAAAATACAAAAACACTAACTCAAAGGGATGTATCCACCCCTGTTTGTTACAGCATTATTTACAGTATCCAAACTTTGAAAGCAGCCCAAGTGTCCAGTGATAAATGAATAAAGAAGATATGGTGTATATATACAATGGAATATTATTAAGTCATAAAAAAAAATCTTGCCATTTGCAACAATATGTATGGAGCTAGAGAGTATAACGTTAAGAAAAAAAAAGTCCGTCAGAGAAAGAAAAATACCATATGATCTCACTCATAGGTAGAATTTAAGAAAGAAAACAAATGAGCAAAGGAAGAAAAGAGAGAGAGAGAGAGAGAGAATCTAAGAAACAGACTCTTAACTATAGAGAAAAAACTAATGGTTACCAGAGGGAGGTGGGTGGGGGAATGTGAGAAATAGAGGATGGCGATTGAAGAGTACACTTCAGTTATTTGAACTTAAAACATTTAAAAAAAGAAAAGAAAAGAAACAAAGAAACTGACAAAAGGATACAAAATCCCTGGCTCAGAGAGACAGGCCATTTATTACAGAGAGAACATCCAGAGTAGTATCTTGCAAGATACCCAAGCAGTATCTTGGAGGCTGGGGGACCCTACGGGCAGTGTGATGAAGGCTGAGTGTTACTTGTGCATGCAGTGGTTACATCCCAGGAGAGAAGCCCTGACATTAGGCGGCTGAGCTTATGTGGGACTGCCAGCCCATCTACCCTTCTCAGGTCTTGAGAGAGAATACTCATCACCCTGGAATGAAAGCAAATGTCTCTGGGAAAGGGAAAGAGGGGGCTTTATAATTATTACCTTGGGATGTTTCTAGGGAAGTATGTCTTCAGAGTCCTCTGGATGAACCTTTGACTTCCAAAGCTGTTGGTTATTCAAACATGCCTTTACTGACAAGGCCCGAACCATGCATGTACATGAAAAACCCATGGAGAATTATTTCCTAGCCATTACCTATTGGCAAATTGCGGAAGGATATCTTACCATGTTGAGTTCAGCTCTGTCCTTTTCCCTGGTATCTTTTCTACTGGGAGCATTGAAACTCTACAGAAAACCTTAGTTGAAAGAGTCAAGAAGCATGCCTGATTCTGGGGTTCTGGAAGCAGGTCCAGCTGGCTCTCATACAAATTGACATCAGATCATTTGCAGTGATTAGTCATATTTCAGCTCCTCTTCCATGCCTCTGCTTTCTTACTCAAGTTTTAGGACTTTATCAAGGAAGAAGGCTAGAGCCCCCTAAGAGATCCTACCAATTATTAGTATGGTTCTATATAGCAGTTCATACTGTAGCACCAAGTTACTGACGCAAATTTGTTCAATATGATTGAAAAGACATAGAAGTATAATTTAGTTTAGAAAACCTTTAATTCCACATTATGAGAATAAAATGTTTTGTAATGTAAATAAGTACATTTCAGGGGGTTAAAATATTTGTTTACATGTTATTTCAACTAATTTCCAGAGCCTGCTAATTTTAAAAAGGATACAGTACTGGATAACTCTCGTATTGGTGTTTAATTCCATGTCCCTTTCTTAACTAAGTTTTTTTCTAGTCATATGGATGGTTACAGGGCCTATTAAAAAAATATGTCAATAATAACATTACATATGAATAGATTAAACAACTCAGTCAAAATACAGAGATGAACATCTTGCTTAATAAAAACAGGCTTGAACTGTATATTTTTCTACTGGAGACACAAGTCAATGATGCAAATAAGTTAAAAGTAAAAGGATGGAAAAATCTTCATCAGGCAAAGCAAAATCAGGAAGCTGGAATGATTACAGTGATATATGACTAAATACATTTGGAAATTTTAAAAAAATGTTATAGATAGGCTTATTTATTTTTAGCCATAAAAATGATTGAAGCACTGATATATGCTTCAAGATGGATGAGCCTTGAAAACAATGTTAAATGAAAAAAGTCAGCCCCAAACAACCACGTTGGCACATTTCCATTTATATGACTTAACTAACTGTGAAATAATTTTCTTTATGCTCTTATATGTGCATTTCAGGACAAGAGCTACTAACATAGCTTTATCCAAGAACACCCCCTCGTCAATTTAATCAGCACCCTATTAGCTGTATAAAAATGCCACTCATTCAGAAGGATAACGCTGTACCAAATTACAAATATTTTAGTATTTTGCGCTCTAAACGTGGTAAGAAACATGAATACCAACTTAAGATCAGGAAGACTTTCTTTTCTATCTTCTCCTGGTACTTTGAAATCTTCTCAAATTAACTGGTATTTAAAAACAAAAACAACTTCTAATATATTCGTTACAAAATTTAGAGATACTTAACTCACAGATTCTGTTCTAAATTAGCTGAGTACCGGCGCTTTCTCTGAAGCACCGCATGTTGATGTGTTGCCAACGTCTTTCAATTAATTAAGTCACTAGATTTGGCTCTGTCTCCGGTGGGTTTACTGCTTATCCCAAGCAGGTGTTGATGGATTAGGACATTTCTTCCTGGCTGATTCCTGATTAAATTTGAACAAAGAACCTGACAGCTGTCATGTCTCTGTTTCCATAACTCTTTCCTCAAATAGGAAAGCACCAGCCGACCACATGAGGAAAGTGTGGAGACCCATCCTGCTCAGCTCACTTCAAAGTTAGCAAAAGGTGTGATGAAATGTATTATTTTAATCACCTCTTACTCACATAAAGTCCTTTTGCATTGAATGAGAACAGGACATTTTAACAAGTCTAATTTACTGTATGCAATTAAAAGTAAGGATATAGAGGCGCCTGGGTGCCTAGGTAGGTTAAGCTTCCGTCACTTGGTTTCACCTTAGGTCATAACCTCACACTTCTTGGGTTCGAGCCCCGCATGGGACTCTGCACTGACAGTGCAGAGCCTGCTTAGGGTTCTCTCTCTCCCTCTCTCTCTGCCTGCCTCTCCCCTGCTTGCATGCGTTCACACTCTCTCTCAAAATAGATAAAAACAGTAAAAAAAAAAAAAAAAAAAAGGACATAGGGGCATCTGGGTGGATCAGTCAATTAAGTGTCTGACTTTGACACTTAATGTGTCTGATTTCACAGTTTGTGAATTCAAGCCTCCCATCTGGCTCTGTAATGACAGAGCAGAGCCTACTTGGGATTCTCTCAAAATAAATAAATAAACTTAAAAAGAATTTAAAAAAAAGAGATGAATAATGATGTTCTTTTCTTTTTATCCCTATTCTTTTACCATATTACAAGGGCAAAATATTCTCCTCATCTCAGATTCTCACCTCCAGGATAAATATGGGTGAGGGTGAATATATATTTAATGTATACTCATAAATTGTGACTGGGTTGCACTGAATTCCGTTTGAGGCCCATTTTGTCCAGAGAACATTGCAAAAGAAAAGTTGATCTTAGATCATCATTAAAACAGAAACTTTTGCTTAGCCTTCTCTCTCTTTATAGTACTCAAATTATTTAAACATATTTTGCTTTTGCAAAGGAAAATTGTTTCAGAACAACGTTCTTATGTAGTCTTTATGTTCCCTACAGATCTGCTTCTTCTTTTTTAGTGTGCAAGAATGAAATAATACCTTGTATACTAATTGTGTTTTCCTTTTGTTTCTTTTTTCCCAAAATTGATAGCATACTTTTTCGCAGGAACACTAGAAGTCTATTTATCTACCCGTGTCCCTCATGTTTCTTCTGACCAAAGAAAAGCATAGTACAACTATTGATAAAACACATGAGACAAATTATATATTTTATGTGTTCTATCTTTTTCCTTGGCTTCCCTTGCCTCCTGTATCTCCTCGTCCTTGTTGCTTTCCCAGTGTCCACTGGGTGAGTAGTGCAGATATCTGTGCACATCCACATTATCCCACCATCTGAGGCCAAAACGATAAAGGTCTGGGCTGGAATTTCATTAAAACATTCCTCAGTCCGTGGGATCTGCCTTCCCCAGAAGCTGCAAAAGTGACCAGGTAACAATGTGCTCTAGTGTGTGGTCAAGGTGGTAGTGATTAACTCCTCATGGAAAAACATGAAGAGTTTCTCCAGGAGAGATAAAGGAAACAGGAAAGTCTTTTCTTATCTATTTCCTATAATGGCCAGTTGGGAGGTAGTTTTGGGTATGGCCTCTTGGAGGCATTGTAGAGTGGAAAGATACAGTTGTGCAGCAACTCACTAAAATTCTCCACAGGTTGTTATGAAGTCCCGGCATTTGCTTCTTATCTTTCTCTACCTCCGTCTCTGTTTTCCTCACTCTAACTTCTCTACAAATGCTTCACCCAAGAAAACATTTGTAATTAAGCCTTGCCTTGGCTGCTCAGTCTTTAAGAAAACAATCCAAGGAATCTTTTTTTTCTTGCATTTGAGATAATCCTTTCATAAAATTGTGCCATGGCATATGTCAAAGAGTTACCTACCTTACTGTGATGGTCAGAGAAAGCTCAGAGGAAGTGACAGATAGGTCACTATGTAGAGCAGCTTACTCGGTAGTATTTGACATATATGCCTATGTAATAATGTATGATATCCTTAAAACCAGACAAACGTAGATGCGGTTACAATTTGATTTTACCCCATTAACAACAGCAGTACGTTTTGTATTTTCCCACCTAAAAGAGTGAAAGAAAATAATAGAGAAAATATTATACAGCATATATGAACCATCTATTACCCAGATCATAAAATCAGAATGACTTGGATTCAAATTTCTGGATTCTTTACTTTGTTAAATTCTCCAAACCTCAGTTTTAGGTTTTGTGATTATGAAAAAATAATACTTAGACAAACTAACTTTGCAAGGGCCAAATTAAGTCAGAAGATATGTCAAAATATAGTAAATGGGTAAATAGTACAAACTCCATTTTCTCTCCAATTTCTTATCTGGATATTAGTTGTCTTCTTATATGATAACCATGAGAATTATCTCCTATTAGCCATTTTTGGGCTGAAGACCTTATTCCCTCTTACTTTTTATGGATTTGTTTAATTAAATCATTAATTCTTCAGCTATTTTTGATTGACTACTGCACATCTGATATGGCAGTAAGCTAAATAAATGGAAAGTCCTTTTCGTTTTGGAGCTGGTGTTCCAGAAGATGGATCCTTTTCTGCTCCTTTAATCTTTTCCAAACGACAGGATTATTTTTCCCTATCATAAAATGTGCTAAATAGCCACCTATAAATAAAACAAAAATATCCCATGTCTCTGTTCTCTAACAATCTAACGTATTTTATTTTAAGACAAGCTTCTACTGTCTGCAAATATTAGTAATTTTTCTGACCTCCATTAACCCTCTACCTACTATAATAGAGCTTCTACCCTTAACATTTCTAATAAAACTGTGTTTTCCCCAGTTTACAAATTACCACTTAGTTTCAAAACATAATGAATCCTTTTCAGTTCTTGTCTCACTTGACCTCACTGCACTATTTAATTTGCAGTCCATTAATTTATTCTTTAAAAAATGGCATCCTTAGTTTCTGTGACACTATTCTCTACTAGTTTTTTTTTTTTTTTTCTCAGTTCCTTTGGACATTCAAATTAAATATTGGATTTCGATTTCTTGGACTTTTTCTGTTTTGCTTAAAAGCGTGTTTCTGCCCCAGGCCCTGTGATTTTTTTTTTTTCTTCAGTGGACTACTCTTGCTTCTGGAAATCTTTTTGGTCCCTGCACACAGGTATCTCTCCATCACACCCATACCACTCCAGGGTATCTCCATCGCTTCACATCCAGTGTATGACGTTTTTCTCTTTATATGTTTATAAAGACCTCTGCACTGTTAAGCAAGAGCAGAATTTTCATAGTTAGTATTATTAACTTCCTAGTTTTGAATATATTCTAGGCACTCCAGAAATGTGATTTTATGTATAATCTTAATTCAATGAATTTATGAATGGGTGATTTTACTCGCTCCCATGGCATATACTTTATTGAGTGCTGTTACTTACTCCTCGCTGCATATACCTCCTACTACTTCTGGTGACTCCTTTACCTGTGTACCATAAGACTCTTTCCTAAGGTAGTCTCGGGCCCAGCCCAGAGTTATCATTGCCAAATCTCGACAACTGTTTTTTGTTGTTGTTGTTGTTGTTTTGCTAAAAATTTTTCATCTTCTCGGGGTGCCTGGATGGCTCAGTTGGTTAAGCTCCTAACTTAATTTCAGCTCAGGTCATGAGCTCATGGTTTGTGAGTTCAGCCCCACTGTGGGGCTCTGTGCTGACAGTGCACAGCCTGCTTTAGAAGCTCTCTTTCCTTCTCTCCCTCTCCCCTGTGCTCGCTCTCTCTCTCTCTCTCTCAAAATAAATAAACTTTAAAGAAATAAAATTCTTCATCTCCTTTTTTTATGGGATAAAACTTTTCACTCCTTAGCAGGGAATGCAAATATTTTCACTTTCTGACCTATGCCTATAAGCTATATGTAATTTTTCTTTATTATTGTGATGGGCACTTTTAAGCATCAGCTTGCCTAGGCCATAATTTCCTAGGTGTTCAGACACAAACTTAATGTTTTTGTGCTGGTGTCTTGTAGATGGGATTAAACTCTACAATCCATTCATCATAATCAGTTTAAGGAATGTTATCCTAGATAATAAATGAACTTCATTCAATTGGTTGAAAGGCCTTACAAGTGGAGTTGAGGCTTCCTTGAGGAAGAAGAAAATCTGCCTACAGGCAGCACTTTGAGCCTGTGTCTCTAATTTCATTAGATTTAGAGGTGCTGATTACTATAACTTTAGTGGGAAAGAGAGTACTGGTAGCCCATGGCATAATGTGGAAATAGATATACACAAAACATCACCATTGGATATTCTTAACTAAAACTTGCATGGTGCAAAATTCTGGGTGACCATGTATTTGACACCTTAGAACATTTTTGTCAAACTAATGAATATGATGAGGTTGGCTTGTTGCTACTACTTGACCAGACAAGGTGGAGAAAGAAAATGAGAGCAGAGATCCAAATCTCTTGCTCAACTTCTACTACCTTGCATAAAAAATTCCCTATCTTACTTGAAAGAAATCCTTTTATCCTATAGCCACAGGGCTGAGATTTCTGAAACTAAGAATATAATCTTAGGAGTGGCTGAATTACAATACAAATTGTATTTTTGCTTTGGTGGGTGTCTTCTGTGAAAGCAAGGACATTGACTGAGAAAGCATGAGATCTTAAAGACTGCAATCGGGACAAATGGGCAGGCAGATCCTGATAAAGCTGGGGATGATGTTGCAGAAACCTATGCCAATGGCTAGTGGTGATGTTATATCCAGGGAAATAAAAAATGGACACTATACTAAGTTCTGGAACCACAAAACTTCTAGCTCTCATGAACAGAAGACTAACTTAAATATTCCAAACAAATTTATAGTGTTAATCTTTCCCAGTCTCTCCAAAGGGAATCACAGCCATTTTGGGGATGACTATGCATTGGGGGAAAGTGAAATAGATTTTTCAGTGATTACTGGATGACAGTTCTGAACTGGCTCTAATTCAGAAGAGTCAATACATTACTGTGATCCACGAAACAGAGTAAAGGTTTATAGAAGTCAGAGGATTCGTGAAGTTTTACCTCACATCCCCAAGACCATCACATGATTATTTCCCCAATTCCAGAATGCATAACTGGAATACATATGCTCAGCAACTGGCCAGATCTTCACATTGGTTTCCAGATGGTAAGAAGGGCTGTGATGGTATGAAACAGAAGTAGAATCCCTCACGACTGTCTCTATATACAAAGCAACACTGCTTTCCTGGGTGGATTGTAGTGCATTAAAGACTTTAACAATGCAGTGGTGATGATTCCCACAATGTCCCCACTTAACTTACCTTTTTAGTCTGTGCAGAAAAAAATGGATCTCGAAATTTACAGTGGTCTGCTTATCCAGACTCTCAGATGCAGCTGGTTGTCCAGGTTTGATGTTGTTGCTTGAGGAAATTAACACATCCCCAGCTACTGACAGGTAGCATTTCATTCAGTGTTATTCTCTGTCTCTCTGTCTCTGTTTCTCTCTGTCTCTGTCTCTCCTATATATATATATATATATATATATATATATATATATATATGTAATTTCCACAGATGCAGTGCTGTTTCTCTTCAAGTGGCAAAGCTAAGGGTACGTGCTGACTGTCCTCCCTTGGAGTTACATCACCTCTCCAGCCTTATCTAACAATTTCGTCCACAGGGATCTTGATTACCTTTCCCACCCAGGAGACACCACACCTGTCCAATTCATCGATGGTATTATGTTGATTTGGTTTAGTGAGCAGAAAGTAGTAATCACCTCCAGACATATTCATAAGATGTTTGTGTGCAAAAGATGAAAAACAGATCGTATTAAAATTCAAGGTCTTTTCACCTCCATAAAATTTGTTGGGATCCAGTGGTGTGGACGGTGTTGAGACACATAACCTCTTTTAAAGCAAAGGAGAAATTGTTGTACTCCTAGTGCAAAATCTTTGGGTTTTGGAGGCAACATATTTCTCATTTGGATGTTTATTCTGCTCCATTTACTGAGTGACCTGGAAAGCTGTTTGCTTTGAGTGGGGCCCAGAAAGGGATGAGGATCTGCAACAGGCTTAGACGGGCTGGCCTGTAACATACTTTCCTAGTTGGCCCTAGGATACGGCAGATCTAATGATGTTTGAAGTGTCAGTGGTAGATAGATCTGCTGTGGGGAGCCCATGGCGGCCCTGGTGGCTGCATCACAGCTGAGAAACAGGTCTTAGCTTCATCTGGGCCTTAACAGGGACTGAAAGTTAAGTCGCTTATTACGAACAGCGTGTTGTCGGATGAAACAAGTCGTAAATACGAGTGTGCACAGCAATACTTCATTACGAAATAGAAGTGCTAGATAAGAGATAAGGTTCCAGCTGGCCTTGAGGCACAAATAACTTGCTATAGAAAGTGGAAAACATATCGGGGCCTCCTACTTCTGCTATATTAACTCATCTCTCTCAGACTGTACCTGTGGCTTCATTAGGGATTCCCTGTGGCAGAAACCTGGAGTCTGGTTTACAGGTAGTTCTGAGTGATAAGTGGGCACTCCCCGGAAGTGGGCGGCTACAATGCTACAGCCTATTTATTCAATGTCCCCGGAAGACCCAGGGGGAAGGGAAAGCCTCACTGTGGGCAGAACCCCCTGCCTAACTGAAGAAATCCATAACGCCTCATGCAAGTTTCCTCACCTATGAGGAGAATAAAAACAATATTCACTGCATGAACAGTTTTGGAAAATTATTTGAAATGACACATATAAGGCATTTAAAATGTGTTTTGCATTTAAGCGTGTGATGCGTTTGCTATTACTATGTATCATCATTTCGTGGTGGTCTTCTATTCTTCTTAAATCATGTATATTAATATTGTCAAAAATCTCCAGTTTAAGAACTATTTAGATACTGACAGAAGGAGCTTGTTCACAAGCTTGTTCACAAGTTCACTAGTAGTAGATGGAACTGACCATTCAGATTTCACACTAGGGGCTGCTAAACTGAAACCGTTACATAAATGGTAGCCAGATATCTGTGAGTGGTAAAACTGAGTAACATAATTGACTGAGAAATTTACCGTTGTAGAAGTTCACTTGGAAAAGAAATAGACAAGAGTCTAATTGGATTTGGTATTTATAATAATAAATGACTCGCCAACTTTCGGTTTTGTTTTGTTCTGGATGTGCAAAACATGTTATCTATAGCAGAAAAAAAGTGTCACAAAAAAAAGAGAGAGAGAAAAACAAATGTAAAGAATAAGCGCTTGAAGGTTTGAATTAAATCAATAAAAGATAACTTAAAACTGACATCCTTTTAAAATACCATTAGAAACAAGAATTCACAACAAGAGTTAGAAATGTCATCTGCAAAGAAGGGATTTCTGTGCTCTTGTCAATGTAACAAAAGGCCTAAAATATTGTTTTGAGTACATTCAATCTTTTCATATTTAAAAATATCTCAATGGTGAAAAATTACTATTATTCTAATTTAAAAGCATATTACACATATACCTTTTATACTTTTCATATCATGGGTAACCCACAGGCATTTTGCATATCTCTGTAGATTTTGACAGGCATTGTGAATAGCTGAAAATTATCTGCTGAGGTGTGAGGAACTTCCAAAAAACTTTTCCCTGAAAGAGGGACATGTGGAAAGAATGCATTCTCTTCTACGGATTCAGATTTTCTTGTGTGAGACCGAATGTTTAAAATGGCTTGTCCATTTTATGAACCAAACCTGAGAACAAAAGCACGCCAAGGTTGGAAAAGTTAGTATAATCTGTTCCTTGATGATATTTTTGAGCTCCTTAGTTAATTTAACTCTAAATTACCTTCTGTTTCAATATTTTTAATTAAAATAATACATTTTCCTTATTTGAATATATTTCTAGATATTTTTATTTTCCTGTTAATTGACCAAAAGTATCGTAAGTAACACATACTCCAGAGACGTCCAAATCTGGATATTCTAACTCATCTCCAAGCTGTCATTATGCTTGTGATCTAGAACAGAGGATCTTTCAGGACATTTGCCAACAACCTCAGAGGAATCAGGTAAGGAGAAAGGGTAGTAATTTTGTGTCAATGTGCAAAATACCAAATTCCATGGAGCTTTCTGGGATTTGATGGCTGGATTCTTCAGAACTTTGCTTTCAGAAATATACCAATGGAGACTAACGGGGCAAAACTGATGATAAATCTTCCTTATTTAAAAATTATGATGCCATAGAAAGGAAGTACAGTTATGAAGTGGGTACAGCTAACTCTGTTTTATAGAAAATGATGTCACAGTTTGCCTGATCAGACACGCATATAAGACAAGGATGTGAGCTTATTCTTGTATGAAAAAGCAAAGGACTGTCCATGGGAGCTTTGAATGACAAAAATACACTTGTGCCAGTTGTGGGCACCTTCCAACATTCTGAAAAATCAGATTTCTGCCAAACACCACAGCCTGAGACTGAGCATCTGAGCATGGGAGATGGTCACCCACAATCTCACAGTGAGAGAGAGAGAGAAGAAACATTGGCTCAGTCATGATCATGTGACATTCAGCGTCACATACTACTCATATTGCAGAACGTCGCTCGTTTATCAAGTTAAAACTTATTAGAAATGTTTGCTTGTCTTGTGGAACACTCGCGGAACAAGTTATTCACAATCCAAGGTTTTACTGCATTGTTAAAATGTTTATACTACCCAAACCCATCTACACATGTAACGCAATTCCTATCAAAATACCACCAGCATTTTTCACAGAACTAGAACAAACAATCCTAAATTTATATGGGACCACAAAAGACCCCAAACAATCAAAGCAATCTTGGAAAAGAAAAGCAAAGCTGGAGGCATCACGATTCTGGACTTCCAGCTATATTATTAAGCTGTAATCATCAAGACAGATGGAACTGGCACAAAATCAAACACATAGATCAGTGGAACAGAATAGAAAACCCAGAAATGGACCCACAATATATGGTCAACTAATCTTTGACAAAGCAGGAAAGAATATGCAATGGTAAAAAGAGAGTCTTTTTAACAAACGGCATTGAGAAAACTGGAGAGCACCATGCGGAAGAATTAAACTGGTCCACTGTCTTACACTATATATAAAAATAAATGCAAAATGGATAAAAGACCCCAATATGAAAAAGGAAACCTTTAAAATTCTAGAGGAGAGCACAGACAGCAACCTCTTTGACCTCGGCCACAGCAACTTCTTACTTTGCATGTTTCTGGAGGCAAGGAAAAAAAATAAAAAATGAACTATTGGGACTTCAGATTGAAAGCTTCTGGACAGCAGAGGAAACAATCAACAAAACCGAAAGATAACCTAGAGAATGGGAAAAGATATTTGCAAATGACATATGCGATAAAGGGTTAGTATCCAACATCTATAAAGAACTTCTCAAACTCAGCATCCCAAAAACCAAATAACCCAGTGAAGAAATGGACAGAAGATATGAATAGACATTTTTCCAAAGAAGACAGCCAGATGGCTAACCGACACATGAAAAGATGCTCAACATCACTCATCATCAGAGAAATACAAATCAAAGCCACTCTAAGATACCACCTCACACGCGTCAGAATGGCTAAAATTAACAACACAGTAAACAACAGAGGATGTTGTGATGATGCAGAGAAAGGGGAACCTTTTTGCACTGTTGATGGGAATGAAAACTGGTGCAGCCACTCTGGAAAACTGTGGAGGTTTCTCAAAAAGTTAAATCTAGAACTACCTTACGACCCACCAATTGCCTTACAAGGGAGTTACCCAAAGGATACAAAAATACTGATTTGAAGGGCCATGTGCACCCCGATGTTTATACCAGCATACAAAGAATAGCCAAATTATGGAAAGAGCCCTGATGTCCACACACACACACACACACACACACACACACACACACACACACACGTGGAATATTACTCAGCCATCAAAAAGAACGCAATCTTGCCATTTGGAATGATGTGAATGGAGCCACAGTGTATTATTCTAAGTGAAATCAGTCAGTTAGAGAAAGACAAATGTCACATGATTTCACTCATATATGGAATTTAGGGAACAAAACAGATGAACATAGGGGAAAGGGAGAAAAGAAGGAGGAAAACCATGAGACTCCTAACTATAGAGAAAATACTGGAATTCCTGGAGGGGACGTGGGCAGGGAATGGGCTAAATGGGTGATGGGTATTAAGGAGGGCACTTGTTGTAATGAACACTGGGTGTTAGATGTAAGTGATGAATCACTAAATTCTACTCCTGAAACAAACAATAATAATAATAATTTAATTAATTAAATACATATTAACTAAATTTAATAAATAATAATAATTATTATTATTAAAAACTCAGTAAAATATTTTGGTATTTGAGACAATTCAGTTTTTTTGTTTTTGTTTTTGTTTTTGTTTTACTGTAGCATTTTACAACAGAACTGAGTCAAATTAAAAGTGCTTCTTGCCAGTTTCTACTTCTGGAACATAACATAAAACCTTCTTTCTTTCACAATACTTCCAGGATTTACTTCATTTTCCTTGAAACCTAAACGTACTTTTCCCCAGAATATCTTCTTTCAAAGTATACACTTATGCTATGTGTAGTATACTGCTTTCCTGACCAACTATAGTTAACATGCTTCCTTTTTGTAGGTTGATTCATGTGCTTGGTTTATTCATCCTTAAGCACAGACAGCTCTTTCCAGGTTTGCAATCATGAAACAGTAACATGAATAATTTTTTTTTCTAGGCTCTTCTCATTTACTATGACATGTGGTAAGACCAGTCCATATCTCCAAAAACTTCCAACATGGCTGCAGATAATATAGCTTTTCAAAACCTTCTCCTTTGATTCCTACATCATGTTAAACATTGCAAGTGATACAATAGTTAAATTTCCATGTCATCTTTAAATTTTGTTTGAATGATTCTGTCTAAATTATAGTGTTCATTTACATATGAGGGCGCTGCCATTCCCTCTCTTGTGTACTGTTCCCAGGTGGAAACAGTTTATTTTTGTTTTAGGGATGTGTTTCAGAAATGGATATTTAACAAATTTTCATTTATTGTCCTATTTTTCCTACAAATATGTCTTGTTATAAATAAAGGTCTAACTTCTTTAAAATACACTGTGGCCTTTTTTGGGAATTTAAAGATTGGACTATAACCATTTTTGTCCTGTGGGTTTTCAAATAATAAAATATTTGTATATATGTGGTATGTGTCTGGTATAATCATATACTAAAAATAGATTCAATGTAATTTTGATTATAATGTATATGTAACCAAGATATTATAAAAAACACAATCTTACTACCTTTTTTCTGAAGTCATACCTTAATTTGGATTTGGCATAACAAACATTTAAACAGCATAGTCCATCTGAGAGATAGCGTGGTGCAGGATACCTATATATTAAAAAAAGATTTTAATTTAGCATTTTTTTAATTTTGGAGAGAGAGAGAGAGCGTGCACATGAGTGGGGGATAGAGAAAAAGGGAGGGAGAGAGAGAGAGAGAGAGAGAGAGAGAGAGAATCTTAAGTAGGCTCCACACTGAGCATGGATACCAATATGGGGCTCAATCCTATGACCTTGGGATCATGACCTGAGCCAAAATCAAGAGTCAGACATTCAACTGACTGAGCCATCCAGGAGCCCCTCAAGTGATTTTCATTGAAATTCTTAATTGATGTGAGCTCATCATGTGATTATAAAGAGGATATATAATTACAGAGAGAAAATATTGCTTGGGAAAATAATTAAACTTTTACATCATGGAAGAATAATAAACCTATCTTATTTTGAGAATTTACTCTACATTGCACAATTATCTGAAAAACTGAAATGCCAATGTATAAATGGGAATAGAATATAATGACAAATAATCTTATATAATATAAATGTATAATCATACAAATTATTATAACCTGTTGTGTCATTTTAAATTTTGTTTTGTATTTTGATTCAGTATGATATATATAAGACAGAGAAATGGATAGTAAACATAAATAACCTAATTTTCTCCACTGACTTATGTGTCTGTGTGGTTCATGTTGTAATATTTGATATTAATTTGAAAATACCTAATTCCCTAGAGATAAATATATGGTCTCCAGAATGAAAAGTTACCAATATCTACCATTGTGAATGATAATAATTTCTAATCATTCCTTTCAAAAGACTCGAGTTGTTGTCTGAATAATGAGGTAGAAAAATTTATGGAATTCTCTAACCAAGTAATGACAAAAGTAGGGTTATTGTATAAAGAAGAGTGGAGAATAAGAGATGTTCTAACACAGATTGTTTCAATAACTTCTTCTCCTCTATATTGTAGTGAAAATAAATGAAGCCTGTCACATTAAACAAAACGTGCACACACCCACACACACACATATACTTCTACCTAGAAACTGGCCTTCAAAATTATTTTCACACTCAATCAAACTTATTCAAATCTGTTTATTTATTTAAGTACTCATAAACTACCTGACCTCTTCTGTGAAGTCGGTAGAGAATTCAATATAACAAAAAATACAAGTTACAAGCTTCTTTTCTGTTATTTTGAAAGTAGTTTGAACATTTTAATTTCTTCAGTGAGGAGGTATAGGTTCCAAATTCCAAATGAATTAGTATTTAGAAAATCGTTTATTATTCAATACCATAATTAATACATGCAACAATGACCAGGTATTATAAGTATTATACTTAATACTGCAATGAATTATACATGCTAATTTATTATTTTACTTTCCTAGTTGTTAGAAGAAACACAGTGTAGCAAAGAACTTATTCTCTCAATCTGCTTTTTCTTGGAAACAAATATTTATACAGCACTCATTCACAATTCACCCTTTTCACAAGAGCAAAATAATTATTTTTTAATGTTTAATTTTATTTTTGAGAGAGAGAGAGAGAGAGGGAGTGTAAGTGGGGGAGGGGCAGAGAGAGAGAGGGAGACATAGAATCTGAGGCAGGCTCCAGGCTCCTAGCTATCAGCACAGAGCCTGACACAGAGCTCGAACTCAGAGCCTCATGAACGTAAGCCTCATGAATAGTCATGAACCGTGAGATCATGACCTGAGCCAAAGTCGGACACTCAACCAACTGAGCCACCCAGATATCTTGCAAAATGCTTCATTATTATACTAAACTAATATACTAAGTGTTCAAATAGTATTGCTCAATAATTATATTAACAAAATTGTGAGTGGTTTCTCTGTGTCATGCTTTATTAAAATGTATACATATGTTCAAAATACTTTATTGCACTCATTAAAATTAATTATTTGTATTTTCACAGCAAATATTTCCCCGTTTAATGGTTTCATTTATATGTGAGATCCTTTTATCAATGTACTTATGATCTGCAGCAAATATTTTTTCTTTCCTAGTCTTATGAATTTTATTATACTGTGTTCCTTTGTCTCAGTCTTTCATGCCACAAAAATAGTAATTATTCTTGTAATTCCTCTTCACCTTCCATCATTCAATTACCCAATTGCCAGTTCTAATTCCAAAATTATATAGGATGCTTGTACTTTTCTCTACTATTACTCTACTATTCCTCTACTATTACACTAGTCAGAGAAACCATTATCCCTTACTTGGGCACATTTAAAACCCAATTTTCTCCATTCTTGTAATCATCCAATCTTATTGGATAAGCTTTATATCCTTACGCCAAAACCCAGTGTGTCTTCCCAGTCAGATTTGGCCCTTCTCAGGCATCCATATCTCTCATAGATACACAGAATAACAGTATTTCAGGCAAGCAAGCCTGTATATAGTAAGATACAAGTAAGTAAGCAAGCGTGTATATTGTATGACTCATTTGTGAATAGAATTCATGTGCTTTATGTTAATGCAAACACTCAATATTGACCTCACCAATGTAATGACCTATTTATTTTTGGAGGATGGTAGGTGGGAAATGTGTGTTTATGTGTTGGGGCTCAGGGAAAGAAAGAAAGTTAAATCTTCAGCCTCCATGGTGGGAAGTCAATAGAAAATGCCTGAAGGATCAGTCAAACACAGTCTCTGGAGATATGGAAGTAAATCACAAAAACTCAGCTAACAGATTTGGAAAAAGTTACCTGGGGAAGAAAAAATGAGGAAGGGAAATGGAGGGAGTCCATTGACTGCTTTTTTTCTTAACGAACCTTATACAACTGGTACACAACTTTGACAAATTCAATAATTATAATGATTGAAATCAAAAGGTGCAGAAAATAACATCACCATCTCCTATAAAACCGTGAGCTATGTGCCATTTTCCATAACAGATGTGTCACAGTCAATCAAAGTAACAATTATCAGGACACTAATTGGAATAAAGGCGAATAAAATAAACTTTATCTTGCAACTAATTCGTATGTGTAATGAAAAAATGATTATTCAGTGAGAAATGCAGTTGATAAATCAGAGAACTGAATATTCTTGTGAATTCTTTGATGATACATGTATATTGTATTTGGCCTGAAGTGGTGTTAATAAGACCACTAGAGAAATGCAGTGCAGAGAATTTCCTTTTAAGTATCAAGTGAATTAACATTTAATCTTTTTGATTTAGTCGATTCTCTCCTTTGTTCTTTTCACAAAATAAGTTAATTTGTCTCAAATAAAGCTTAATGTATTTTTATAGAGTGAAGATTTGTTTTTGGAATATGTGTTTCTCCTGCTCTGTCCTTTGGAATATATTAGATGGAAATTTTCATTTGACACTCCGTTTCTAACATCAAAGAATGTGTGCCAAAGCATTTGGGTAGCTACATATTAATCAGCAACTTAATAAGAGAATGTTAAGATTGCTTTGTTGGTTGCAAAACTGACTAATATTTCACAGGGCAATAAACTTGGGGTTATCCTTTTCCCAGAAATAAATAATTTGCACCTTCACCAGATAAAAACATAAAAAGTAACATGTGATCTCCTTAAATTGAATTCCTTTAATTAATTGTTTTACCATCATTGAATGGGATTTCTACTATTACAGAGGAGGGAGCTTAGCCATTTGCCTCTTCATTTTGCATGCATTTCTACTTTCCATCAGAAAGCCCTTTCGCACCATGTTGGACTGGGTGCATTTCCTGTATGCCGTATTCTGAACTATCTACGCTCTGCAGTTAAGAAACCTAGAAAAACCTTTTCCAGACTAAGAAGGCCTTCTTTCTCAGAATAGGATGACTGAATAGTTTCATCAAGGTATGTCTTTTTTTTTCTTTTTGCATTTCTGTAGTCCTAATCTTCCCTCAGAAAAAAATGAAAGCATCATGCTCATTTGGACAAGGGACACATACAAGAACATATAAAAAAATAAACCATTGTTATAGCTAAATATTAAATGTCTTATATAATTTCAGTTCCATGTATGTAATCCTTAGCATCACTATTAGTTAAGAGTTATTCCCATTTCACGGATGAGGAAACATGGGATAATGAAGGTAGAGTGCTTGGCCCAAATCATGAAGAAACCAAATGTAAAGGAAGTGTTCCAAATATCTCTAACATAAAGTTCCTATTCCCAACAGGCTACACTTATTTTCAAAGGACCTCTTGATTCAGATCTTAAATGTGACATGTAATTGACCAAAAACATGTCTAGTCTTCTTTTAATTTTTAACTAATACTTTCTGACCTAGAAGATCCATATGTTTTATGAAAGACTAAATAAACCACCAAGTCAATCAAACCCAACAGTGAAAAAATAATAAAATCTTCACAGAGTGTAGAAAACTTTATACCTAATATCCCTTATTTCTAAGTGTTTATATTCTAGTAATATATTCAATAATCGTATTCTCAACAAATAGTTCTATAAATGTTTTTAGAAAATTTGAGTTACAAAATAAATGGGCTAGCTTTCTTTCATTATTTGAAGTTATCATATGAATTATTATTTTTTACATGTTTATTTATTTATTTTGAGAGAGAGAGTGCACGAGCAGGGGAGAGGCAGAGAGAGAGGGAGACAATCCCAAGCAAGTTCTGTGTGGTCAGTGCAGAGCCTAATGCGGGGCTCGAACTCATAAACTATGAGATGACTGAAACCAAGAGTCAGATGACTAACTGACTGAGCCACCCAGGCGCCCCATCACATGACTTATTTAAACTGAAGTTTTCCTTAAGCTGGTAATAGAAAATACTGATATTTTCTATTTAAACACGTGATCAATAGTCTCAATACACCTATAGAATGAATCACACAGATTTCAAAACTACTTATTAAAACATTGTAGTATGTATATTGACAATTTGATAGGTGATCTATCTTAAGTACAGCGAAATGTACACCTAAATACTAACAAATTCAATTTAGTATAATAAATTCAATTTAACAATGTTTTAATATTGTTTCAGTGCTAATAATGTGTGTGGTCTCTGAGGGGTCCTTTAATTAATATAATTCCTCCTCTGCACCTGGTTTCTCAATAACCAAAAACGGCAACTAAATAACAGATGGAAGTCCAGACATTCGTTTTAGAGAGCATGGCTTAGTGTGGAACCAAATGGGTCAACTAAGTGAGCTCCAGAATTGGCAGATATACCTCATTCCTAGACTGTACTGTACTTAGACTAACACCTTGTGTAAACAGTGTTGAAGAATGGAGGAGTGAAGAACACATGCTAATTGCGTATAAACCAACCCCACATTTGCAGATTTACTGATAAATTCTGTCTATATATTCCCAAAGGCAGTGCAGGGGGCTCATATTAGGCTCAGGAAAAGTTTCTTTTTCTGGAAGGAAATCAGAAACAGTGACAGTGCATTTCCCTTTAGTTATTTATTGTGCATTTCCCATTACTTATTTATTGATTTAAATTTTTATAACTATAAGCATTGCTATCTGCATGCCATATTCTTTACCACAGCTGGAGATTGGGAAGACTCTGGCAGGACAGGTAGGCAAAGCCAAACTTCATTTAAAAAATAATGTAAGGTAAACCCATAAACGACACTGTTTAACCCCCCACCAAAAAAACCCCACAAATATAATTGTAAAGAGCTATGAATTAGGACAGTATCCTAGAGTCCTTAATATGAATTTCTCTTGTTATAAAAGAAATCTTTGCTTGAGATATTTTTCTTCAAGTGGATTGAAGATTACATGTAAAAAACTCATTTTTTAAAAAATAAATGGGTTAATATGTTTAATAGGACTGTTAGGAAGTACTAAAACAATCACTACAAAAACATTCAAGTATTGTTTAATAAAGACAAATTATTGAAGAGTCATTGTTGCTTATTCTTAAATTTCTGATGTATTTTCTCTAATGTGATGTTAGTTATTCCATTGGCATGGAGTTTCCTCATTCAAAGAGTCCAGAGTTGCGATGTGCATATCATGACCTCATTCTGTAGGTGTTAATAGTCTTTCTGATTTTACAGAGAGTGAATTCAGATTTAGATGTAAACTAGTCTTATAAATATTACATTTGAAATACTTGGTTATAAATTGCCACAGTTTATTATCACTTAAGTATCAGGATTGTTGACGAGGGGTTTTTCATGCAATTCTCTGGTGTTGTGATAACTTCATACCTGAACTGTTACAAATTCTGGCTTCTAGCTTTTTGTGGATTGTGCCCAATTGAATTTTCCATCTTGGCAAATACAGGGTTTTACCAACTGCCCCTGTGTTCCTCAAGACTAAGAAAAATGAAGCTCAAATTCACTCCATTTGCAAATACCTTTAAAAAAAGTCAGATTTGGAATTTTTAATTTTATTTGTTTTGATATGTAAATATTTTACAAAAATATTTTGCCATTTCATTGTTTGCATTTAAAGGAATGTAAGACATATTTTTATTTTTCATTTTTTCCCCACTTGGTTTTCCAGTAAGAACATCAATAAAGGTACTAAATCTATTCATTAGATGGAAATCCTTAATTTTTAAAAATTATGATTACAGAGTTTTAAAAATTTTACTTTTCAACATCACAGCCTCTAGTAAATTACTCCCTTCGTATCAGTGATGTCTTTTTTTTTTAATGTTTATTTTTGAGAGACAGAGAGAGAGGCAGAGTGTGAGCAGAGGGGCAGACACAGAATCTGAAGCAGGCTCCAGGCTCTGAACTATCAGCACAGAGCCTTATGCAGGGCTCAAACTCACGAACCGTGAGATCATGACCTGGGCCAAAGTCAGATGCTTAACCAACTGGGCCACCTAGGTGTCCCATATCAATGATGTTTAAAAAAAAAATTTTAAATGTTTATTTTTGAGAGAGACAGAGACAGAATTCGAGTGGGTTAGGGGCAGAGAGAGGGGGAGACACAGAATCCAAAGCGGGCTCCAGGCTCTGAGCTGTCAACACAGAGCCCGACCCGGAGCTTGAACTCACAAGCTGTGAGATCATTACCCCAGCCGAAATCAGACACTCAACCGACTGAGCCACCCAGGTGCCCTAATCATGTTTTAAATGTAATTATTAAATGCCTATTTTGTATTATAATGAAAGGGAGGAATTTGCTCTGTACTTCTTTAATTGCCCTCGCAAATGAAGGAAATACAGTTATTTGTCTCCCTCTTTCACACCAAAGTCATAGGAATCATATTCAGACTGTTATTTTGGTGCTGTCAGTGATACCTCCCAGTTTTCATGCTCTTTGGGAAATCACCTCACACTATGGCCTTGATCACTTGACTTCTTTTGGTCAATGGAGCACGAACAAGTATGGTGGAAGGAGAAGTCACTGGGGCTCTCACATTAGGGCTTGTCTCCTGGAAGTGTTCTTTCTTGGAACTTAATTGTGATGTTATAAGGAAGAGCAAGCTATCACAGGCAGGTGTGGCCAGTCCCCCAGCTGAGCTGCTGTACTCAACACCAACTTGCCAGCAAAGTGGCAAGAGGTTGCTTCAGCCCAGATCAACTGCACCAGCTGAAGATAAGTACATTAGGGATGGACTATCCCCACCAGGCACAATCCACTTGCAAAACCCTAAGCCTTTAAGATCTTGGATGAGTTTGTTCTATTGGAGACTGATCACTGATTACATTGTTGGCAAACATAGGATATGAATTTCACAGATGAATCATTATGCATTAACAAAAAGTGTCAAAACCTTTAGGAACATTGGAAAGTCCTGACACAAATGAGCATGGACTTTTGTAACTGACAACAAGCATTCTTTTGATAGCATAGTCCTTCCTAAGTACCTTAGGCAATTCATTTAATTTTTCTTAATGTCATTTCTATCATCCATAAAATGGAAAAATAATAATAAAATTAAATTGCATGGAAATTGTGGGGATTCAATAAAATAACACGTGAAAATTAACCTCTCCAAATCTTTGACACATGGATGGTAGTTAATAAATAAGAGCTATTATTGTTATTGTTATTATTATTATTATTGTTTTGTTACATTCAGAAATATCATTTTAGTGCGGCAAATACATCCACTCTTCTTCATATATTTTCTTGGCTCCTTATCTTAAAACTTCTTGAGGAGAGATGAGCACTGGGTGTTGTATGGAAACCAATTTCACAATAAATTTCATATTAAAAAAACTTTATTACTGCATAATATTCACAAGTAATACTTATTACTACTAATAAGCAGAGATATCCTGCTTCTTTAGTTACAAATATAAAATTTCCCCTTTTGTTTTTGATCCATTCTTTTCAGATTTTCTCTAATATTTCTTCCAAATTTCTATCCCAGGTCTACATAGAAAACAATAGATTGATGTTTTATTGGGAGAATAATTTTGTATTTACTTTTGTCTTTTATTGCTAAACTTTTCTTGTCACTGGGCACTATAATTCTCTTTTTTCTTTTTTTATCTATTCACATAAACGATACCATAATTTCTGTCTAATAAAACATTCAATGCTTACAAATACATACTCTGACATCCTTCACATTCAACTAAACCATAAATTGGGCACGTTAGCAAAGATAACTCTTGGGAGTTTTTTGTCAGATATTTCCATTACTGAAAATAATTTCCTAGGTTTTACACTTGATATCTGTCTGTGCCTAACTTCAGCAATTCTGTATTATGGAAGAGATCACTGGGAGCCATTTGAGTTTCTTCTACAGTTGGCAAAAGATGGCTTAACAGTTTTAAAACACCCAATTTGTGGTACTACATTGTTGAGGAACAAACACATCTCTTAATTGAAAATTGACAGCTTTGGCATTAGATTGAACTAATCATTACATTCACACTGGTCTCCATTTCCTGAAGCTCTATTAAGTCATTAAGATGCCAGGACAATTTTCTCCACAGGTGTGGAAAACCAGATCCTTGCCTATGGCAGACTTAATTAAGATCACAGCGGGATAGTTACATTTAAAAGGGAGAAATCAAAGACATGATAACATTTCTCAAAGTGCCCCAAATGAGAAGAGTAGTTGGGGAGGGGCCTAATTTTTGTTATCTTATTTCAATTGTGTTGCATACAGATTATCTATTTTGTAGATGTGTGCTAAATCTGTAACCAAATCATGATTAAAAGAAATTAATCATAACTACTAAATGACATACTTATTGAGGTTGTATTTAACTTATTTTACACGTAGAGTTTATGGTTTTACTGACAGCTTGTCAATACCAATTATATATATTTGCTATTGCTTTTGCTTTCCCCCAGTAAATGGTCTACTTTTCTCTCTTACTCCCGTGGTTTGACATAGTCATTTTCAGAGCAAAGTTTCTTGGACTTTCTGGCAAGGGGACAGGAAAAACAACTGTTATTTAAATTGTATTGTGACAATGAAACTATCACTGGCTTACAATAGTTTTGGGTGTTTACAATAGCACCTCTCCATTCAGGAAGAAAATGCCTTGACATTATTTTAAACAGCAAGATATAATAAAGATTTTCTAAACCCAAAAAATACAAGAAACTTTATCTCTTGCAAACAATTTAAATTTCTTGGTTTGAGTCCAGAGTTCACATTTGGGGCTATTTTTTATTCATAATCTCGACTTAAAATCTGACCTTATTAAAATTCATAACATATAGAAAGACGTTATTAAAAAAATAAGTGTTTCTGACTCTTTTAGAATTCTCTTTCTTAAACAACATCCAAATAATATTTCTTTCAAATGTTTCCAACACTTGCAACTTTTCCTAAGCAGTCCTTCTCTGTGTATAAGAATTAGATTCTGAATTGTCTAATCAATAAATCTGCCATCTGGGAAATTGTTAATGATTCTATGTGGGAATTTCAGATATGCCCTGCTTTGGAATGGAACTTTCATCAGATGTTTGGATATTTTGTTTTTTTATCCTATTGAATCATTGATATAGTGCCCATCTTATTATGTTTTTACATTTACCATTTTCACTAATAAATTACTTTTGAGTTTTCATGTCTTCTTTATTATTCTATGAATTAGGTTCTTATTTCATGGGATCTAACATGTTGAAAATACATGAGTTGTTTATATTTGCTCAAAAAAATGTCATAAATATATTGTGTTATACAAGAAATCACCCGCCAAAATCTCTTTTGGTTAGATCAACAGATTATTTCTCTAGCATGGCCTAAAATCACTGTTTGTCATCCACTGTGTAGATATAGACACTCTTGTGACATGTAGCTGAAATAAATGAGAAATCAAACCAGTCTCACGATGTTGTCTAAGAATCCTAACTGTCATGATGGTATATTTCAAATTTCAAAACTATCAATCATGAGTTAAACACTTTATCATAGTAAAAAATCCATTTTCCACTCAACCCAAATCCAAATATTTCCAGAGAGGCAAGATTGGTGGAAATAACTTTGGTTTCAAAAGTAAGCATGTCTTCTTCAGATTCCTATTTTGTCACTCACTAATTTTGCAATCTTGAGCAAATTATTTAACTACTGGCTAACTTTCAATATTTTTAGGATCACTGTGAGGGTTAAGGAAGATGACTCGTGTAAATGATACATTGGTCTGGTGTATTATACACATATGATACGAGGTAACTAAGTCCTTTTGCTCTGATGCTAATGTTAGTAGAAGATTATCCATTTATGCATGCACATCATTATTTTATTCTTCCCAACAGCACTCTCCATATTGTTTATATACAAATACACTCTAAGAATACAGGCAGTGCCAAATTCTTAACTATCATGTCACATCAATTTTCCCAATTTGACGTGTGGTAAATGACCAGTGGCATGACAATTCTTTTTTCTCCACTTTTCACTGCATGGAAAGTATGCCTCTCATCCATCCAGAATCTTAGTTGTGATGCAAGTCAAGTACAATCGTATAGATAACCAAATAAATGCAATTCTAAATGTCAACTTGTATAGGAAAGATGAATCATACTAGTGACTACATAGAAATCATTTTGAAAATTAAATGATTTCAAAAATTTTAACCCCTCCCCCAAATTGGAATAGAATTTAAAAATTTAATCTGTTAAGTATTATTAAATAGAATATTTAATTATGTGTTAAATTCTGTATTTTCAGAATAGAACTCAAGAAAATTAGCCATCTACTTGTTTAAGATTTCCTTGTTTTGGGGGTGCCTGGTTGGCTCAGTCGGTTTAGCGTCCGACTTCAGCTCGGCTCATGATCTCACCGCTCACGAGTTTGAGCCCTGCATCGGGCTCAGTGCTGACAGCTTGGAGCCTGGAGCCTGCTTCAGATTCTGTGTGTGTGTGTCTCTCTCTCTGTCCCTAACCCACTCGCATTCTGTCTCTGTCTGTCTCAAAAATAAATAAACATTAAAAAAATTAAGATTTCCCTGTTTGTAAGTCTATATACAAAATGTGAAAGCATTGATACGCGTGGTACTGTCAGATTCTAGAAATACGCATTTCTTCAGAGAAATATAAATTTATACTTCAAACAATTTTTATCTCATTCTGTTGAGTTTTCAATATATTTCAGTATACATTTGGTACTATAAAAGTAGAAAATTAAATTTCAGTTTACATCTATTTGTCTTTCTATACTTACATCTCTAACTGTATGTATCTATCTATCTCCGTCTATCTGTTATGGGGTACATGGTCTCTCAAAAATTCCTCTGTTGACTCCTTGCCCTCTAATAGCTCAGACTGATTGTACTTAGAGACTGGGTCGTTAAAAAGATAAGTGAAAATGAGGTAATTAATATAAATGTTGTCTTGATTTTAAAAAGGAAATTTAGACATAGATGGATGCAGAGAATTCTATCTTGAGGCTATCTTCAGACACAGGCTGCACCATTAACTCATCTCTGGGTCTCCAGTCTGCTGGTCTACCCTGCAAATTCTGGGCACAACTTCCATAATTGCAGAGCCAACTCTTTAAAGGAAATATCTCACTTTCTCTCTAAATCCATTACACACAACCTGTTGTTTCTGTTTCTCTGGAGAAGCTTGACTAATGTATCATTTGTATATATAGAGAGAGTGGGAAAAAAAGAGTTTTTTTTTTTTTTTTAACAGAGAGGTGAGAATTGAATACTTTCAAATACACAAGGCCTTTTACTTATTGTATTAGGTGAAAGTTGTATAATGGAACCAAAATGGAAGCGTTATTTCCATGGAGATACATAAAATCTATAAACTGTCCGTAACTTAAAGAATAGCTTCTGCAGATCAGATAGATGTGGAGACAGAAAATAATGGTGATTATCGAATTGTTAAGGAAATTTTACTGGTAATTTAAAAAATAATATACCTATTTAAAAACCTCAAAAATCACACACATATAACAATTACATCATTTGGACATTTTCACTTCATACTGAAAGAAAATTAAAACGTGTAAAAGTATAGAGATGCCTGTGGCCACACACACACATATACACAAATAGGGGATAATAAAACTAAAATGTTTTCAGGTTTTGTTTACTTAGTTAATACATAGTGGTTTAGATGAAATGAAAGTGCATTCTTAAATTTTTAACAGCTGGATATTATGTGTGACAAAAACAGTCTGCAATTTACATTTTGAATAAATGTACTAATACTTTAATTTCATATCATGATTCTTATTTTAATTTTTTTTAATATTTACTTTATTTTTGAGAGAGCGCTCAAGCAGGGGAGGGGGGGCGGGGAGAAACAGGATCTGAAGCAGGTTCCAGGCTCCCAGCTGTCAGCACAGAGCCCAACACGGGGCTTGAACTCAAAAACTGGGAGATCATGACCTGAGCCTGACGGAGTCCAGCTCCAGCAGGTCCAGGGATTCCTGAAGGATGAACGGCGTCGGCGAAAAAGTGAAAATAAAATAAAACAAAAATAAAAATGGACACAGACAACGGTAGTGTGTCGGACTGGCCGCTTTATTGTGGCAAACATGGCATTATATTTGCTAGCAATTTCCTTATAGCGTGCGTCATCTACATTTTCCGGCATTACCTAATTCTAGAAATGTTCCTTTGTGTAATCACCCATTAAGGAACAACATGGTTATTTTCTTGTAACGTTCCCTCCTGCCCTTTGCTTATTGATTGATTTCTTACATTATTTTCATTATGTATCTACGTTTATCTATAATCTATAATGCATTTGCTTTGCTGTTTTCATGAAAAGTCATCTATCTCTCAACACCTCAAGTGGAACAGTTACAGGGACATGACCTCTTAGTTGTTTCCTCAAACCATTTGTGGTTTGAGGAATAAAAGTGTTCACCTTGGTCTGAGGTTTCAGAAGGGGGCCAAGAGGGCCTTAGGAATCCACACCTTATGCATTCTCAGAGAGACAATGCACCTGGGAACTAAGGAACCATTCTGTACCTTAACGGACTACATTCAATCATCATCTGGAATGCCTTCTGGGGGCCAAGTGAGCCTAGGGGTTGGAGGCACTTGTGCCCATGGGTACACTCCTTTGTTGCCAGAGTGGGGCTTTCAAATCCATTTGTCCCTTCCTTGGCTGGCAAACGTATGAGGCTATCCTTCCTTTAGGTAGAGGAGTCTTTTTAGGGGATGGCAAGGGGTAGATATAGGGCCACACAATTTCCTTGCAGAACCTTATTTCCTTCCTCAATGGTTCTTTTCCCAGGGGGCCTGTCGAGGGCAATTCCCTAACAGACAATTCCCCACGTACTTTTATTAAGGCCAAATTACATGAAAACGGAAGTACAAGAAGCTTCACTGCCGGCGGGCCGCCCTGCAGTCCCGATCTATCCACCGCCCAGGCCCTGCCATCAGGCTGGTTGCATAGCTTGGCTTCCGGCATGAGCCCAAGTGGGTGCTTAACCAACTGAACGACGGAGGCACCCCTGTATCATGATTGTTTATCCAATATGTTCCTACATTTTAAATCTAGTAACGTTGGAAAACTATGACTTTAACAAAGGGGCAACATTTAACAATGTGGAGAAAATGCTATATGAAAGAAAGACTTTGATTTGTCTTCAATAATTCTACTTAGTTATTTTAAACACGTTTTGACGTATATAAGCAAATTCTGAAATGCTCCTATAGGTAGCCACAGATAGTCCCTGACTTGTCTGTATATATCATATGGAGCTGAAAGAGCTCACCTATATAAGTCACAAATTAAAATGCAGTGTAAGTATGGTACTATGCTAGGTAATAGAGGATTATTACACACAGGATGCTAAGGCAGAGAAAGGATATCCCAAACACTTCTCAGAGAAAATAAACCTTGTACTTAAAAAAGCAGAGAAATAAGAGTTAACCAATAAAGAGATTAGTTTAAACAGGTTTAAGACAAATACAGAGTTTTGAACTGATATACCTTGCATGAAGAGTATATATGGTGAATAGCTGAAGGCTAGAATAGAGATATACCAGGTTGGTATTATTTGGATTAATGCCAACTAATCTAAGAATATTTTCCTGATAGCTATGAGAGACTTTTTGAAAATTTTATGACATTATCAGTTGTGAGCTTTAGAAAATTTTCTCTAGACCTAGTTCTCTAGGATGCATTAGTTGGATTAAAGCTGCTATAATATTTTATGACTTTCAAGCAATTACTGTTTAGGAGATCAAATAAATTGATCCAACAGACATTGTGATTACATTCTCCTAAGGAAAAATTTATTTTATTAAAAAAAATAAGTTTATTTATTTATTTTTGAGAAAGAGAGAGAGCATGCACTTGTGCGTGGGGAGGGGAGGAGCAGAGAGAGAGGGAGAGAGAGGATCCTAAGCAGGCTCCACACTGTCAGTGCTAGGAGCCAGACGCGGGCTCAAACTCACAGTGCAATCATGACCTGAGCCAAAATCAAGAGTCTGACACTTAACTGACTGAGCCACCCAGTTGCCCCAAGAAACATTTACAATAGAAAGTTAGGCAATATACTGTAAAGAGCACAATATGTATATTTTTATTTCATTTTTATCCCAGAGGTCCTAAATCATTCCTTTTCACTTTCAGGACTTTGCTATTATTGGGACCATGCTGCAAGAATTAAGAATATGGCTTTAGAACTTTAAAATTATTTTCACAAAATTTTATTTATTCTATCAGTGTAACACGGTTCTGCCATTCAATACACTTTACAATTAGTACTGGAAGTCTGAGTATAACATTTTTCAGGTGTAACTCAACCATAGCAGGTTATTAAAAGCATCAGTTAGAGATACATAATTATAAAGTATGTGGCAATATAATTATAACCGTGAATTTTTCTTTGTGCTTTTGCAATATTGATAGCATTTAATACGCCATTATCTAAAAATATATAAATTATTCTTTAAGACTGTCTCCTTTTATCTCTGAACGAACATTATCATCACATAAAATTTTCAATAACAGCATTTGTCTATTTTTCTTTTTTTTGATTTTGGCTTTTAGTTCTTTTACTATGATTTTTTTTTCTATTCATGTATTGGGAATACCAAATCTTATAAATTTTATGTAAAATATAAAATAGTATTTTGGTTTTATGCAATTTCATTTTGAGAAGTGGCTCCAAATATTGTTTTGAAAAATAATGTAATGTTCGTTATTCATTATAGTAACATTAAGAATTCAGTGAAAATTATTTTTAGTAATGAAGATTTTTAAAAATATGGATTTATAGTGTTTTTCAGCACTTAATTTTTTCAGATATGCTTGAGGTGACATACGCTGGCATTTTTCATGTCCTGGAAAAAAAATGAAGAATATCCAGCAAAACTAGAATAGTTGGATTTTATATTATCAAACAAACAATAAATGTAACTGCTCATGTCCAGACCACCCATGCTCAAAGAACAGTGAAAATACATATAGGTTCTTTTTATTAAGCAAAAACCTAAAATGCAAGAAATTGCTAAATATGTGAATAAAAGTAGACATTTGGGGATAAAAAGATCCATTCTATCCCATTTTGTTTTTATAAAATTGTTCAAATCTGAGACATTCATTAACAGTGTCACATTGCCTTTTAAACTTAACATGCTTTGCTTTGCTTTTTTAGAAACAATCTCATGTATGGTTATTCTAGACAAACTGCAAAATACAGCAAAATTAATTATCTTTTGTTGGTCTTTCCCCAAAATACCATCAAACATATAGGCATATTAAATTAAATTATATAATCACATGTACGTGTGTGTGTGTGCGCGTGCGCGCCACAATACATTGCAAAAGAGAGAGCAGTAAAATTAGGCTCATAACAAATCTGGATTATGCACATTCATATATTAATCAATAAAGTAAACAAGAAGGTGTGCCTGGGTGGCTCAGTCTGTTGAGCATCCAACTTCGGCTCAGGTCATGATCTCACTGCGTGTTCGAGCCCCACATGGGGCTCTCTCTGTGCTGACAGTTCAGAGCCTGGAGACTGCTTTAGATTCTGTCTCCCTCTCTCTCTCTGCCCCTCCCTGACTCACACTCTGTCTCTCTCAAAAATAAATAAACATGAAATACATTTAAAAAATTAAAAAAATGATGTAAACAAGAATCCTATACCTTTAAAAATGCTAACAAAATTTTATAATTTGTTTCATTATTTAAAACCATATATGTAATACTTCAACGTGCTTATTTTATGTTTTAAAAATGTATCTAAATGAACATGTTTTAAGCTTACTATGTAATTATAAGTGTATTAGAGATACTTGTTTTTTTTTTCTTGTAGAGAGAGAACATGTTAGAAAGAAAAATGTTTAAAATCCAGATTTACTCACGAATCTTAATTTCTTTTCTTCTTATGTAGTCACTCTTTAGTCACTCATTACTCATTTAGTCACTCATTGGTCACTTATAGACTTGACATAGAACAACAATTAGGGGCAATGACTTAGAGCGACCATTGGTTTCCTACTCCAAAAATGGAATAAGCATATATTCTCAGCATTGTTTTCATGGTATGTGTAGACATGCGTCTTTTCTATTCTTGCTTTATGTACTGGTTCATAAATAATAACAATTCTATATGTTTTTGGAGAAGCTCCTGAATCATATGATAATCCAAAACATAAACAAAGTCAGATTGTGTTAAAATAAGAGAAGGGAGTATGGATGTCAGTTAAGTATTAATAACATCTGCAATATAGGGGATGCCTTAGGGGCATCCTTGAAACTCTTTTGTATAGATTTTTGCTTAATGCTTTCTTGGAGACTTATCTGGAATATCTATGTTAATATCATATTACAAAATGCACAATATCTTTTCCTTCTTGAGGTTGTTGACTTTGGCTTATGATATGGAAAAATGATATGCAGAATTGGCACATCATGGTTAAGCTTTGGATACTTATTAAACATTAAACACATTCACAACTTCTGAGACTGTTTAAATAATGGTAGGGTCAGACCATTGATGAAATTTGATGTTGATAAGTCAACAGTTCAACTGTGTAGTAGACTATTTAATTTATTAATCGACTGCTTACTTTAGAAAGATGTCCTGGAAATTCATTTTATTCATTGTAAGAAAGGTGATAATAATAAAAAAAATGTGCTTAATATCAATTCAAACTAGTTAATAAATTCAAAGCACCTGTTCAAATAACTCCAGGTGAATAGTATCACTTGTGGATACACATTTGCACAAAAAATATTATACACAAAGGAAACTCAGAATATAGAAATGATCCATTCCCACTGAGATCAGCTAAGGAAAATTAAACATATATTATATACACCCTGAGACAGAAAACAGTGCATATCAAATTTGTCCCCAGTTGAAGCTGTAAGCAAGGATGAGAACTACCTATGTATCTATGATCTATCATCTATCTATCTACATATCTATCATTTATTCATCTATCATCCATCTATCATCTATCATCTATCTATCTATCATCTATTATTAACCTATTTATATATCTAGTCATTTAGTAGAAAAACACAACTATAAAATATCTCTTTTCACCATACCATTCTTTCCCGTTTTTACCTAGTTTTGGGTCTCATTAAGGGCATTTTTTTAAAAATAAATTTATAAGGTCTTGGTGTGCATCATACATTTATAGTGAGGGAAGACATTTATTTTTAATTATGTGTATGAAATTACAAATTGTGTGAAATATGTTTTTTTATTTGAATAAGGTAATGCCAATGTATCTCCCCTAACATATCTATGCTCTCATCAAAACTAATAACCATTAGTATGTAATTACTCCACATACAGTTGCCTAAATCATCATACTAAAATCATATAATAACTTATTTATTATAGTCATTTACTATTATTTCTGTTATTTTTCTTATATTTTACTATTTATCTGCTTCCTGAAGACTTGTGATATATTTATTTTCACAAGCGATTAATATACAAGTGATTAGTATTTAGTGATTAATATACAACATTCCATTTACAATAAAACTTCCGTATTTCTGGCTACATGGAAATATAAAAATTAATACCTTGCCAAGGATTCTGATTATCTGGAACTCTATGGGCTTTTACATAAAATATAAGCCTGTACTCCACAAGGGTTGAGCTGTGGGATGTTTTCAAAAGTATCTCTAATCTCCACTCATCTTGCATTCTCTCCAACAGAAATCCAAGCAGCCTGGTTTTTGTATAAAATTCTGATTGAAGTCATATCTATCTAAGAACGTTTAATATGTTAAAATATGCTAAGAGTTTGGAAACTTCTGATCAAAGTGGCTATCAAAATGCAAAATATTACTGTCATTGTTCTCAAAAGGTAAATAGCAATCATTCGTGGGCTTGGGATGCTGCCCTCCAGTCACTGTGATCTGATCTGCTCCATGAAGCTGGTTTTCCATTGATTAAACGCTCTTATCTCTATTGCCAAGTTAATCTTGTGTGGCATCCAAGCTTTTATTTTATCTTCTTTACACAGTCTCCTTCAGGCTCTCCAAATGTGAGTAAACTTTAAAGAAATCACAAACCAGCAGTCATCTTTTCGTTCTCAACAAGTTGTTTTTCATAAAACATTCTGTATGTTGCTAAGTTCTCTTTAGACACAGACTTCCCTCTCTTCAAGAAATGAAAATAACTGTCACGTAATGGAAGATTTTGCTCTCCCCTAAGAAGGACTATTACAAATATGTAATCAGGCAAGGCATTTATGTGATAGGCTCAGGTCCTCATGGGATGAAGGAGTGGGGACAGGAATGGGAGGTGGAGGAGTTCAATTGCTAGCCATGAATTTGGATAACTTGTTTTAACATTTCTCAGGAGGAGGATTGTTTTCAGTGTAACAGTAGCTCATATCCACAGCAAGATCTATTATATTGCTTAGCTAATGTTCATTTATCAGAAATACATAATATACTGAACGTAAAACAGTTCCTTACAGGATGACCTTTGACGTTGGCAAAATCTAGCACTCTACCACATAAATTGTGTGAAAGTTCTAGTTTCCTGTGGCAAGCACAGAGAATATAGCCTCTTTCTTGGATACCAGTATCAGGCTGGAGAAGGTCAGTGGACATGACTTCTTGAGTCTACGGAGTTATTAATATAAGAGACGTATTTGGGGATGTCTCGATGACAATCGTTACTCTGGTTGAGGTTCTGCCAGTTTGTGGGAAACCCCAAATAGGTTTTACTGTGTCTCTCACAGACAAAGCAGTATATTGTAACAACCCAGCCCAGTTTCCTAGTGCTGTTTAAAACAGTATTTATTAAGCGATATCGCCAGATCCTAACTTTAAGATCCTGAGGATGGCGTGGAGAATGACCAGTTCTCTCGAAAGTAAGCAGTGAAGAGAGGAGATGCACAATTGCCACAGCTAAAGCACGAAGACTTTAGGTTAGACGTTAAGAATTAGGGGCACCCAGGGGCGCCTGAGTGGCTCAGTCGGTTAATCGTCCCACTTAAGGTCAGGTCTTGATCTCACGGTTTGTGAGTTCGAGCCCCACATTGGGCTCTGTGTGGGCAAGTCGGAGCCTGCAGCCTGCTTCAAATTCTGTGTCTCCCTCTCTTTCTGCCCCTCCCCCACTCACATTCTGTCTCTCTCTCAAAAATAAATAAACATTCAAAAAAAAATTTTTTTTAAAGAAAAACAATTAGGGGCACCTAGGTGGCTCAGTGGGTTAAGCGTCTGATTTTGGCTCAGGTCATGATCTCACGGTTGGTGAGTTTGAGCCCCGTGTTGGACTCTGTGCTGACAGCTCAGAGCCTGGAGCCTGGTTCAGAGTCTGTGTCTCCCTCTCTCTCTGCCCCTCCCCCACTCACACTCTGTCTCTCTCAAAAATAAATAGATATTTAAAAAATATATTAAAACAAAGAATTAGCTTTCCACACAAAGGGATATAGGGTTCAAATGACACTTTCTAAAACCTATCATATTACCTTATATTACCTTATATATTCAAAAACCAGAAATACTAAAAAGAATCATATAATGAATAGATTGCACAGTGGCCAATGTCATAATGAATGACATTGATACCTTGTGACTTTATAGGAATGACAGAAATACTATATCTACCTAAGAGTCTGTAAGAGCCATGCTGTGGTATATAATGTGCGAAAACGTTATCTGAAATTTGTTATAGCATAGCATAGCATAGCATATTCACATTTTCTCAAAAGTCTTCCTGTAAGAAAAATATTCACCCAGGATTGTGTTCTACAGAATACCATGAGGTTAGTACATATTATAATTGCCTTTAAAAACAAACATTTTACTAATCATATATTGATCATAAAAATGATAAATTTATTATTTTGATCTATCATATACTTATTCACCAGATTTGAGGCACTGCATGCCTAGGAAACCATACAAAAAGGCTGAATAAAGTGATTTTCTATCTACTCTCAATCTACCATTTCTCTCTCTCTCTCTCTCTCTCAATATTTATCTATCCATCTTAGTCATGAATATTCCTTTTTTAAAAACTGTTTATTTTTGAAAGAGAGAGAGAAAGGGGGGGGCGTAAAGAAAGGAAGACAGAGGATCCTAAGCGGGCTCCCCACTGACAGCAGAGGGCCCAAAGCGGGGCTCAAACTCCCAAACCATGAGATGGTGACCTGAGTGGAATTTGGACACTTAACAGACTGAGCCACCCAGGTGCCCCAGTCATGAATATTCTTATTGTCTGATAGTAAGAGAAAACGTCTGCATGATTCATGACTTATCTTTAACTTAGCATTTAATCCTTTTTGGTGTTTTGGTGGCAAAAAAAAAAATGCTGTTCCTTTTGTTTTCCATGTACGCTGATTTAGAATGCCACTTTTGGGTTTTGAAAAATATTGGAACTGAAAATGACTTTGGTTTCATGTGATTTTCTCAGCTAACCCCCTTAGTTCCATCTTTCAATGTGTCCAGAGAAGCAAGTACAGAAGGAGGTTCTCTCAGCCCTTGGATGTGACATTAGGGGCACCCATGTATACCAACAGTGGGGGGGTCAGAAGGAATCACAAATCACTCACACTTAGTTACTGCTTTTATGATTCAGTCTGAAAAACTAGTTCTGGAAACTCTGAAGTTCTTAACAACTCCGACCCGTTTTTCTGAACTTCAGAGACAGCTATTCTGTTTTCCATATCACCACTTTTGAGAGTGCCATTTTATACCACATAGTACCGTATATATAAATATATATAGACTATTTCAAAGAAGCATGTGTGTAATTGCATTTTTATTGAGAAACTGTAAATAAGACTGTTAAATATTTCAGACAAATACGTGGGCATTTTGTTGCTGATTTTATTTTATTTTATTTTATTATTTTATTTTATTATTTTATTTTATTTATTTTTGTTTTTCAGTAGAAGTATTTGCCAGCCAAAACTGTGCTGGATTTTGAGTTGCTTTTTGGTAATAAGGGAATCCAAAAAAGTCTCTGGCTTTGGTGACAAAATTATGTAAATATATTATTATGGGCTGAATTATATCTCCCCAAAAGCGGAAGCCCTAACTTCCAATGTGATCATATGTGGAGATGGGCTTTCAAAGAGGTGGTTAAGGTTAAATGAGGTGGTAAGATGGGGCCAGAATCCAATAGGCCTGGTGTCCTTATAACAAGAGAGACATCAGAGGTCCGTATGAGCAGAGTAAAGGCCTTGTGAGGACACAGAGAGAAGGTGGCCATCTTCAAGACAAAGTGCAAAGACACAGGCGAAACCAAAGCTGTGGACACTTTGATGTGTGACTTTCAGCCTGTGCAAGTAGGAGAAAATAAATTCCTTTTGTTTAAGCCACTCATGCTTTGACATTTTATTATGGCAGCCTCGCTGACTAATACTAATTCATAGATTGTAAGCAAATCAGACTCGGGAAAGGTTAGGGACATGGGAGAAGTGTGTCTTATCATCAGAACATATTTTCAACACTCACCGTGCTGTGCAACACAAACCCAAGTTAAGACCCACGTAACATGCCTGCCGTTCAACCACTACCTGGTTAGAATAGAAACAATGACTGAGTATCAGGATTTTTAGATTTTTGGTTGTATGCAAGTGTCTATTGCCTCAAAGTTAAGAGGGCATTAATCATTTAGAACTCTGTTCTGAGAGTTCGAAGATGGGCCCTGTAAGCTCCGACACCGTAGAATCTTCTCCACTGATGGGGAACATTTGTCGCGTGTAATAGGAAAACAGAATGGTTTTGTTTCCCCAAGGACAGAGGACCCAAGGGATGCTGGAGCTCCAGTAACACTTACATTAACCCGTTACCCTCTGTACGAAGACTAGGAAAAGATTTGGATTAAGAGAAAGAGAAACTGTGATTTTCTTCTAGGGCATATCTGTATCTATGGTAAAATCTGTGCGGAATGTTCATGAGGCCCTTAGAGTCAAGGACAACTATCTTACATTCTCTTAGTGAAAACTGCTCAGGCATATCCATGACAAAAATCAGCCGTGTTATTATAGGTATAAATATGTTGTTTTTCCTGATAGACTGTTGTCTCCTTGAAATCGAAGGCCATGTCTGGTATTTCACTTTAACTCTTAGAAATCTGAAACAGGTATTCTTTAACTGAGACATTGATTTATTTATTTTTTTTCACCAAGAAATATTCCTGTTACTGATTATCTGACTAGGAAGGAAGTTGGTAGGAAGACTGGCTAAATGAACGGGCTTGTTCTTTGTAAACACTATAAATGATATAGAAAATGAGAAAACCACTTTCATACTAAAGTGATTAAATAATGCATTTGTGATCTAAAACTATTTGGGCTTGCAGCTTTTTTTATAAATACAAGTTATAATTCATCGTCTATTTTATATCTATTTTGCTGTAACACTAAAGAAAGATCAGATTTTTTTTTAAAAGAGTATCCTAGTGTAAACAAATTGTACCACTTTATTTTCTTTTAATACAAGATCCATGAAGCAAAGCTGAAGCCGCTTATGAGAACTGTGCTTCTCTAGAAAGTTGCTTTTGTTTTCATTTTTTTTTTTGAACAACGCTCGTGAACTATATATGATTAATAAAGATTTCCTTTAAGGCAAAAAAAAATAGCCTTGAAATATAGTCTTATTGTCAAATATACTCAGGAAATATATGAATTGTCATTCGTTTTTGGGATGAGTAATCAGATAAGATCCTAGTTAAATAACATACACTTGCTGTATAATAAAAAGGTGTAATACTTGATATTTCATGCCTCTATCCTATATTGAGAAAATAGCCATGATTAAGTATGGTGTACAATAATATGCCTCAGTGCCTGTGACAAAGGAAAAAGAAAGAAAAAGATTTTCAAATTTCCAAACTATTTTTAGTCAGGTAGGCATCAGTAGAAGATCTGTTCCATATATTCAGCACATACTTGTCCTGTCGTGTATCTTAAAAATGTGTCCTAGGATTTTTTAAATTAAAATACAGCTCTCCATTTTAGCCAAAAATTATGCATAGTATTTAAAGACTAAGACCATAAAAATTTAAAACAGAGAAGTGAGATTCTGAACTAAAATTTAAAAAATGCATTATTAGTATCGTACTTTCAAAAGCAAAATAAACAAGTCCATAAGAAGAGCAGTTAAAAAAAAAAAAGAGAGAGATTTCAACCATCTGTTTAGCAAATGCAGCACCTGAAATATTTTTAAAGAATAGGGAATAAAAACCTTGTTTAGAAATCACTTATATTACTTACTAATCTGTCTTGTGAAAGAAAATTGATTTTTAAGACTGAAGTACAGACTATTTGTGTTTATTCAGTGATGAAACTGATTTGTAATTACAGAAAAGTGTAGGCAAAATGATCATTGACATAAATATTTTTCATAAATTTTATTGCCTTTGCAAGATCAACATTTTTATGATGAAAACGTAGAGAGATGCTCTTATTGGAGTCAGAATAACTATAGATTTTTAAAAATAATAAGATACAATACATAACATAACTTCAGATGCTGGAGTTGCTACTATTTGTATGTTTTCATCTAAATACATACACAACTAAAAGACTTGATAATAAATAATTTTGTTCCACTGCTCGTTGTCTAGGTGAGATGTGGATAACTGAAATAAATGTTAGATTTTGAAAATTCAGGGACATTGACATTTACATTATATACCACTGTTTTAGACCATCTAAGAGATTAAAATGACTTTTCCTTGTTTATTTTCTAAAGACTAATTTTCCTAAATATATTTATCAGTGGAAGGCACTGTGTTCAGAGAAAACCAGGGTTCTCCAGTATGAGACCTTCGGACACACTGACCTCACAGTTTCAGTCTTATCTCCATAGAAAGCCAACTTCAGATCTTCCCGCCGCGTCCCTGAGGAAGAGCATCCCTGCCTTGTTGGAGGTTAATCCTACCATCTGTGCTCAAACCTCTGTTCCAGCTCCTCTCACCAGCTTTCCTCGTCCTGCATCTTTAACACTTTTTCTTTTTTCTATTAGCAAATTTTCCTCACAGTACCTGTACCTTGAAATCTCTTCTATTTTAAAACAAATACAATGCGATATAATTGCCTTTTGCCACCAAATTCCTTGAATGACCATTATTTATGGACTGTTCTCACTTCTTTACTTGCAAATTCCCCATCAATCTGCTGCAATTACATAGATCTGTAATATCTGTTTTCGCAAACCTGTGTCACCCCAGAGTACCTCTCTTAAACCAACATCCATCCGTTTACGTAAAACAGACACATGAGTTTTATTAGTTTCCATTTTTTTTTTCCACGGGGTTTACATGTAATTATTTATCTGTCAAGGTTTGTTGGTCATACTTTATTATCACCATTCAAGTCTGTCTTTTATACAGACATTTTCATTGTTACTTTATATCATTTTTCACCTACTGTAGCCCTTCTTTAAACTTGTTATATTTTAAATTTTAATAAGAGAGACCTTGATAAAATATATGTTTTATTGTGTTCTTCCAGCCTAAAAACACTTTAGTGACTCTTGCTGCTGATCAAATTGTTACATCAATGTTTGGACAGATCTTACCTGATAAAGCCCTTTGATACCCATACAGAGTGTCACTGGGGCTAACAGTGAACTTAACAAAGACCGTGTTATTATGGAGTTTATGTTCCAGATAAGGAAAATCTCTATCAAATAAAAATTGCAGTGCCTCGGTGGCTCAGTCAGTTGAGCGTCGGACTTAGGCTCAGGTCATGATCTCTTCGTCTCTGGGTTTGAGCCCCACATTGGACTGTGTGCTGACAGCTCAGAGCCTGGAGCCTGCTTCAGATTCTGTGCCTCCCTCTCTCTCTGCCCCTGCCCCACTCGTGCTCTCTCTCTCTCTTTCTCCCCCTCAAAAAAAATAAATGGTAAAAAAAAATTTAAATAAAAATTAAATCAAGGTGAAAGATGGTGCATTGGAAGTAGGACTATCAGAGATCTCTCTGTTGAACATGAACTTGAATTAAATAGGCAATAAGCTCTGCTATGGCTGGAAGAAGAAGAATGTGTTGGGACTGTGTTCACTATGAGTCTAGAGATAATGGGAAATCCTGTTGTATAGTAGGCTCTTGAAGGATTTATAGAGTTGTTTTCTTTTTTTTCTTAAGTTATTATTATTTGCTTGTTTGTGCTTTTACTCCTGGGCTTTAAAACCTTGTAGGATTTTATTTTTATTTTTTTTAACGTTTGTTCATTTCTGGGACAGAGAGAGACAGAGCATGAACGGGGGAGGGTCAGAAAGAGAGGGAAACACAGAATTCGAAACAGGATCCAGGTTCTGAGCTGTCAGCACAGAGCCCAACGCAGGGCTTGAACTCACAGACCGCGAGATCATGACCTGAGCTGAAGTCGGACGCTCAACCGACTGAGCCACCCAGGTGCCCCAAAACCTTGTAGGATTTTGACAGAAGATATCTAATCAACTTGGCAACTGTATTATTAAGATTATAGAGGACGTTGGCCACGATGGCAACATAAGTGACCTCTGAGCTCTTCTGCTCCCTCAGATGTACCGAATACACAACTGTACGAGAAGCAATTATCTCTGGAAGAAATCCAGAAACTAGCTGAGTGGCTTCTATGCGGGGATTAATGACAAAATACCCACTTTGAAAAACGTAGGAAAGGATGTCTCTATAAGCCAATAAATGCCACCCCTGCCACTGCTCTGTAGAGCTATTAGGGAACTGAACTCTCAACCTTCTCTCTGAGGAGTGAAGAGTTTTGACCCCATATCTAGCACCCCAGCCCATGCAACAGCAGCTCTCAAAACCTCTAGCTCTAAATGCCACTGAGACTTCATCCATGAGACCCAGAAGATCGTAGAAAACACAGAAGTAGTTTTTAACACGTATGCAAGTGCTAGGCATGGCTACCAGGGCTCAGCACAGACGGGGCAAGCAAAACACCACCTCCCAGTCCTTCCCTGGAAGGGGTATCTGCATCCTCTCAAAGCTGCTGCCTGAGGCCTACAGGCTTTTAATTTAGCACATATTAGGGTCTGGCTTGAATCCTCCCCAGGGAAGGAAAGTTGGCAGACACCTACCCCACCTTCTCCTTCTAGCCAGATTGCTAGCTTCTCCCTGGGAGGATCTCGTATACATATCTGCACGGCAACTTTTACAGTTGTGTCCCAGGAATGGGCTTCCAGATAGCCTGGCTCTGATAGCCAAGGACCTTCCATTTACAAGTCACATAGGACTGAAAACAAGGAAGCCGTTCGGAACAGGCTCCCCATCCAGGGCTCAGCACGGAGGGAGCAGACGAAAGCACCCATGTCCTAGAATGTCCCTTAAAAAGTTTGTCTGCATGCTTGAAAAGCTGCAACCTGGGGCCCATGTTGCTAATGAGAACAAACGCAGAGACTGGCTATAAAGCTATCGGAACTTTTAAGATAAAAGTGACAGGAATTTGGTGGAAAATGTGCTGGGGAGGAGAGTTGAAGAGGAAATACCAGTAGTAGCTGACTATTCACTGCAGGCAAAAAGATAATGGTAGATTTGACCAGTAACACAAGTTGATCATATAAGATTTGACAGACATGTTTGCTGTTGTTGTGGTTTATTTAGTTTTGAGAGACATAGAGAGAGACAGAGCTCAAGCAGGGGAGGGGCAGAGAGAAAGGGAGAGTCTGAAGCCAGGCTCCAGAGTCTGAGCTGTCAGCACAGAGCCCAACGCGGTGCTCAAACTCATGAACCCCGAGATCAGGACCTGAGCCGGAGTCAGACACCCAACCGACTGAGCCACCCAGGTGCCCCAGACATTGTTTTAAGTTCAGAATGTATCAGTAAATTGGATATGTTATATGAGTACAAGGCAGACAAGAGAAGTTTAAAGAAAGGAGACTCAGAAGGCCAGATGAGTATTGAAGAGACAACATCTACTCTGTAGGGAATCACTGGATTCAAGACAAGATAGAATCTTAAGGAGATATAGTCAACTATGACTAACATTTTCAATAAATTGGATGAAAGAAGTCTGAGAATCGACTATTAGATCTGAATACAGGAACAGCCTTGGTGACCTTGTTACAGGCAACTTGATGGATGATGGGGGACATTTCTCACGCATATCTCCAAATTCCTTTCTTCTGTCTGACAGAGTGCATGGATTGAGAAGTCATTTTGAGAAGAATTTATTTAAATGTTAGTTCCCATAAAATAAAAAATTTGTAAGGTGTCTTAAAACATAACTCCTGTAAAATCAGCTTTATTAAGTTTGATTGCACTTTATCTATGTTATATTTCTTTTAATGAATTTCTTTTCTTGAAATATTTGATCGGCTTGAATATGACTAGATGAAAGATGATTTTTCACAAATATTATTAGAAGTGATTTTTCATGAATCTTATTGACCATGATTTTATAAATCTCTCCCCTTGTGGGTTTCAGGATAGTAAATTTTTATTTAATTTCCCAAGATTTGAAAAATTTCCAAAGTTTCCTTAAGGCCCATGTTCTAAATGGAATTAAATAACTAAACTTTAAATGTTGCTTTGGCTGGGGCACCTGGGTGGGTCAGTCAGTTAAGCATCAGACTTCAGCTCAGGTCATGATCTTATGGTTCCTAAGTTGAAGCCCCACATCAACTTCTGTGCTGACAGCTCAGAGCCTGGACCCTGCTTCAGATTCTTTGTCTCCTTCTCTCTCTGCCCCTCCTGTCACTCATGCACTGTCTCTGTCTCTCTCTCTTTCTCTCTCTCTCTCTCAAGAATAAATAAAAATTAAAAAAAAATTAAATGTAGCTTTGGCTATTGATTATTATAACATTATAAATGCCAGTATACCAAACAAGTCTATAAAGATTAAAATTGTGATACTATTATTTTGACTTATCATAGTATTTAAACTTTTACAAATTTTTTACAGTAGTTCTTATTAGCTCTAACATAACCCTTAATTTACAGAAACTGAGATGAAATTTTCTATGAAATTTCCTATTTGAAACTATTTTATAACTGGTTTTATCATTAAATACATTAATTTATTATTATAATATTATTTCCTTCTGATAATATCTACAGTTTATAAGCCATTGATGCATGACAATTTAAAATATAACTCAGGCCCTTTTCTAGAAAATTGCTTGAATTTAACCAGAAGTTAAAATTTTATTTGTAAATTAGAACATCATTTGTCAATATTTTGCTAATTAGATGTGATGATGTTCTACACAGTCAATGGATAGTTAATCATGCCACAGATATGAAGGGCTAGAAACGATACTGACATTGTAGTAGGTGCTTATTGGATTTTCAAAATTCAAACCCGAAGAAAAAGCTAGTTGTTTATTTATGAATACCTAGGCAAAATATAAATTTAATCCTCTGTGTATGTGTGTGTGTGTGTGTGTGTGATATTAAAATTTAACAAATCAATATTTTATTATATGTTATATATTCAGAAATATGCTTTTATGGCCAATTTATTTCATTTTTAAAAATCTCTTCTGTCAACTCATTAAATTGATTTTATTTTTCACTTAATAGCTTCCAATCTGCCACTCAAAGATGCTAACCTGAATTATGAATTATTGGTGATTTAGCTAACTACTGAGAAATTAGGTTTTAATTCCAAAAGAGAAGGAGATATTTTTAGTTCCTTGAGAGTAGAATACTTTTAAGAAGAGACAGAGGGGCACCTGGGTGTCTCAGTCAGTTGAGTGACTGTCCTCAGCTCAGGTCGTGATCTCATAGCTCCTGAGTTCGAGCCCTGTGTCGGGCTTTGTGCTGACAGCTTGGAGCCTGGAGCCTGCTTGAGATTCTGTGTCTCCTTCTCTCTCTGCCCTTAACCGATTCGCATTCTGTCTCTGTCTCTCTCAAAAATAAATAAACATTAAAAAAATTTTTTTTAAAAGAATAGATTGAAACTTTGCATCACAGGAGAGTGCCATTGTGTAGTTGTGAATGAGACTGAGAATTATGAATCTTTAAGTTCCTCTGAACATCTTTGTCTAAGGAGATAACCCTACTCCACCACATCTGAGGAAATGAGCCCTCCAATTACTATAAATTATTTTCAAAACTGTGCTCTCAAAATTAAAATTGTTTTTAATGTCTATTTATTTTTTGAGAGAGAAAGACTGAGTGCAAGCAAGGGGGTGGGAGCAGAGAGAGGGAGACACAGCCGAAGCAGTCTCCAGGCTGCGAGCCGAGCTATCAGCACAGATCCCGATGCGGGGCTTGAACTCACGGAGGGTGAGATCATGACCTGAGCCAAAGTCGGATGCTTAACTAACTGAGCCACTCAAGTGCCCCTGTGCTCTCAAAATTAGATACTGATTCTCTTCTAGGCATTTCTCTCCCTCACCACCATGTCTAACCGCCTATGAGTACAAACTTAATTTGACTCCAACATAATCATGAACATAGATATTCAAGATTTATTTTAGAAAGAAATAGCCTATACACTGAAAGTCCAAACCCACAACTAATTTATATTATTAGGTGTGGGGGATAAGCTTAGGAATCCCCTGGGCTTACACCAATGGGTTGACAAGGCATAAAGAAATACAAAGCCATAAAATGCTCACACCTGAGTTTGGGTAAACCCAAAGATGCTTGGGATAGGCATCCCAAGAATGGGGGGGGGTGCGAAGACACCCTGAGAATAGGGAGGCACAAAGGTGCCAGGAATAAGGAGGTGCAAAGGCATCCCAAAATAGGGAGGGGGTGTAGAGCCCCCCCCAAAATAGAGAGGGAGAGGCAAAGGCCTGAAATAGAAACCAGTACAAAAGTGCCCAATACATAGGTATATGAAATAAACAAGATTATATTCAGGGTGGAAGCACCCCCAGTTTAGTAATATAGCAGAAAGCTACTTTCACAGGAGAATAGTGCCAGGTCAGGTAAGTTGGTGAATTGGACTATGGACTGCTGCGCTGCAGGCAAAGCAGCCTGGAGAGGAGATGGTTAACAAAAGAAAAGGTGCCTTAGTAACCCTGAGGTTACTCCCCCTACCTGTCTCATCCCCTAGGCTGGCAAAGATGAACAGAGGTGTTGCCTCCTGTTCGCTGCAAACAATCCTCTACCCATCTGCCTGGCACCCGGATTTTGTTTTATATTGACCCAAACCCCAAAAACTCTATATCTTCAACACCCCCTTTGCCCCCTCAAGTCCACAAGTTAATGTTCATAGTTTCTTTGTGTCTTCGTGCACGCCCATCACGTTTGCAAGCCTTCTGATCTGAATAAATACGGGGCAAGGAGCCTTATTCAAGGCTCTTGTCTTTTTCCCGGACGTTAGCCATCTCTCACTTTAATCCTGCATCCGCTCTTTTTCTGGCCAAAAGAGAACTTTAGACTTAGCGTCTACAACAATTAGGATTCTGAAGAGCTTACGTGGAAGTCAGTTTCAAGTGTGAAACCAAGTAGGAAGAAACATTAGGCTTAGTGGAACCAATTTCTTTAATATGGATGCAGTCATCTAGAATTTCAAAGTTAGTGTGTTGATTCATACACATGGAAAATGAGTTACTATTCTAGCATTTCGTCTAATTATAACTTGACTAACTAGTGACCTATAGTTAATGTCCTTTATTTTCATCATTTGGATTCCTAAACAGGAGTTAATTTCTTCTTTCCTATCCTTTCTTTTTCCCCTCAATGTGAAAAATAACAGTCTACCACAGGACATATTTTGAACTCATTACCTGCTGGGACAGGGCTGTGGATTTCTTGGTTACATCTGCATTGGTGTTCAATGCAGTGTAGACATGTTTTGAAATAAAACAGAGAGTTTCAAATTATTTAAAAGGTCAAAAGGTGAGATCTTGGGTTGGAATTGACCAAATCTTACTGCAATCAAACTGCACTATTTTATTATGTTTTTAAGATTTGTATCGCTTTCCAAAATTATCTTTTTTATTTATTTTTATTTTCACTATATTTTTACTCACTAAAACATCATTTACGCAAGAGCAAGAACCATAGTTCTTGCTCATGCCGTATCGTCTGTAGACTTATAACCGTGCATGACCCAAAACTGGTGATCTATAAATATGGATGGATGGGTAAAGGAAGGGATGGATGAATGCTACATTAATAGAATGAGACAAGAGGATTCAATATGTGCCAGATCCCCAAGGACCTGTCTTTGATAAATGGCTTTAAATTTGAAGGATATCAGGATTTATTAAAGAGTTGGAGAAGTAGCATGGTTTATTTGTGTTTTTAGAAAGACTGCTTTGACAACTGAGGTTAATTTGTCCCAAAAAATGAGGGCTAGCTATGAGCAGGGCAGAATAGATAGAATCCTAAACTGGGTTGTATGTGAGATGCAAACAAAACAAAATGAAACAAAATAAAATGAAAACAAAAATGAAAAAAAACAACTGTTGAAGGGAGAAATCTGTTGAATCTAATATAAAATGAATATTAAAGACAATCAACAGGGTGGATAAAATGATGTTAAGTATACTACAGGTTCTCTGCTTATTATCTTAGTTTCAAGTTACTTTAGACTTTATGTTTTGCAATGGTTTATATTTCCATAGCAATAGTTAAGTATTTATTTAGTATCATGGCATCTTTCCCACTTAATAGTTCTAAGAGTGTGAATGCATATAAAGACCATAAAATACTTTTTAAAAGTTACATAATTGTGCATATTATAATGGTTCATGTTTTCATCTTTAAATTTATTTCAAAATGTTTCTGATAGAATGGAAATATATTCTTCTAAATATATAATTGTTATACAAACCACCTAAAATTCAAGTCATACCTATTTAATATTGTAGATTAATAATTATTCCTAAAAGTAATATTTTAGTAGCACCTGGGTGGCTCAGTTGGATAAGCAACCAGCTTTAGCTCAGGTCATGATCTTGTGGTTCCTGGATCCGAGTCCTGCGATGGGCTCTGTGATGACAGCTTAGAGCCTGGAGCCTGCTTCGGATTCTGTGTCTCCCTCTCTCTCTGCCCCTCCCCCACTCAAAGTCGGTCTCCCTCTCTCTCTGTCTCAAAAATAAATAAGCATTAAAAGCATTTTTAAAGTAATATTTTAAATGGACTGTTTTTCTATAACTTAATTATAAAATTTTGTTTTAAAAACTATATTAATGGCATTGTCATATCGGGATGTGGATATGTTCAGGTTATGTTTCTTTTTTTTTAATGTTTGCTTATTTATTTTTGCGAGAGAGAGAGAGTGCAAGTGGTGGAGAGGCAGAGAGAGGGTGAGACAGGGAATCCAGGCTTCACGCTGCTAGCACAGAGCCCGACATGGGGCATGATCTCAAGAACGCTGAGATCATGACCTGAGCTGAGATCAAAAGTTGGATGCCTGGGGTGCCTAGGTGGCTCAGTCGCTTAAGCATCTGACTTAGGCTCAGATCATGATCCTGCAGTTTGTGAGTTCAAGCCCTACCTTATGCTTTGTGCTGACAGCTCAGAGCCTGGAGCCTGCTTTGGATTCTGTCTCTCCTTCTGTCTCTACTCCTCCACTACTCATGCTCTATCTCTCTCTGTTTCTCAAAAAAATGAATAAACAGTAAAAAATTAAAAAAAATATATGAGTTGGGCGCTTAACTGACTGAGCCACCCAGTGACCCATATATTTCAATATCACATTTAATTATCTCACAGTTCTTTCAGGCTAAGAGATTTTGAATAGTTTATTAACTCAATGATTTCATTCACAAAGGAGGACCTTATAAATTATTCTATATGGAAATAAGTCAGGATTCATGAGGTGCCAGGTCACTTTCTTCTTTTGAACATCCTGGGCTCAGGCAGATAGAAACCCCAGCACTTCATGGACCCCTGGCTTAGAAAGGCCTTTCTCAAAAAGTTCTAAATCCATCTCGATTGTTTGCAATCAAGCAAAGACCTCCGGGACACCCAGGTGGGACAACCTGAGCTCAGAATTGGGTCTGTTTGGCCCTGAAGTCACCTTTCTCCATTTTGGAGCTCTCACTGATACCGATACCATTGCAAGTTTCATTTCCCTACCATTCCATAAAATTATAGAATAATCAGTCACATCCTCCTGTGAGATCAGGGGTCACTCATCCCTTGACACTACAAAGTCTGCCTCTCACAGCTTCTGCTCCTTCACTATGTACCTAAGTGCACCTCCTTTGTGGCCTTGTGCGGCTAGCGCTGTTATCCTCCCTGAGTTCTGAGTAAACAGTGAACGTGAGTAGTAAATTGCTGTTGACCTCATTCTGGTGTTAGGTATCATGTGTTTGGCCATCCCCCATAACTCTAGGTGGGAATCCCTCCTTCACTGTAAAATAGCCATGGAAGCAATCTCAGTGTGGCTGCTTAGAGGTCAGTGAGCTTCCATTCTTGAAATTTCTGAGTATTTCAATAGAAGAGAGCTATTTCTGCTCTTGTCCTTGTTACATTAACTTAATTCTACTTGTCAAAATGTTATTGCAAATTGCTAAAAGGCGTTTTCAAAAGCCACCTTAAAGATTTCTGCTATTCATAGAGGCATTTATATACAAAAAATATATATACACAACAACAACAAATAAGGTAGATTAAAGATATAGTTGCTTAAAGATTATAAGGATGGATGGTCTGTCAGCTAGGTTGCTAATTCTTATTTTCTGGAATGAAATCTTAATCTCTTTAAAATTCTAAAAAAAAAAAAAAGAAAAAAAACTTCAGCATATTAATAGGAATTCTTTCTACTCTCCGGAAGAAGCTATAAATTACATCAGACCAAAAAGAAAAAAAAAAAATAGTCCCAGACAAGGTTTGGGATAAGAGATTTTCTTCATCCACTCTAGACTGCATTCAATATAAGCACATATTTTAAAATTAAGTATTTTTTTTTCTGAATTTTCTACTCATGTGCCATATACTTGTCTCAATTTTTTTGCAAAGTCCTCACATTCACAACCAGACCATATATAAACCATAGAATATTTGAATTCTTATTGCCAGGTAGCAGCTGTGATTCAGCACCATTTTTTTTCCTGTCACAGGTAATCTACATTTTTGTCTTTTATCTCTTCTTTGTGCCAAGAGACGTATATTCTAACTATTTCATCTAAATATTTACAAAGGAAAAAATAATGAGCAGGATTTGTGAAGAAATGAATTCAAACTCTTAGACTATTTCAAAAGCAAAACATTTACAAATGTACTTGATTTCACTGAGAAAATCTGCGTATATTTATTACTGTTTTGACATAAACAATTTTGAAATCTTGAGAATATCTGTGCCTTTCCAAACTGAGTAACATTAATAGAAAGTACTTACGTGATTTTGAAAGTTATATATTAGAAAATTCAAGAATCTTATGCTTAAGATTTATTCAGTTGACAGTTTTAGATTCATTAGTTAAATGTTTCATTTACTAAAGCATTACCTAAGCCATATGGTGTATAAGAGAAAATGCAAGGAAGTGACTTAAGAAAAAAAACATACAATAGGAAAATTACTAAAAAAGGTGTTCGAGATGGTGTTTCTCGTTAGAACTTTTGCCATTTGGGAAGAAACAGTCTTTCCTTCTGCCAGAGAGTCTCCTGCATTGTAGGATGTGTGGCATCTCTGGGTCTTTGTCACTAAGTTACAGTAGCAACTCACAATCACTGGGACCACCAATAATTCTGTCACTTGATTACAACTGCATCTGGTTGGTGTAACTCCCAGTAAAGACAGTTTGAGCTTCCATATAATCTATTCCAGAGTATATCATCTAGCAGACTCCTTTTCTTTTCTTTTCTTTTTTAATTTTTTTTAATGTTTATTTATTTTTGAAAAAGAGAGTGAGAGGCAGAGGGGCAGAGAGAGAAGGAGTCACAGTATCCGAAGCAGGCTCCAGGCTCCTAGCTGTCAGCGCAGAGCCCGACGCGGGGCTTGAACTCACGGAGTGTAAGATCATGACTTGAGCTGAAGTCGGACGCTTAACCGACTGAGCCACTGAAGTGCCCCTAGCAGACTCCTTTTCAATATTGCCGAGTGCTTTAGCTATTTCTCTGTTTTTCCTTTGGCCCCACTAAAGTGATGACTCTTCTAAAAGAGTTGAATTTCTCTCTCTTTCTCTCTCTTTTCCCCCTCTTCCTGGGGCTGTGACCTATCCTCCGATGACCATGTACAGCAAGGAACCACATTCTCATGGATTTCAAGAAAACTCTTGGCTACTTGGAATTTAATTTAACACATTGCCCCAATATACCTATAAATCTTACGACATTATTTCTTTCTTCCTCAGCTCCCCCGTACTCCCACCTCGTTCATTCTTCAGGCTTTAGTCAGGAAAACAGATATTACACTAGTTGTTTTAACAAAGTTCAGGTAAAGGAAAACCTTTAAAACTAGTTGTTTTAAAACCTGTTAAAAACTAGTTGTTTTAACAAAGTTCAGGTAATAGAGGGCTGAAAGACAAAATATAGGGTTGGCACTAAGGTAGCAGAGAGACAATAACTGCAGGAAACATCTGTCACCAATGGGGTCGGAAGGAACAAATGGATGAAGAAGAAAGACCCCGAAGAGCTGAGGCTCAGAACCAGAAGGCAGGGCACTGACAAATTCCTGCTAGTGCCAGTGTGAAGCAGAACATTGAGACATCCTCTTAAAAGTTCAGCTAACTCACCAGATAGGGTATGGAACATACATTGTTGGAGTCATATGTAAGACATGATATGGTACAGATGTTAAACCAATATCTTGCTGAGAAGATTTGCAGCCAGAAATCAAGATACGATAGTAGGGTTGACTTCTGTTACCATCGCTCTTAGTAACCAGTTGAAGAATTTGTTTCCCATCCTTTCTAGTCGATAAGGAATTGGTTATCCTAGTCTCCACGAGGTGGAGGAAGGGAATACTTTCTGTGAATTAAGGTTATGAATGCTCTCAGTTCATGTGGACTCTTAATGATGATGGATCAGCAAGCAAGGAGCAAAGACATTGCTCTACTGGGGGGTAAACTTCCCGGAGTAGAGTGAGATGCTGGAGATGTTACTACCTAATGAAGACAGGAAAGAGGAAGTCTGGAACTAATAGAATTCACTGAGGTACCTGTGGGTGCTTCCGTACTTGTAACAACTATCAACTGGCAGGCTCAGTGACCACGGCCTGACAAGGGTTAAGTAAGCAGATGGTCAGAACCATCAGGGATCCATGTCTATACCTTTCTACTCAACAGGAAAACCAACCAGCTGAAGTGCTAGCCCGAAGTGAGGGTTACTAGAGAAGGAGATGGATATTTCCTACAGCCTTGGGAGTAGTTGTTATAGTAGGGACCATAGCTTCTTCCACTTCTGATGTCACATCATTTAGGTATTAAGTTTAGCTGTAACTTCAAAGCATCCATAAGAGAAACAACTCAGTGTAAAACATAAGCAGATTTGAAGGAATGGACTATAGAAAATTGTGGATGCATTTCTCCACATTTTCTTGATCCCCTCTGAAGCCAGTTGTAGCTACAGAAGACATTTTCTATGCACACATAAGATATCTGACCTCCAGCCCCTGTGTCACTCTGTTTGTTTGACAGAAGGCTTTCTATAGTGCTACGGGAGTTAGTAGATCTATGAGTATTGGGATTCAAATCTTGGGACTAGGGTCCCCGTCACCTGGGGTCAGTGCCTCTGATGAAGTTTAACGGGACTGGTTATAGCAGGGCAGAATCAGTTCTGACTGAAATCCATTGATATGGTTATTGCTGCAATGGCAATGAGAATGTAAAGGAGCACTTGGATATTCCTCCTGCAGCATGCAGCTGGCCCCCTGGGTGTTCCTATTGGAAGAACTAAAGTAGTAACTGGATGACAAAGGAAAGAGACACTGGCAGAGTCCCCATACTGGTAGCACAAAATAAATAAAGAAGGGTGAGTTTTAACACAATATCTTAAAGTTATATATTTGAATAGTCTCCTGATTTATTTCTTAGGACTCTGATTTTATTATTTTTTTTTTTATTGCTAAAATGTTTGGTAATCTATGGTAAGTTATAGCTAATGAGAAACCTTCGAGAAATGTTTGTGTTTGCCTTTGAGAATACTGTTTTCACCTACTTAGGCTGTGATAACTAAGTAACATGAACTGGGTAGCTTAAGCCCTCTTTTCGCCACATCCTCAGGACAAAGAGAGGAAGCTCTGGTGTCTCTTGCTCTCCTTATGAGGTCGCTTAATTCCACCATCATGGCTCCACATTCACAATCTCACCTAAACCTAATTATTTCCCAAAGATCTTACCTCCAAATACCATTATATTGGGGTTAGGGTTTCAATATATGAATGGGGGAGCATAAACATTCAGTCCATAAAAAAATAGCACAAAATATCTATATGATTTCATTCATTTGCAGAATTTAAGAAACAAAACTGATGAAAATGGGGAAGGGAAGCAAAAATAAGATAGAAACAGAGAGAGGGAAACCATAATAGACTCTTAAATACAGAGAACAAACTGAGGGTTGCTGGAGGGGTGTTGGGTGAGGGGGTGGGTTAAATGGGTGATGGGCATTAGGAGGGCACTTGTTGGGATGAGTACTGGGTGTTATATGTAAGTAGTGAATATGTAAGTACTAAATTCTATTCCTGAAGTCATCATTACACTATATGTTAACTAATTTGGATTTAAATGTAAAAAATAATCAAAAAAACAGAAGAAAGAAAAGAGGAGATGGTAGTTGGGTTTTTTTATGTTGCAGAATGCTGACATGACAGATGTCCCTAAAAGTGGACTTTTCTTGTTCTTCTTAGCAACTCATAGTGGTACATGATATTGACACCTAGTAAGAATTCTCATTTCAAGGTCATGCAGACTTCACTATAAGTAAATTTAAAATCTGTTTTATTTGCTTTTTTGTATAGTGGTAAGTATTTTCTAATCAATTCCTCTCATTTCAGAAGAAAGTCTCTCTAGGTTTTGTGTTAAATCAATATATAGAAACTTGTAAATACAGTGTTAATAAATATAGTGCTAACAGTTTACAATACAATTCACTCAAGTAGATGGTGGCAGGGGACATCTTGTGGTCAAAACAGCAAGTGAACTTCTTTGAACTAAATTAAGAACTAGCAGAAGACAATCACTTTATATGAAAAAGAAAATAGAGGAAAGACTGATGTAAGACACAATAGATCTAAAACTAAAGCAAGTAACAGTGTAATTATTACCTATAAGAAAACCTATCGGAATTGACCTAGAAATCAAAATGTGAAAAGAAAAACACAATTACCAAAAAATGAAACAAAGTCTTTTAATCTAAAATATCCCTAGTCAACGTAAAGTTATTCAAGTGTACTAGTTTCTATTATGTGAGTTTTAAATTCCAATCAATCATTGAATCTGTTCAGTTCCTCTCATATTTCCTTTCAATATTATACTTTAAGAATAAAAACATAGACAAAAAAGTTAAAAAAAGAAATAGAATGATCATGGGTTTTAATTTGCCACGTAGTTTAAGTAATTTTTTGTTATATTTACTTCTGTCCATTTATATCTTTCTGTCCTTTATTTACTTATGTAATTACATTGCTGAACCATTTCACATTTTCTGCACATTGGACATATAAAACTTTACTCTAGTTGTGTATCTTCTAAGTATATTTCCTATCTACAATTGATGCTATTATTACATGCAAAACATTTTTAAATGGTATCATTTAAATTCCATTCCATATTTAAATGTTCCCCACTTCCTAAAAATTTGTCATTAGAGTCAATTGGTTTACAAGCCAGGATTCTATCAAAATGAAAGTATTGACAAAAGTTTCTTTTATTTCTTCAGTCTACTACCCTTTTGCCTTCTCCTTTTTAGCTTTTTGAAATATTTCTCCACAATATTTGCGGTGAAAATTTCAAACCAACAGCAATTTTAGAAGTACTTTCATAGTGACTATTATACTTATCACCTATATTGTCTCATTAATATTTCACTTCATTAATCACATATTTACTCATAACTTCATTTCTATGTCTATCCTCATTCCACCATAATTGACACTGGCCAATTGCTTTACCTTTGAGAATGGCCCTAAAGTCTATAAAAATGTGCAGATGGGCTGATGCTTGGCCAGAGCATCATCCAGTGCTAGGATGACCGACAGAAGTTTAGTCAATTGTGATGACCCTCGGGTCTTATTATTATAATTTTTTAAATCAGGATTTTCTAGTTGTTAATGGATGGAAAACAGTAACTTCCCACTATGCTCCATGATGTGTGATAAGGGTTATGCCTTTTGCAAATATACAAACTCCAGTCACCATTTACTCAGTTGATCTTAGAAGGCTCCCTCACTAGCCAAGAGGTCTGGGAAAGGAGTGTCTTCCTCTAGCAACATGACATCTGTTGAGGACAGTGGCAACTACCCCTTCCTGCAGGTGGAATTTATAAGAGGTTCCGTGTTTACCTCCTTCCTGTAGCGGAGATACTTCAATAGCTGTGCTGAATTTGTGTGTTGTGGCTTCCATGACCCAAGATATAGTGGGTAACTTGGTATGAAGATTCAGGAATTGTCACCCTAATGACATTTTGTGGGACCAAGAGCCACGAGGTGCAGTTTCTTCCATCACAAATCTATGGCAACCTATGGCCATAAACTAAAAGCTAAAGACTCCAACAGCCAGGAGATAAAAATTTTAAAGTCTCTACAGTGAAAAGAGTCTTTGTTAGAATTAAGGGGAGTGTCTGTTGAATTGAAATGTGTATAGATAGTATACCTTTTATTGAGGGCAATTTCATTCAATATGGGCTAATTTTCCAGTAATAGAATAAGTTTTCTTCAGTAAAATGTGTCTAAAAAAATCCTAAAAGATGGTGGGCTTGTTTTAGGTCTTGAGAGGGTCAGTCTTGGCAATGTCAGGGATGGATGGCCTTTAGTTTATCATGTAGTTTTCAGAAATTGAAACGTGGTAGTGAGTCTTTGCTTGGTGAAAGACAATGCTAATCTCTTTTTTGGTGAGCTCCTTTGTAAATATTTTTATGTTCTGAATATGTCAAATTAACTTCCTCAGAGAAGAATGTCTTCAGTACAAGTTTATAGTTGTACTTCTGGTTAGAAATTAGATGTGGGTAAGAAATTGCCTGCAAAACTTGCATGAACTGCCAAAGCTATCAGGGTACACTATAGATAGTCTGATAAAGTGTATGTTGTCTCTTCATCTCAGTAGATGTTGAAAGAGGTATTGAGGAGAATATATTAGTTCAAACTCTGAGAGCAAAATATTTACTAGTTGCTCATTGGTTAGAGTCAATAGTCTCATAATATTGGTCAGTGGGTGGGGCCACGACATTAAGTGGCATTGAGGTTGTGGTGATGCATGTGAGGTCCCATTCATTCTTTTCAAGTTTAAGAACCAGCCAGCTAGGACTGTAAATGAAAAAGCAGTGGGAATAATTACAGAATCATGGAATAGGTCTTGTATAATGATTTTTAATCTTTGTTTGGATTTGCATTGTTTTGGATTCACTATGTTGTCTGTGGGAGAAGATCTATGGGTTCTTATGCTGTAAAAACAATTTTCAAGTGCCCAAGGCTTAATTTAATGTACTACTCATTAGAAGAGAGTGCCCAAGTGCACTGTGGGATGGATGTTTGAGGGCAATGGGTGCTATGACTATGGGCAGTTTAGGTAAGCTAATAGTTAAAATAGCTAAGGTGAGGCATGCCTATTTGTCCTCTATTTTATGTACAGTAACTTCCCTAGGATTATAGCAGTACCTTGTTTAAGTTTAGTGGGCTAGTCAGGTAAAAATTAAATTTGAGCCCCTGTATTGATTAAGGCCGTGAAGTCTTGACAATTCTGTTTTTCAGCAGATGTTAACGTTAAATCAGAATCTATGTTTTCAAGGTGGGAAAACTGATTTGTGCCTTTTGATCTGTTTATTGTATAAATTAATTTAGTAAGTCTTGGATTTCTTTGTGTCACACTGGATCGAATTCCTTTCTTCTTCCTTTCTTTCCTCTCTCCCTTCCTTCTTCCCTTTCTTTCTTCCTTCCTTCCTCCCTCCCTCCCTCCCTCCCTCCCTCCCTCCCTCCCTCCCTTCTTTCTTTCTTTCTTTCTTTCTTTCTTTCTTTCTTTCTTTCTTTCTTTCTTTCTTTCTTTCTCTTACTCTTTCTTTCTTTCGTCTCTCATTTCTTTAGTTCCTATCACTTGCTCATATTTATGTCTCTTCTTCCAGAGAGCCTCAAATCAGGATCATCAAGTTAAATGCCTCCCTCATGGTAATTACTGAATTATCTCCTTAGCTCTGCCGCAGGGGTACCATGAGTGTTTTTCCTTATAACTCTGAGAATTAGTTTATTTTTTGGTGACAAAGACATAGGTAGCAGTGGCAATAACAAAATTCTTTTGAAGGACCCTAGTGAGCTGTCTGCTTTTAGAAATGTGGATCTTGCAGTTTGAATAGTGGCTGTTTTTCCTTGACAAATGCAACTCTCTCATGGGTCCATATATCACACATGGTATACATCCATCATCTGAGTGCTCTTTAGAATGGCCGCCAACCAGATTGAGGTACACCAACGATTGGCACAGAGTAAGAATTATTCCTCTGCGTCTAATGTCAGGCATAGCATATGCTGGAATTGACACACAATTCCATTAAAGATATACAGATAGTTATGGGCCAAAGCATACAACCCAGGTTCACTGTAAGGAGGGCCTCAATCCAGTAAGCCTGTCTCTAAATAGCAATCATCAAAACTTGTAACTTAGATGGGTAATACGTGTAACAGAGGCTGGGTCATACTCAACAAATATAGCACAGGACAGCATACCTCAAAGTGTAAGCAAGCTAGGAAGCAGCAGCTCAAAGTACATGCATTGAGCAGGCATCAAAGCCAGTTAGGAAGCCAAAACAAGAGAAGAAAGATCACAGGTGATGGTGGTCATCATCTATACACCCTGATCACTGTGCCACTTGTTGCAGCCACTATGAATAGATAGGATGGACCCCATTCAAAATGGGTTCAAGAATGCCTGGGTGGCTCAGTCGGTTTAGCCACGGACCTTGGCTCAAGTCATGATCTCATGGTTAATGAGTTCGAGCCCTGCGTCAGACTCTGCGCTGACAGCTTGGAGCCTGGAGTCTGCTTCGGATTCTGTGTCTCCCTCTCTCTCTGTCCCTCCCCCACTTGTGCTCTATGTCTCTCAAAAATAAATAAACTTAAAAAAAATTTAAAAATGGGTTCATACCTCAAGATTGATGACACCACCTACACAGCGAGAGTGCAAAACATTTTTAAGTCACATATTGAGACTTTCTGAAGACAGCAGAAGGATTCACAAGTAGGTCCAAAAATGGATTGAGAGAGTAGAGAAAGAAGATTGGTTTGGAGTTTTTACTGTTGTTGGAGAATGGGTCCCAGTGAGGATTCTCACATGGGCAGGGATTTGCAAGGTTTGAAACTCCCACAAGTAATAAAGGAGGTAGCATCCAAGTTTTTTTGTTTTTTGGTTCTTGGTTTTTTTGGTTTTTTTTTTTTTTGTTTTTTTTTTTTAGCTCCTCCAGATGTGGGCTAGTAGAGATATCAGCACAGAGCCCGACGCAGGGCTCGAACTCACAGACTGCTAGATCATGACCTGAGCCGAAGTCAGACGCTCAACCGACTGAGCCACCCAGGCTCCTCAAATTTGTATATATGGTAAAAAAAAATTCTATATTATTACCTTACTTAAGGAATTAACTATAGTAAAATAAACACAAACATTTTATATCTACACATGATATATTTAGAAATATAAAAACACATACAAAACCTATTTAGAAGTTAACATTCATATATATATATATATATATATATATATATATATATATATACATATACACACACACACACATATATTGGCTCATTTTAATCAGTATTAATGATCCTTGTACCTTGTAATACCTGTATTCTTATTCTAAAGTACTCAATATTAAATTAAATTATTCATTCACTTCCTCTAAGCATACAATGACATACTGCCTAACTTAATATGTCTTTTTATTAGTTCAATAAAATAGTTCAATATCTTAACATGTTCAATTAAGAAACAGTTGCATTCATTCACAAAGGTACATTAAGTTTAATTGTGAATTCAAACCCTACTTGATCTTCTAACCACAAAGCATAAAAGTAAAATCCACAGACGTACAGTACATAAATAATTTCCATTAAGTGATTCTTTAGTATTCAAACCTGTTGATGAAATACACCACAAAAATAATGAAATCTAAACTGAGTCAGTTAAATAGCCTTTGTATTTTCTGTGTTCAGGGCATTTTCATATCTAGGAAGAGATCGGCTTTCACTTTCTAAATTTTAATTCTCATTGTAATTCAAAGTGAGTATTTCCACTTGTTACTTTAAATTGTGTAAAACTATGTGCCTGATTTGGTAGCCATTAGCCACATGTGGTCTCAGATGCAAATTAATACAATTTTAAACATTCAGCTGTAGTCACACTAGGTGCATATCAGAGGTTTACAAAGTGGCTAGTAACTACCTTATTGGACCCAGTAAAAAAAAAAAGGTAAAATTAGAACATCATTTCAGAAACTTTTACTGCACATTAATGCTATGAGATATGCAAGATGTAAAATGGGCACAGTATATAAGGAATTGTACATAATGTTTTAGAACCATTGCTGAATATTCAAATACTTAGCTTGTGGATTAAATAGTTCTTCAATCATGTGTACCCTGAAATTGTTAGAACAGTATCACATACTCTTTAAAGTCTATGTTTTTCATAGTATCTGATTTATTTGGCATCTTTTTAAAATAGCATTTTGGATATTTCATTGATTAATTTGCATTCAGTAAGAAAATTCAGAAAACATGGAATGCTATGAAGAAATGATCCCCAAAGTCCCTGTAATATAAACAGTCAATATTAATTCATTGAAGTATTTTTTTCTAGAATTTTGTTTTTTCTAGACATAATTTAAAGATAATTACTAATATGTCTCTTACTGAATGCAAACTTTCAAATATATTTTTTTTACTCAGTAATATATAAATCCCAGATTACCTCACATTTTCTCAAAAAAAAAACGTTACTCTTACCTGTCTTACATAGTGATTGTCACACTGTATATATAAGGGTTCAAAGCAGATTTTTTATTTACAAGTCTAATATAATAATTTTCTAACAAAAGTAATTTTTATAAACCCCCAATTAAGCTGTGATCTCTGTGATCATAAAACAATGGAATATTAGAAGACACTAACACTTACACTGAGAAATATAATTCCTACTCTGATTTTATCTGTTCATGTATCCTTGGAGGGATGTTTTTTTCTTAAAGCAATGACTTCTCTCTTTAAATCTGTTCTGCTTGAGAGATTAGTTCCTGGTCTTAGTATGTGATTTGCTATTCATCTTTAAGAATGTGCTAAAAGTTAAAAGCAGCAATTTTAACATTATGTCCCAAAAGCAAGAGGGATTACTACTTTTATATGAAAGGATGAAATGTTACAACAGGATTACTATACCCATTAGTGAGAGATAAATTCTGGATGTGGCTGAGGAGGACTTTAACCATTCTTCATCTTTCAGCAATTAACTATTTTGGAGGGATACAACATGAGACATATGAATTGCAGAGGGAAAGCAAAATCAAGTCTCAATACTGTGTTCACAAAGTAATGTATAGCTCTCTCTCTACTTCTAGAACACAGACCAATATCATAATCCAGGTCTATTATATTTTCTACAAAACTGGGCACACATTAGTTTGATTTTCCTGAGAAGCCATCCTGAAAGAAACACTTTGTTAGAGGTGGTTTTGGGGGATGTAGGCGAGAGAGTAGTAAAATGTGACAGAGCAAAGAGAGAAATAGTTTATAAAGTATGGTTTTAAGAATAGGTTATGAGATGGGCAATTGAAACTCAATCTTCTCGGAAGTACCGGAGAAGCACCTCTGAATTGCTCTAAGGGAAGAAGAGGAGATAAGGTTATTTAGCTTCTGGCTTCTGTTCCTCATGAATTGAGAGCTGGGTACAAATGCCTTACATCTAATGAATTCTACTGCTATCCAACTGGTGAACCTAGCTAACGTCCATGATGGTATAAGAAGCCCTTGATTGGAGAAGCAGGGAGACATGTGTGAAGGAAGAAAGATGTCAGTGTTGAAGGAAAATGTCTCCTGAAGCTTCAACAGGACTCAGAAGTGGCTGAAACAATGCATCTACATTGTTGTAGATAAACAAGTGTATCTACATTGACTTTGATAATCCATCCACTGCAGCCTTCAAATTTGCCCGTGACCTACACTGAGTTCTCTCTACAATGGGGGTTTAAAGTGATGGCTAGCCATAGTGACACTTGAAGGTAAGTACAAAGCCTAGAATCCCTGTGCAGCAACTACACCCAAGGCTTTCATTAATTTTATATCATTTCTCAATCAATTATAGCCCTTGCCTTTGGCTAGCATTTCGGTAGGTTGGTTTTTTTTACTAAATTTAGAAACACCCAGAAGTACTCCAAGGAATCCTTGGAGTTCCAGACTCACTCTTCCCTTCTCCCTAACGTCCACAGAGTCTCAATAATCATGAAATTCACTTATCAATAATGCCTTTCTTTTGCTGATATGCCAACATTTGGAGACCAAAATGACCTGGAAGCATCCATAAAATTTAGTCCACTGGAAGGTATTTTTTTCCTTTAGCCAATCTACCCATAAATGCTAGAATCACTAATCCCTCAGACTGGAAGGAATGGAAATCAACTTTTGTAATTAGTCGCTGAGAGTGATGGTAATAGGACTCAATGCAAGCATCACCTCCTGGTTATCGGATGTAAGTGTTCTAGCTACTGAGATCTCAGATAGATATAATGATAATTGGAACAAAAATATAACATCACATCCTACCACAACACTTCATGTACACAATGCGTCATTCCCATTCATGGATTTAGGTGAACTTTTAAAAGAATCTACCAATGCTTTATGGGCTTGCAGGTGTTACGGATTTGAGTAGAATCAGAGGATACCATAGTCCAATTCAATTATTGTTACATCTCTGTCACTGTAGAATAGAACCTTTGTTCTACACTTGATCTTAGCCAAAAGGCCGAGAAGCGATAGAACCTTTGTTCTAAAGGGATGTTATATGAGATCTCATATTGTCATATTGTCATCTCTGATAGCAATTTTGCAGAAGCACAGGGTGCAAGATTACCAAAAGCAGGAAAGACAATTCCATGTACAAAATAAATGTCAATATGAGTGACAAAAACTTGCTACCTCCTCTATGATGGAAAGTGCCGTGTCTGATATAACCAAATTGACAAGCGGTTGACTAGTCTCCTAAAAGAATCATATCATAAATGCTCAGTGATGGCTTTTGAAGCTGATAGAAGCAAACATTTGGCAGCTTCCATCTGTAAGATAAGCCATAATAAGAAAGAATCCATGTGGTTGTACCTGTCTAGTTTACATCCATGTTATCATGGCTATTCTCTGCATGAGACTAGTTTTCAAACACTGCAGTGGGGTAAGTTAAAAAAAAAAAAGGTTTATATCCACCAGATGGGTCATGCCGTCTACCTGGGTTTTCAGTATCATCATTGCAGTGGATGCCATCATAATAAAGATATTCACACTTTGGACCTACTCATATAGTTACTTGCATCTGCTTCTTCCCTTGCTCATTGATTAGGTTATTCAATTTTGTTCTTTTGAAGCCAGTGACCACCAATTACATTATTGACCATGCCTGAGAATCTATGTAAGCCTTGCAGAGTACTTCTAGTACACAAAGTTGACGACTAAGTGGACCGTTTATAGCACTGAGAATATTTCTCCTCACTTTTTTTTTTTTTTAATTTCAGAACCATCCCTAAATGGTACTTCCGGTTGACAGCAGTTCATGTTCAGCTATTAAGAACATATCAAGCCAACTAATTTGGAAACTGATTTTTTCTTCTTCATCGTACCTGGTTGGGCCAAATACTGAAATGTATCATTTCTGTTTTGTGAAGGATTCCTGACCGTCTTATAATATGTCTTATAGATATTACAAGAGTCAACTCATGATGGGAATATCTGATTTTATAGTTACTTGGCGCTCCATAATCAGGGCCTCAGATTCTACAAGGTTCTAGAAACACACCAAGAGTTTATTTTCTGATACTGAGTAGTTCTCTTCTGCGGAAAGCATGGCTTTATTCTGGATTTATATGAGACTGCACCATGACTCACCTAAAAAGATATTGTCTCACAGATATCTTTATCTACCTTGGGTACCTATAGTATACTTGTGCTCGATAGGTCATGTGGCCTGAGTTAAATATCAACTTACACTAGCCCCTGGCTCTGCTAGAGAGACAGCTTTTATTCTAGGACCAATTTAAATACGGAATGCCTCCAAGTGACTTGTTAAATTGTTTGGAACAACATTTCCAACTGTGATATATAATACTACCCAAATTTGCAGGTGTCACCAATTCTGAGTCCTTTTCTTAGAAGTAGATGTACAAGATGGGATATTTTCAAGATACACCTCGCACTGGACCCCGGAAATCTTTACCAATGTAGCAGACCGCTGACACTGAATTTTCTCTCATTGTTTAGCATGTTTGTGTTTAAACATGCCACTTCCTGGTTTTCATGCCTGGTTAGCAAGACAGATTTCATAAAATGGACTTTTATGTTGTTTCACAGAATAACAAGGTGGTTGTGGTCCCTTTGTATTATATATTGAGATGGAGATCATAGGAGATAACTTTAGCCTGAGCCAAGAAATCCCTTGTGAATGTGAACTTTTTGACTTTTCCGATGGGGATAGAAAAGAAGCAAATTAGCAAATCATTGTCTGATTGCCAAATGCTAGAAGCTGTGTTAATCTGTTTATTTAAGATCCCATGTTTGAAAAAAAAAAAAAACAGCTACAACTGGGGAGTAATTAGACAAATTTACAATAGTCCATTGTCATTCAGCCTGATCCATGTAATGTTTTCAGGGGGTCTACTGGTGAACTGAATCTTAATTTCGTGGAAACCATCAACCTTGTACCCTTTAAATATTTGAAAGTAGCTATAATTTTTGCTGTCTCCTCTAGTATATGGCTGAGTTGTGGTGATTTCAGGAACTTTCAATTAATTTTCTTAGCATAATGACACTTTCTCCACAGTTAGAGAAATAATGTGATAGTGCTATGATCTACTGCAAATTATGACTCAACTCAGAAGCCAATGAAATGACTAGAATGAATCCATGAATCCATTGGAATCCTTGTGAGGTGACATAAGACAGGGTAATTTTTACTCAATTATTTATTAGGCCCCCACGATCAATAAAAATATTAGCATTTTGAGTTCCTTTAATTCCGAGTCAGGTCAAAATTTATCTTCAATAAGTGTTGATAGATATGGGTATTTGTTTTCCAATTGTACAGTTGCTCTGATAAGTATTCTTGGGTGTCTTTGGGGAAAAGAGACATGTACATGTGGTAGTGCCATTAGGTCTTTCCTAAAAGGAAACCGGTCTCCCTTTCAGTTGTTCTGCTCTGGGTCTGAAAATTCTAATTCTGGAAACTAAGCCAAGGATCATAACTTTCAATTAAATCAGATGACATCTACTCCGTGCTTTCCAGGTCTTGCACATTTTGGTTATGTGAAATAAGGAACACCCATGTTGCCAACTCATAATATTGACTAAAAAAATGCTGTGCTCTATTTACCTGTACCATACATTTTTATGTATCAAAGCTCCCATGTATTCCAAGTGCTGGAAATGGTGAATAAGCCAATTAATTCTATTTTTCATCTTCTTTATTCTCTAATCGATCACAGGTGGGAGACTCAGTAATTGTTATTCCACGGAACGTCACTTAACACCAATAGTGGGGTTCATGTTGCTATTTGTATGCTGGGGGAGGCCATTTCTGAATGTCACTTGGAACATCTAAAACCTAAAGCTATTTCTGGCACCCACTCCCTTGGTTTTGGTTCCTTCAAGGGCAGAACCTGAGACAAGGAATTCAGTGTAGGTAGTATATTTGAGAGGTAACCTTAAAAAGCTCGTGTGAGAGAGAGGAAGAAGTTTGACAAACAAGTAAGAATTTCATGTATTTATACCTTAATAAAAAGATTGCTGACATTGACAACCGTGGCTAACTCCATTGGGAGCCCTACAAGGAGCCATGAAGAATGAACTTCAGGACTGTTTCAGTAACAAGTTCATAGGGATTTTTATTTATTACTTTCCATCCCCTAGTGTTTGATGGCTGTCCAGGTATTAAATCTCTGACATTTCTGGAATATCCTGCACAGGGGATGAGCAAACTCAGAGAGATGCAGAAACTAGAGGTGGTAAACTGTCAGCTTCAATAGAAACTCTCCATCACAGATGCGTTAGGAGGAAAATATATGTCTAAACAGCACCTGCAGTGAGGGATTCGGGAAAAACTAGTGTTGTCTACAGTGATTACAATTAAATACACATACCATACTCCTGAGTCTTTGTGGCTGAAGTAGCAGATGACTTTAGCTAATTTCCACAAAAATAGGAATTTGACTGTAGAAAGTAACTCAAATCACTAAAGTGGAGAAACAAACAGGTTTAGTCATTGGGATGGATAGCCTCCAGAACCTCTTCCATTCTTCTCTCTCTCCTTCCCTCTATAACATAACAGAACAAATTCTGCTGACTGCAATATCCAGCACTCCTTCCACTCTGGCTTCTGGTTTAGTTAGATGGTACAGAGAGGAAAAAGAAGTAAGATTTATTTGCCTTTTTAGCTCACAGCTCTCCCAAGGCTTGATTTTGCCTGTGTTCCTCTTCCTGAGGTCACAGCGTAGGTTGGATAGCATCTCACACCCCCAATCTGTAGCTCTTGTAATGTGCGCAAAAGAGCTTTCTCCCTCTATTCATCAGGGTTCTCCAGGGAAACACAACCAATAGTTCAGATATATACATGATACAAGATAGATAGCAGGATAGAAAGATAGATAGATGTATCTGCATATATGCATGCATTTCTCTCTATATCCCCATCTGTACATTTAAAAATGGGGAAAATGGACAAGTAGAATAAAAGTTTATACCAGTAAAAATGAAAACAACTCAAATGTCTATCAAACTAGAATGGATAGATAGATTTCATGCCAATTAGTATTTGTTATGTTCCAAAGTCCAATTTGCCAAATGTTTTCTCAGCAACTGACTACTACTCCTGTTTCATTTGGGGGAAGGCAAAGTTTCTTGAAACTCATAGGTAACAGGAGAGGTTAGTGAACATGTTTGCACATACCCTGATGGATAGATCCTGGCTATTGACTGAGTTATATTTCACCAGTTGCTCCCATTTGAATCTGTGAATTTTAACATAGTGATGAAAAGCCTTGCCATTTAGAATTCATTCCAAGCACTGATTGGAAATTCATTCCAAAGTGTTTTCATGCAAATACACACTCAGGTAAGCGTAGGAAAGAGTGACCAATCAATGAATGTTGATGCAAAATTACTTATTCCGTCAATCTGGGCCCAATCAAGAGACAGAAACAACACAGTAATTTGAAGAGAAAAAGTTTAATATAAATAACTATAATGAAACAAGATACTAAGTTAATGAGGGAATTGGCTACTAAGAAGTAAAGAGAACTCTAAAGAATATAGGAACAGCAGATATAAAGAGCAGCTATTACACAGAAGAAAAGCCTCATTTCTAGGGATGAGATTCAGGTTCTTTTGGAAAGGAACACTTCTCTGTCTCTGGGAGGACAAAGAATCTCTTCTGGTGCTGTGCCAATGGAACTTGCTGGAAGTTTTTCCTCTCAAACTTGTCAGAAATCTGCTCTCAAGTGTTCAAGAAACACTGTTCCTTGGAGGTTTCCCCAGTGGCACTCTGCCGTAATATCACCCAAACTGGGGTGCAGGGGAATCTGCCGGCTCCTGGGTTTTGTTGGCTGTCGTGCAAGGCAGGAGCCGAGCACTGGAGAAGCTGCTGTTACTGCAGGGGCTGGCTGGAAGCATCCACCACCAAACTACCCGAATCAGGCTGCTGGCATTGACTGCTGCCCACTGGGACTGTGGGGTGCAAAGCACTGCGGGACTCATGCCCTGTTGGACCTGTAGGCTTTGACGAAGCAGGTTGAAGAGGAGCCACGCGTGCTGTTCCCAAGTGAGTCCACCAGAGCCAGGAAGCGAAAATCTTTTCAGCTAGGCGTCATAGCTCACGAGTGCTCTCCACTGACACAAAATCATTGTCGGCTGGCAAAGAAAAAATATTTAAAGGGTCAAATTCACTTCAACAGAGCAGACAAAAAGAGTAAATTTGGAGCAAAGATGCAACAAATTGATAACCAACACACATCCATGTAAAAAATGAAATTAGATACGTTTAGCTCTTTTTGAAATATTTTATATCAGCACAGATCATCCATATGGTCCTTCCCCAAAACTAAAACTTTTCAATGCATTATAAAAATCATGGTTAATTTTATGCACCTAAATGAGACAGGAAAAAAAAAACTACCAGGAATTAAATGGAATACCTTTTCAAATAGGACAATGGTAGTATTTAATTTTAAGAGGTATTAATGAATTCCACCTAAAGAGATACTCCTACTGATCTTAAAATTAAACAAGTGAAGACAATTTGTTATATAACTTCAAGAACTGCATCTCCTTAACCAGTACCTTCTTAGTCCTTGACAGAAGTTTTATATTTGAAGAGATTGATGTATTTTGACACCTTTCAAATATTTGAAGGCATTTACTAAATATAATGTGGCAAAGGGTACTTGTCACAATTATTTCTGAGTTAAATCAGGAACACTGACTCTCCTCCAGTCAAATTAGATTAACAGAGGCTACTAAGTCCAATAGGTAGTAAATCCGATAGTCAGGCATGATCACTAACAAATAACGTCCATACGGGCAGAAAATACTGACAAACACCTCTGTAGGAGGGATGCCAGCTTTTTTGGTTTTGTATTTACTTGTTTTTTGGTATGTATAAAAGATAAGTTTGGTCTTTTATATATACGTAGTAGTGTTGAAGTACATGATCATTTTATAAATGGTATAAGCTTTTAAATCCGTGTGTGTTTTAGTAGGAGACACATAGCAAATGCAATTTTATTTTATATTTGCCAAAGAAACATGCCAGTTCTACTGTAGCCTCAGATATTTTACTGCAGACATTTACATTTTCCATGAAAATTTACCTTCTTACGAAAGGAACAGTCAGTGGCTCCCAAACTTTGGCATTCATCACAATTTATTGCATGCCTTGGAAGGCCACAGAATTATGTTACAAGAAATAGATATTAACAGAATAAAGATATTAACATATATCTTTGTAGATGTTTTGCCCTGAGTTATAGACTGATACGTGGTGAAAGTGAATTTATATGTAATCTAAAACAACTTTCCTGGCAGCTTCCTTAGTTGAACAAATCCAACTTTTGACTTCAACAACTACCTTAGCCTGAAAATGCTCTAAATAGTATTCATAGTACCTAACAATTAAAATAGTATTGTGATATAACTAGAGTGGCCATATATCAGATTGTCCAAATGAGGTTTTGTTGTTGTTGTTCTATGTGTGGTTGTGCGTATGTGTATGTATGGAGACACTATAATTTAATCTTGACAGTATAAATTAGGACTTCCTTACATACACACTCATTCTGGTTCTTTATTCTATTGATAGGAACCCTCTATTTTTGTTTTTGTTTGGCTATTTTTGTTTTTTATTGTTTCTAAGATTAGGTATGTTTTATTTTATTTATTTAATAATTATTATTATATTTTTTGAGAGAGAGAGATTTAGAGAGTGCGCACGAGCTGGAGGGGGGCAGAGGGAGAGGGAGAAAAGAATCTTAATCAGGCTTCACACCCAGCATGGAGCCCAAAGCTGGTTTTGATCTCATGACTGTGCGATCATGACCTGAGCCAAAATCAAGAGTTGGTCGCTTAACAAGCTGAGCCACCCAGGTACCCTAGCTATGTTTCCTTTTCGATTCAAGGCAATGTAAAAGTTATAACGTCTAGAATTGTTTATCATGGTGGATTATGGAAAATAAGTTTTTATTAAAAATTTTTAAATTTTCTGCTCTGCTACTTTAAAAAAAGTAAAACAATTATAGGATGAAGACACACACACACACACACACACACATATATATGTATGTGTATATATATATATATATATATATATATATATATGTAATTTGTAACTGAATCTTATGCTGAATCAGTCAAAAACCTGGCAGGAACAAGATGGAGCACACAAATTTGTAATTGAATAGTGTTTGTTGAAGACCAGGTTACAAGGTGTAGGTAGAGATAAGAGAACCATCAAAGACTGTGAAGCTGCCAGCACCTATTGATATTGGGGAACTGTTAGCATCTTTAGGACTGAGGGGCAATAAGAAAGAGCAATAAGAATATATACCCTGAGAGATCTTTCTCATTCCTTCTCATCTCTTGTTGTTGCCATTTGTTAAGCATTATCAGCTAGAAGCGACAGGGCAAGGGAGCCCAAATGGGACATTACGATGATATCAGTGATGACATCGGCTACTCAGGGTATGCAGAAAGATTAAAAAAAAAGATGGAGGTTATATTTGGAGGACATAACAGGAAATATTCAAACAAGTCTGCTTGTACCCCCCAAACAAACCAAAACCTTGGATCTAATTGTGCTGATTCAGATTTACAAGCTGTAATAATCCTTTAAACTAAAATATTAAGATGGAATGCATATTTTCCAGTGTTTTGGGGTTGGCATGTAAAATTAACTACTGTGGATATATGCTTAACTAATTTCACTTAATTTCACAATCCATCACAGGTTTCTTGAGGTGTCGCAACAGTAAGGCTTCATTGGAAAAAGACTGCCCATGAAACAGGAGAATTGATGAAAGTCAAAAATAAATGAACTTCAGTACTTCCAAAGTTGTAGATAAAGAAAGGGGAAACTAACAAAGAATATCAAAGTATCTAGTCTTGGCAACAACAGGAGCAGAGAGAAATCAAGGGAGTCATCACATAACCCGGGAAGGCTTGCTGGATGGGAAGGGTCATCTGACAAGAGATGCCACCTCCAGTAGAGGGACATAGAAACCCGTGGTGACAGGTGGAGAAAAGTCTTGACTGATGACTGCCTTGGCTTTACTCTAATTTTGTGATCTACTGGTTCTTCCAATTGTCTGAATCTAATAAGACTCAGAACAGGAAGCTCAGTGATACCTTGCATTAAGGTCAGTGGCCCAGGTCACTGGAAAGATGAAATGCAAAGAAGAGATCAGGAAGGACAAGCAGAAAATATCCAGCAGTCAGGATAATATGTATTATAATTCTTAACTTCTATTTCAGAATTCCTATTATAAAAAGATATTGTAATTTGGTAATTTTCCTTAAAGATGTTATAATTTTCCAGGAAAAGAAATCTGCTGGGGAGACTAATAATACTCTCACATTAGACCATGACAAAACCACATGCTCTCAAAAATAGAAGGGAGAGAAACCCGATAAGTAGGGATGTGGAAACATTGGAAGTTGGAGACAAAGAATAAATCTAAAATTAAAGAAGCTATCCAAATTCATTTTAATAAATACCCATTATTATGACAGGTAATTTCAAGTCATGTCCCTGGTAAAAATCTGATGGACACTCAAAGTTATCAGAGTTAGTTTCGACGATGTTCACGAATGAAATTCTAGACCTTGACAAAGTTAAATGACCTCTAACTTCTGGCCTAAGATTTCTTTTTAAAGCACTGTGAAAATCTTGTGCCATTTTTTTTTACTGTAAAATTGGGACTCTTCTTTATTTTTTAAATGTGTCTTAAAAATTAAACTAATTTAATGAATACTTTATTTTGAAGCATAGTTTCTTTGTCAGTGAGGAACTTAATACCCATCTTATTTTAGAACCAATGTGACTATACACTTATAAATTATTATTAAAATGTAAAAATTGCAAAGCTGAAACTCATGTAATGTTTAATATGAAGTGAAGATGAATATCAGGAAAATAAAACTTTTATTACACTGGGTTTTTGTCAAGGCACTAGTCTCAAAAATATTACCAGTACCTGGAAACTGTAGTTAAAAGTCAGAAATTAAAACGACACTAGGGATAGTTTAATTCATTACATTAGATTCTCTTTACTCTTCGGTTGACTTAACACCTGGATTTATATATTTATTATATATTTTATGCAGAATCTCATGACTGATATATATAATGCACAATAGATTATTTGCATACACAACAATGAAGGTCCGGACACAAGAAGAAAAAGAAAGCAGTCTGATGTAAAACGAAGATCAAGATTTTGAAGTAACTGACACTACAATGGGAAGATTTGCTGTATTGACTTCAAATTTAAGTCTCTTTACCTGATGATTCAGCAGGATTTTCAAACATATATATGTACATACCATATATAATATATATTGCCCATATATATATACCCAATATATATATATTTATCCTATATATATATATGTATATATCCCATATACGTGTCCAATATATTTATATACATATCCCATATAATATCCCATATATGTGTATATATTCTATATATATGCATATATCTCATTAACAACAACCCACTTGATATGATAGTCCCAGAAGTAGTTGTTTAGTTCATTAGCACATTCTGAAATTCAAAATTATTTCGCACTCTATGAAAAAATAAAATCAACAAGTAAAATGATAACAGGGTATTATTTTAGTTTTTAAATTATTTCAAGACTATACATATTTATTTTAACTATGTTTGCATAAGTAGATAATAGTGTAAAAATAGTCTTAAATATGTTTTAAATATATTTTCTTAAATATATTTCTCCAGATATCTATATTAACCTAAAACACAATAATCACAATTAATCTGGAGAACCTTCTATGATTGAGGCATTCTTATATGACATTTCAATATCTCACTAATATCATAATTAATATTTCTATTTATAACTGCCAGAAATTTTTATATTAAAATATTTCATATTTCATATTCATATTTCATTTTAAAGAAAACATTTATCTGGCCTTGGTTTGATTGCTCTGATCTGCAAAGAAAAGAATGTCTAGTAATGAGACAGAGTGGAAATATAATTAAAATACAAAGAAAATAATGTAATAACTTTTTTTCAAAATGGCAAAACATACAGATTAGTACCTCTTTTTAAAACGCTTTAATTTGGTTTATAATATTCCATTAGATAATATATAAATACATATTTAATATTCTATTAAATAATAATATTTCATCTAGTGAGTTTATTTTAGGAAAAATAAAACCTTTTGTGAAAACATTTTAAATAAAAAATTGTTAAAAACTTAAGTAAGGAAAACTTTTATAAAAACCACGACATAGAAAATAATACACAATTAGATATAATGTTCAAAAGTATGTAAACTGAAATTTTGTGTCTTTGAATACATGTAACATCAAAAGTCTTAATCAGCACCTCCTTGACACATCCTCTCAGATTTAGTTGCTTGAAGGGAATTTACTGCCTTCTCATACATAAAAATGACTACATACACGTGCACATGCAAGAATATTCATATTAAAATATATATTATGTATATAATAAGTCCATGATTACTTATTATTTAATTACAAATAAATACACGAGTAGTGCGCCTGCGTGGCTCAGTCAGTTAAGCGTCCAACTTCAGCTCGGGTGAGGATCTCACAGTTTGTGAGTCTGAGCCCCACGTTGGGCTCTGTGCTGACAGCTCGGAGCCTGAAGCCTACTTCAGATTCTGTGCCTCCCTCTCTCTGCCCCTCCCCTGCTCATGCTCTGTCTCTCTCTATCTCACAAATAAATAAACGTTAAGAAAATTAAAGAAAATAATAAGTACATGAGTAAAGAAGTACAACTAAGCAAATAAAATTGGGGAACATTTAGACTTTTCATCTTAATATCCTGCTTTCTCAACCAAGCATCAAGTGCCAAGTCTAGCAAATTAACATAGGTGGCTCAGTTCGTTTCTGTATTTGTTGCAGCCTAGAGACAGTATGACTCAGGAGAACGTGACATTTGGACAGACCTCTTGTGCATGGCGCACTGACAAACGTGAGGTAGGCAGTTATTACGCTCTGAATCCCGGCGTTCCTGCCCCTGCAATTGGGACAAATCCTCACAATCATACCCACATCTCTGCAGTGAAGCATGAATTTTCACACCAGGTGACATAAATTAAGATTCAAAACAGGCTCTGGTTAATTTGGGTGAGGTCTTGGCCCCAAATTTCAGTTCAAGTTGGGTCCCTTTTGACTGTCAGATGAGTTGTGCAAAGGATTTGGGTTTGCAGGGTTGTTTGGATTTTGGAACAGCAGAGGAAGAATAATAGCTTTGAATCACTGTCTTCACTAGATCGGGGAGGAAATAACTACAGAGGGTTAACTAAATGGCTCCACATAACACACCAAAATAGTGAAGTCAGGAATAAAACGAGATGGCACTTTTAAAGGCCAAGCTCTTAATCACTTTGCTGTGCTGCCATCCCATGATAACTGTGAGGATGAAGGGAAATGATCCATTTAAATTTCTAATAGTTACTGCTACGTAGAAAGCCCGGGATAGATGTACCTTCCTCTCTCCTTCGCAGCTCTTTCCTCTTCCCTCACAGCTGCTCAAACCACCATGTGTATTCAGTGAATACCATTCTCCAGGAACATGATCTGTATCTACATTTTGTTGCGGCCACAGTTAAACATTTCTGCAGTGTGGTTCTGCAGATCACAATAAAAGCGATTTCTGTGACTTTGAACTCACTAAGTTCCACTTATTTTTAAAAAAATATGTATTCACTTGAGAGAGAGGGAGAGAGAGAGAGACCACATGAGCGTGCAAGCAGGGGGGACGGGCAGAGAGCAAGGAAGAGCGTGAATCCCAGGCAGGCTCTGTGCTGTCATTGCAGAACCCAATGCAGGGCTCAATCTCACAAATCAAATTGTGAGATCACATCCTGACCCCAAATCAAGAGTAGGACGCTTAACGGATTTGAGCCACCCAGATGTCCCAAGTTTCACTTATTGACACTTATCATCTGACCACTGCTCTAATATTCCATCAACTTGTGACTGTAAATGAAATCAATATTTCCATTTAGAATAAGAAGACAAGAAAATAAACTGAGTGAAAAATTATGGTGCTCTGGATAAGGAGGGAAAAAATAGAAAACAGGATTCTCCATTGGTGAACAAAGTCCACATTTAATGAATATCAATGTAGGTCTTTTCTAGTATGTTGATTAAAATCTCTAAAAATCTTAGAGAATTGAGATACATGTGAATATTTTGATTACATCAAATACTCATTGCAGTTCTAAAACAGCTATAACCAAGACCAGAGTTTAGAAAACTTAAATGGGTAAAATCATGCATAGTTTATCTAAAACCTATTAAATTTGGGTTTCTTTTTGTTTCCAGTTATGTCTTTTAAAATTTAATCACAAATAGGTGCCTAGATTTGGCTCACAGTAAAACTTTTGATGCTTGAAAAAAATAATGTTCTGTAGACCGTGCCTTTCATTGATTTGAATTCTCTTAATATGTTATTTCAACTGTAAGCTGTAAAAATTGTTTAGCCAAAAAGTAACCGATTCCTGTTTTTCAAGTGTGTAACATTTATTTTTTTAGGCAGAGACTTATATGCTAGAGATCCATAATAAGCTACACTATTTCCCCAATTCTAGATTATACATGGTATAAAAATCATGATCAATTATATCAGTATTAGAGCATCATATAATCAGTACTTGATGTCAGCTAGATACTTTTTGTACATTGTAAGTGCAATTCTAAACCATTTAAGATGTTAAGAGTCAGTAGAAAAATATTTATCTGAAAATGAGATATCAAGAAAAATTTAATAATGACAAATGATAGTTAAGAAAGGTGTAATAAAGGGAACATTGATTTAGACATGATTTTTCATTCAAGCTGGACTCAAAAGGCACACGCTGTGTGAATCCACTTCCTTGACCTTCTTGAAAAAGAAATCTGTGGCTTCCAAAGACTTATCAATCATTGCCAATAGTTACATGTGGGGAAAAGTTTGACTACAAAGAAGCAAGAGGAAGTTTTGGAGAACTATTCTGGATCTTGATTGTGGTAGTAGTAATAAGACTATATGTATGCATTTGTCAAAATTCACAGGACTATACCTTGAAAAGAGGGAATTTTACTGCATGCAAATTAAACTTCAATTTAAAAATTAAAAAAAAATCCGAAGTACTTAGAAAAGTACATTTTATCTATTTCCAATTTTAAGTGTACTTAAAAATGATCACTTTCAACATTTAAAAATAAAATGTAAAACATAGTTAAAATTCAAAGGAACAGTGTATTGATCCTCCAGCCCCAATCCTGAGTGTAAGAGAACTGCATTTTAGTTATCTATCTATTTTTAAGCTATTTTAAATAAATTATAGACGTATACATGACTCCTAAGCTGTCCCCTATAACTGCATAAACATTGGATATTCCCCTACATAAGTGCAAAAACATCACTACTTCTAACATCATTAAACATACGTATTACATTTAATTTTCTCTAATTTAAAAAATATATTTTACTGTGAAAATATCAGTACTCTACCAAGACTCATACATGGCATTCTGTAATTATGTTATGGTATTTCCTTTTATTATTATGTTTTTAATGTTTATTTATTTTTGAAATAGGAAGAATGAGAATGGGGAAGGAACAGAGAGAGACAGACAGAAGATCCGAAGCAGGCTCTGCACTGTCAGCACAGAGCCCAATGTGGGGCTCAAACTCCAGAACCTTGAGATCATGACCTGAGCCAGTCAGACACTTAACTGACTGAGCCACGCAGGTGCCCTACCTTTTATTTCTAGCACAACCTACAGTTACCCTTCATCTTTTTTCAATGGCTTTTTTGTTTTCTTTTGTTTTTTGTTTTGTTTTTATTTCTTCTTTTTGGTTAGCCAGATCTTGTCAATTTTCCATAGTCTGGATTCTTTTCTAAACTGAAAAGTAGGTCTAAACACTGGATTATATTCATATTAAACATTTTGGCAAGAGTCCTCTGTAGATGATGCATATTTCATATTGTATCACATCAAGGGGCATTAAAGGTCCACATCATATGATTAAAAATTGAGTACTGTATTACTTTCATTCCTGTCAGATCTCTCCATTACAAAGATATGATTTCCCCTGGTAACTGGTAAATAATATGTGTGTTGATACTTTCTTATCTTGCAAATATCCTGTTAATCGACAACACTTTTCAAATGGTTTTGGCGTATAGCAATGATTATCATTTGAATCAGTTAATTTTTTTATGATTATAAAGTATTATTTTTATATTCCCCTCATTTATTAACTGACATACTTTATTCATACTATATTTACTGAATTGTAATTGAATTAGAACTCTCTAAAAATGAGTGGAAAAAAAAGAAAAAAGGGAAAGGCTTGGTGCTTAATTCTTTTCTTTCAGTTACCAATTTTCAAAGTGAAGAGTTGAGTTGACCTTTAGTAGTGGTGTTTATGTATTCTTTCTCTCTCTTTGTCTTAAAAGGAAAAAAAAACCTCTGTGGACTCATGGATTCTAATTATCTAATAATTTGCAATTGATTGTAGTCATTCATTCTCTACACGATCGTCACAAATGTGGTCATCGGGAAATTATTGAAGCAAGTTTCTGCATACTTTTGACATACTTCTGAGTTATGACATCCTTCTGAGTTGCAACTAGATGCAATGAATTTCCAGTCTTTTATCACTCCAATAACTCAGATGTTTATTTCTAAATATGATGCCATGAAAAGGAGCTGTGACTCTTGGTAAAAAGTTCTATTACTGAAAGAAGAAATATAAGGTGAGTTCGCCACATGTACCAGAACATATGTAAGCAGGCCAAGAATATTGGAAGTATGTCAAAAGTATGTATATATATCGACACTCCTGATTCAAATGGTGAATGTTTAGAGGTTGTGCATAACGTCTTCAACTTTTATATTTGTATTTCTTCTTTCTCTATCCTGAAAAGTGTGATTTCGAGTAATGTTAGTGTTACTACTATTTTGTTTTATTCTTTGATAAATACAAATATTTTTTCTGCATAGTTATAGGTTATCACCTTGATAGAGAGTTAAGTTTTCTGTTGAAATTTGTTTGTAATTTTAGGACTTTATTTTCTCTGTATTTAAATTTCATTTTGTATATGTAACTATTTACATATACAAAAATCAAAACCACATAAAAATGATATATTCCAAGAAGGATCATTCCTTTTCTGATTCCCTGCATAATTTTCTCCCTTTCTGTCTGTGTGTGTAGCCAATTTTTATAGTATGTGTTTTTTAGTTGTTTTTTTTACAATAATGATATAATATGTGTTTCTATGTGCATATAATATTGAACTATATACGCTCTTGTGTATCTCGCTGCCTCGAACCTTACACGATATTTCTAATCATTCATATTATAATTGCTTTATCTTAACTCAATATTTAATTTATTTCTCCTGACATGGGAAGATGGTTACGTTTATTAAAAGGGGAGCTAAGATCATTAACTTTATACTGTGTGGAACCCTAATAATCAATGCGTATTTTCAGAGTTAACATCTTGTCAAAGCAAAAGCACATTTTATAATATGTGTTCTAAGCTTCTTTTCAACCAGTTGAATACCCTGTGTGATCAATTACTCAAGAAAATGATCATTCAGATCAGAATAGTAGACCAGAATTCTGGAGGGAGAAAGAAAACATAATTTACTCCCACAGGAAAAAGAACTATACAATTAAAGAACTCTACCTTGTGGATATCTCCTCTGCCTTTCCCCTCTCTCAAGTAAGTATACCTACACAGGAAAATTGATAGCAAAAGTAGCAATCCAAATAATATTACATCATAGTGAATATCTATGTAGCATTCATAATTCTAGTCATAATTTAATCCCTTTAAATATATATGTATGTAATTTACATATAAAATAAATACACATATTTTAATGTTTATGTAGAAATAGTTATATAGATATAAATAAATATACATAAGAACTCAGAATCATGAATGCAACTATGAGTGTTATATAAATATTAACACTATTATTATTATTAGGATTCAGATCCATTGACTTTTCCTAACAACACATAGTACCATCATTTCCATTTAAAAGCTGAAAAACAAGCCCAGTGTCAAAACAAGCATTGAGTGTGGTAACTGAAATCAAAGTAAAGTGGCCCATATCCGAAATCCTTGCTCTCATAGGCTGCATTGAACTTTCAAATATCCCCATCCCAATAAGATTAGGGGCAATTAAGAAGATGAGTTTATCAGTATGAAAATTCTCTTCAGAAAAGATGATTACTGCTATTTGTCCGGATGCTATTATTATTACAGTGCGTGTGTAGACAAGAGCCTCAGTTAAAATCTAGGCTTTTTAGTTACAAAATCTGCTTTCATGACAAATAGGTTCCTGATGATCAGCCGAATGAGTAAACTTTGTTTAATTAACAGAGCCCAGTACGACTAAGTTCTAACGCACTGATGCAGTTTACCCAATCTGAGTCTTCATGAGAAGTTAGTGCATTATTATCTGCCACAAATCTATGAAAACAAACCCTACCTGAATCGGCCATCAAAGATACGTTCCTTGTGTCTCAAAACAGAAGTCTAATTTGGAGTGAGTTGAAGGAATACAAAGTAATGGGCATCAACACGTTGCTCTCAGATTAACATTAATGTGCTTCACTGGAGCACCCATTCTCCAACAATACATATTAAGTAAAAGATTCTCAAGAGTTAGTAATTTAATTTCTCGGAATTACTCTAATGGTATTTTTTTTTTCAGATTTAGTAACACTCTGATAATAAAAACATTTGGATAAGAAGTTGTGTTTTAGTTTCTCTGCTTGTCTCCTCAAAAATAAAATATCTGAATTTTAATTCAGAACAACATGTATTTAGAGAAATCAATCAAAGAAGCTACGGGGCGCCTGGGTGAGCTCAGTCGGTTGAGCCCCCGACTTCCGCTCAGGTCATGATCTCCTGGTTTGGGAGTTCGAGTCCCACATCCGGCTCTCTGCTGACAGCTCAGAGCCTGGAGCCTGCTTCAGATTCTGTGTTCCCCCTCTCTCTGCCCTTCCCCCACTCGCACTCTGTCTCTCTCTGCCTCTCAAAAATAAAGAAATGGAATGAAAAAAATATTAAAAAAAAAGAAACTGCAATTTCTCTTCAAACCCAGAAAAGTTGAAAATAGGGCTTTTTCTCCTTCATTGAGCTTTCTCTTGTGACGAGATTATATTTGAGTACTGAGATGGCAGCACTGGTGTCCATGTAGTTATGGCAGAAATATGTACTTCAAGTTCAATGGCTAGGTGTATTAATGAGGATATTATTAGAATGTGTTCTCATGAATAAAATCCCAGTAAAAACTTGGTTCAAGACATCACATAAATAGGATTCTCTAAAGCATCAAAAACTAATTGTAACTCATTTAATCTAGGATATAATTAAGTGTTCATTACAAGGAAATGAACACTAGAGTAGCTATGCCCTGCAATTATTAGATTTTCAGATAAATAATAATTATGATTTTTAAATTTGCAATGGATACTGAAACAAGATAGTGTTATAAGAGTGTATAGAAAGGTGAGCTTAGAATTTAAAAGAATAATAGATTATATATAATATATACGATTTATTTATTTATGCTTATACATTATGTGTCTATATAAACACAGCTAATTGTTTTGTAGAGAGCTTAAGTTTAGGATTTTCATTTGTAGCTTCTAACATCACAGTCCTAAGGATGCTTTCATCCTGTTAGATACTAATTAATAGGTGAAAACAACCAGTCTTAGAGATATTTAGAAACTAGGAAGTTTCTCCAGTATTGTAGACTCACAACTGGTGTAGACACACAACTGCGAACAACTGGTTTGCCTCAGCAACCTCGACTCCAAGTCTGTGTGCTTGATATGAAGTGTTATTCTTGCTTGAAGCTCAGTGTTTCTAACCTGTTTCTCTCCCAAGAGAGATTTTGGATGAATTTTACTAATCCTTAGCGCCTTTATAAGTTATGACTTTTTCTGAATCATTTCTTCTTCTTCCTCTTCCTCCTCCTCCCCCTTCTTCTTCTTCTTCTTCTTCTTCTTCTTCTTCTTCTTCTTCTTCTTCTCCTTCAGAATGCTTATAATTTTGCCTACGTTTCTGCTCTTGACTCCTAGCACATATCAGATTTTCCCAGTATCCTGTCATGTTCATCCCAGTTGACAATTAGAAATTGATGAATGCGAGCTCCAAAATCAACATTTTTATTTTGGTCCTCCAGATCAATTTTCAGCCAATAATGGATGACATCAATTGTCTTCCTCCACTTCTGCTGCTGGGAAAGTATTGCCAAAAGGGAGCCAACATTAGAAGGTAATAGGAAGGTGAGATGAGGATATATGCCCCCCGACTTCTCTCTGCACTTGCTGGGGCTCATTATATTCCATAGCCATATACACAACAACTAGTCTCTACCCTACTCTGGTCTCTTTGGGCTTAAGTGCCCAGACTCTGCATCATCTTTTACTGTTGTCCTCACCTACTTCCAATTGTATAAATGTGTCTTTTCAAAGAAAGAAAATCTTTAAACTGTCCTAAAAAAAATGACACCTGTTTCCTTTTGGAACCATGACTCATACATAATCCATTATTTAGCCAAAATAATGCCAAATAATTATTAAAAAGTGATATTTTTTTTCTCCGTTTAAATCATCAATAAGTCATTAAATCACTTGCTATTCCAAACGAACCAATGGATTATTGTCTCTTGTATGGGAAATAATTTATTAATGATGGAAGAATATTGAGACAGAAAATTAGCACAATGGCACATTTTATTTATTTGAGAAAATAAATACAAATTACTTAGCAACAAAGGTAAAATTTATTAAGGATAGTAATGAGACATTCACATTCCTGCAGCTTTTTTTTTTCTTTTTTTTGTGCCACTGTCCCAGCTTTTTAAAGAATTAGTTCCTAGGCTATGATCCCAAGAATGTAGAGAATATGAGAGCAAGAGAAGATTAATTAGAGATCAATTTATGTGAATAATCACCTTGAGATTCAAATGATAAATGAAGGATCTCTACTTGTGCATTGAAACCCTTCCTCTTTTGAAACTATTTTACAAGGTTTCCTTAAAACTACTTTTAAGTAACAATTGATATTTTCCTCACAACTATAAACATAAAATAGCATCAAACCAGCATTTGCTAAAATGTAAACCAGTGATTTCTTGTTTCATCTGTGCTGATTGCATTTATAAGAGAAAAATGTAAATGGGCTACTTTGGGCACTAAATATAACTAATTCACTCCTCCTGTTCTATCTGAAGCACAATTGTGAGGCCCTCTGACTGACATGTTGATTTCCTCTCGGTAAGGGTGATGTAATTAACGTGACCTTTTGATAAGGTGGGAGATACAGGGTGAGACAAGTGTTCTCTGGAGAGCTATTAGCAGCTTCTGAGCAATTTGCTAATAGTAGAGCTACCTGTATTAAAATCACACAGTTAAGAAGATAATTGACAACCATAATAATGAGTATGTACAGGGAAAGGAGAGACATAAAGTGAAAGAAAACTGTTAATTACTTAAGAAATGATGAATTTTAGTGCTAAGTAAACTGTGATTTGGGCACTCTGGCTTGGAAAACACAGTAAATAACTTTAACAAGCCTGTGAGTAATCATGGGTCTATCCGGTGTGGAAAATTGCGTGGCTTTATTCCTACTGTCAGATAGCATTTTTATTTTTGTTTTTTAGTTTCCATCAAGACTCCAATCCCAGATCCAGTGAAACACAAATGTAGTGGAAACATGACAAGTTCGTACTAAGGCACGAAGTCTCTATATTCTAAGTTTAAGCTTTTTTTTAATGTTTTATTTATTTTTGAGAGAGAGCAAGTGGGGGAGGGGACAGAGAGAGGGACAGAGGATCTGAAGCGGACTCTGCTTTGACAGTGGTGAACCCGATATGGGGCTCAAACTCACGGGACCCTGACCTGAGCCGAAGTCGGATGCTCAGCTGACTAAGCCACCCAAGTGCCCCTCTATATTCTAAGTTTAAATAGACCTCTTTATATTCTAGATTTTAAAACCTGCCATGTGATAGACTTACAAGTTACTCTATCATAATAAACAGACTCTGAAATGACAGGCATCCTTGAAGACTATTTTTTTTTTCACAAAGTAAAAATAAGACATAAAAATGGCTTAGTCATGCTTTTTTCTAGTTATCAGAATTTCCTACTATGCCCACTGGATCAATGGCACTCTGTTCATCTAGACTCCTGTATTTAGTTGTTGTTTTCAGTTAGCTGTGGTTACTTAACGTCCATTTGTTTCCATAAATTGCAGTGTTGCATTGAGAAGAAGTTATTTTAGAACAATGGAAAATTAAAGAGTGAAATAGTGGTACCCTTATATTTGTGCTTCTTCAAATGTACTTCTAATCAAAGTTTATATTTTGACAGTTCAGGAGAACACAGTATCTACATTTTCATTTAATAATAACAACAGTACTAAAATAAGCTGTTACCCATCATGTAGCTGAATATTCATTTTGAATGATTATCCTTAGCAACCCAAGATATTTATGATTCTCAAGCATATGCGCTCTCAATATTTGGCTGAGTTTTGCTAACAAGGTGATTCATTTTTATAGGTGTAGACATGTTCTTACGGGATTTGCCAGGCAACTGAGTAACTTAACTAGAACTATCCATCCGTTTCATGTTACACGTTAATAAGGCCCCCTGATAATGTTCACCGATAATACTCTGGACAGAGACTAATGTTTTCTGCATCTGAATGATTATTTTATATGACCACCAATGGTAACAGATATGTATATTTCACAAGTGAAGAAAAATAATGTGCCCTTAGTAGGGTTCCTGAATGTAGAATTTGGCAAGCTGATGAATGGATTTAAATTCAAAAGTAAACCCAGGGCTGAGGTTGTAAAAGAAACAAAATTAGAAGGGTTTGAGGAATTCGTGATTTAATAGGGTCATGGACTTCTCAAAGATTCCCAGAAGCACCAAGTTATTTGAAAGTAATAAATAATTGGAACACAGAAATAGTATGGCTTAGAATACATCTTCTCCCAGAATTTTGAATTACAAATTGGAGGGAGTTCCAGAAAGACTTGAAAATCTTCAAATATTCTATAACTTGGCCTGGTTTAGAAATACCACAAAACTCAGGATATATACGACAAAGATATGATTGTTGTCACATTTTATACTATTTTTCTATTTCTTTTAAGCAAAATTTTCTTATTCAGTAAGCTTAAAATGCATTCAGGGCAGGATCCATTTGATATATCACTTTAACACAACAATATCATAAAATCATTTAAGAGAATAAATTGATATGACAAGAAAAAATAGTGTTTCTTCTCTATACTTTTTATTCTTTTCTATGGAGTTCGGAAAAGGGAATATGTTATCAATATATTAACACAAATTGAATATAATTAAGTACGTATAGTCTATAATTTAGGATATATAAAAACACCTTGCTTAAACAAATAGTTTTCTTGTGCCATTTAAAAATTATTTCAGCACTATTATGCAATGCAGATGAACTTATTTTAGAATTTTCTGTAATAATTATTACTATTTAAGATAGAATTCACAGTCTCTCAGTTGTTTTCCCTGTTTTTTTTTTTTTTTTGATTCAGTCCTAACTTATCAAAGATGGGTATCATTGCTGCAACAATGTATAAAACCAGGTCAGCTGATAGTGTTCTCTAAAGATGCCCTGATCAGAAATGGAAGATTGCTACATCTGAAACTCTCTAAGTATGTATATATTTATATCATCAAGAATATCAAAAAGGAGGGGCGCCTGGGTAGCTCAGTCCGTTAAGCATCCGACTTCAGCTCGGGTCATGATCTTGTGGTTCGTGGGTTCCAGCCCCCAGTCGGGCTCTGTGCTGACAGTTCATAGCCTGGAGCCTGCTTTGGATTTTGTGTCTCCCTCTCTCTCTGCCCCTCCCCCACTTGTGCTCTGTCTCTCTGTCTCTCTCTCTCAAAAGTAAATAATCAATAAAAAAATTAAAAAAAAAGAATATCAATAAGGAGAGAAGTAACAATAAGTAGTTTATCTTCCTGTTAAATTCACATTTCATTATTGGCATTAAGCTTTAACCCCACTTACAAACCAAGGTAATTGTAGGGTATGTGATATGAAGTTTGTTTGGCGATGGATGATTAAAACCAATAAATTTTTCACTTCCTAGATACATAAAACAAATTGTGGTTTCTTAATTATATAATATTCTTCATAGAATTAATACCTTGATAGATTATGACATTTTAATATTTTATTATGTTATTGATTCATCCAAAACTGAATTTACTTTTAACTGATAATTGTAGGTTTTCATTATAAACATTAAGAACTAAAACATTTTAAAAGGTGAATGATATGACACCTATACATGTTGGCACAAATAAAAAAAAACATAATTTTTAAAGCTGCACTAAGTACAAACTAGTATTTTCCTTGAATATGGAAAATTCTATAAACACTTAACTCAGACAGCTTAAAACAGATTCTAAAAAGAAAAAAAAATCAAAACTATTTATAAGCAGCACCTGGTGAATGGCCAAGACATCCGTGATATGTTCAGGGAAAGAAGAAAGCCAACAACATAAAAACACTTATTAACATAGCATCTGCTACATGCCAATGTTTCAAATACTAAGGGTATATGATAGTTAAGCCTTATTTTCTAATCAAGAGGAGGTGAATGGTTTGTTGGGATAGATGCATTTTAACGAATGATGATATACAATGTGTTAAGGACATAATAGATGGAGTAATTAAAGCACAATTTTATTGATTTTGCAACTTAAGAAGCTGAATAAATTCAATGATTATTTTTATTTTTACTTTTTTACCTAAGAACTATATGGTCCGAGTTTAGTACTATTATTCCATCATGCTGATATCTTGGTTGGCAGAAATGGAAAAATGCCTTGACATAATATGGTTCCATATGAAATGCAGTATTGAGAGTCCAATAAATGGAGATTGAGAGAAAAGAAACTAACGGTTGTTAGTTTAAGAACAATTAAGATAAATATTGAAGTTATTGAAGAATGATATTAAGATTGGACAATACGAGCTGTGGTTGATCTGTACTTTGTAAGAGCCATGATACAAAGAAGGTTGAAAATTACAGGGACTTTAAATAATTAGACAAAGATAGATGAGTTATATTTATAGAAAAATATTTAAGACAAAGATAGATTACCTATCTCTCCCTACATGACTATGAGTACTTCTTTCCTGAAGCCACAATTTCCCTCATAGATGTACCTTTTTTTTTTTTTTTCCGGTGATGGTTAGTTAAGTTGAACAGATTTTCATATAGTTGCTGTATGTGTTTTTTGGAAAAAAATGTCTATTCACATATTTTACTCAAAAGGGTTATTTGTTTCTTGGCTACAGAGTTTTAGGAGTTCATTATATATTTTGGATATTAATCTCTTATCAGATATATGCTTTGTAAATTATCTCTCCTATTCTGTGTGTTGTTTTTCATTTTGTTGATTGTCTCATTTGCTGTGCAGAAGCTTTTTATTTATTTTTTATCTCTATTTAAATTTAACTTATTATTTTTCTTTTAATTCCAGTACAATTAACACAGTGTTACGTTAGTTTCAGGTGTACCATATAGTGAGTCAACCCTTCCATATTACTCAGTTCTTATCAAGATAAATGTACTCCTCACACTCTTTACCCATTTGACTCATTTTCCCACCTCCCCTCCCAACCACATTTGTTCTCTGTATTTAAGGGTCTGTTTTGTTGTCTAGCTGTTGTTGTTTATTTGTTTTGTTTCTTAAGTTCCACATATGAGTAAAATCATGTTTTTTCTTTCTCTGATGGGCTTATTTCACTTGACATTATAGTCTCCAGATCCATCCATGTTGTAACACATGGTTAAGATTTCATTCTTTCTTATGGATGAGTAATATTCCACTGTATGTACATGCCACATCTTCTTTATCCAACTACCAATGGATACTGGGTTGCTTCTATAATTTGGCTATTGTAAATCATCCTACAATAAATATAGGAGTGCATTATCCTTTTGAATTAGTGCTTTCATATTTTGGGTACACGCCCAGTAGTTGAATTACTGGATCATATGGTAATTCAGTTTTTATTTTTAAGTCTTTTTTAAAGGTTATTTATTTATTTTTGAGAGACATAGAGAAATAGAGAGAGAGAGAGAGAGAGAGAGAGAGAGAGAGATAGCAAGACAGGGGGAGGGACAGAGAGAGGAAGAGAGAGAATCCCAGGGAGGTTCTGTGCTGTCAGTGTGGAGCTAGATTAGATTTTTTCATTTTTTTGAGGAACCTCTATATTATAATTTCCACGGTTGCTGCATCAGTTTGAAATCCAATTAACAGTGCATAAGCATTCCTTTTTTTCCACATTCTTGCCAACACTTATTGTTTCTCATGTTTTTAATTTGACCATTCTGACAGGTGTGAGATGATATCTCATTATGGTTTTGATTTGCATTTTCCTGATGATGAGTGATGTTGAGCATCTTTTCATGTGTCTGTTGGCCACCTGTATCACTTCTTAGGAGAAATGTCTGTTCATGTTCTGCCCATTTTTAATTGGATTATTTGGGTTTTTGGTGTTGAGTTGTATCAGTTCTTTATATATTTTGAAATATTTCTTTTAATGTTTATTTTTGAAAGAGATAGAGAGAGACAGAGCATGAGCAAGTGAGGGTCAGAGAGAGGGAGAGAGACACAGAATCTGAAGCAGGGTCCAGGATCTGAGTTGTCAGCACAGAGCCCAACACGGGCTCCAACCCATGAACCCTGAGATTATGACCTGAGCCAAAGTCAGGCACTCAACCGACTGAGCCACCCAGGCTCCTCTATTCTTTATATATTTTGGATATTAATTTCTATTGGATGTGTCATTTCAAATATCTTCTCCTATTCAGTAGATTGTCTTTTTGTTTTGTTGATTCCTTTGCATTGCAGAAGCATTTTTTTTTTTCTTTTTGATGTAGTTTCAATAGTTCATTTTACTTGTTTATTTTGCCTTAGTAGACATATCTAGAAAAATATTGCTATGGGCAATGTCAGAGTGATTTTTACCTATGCTCTCTTCTAGGATTTTTATGGTTTCAAGTTTTACATTTAGGTCTTTAAACCATTTTGAGTTTGTCTTCATTTATGATGTAAGAAAGTGGTTCAATATCAGTCTTTTGAATGTAACTGCCCAGTTTTCCCAACACCATTTGTTGAAGAGACTGTCTTTTTGCCACTGTGTATGCTCCCTTTATCCAAGATTAATTGAACATATAATCATGGGTTTATTTCTGGGCTCTCCATCCAGTTCTATTAATCTTTGTATCTATATTTGTGCAACTATCATACTGCTTTGATTACTACAGTTTCGTAATATATTTTAAAATCTGGGACTGTGACACCTTAAGTTTTGTTCTTCCTTTTCAAGACTGAAACTGTAACTAATATAATACTGTATGTTAGTTACAATGGAATTAAAAAAATAAAAAAAAATCGATTTAAATTAAGAAAATAAAAAATAAAAAGCTTATTCACCTCAAAGGAAACACTCAACATAGAAAAAGGAAGAAATAATTTGCAGACCATAAATACGATAATGAATTAATATCTAAAATATGAAATGAACTCCTAAAACTCCATAGTCAAGAGACAGCACCATTTTATTGGTAAGAAAAGGGCAAGTATAGACATTTTCCAAAGAAAGACATATGACAGCTACATGAAATCTGCTCGAAAGTTAAGGACCAGATGACTTTATAACTGAATTCTACCAGAGCGTTAATACCTTTTGTTCTCAAACCATTTCAAAAAATAGAAGAGAAGGAAAGCTTCCAAATTCATTCTATGAGGCCAGGATTACCCTGATACCAAAACCATATATAGACATTACAAGAAAGAGAACTACAGGGCAAGATTTCTGATAAACCTAAATGCAAAAATTCTCAACAAAATATTAGCAAACAAAATCCAATGCTATATTAAAAAATTATTCACCACAATCAAGTTGGATTTATTACTGGGATTAAAGGTGGTTCACTATTCACAAATCAATCAATATGGCACATCACATCAACAAGAGAAAGGATAAAAACCTTGTGATCACTTCAATAAGAGCAGAAAAAGTATTTGACAAAGTAAAGCATCCATTCATGATAAAAGCCTACCACAAAGTAGGTTTAGAGGGAGCATACCTCAACATAATGAAGGCCTTATGTGAAAAAACCACAGCTAACATCATACTCATTGGGGAAAAACTGAAAGCTTTTCCCCTAAGAACAGTAATAAGACAAGGATGTCCACTCTCACCACTTTTATTCATCATAGTACTGGAAGTCCTGGCTGCAGCAATCAGAGAAGAGAAAGGAAAAGAAAAAGCCATTTGAATTGGGAAGGAAGAAGTATAACTTTCACTATTTGCAGAAGACATGATACTATATACAGAAAATCCTAAAGATTCCACCGAAAAAAATACTAGAATGGATAAATGAATTCAGTAAGGTCACAGGATGCAAAATCAATATACAGAAATCTTTAGCATTTCTTTTTTTTAATTTTATTTATTTATTGTGAGAAAGAGCATGCAATCAGTGGAGGGGCAGAGAGAGATAAGGAGAGAGAGAATCTCAAGCAGGCTCCATGCAATCAGTGCAGACCCCAATGTGGGTCACAGTCTCCAAACCATGAGATCATGACCTGAGCCATAATCAAGAGTCTGACATTCAACCAACTGAGCCACCCAGGTGCCCAGAAATCTTTTGCATTTCTATACACTAATAATGAAACGGCAGAAGGATGAATTAAAAAAAAATATATATATATACACACACACACACACATATATATATGTCCCATTTATAATTACACCAAAAGTAATAAAATCCCTAGAAATAAACTTAGCCAAGAAAGTGAAAGACCTATACTCCGAAAACTATAAAACATTGAGGAAAGAAATTGAAGTTGGCACAAATGAATGGAAAGATAGTCCATGCTTATGTTTTAGGACAAATATTGTTAAAATGTCCATATTGCTTAAAGATATCTACAGATTTAATGCAAATCCTATCCAAATGCCAATAGCATTTTTCATGGAACTAGAACAAATAATCCTAAAATTTTTATGGAACCACAAGTCCTCAAGTAGCCAAGCAACCTTAAAATAGATGTACTAGCATTTAAAGAGAAAAGACTTTCACAAGAAAGAAGTCAGAAATCTTGGTATACTATGGCATGTCTGGAGTCTTAAAAATGAAAATAAATTGGTAAAAATATAAGGGAGAAATAAGTCTGGAGTAAAGAAGAAATTTTAGAGTTTTGAACGGATATTCTCTATGTCATAGCAGAAGAATTATAAGCGAAGAGTAGAGAAAGATAGTGAAAAGGCAATGGAAGAATGTTTCCAATTTCCAATATGATATGTGAGGTCATAAAACCAACTTTCCCACTGCAAAAAATAAAACTAAAATGATTTGATAAAAATAGTTAATATATTCTACAGATTATAAACTAATAGAAAGGAATTCTCATACTACAGTTAATTTATATACAATATAGAAAGTCTTTGTGGTCATAAGGGTGTACTAATCTTGTCATTTTGCCTTCCCCCCCGCCAAAAAAAAAAAAAAAAAAAAAAAGAAAACTAAACTAAAAAATGAAGTCAAACAACCCCATGGTACAAATAATCTAAGAGAAGACATCACTTATAATGAGATAAAAATGGGTAAATTCTAATCCAGCCTTCACAATATTTGCTGTTTGTGTTATTATTATTAAGGATTAAGGATGTAAGAATAATACATCAATACTTTGAAGTTGATCTAAGTTGTTCCTTTCATAGTTTTTTTTAAAGATACTTGTTAGCAAAGATAATTTTTTAAAGGAAATTGGCCTCTTTATTGTTAAGTTTTAAATTATTTTATGTTTTTAAAGTGCTTTATCTATGCTTGTGTCAGTGATGACCAGGCGAGCAAGAAAGAAATGTCATCATGAACAGAACTAGCAGATACAGAGGACAGCAGACTCAAACTCACAAAAACTGCAGATATTGTAATTACTCAAGAAACAACTTAAAGCAAAAATCCTTATTGAATTATTTTGCTAGGGCTACCATAATGAAATATCATAGGGGGAGGTGGCTTAAACAACAGACATTTATTTTCTCACACTTTTAGAGCGAAAAGTCCAAAATCAAGGTGCTGGTAGTGTTAGTTGCCTCTGATGTCTCTCTCCTTGGCTTGCAGATGCCTGTCTTTTGCTGTGTCTTCACGTGGATTTTCCATGTGTGTGCACACTTGTGGTGTCAATCTCCTTCTTTTAAAGTTACCAGTTGCTTTTATGAAGCAACAGCTATTCAGACTTCCTTACAAACTTCAGGCTTGAAGGCTCATCCTTGTTGTCGTTTTGAATGTATATATTGATATGTTGGAGTTTAAAAATTCTCCATTTTCTTTACTATTATTTCTTCTCCATTCTTTATGTCTCCATTTAAATTTATTTTATTTTATTTCATATTTAAAAATATTTATTTATTTTTGAGAAACAGAGAGAGTGCAAACTGGGGAGGGGCCGAGAGAGAGGGAGACAGAGGATCCTAAGCAAGCTCTGCACTGACAGCAGAGAGTCTGATGCGGGGCTCAAACTCAGGAATCATGAGATCATGACCTGAGCCAAAGCCAGACACTTAAACAACTGAGCCACCTAGGTGCCCATTTAAATTTATTTCAAGTATGGTATCGTAATTTCTAGTTCTCTTATAGTCTTTCATTTTTCTTCTCTTTTGTGTCTTATACTTTATTTTATTTTATACATTATTTTCATAAGGACATCTGCACTATATTTTAGTTTATTATTTTTTTCATTTGTGTTTAACCACTTTCAATATTCATCTTTGAATTTGAAAGTTTTGTGCTATGAATTTCAGTTCTAGCATTGCTTGTCTGTGTGTGCATGTATGTGTGTATGTGTGTGTGTTTAATCTGCTATAACTGAATTTGGAAAAGGTTAGATCTCTGAGAAATACTTTAACAATCATTGTACGTTTTAAATATAGTAAATAAGTACCTTGTTAGTTCAGTGACTGCCTCTTTAGGAGTATGGGACCAGTTGGTGTCCATATATTTTTACCCTCTGTGTCATTCTAGCTTAGGGACCACTAGTGGAACCCTCAGAAGTTAACTCCTATCTTTGGAGCTTACTTAGTGGAAACCAGTAGTGTAATAATATTGAGGGAGTATCCAGGGTCTTAATAGGTTTTAGAATGACATTTTAACTCTGGTAACTACTTCCTTGGTATCGGTGGCCCTGATAAGAGGGAATGTAACCCCTGGCAATAATCTCATTGAAGTTATACTATCTGCCTAAATTTAGTCTTACTTTTGTGTATTTATTTCCTGAATTTGGCCTAAATTACTATATTACTTTTTCTCATTTTCATTATTGTACAGTTTCTTTACCTTCCAAATACAAATGTGTATATAAAATGTAAAAACAAGGAATTCGTTAAAACCAATATTAATAATTACTGTGTGAAAAAAACTTGTAAGCAGAGTTAAAAAAATAATAAATATAGTAAGTACCATTGGACTGATGCAATATATTTTTTAAGATTATTGTCTTAATGTTCAGAGAGCTTTTCAAAAGAACAACTCAGGGCCGTAACTCTTATTTCAGTGATAAAAATGTCCTTAGAAAGGGCTTTTTAAGCCTGAGAGTTCTTATCTTGATGCTGGGCTGATATTTCTTCATTGTCTTGTTGACTCTGATAATATTCTAAATGATCTTTTAAACTTATACCTTACCTTTTTAATTGTCATTAGTGGCAAAAATGATCCAAGATAGTTTTCGTAAAAACAAACAAGACAAAATAACAACAAAAAACAATTCTTAAGAGTCTAGTATATACTCAGTAAATGTTATGAGATGAATTTTCTTCCCTCCAAATTACTATGTTGAAGCTTTAAACCCCAGTGACTCAGAATGTGAGGCACTGTATTTACATATAGAACCATTAAAAAGTTAATTCAGTTAAAATTAGACTATTAGGGTGGACCCCAATTCAATTTGACTGGCAACTGTATAAGAAGATCTCAAAAGCAGCAGGAGAAAAATGACTTCATGTACAAAGGATTCTAAAGAAGAGTAAAAGATTATTTTTCATAAGAAATCATGGGAGCCAGAGGCAACAGGATGTCCTATTTAAAATATGAAAGAAAAAGATGAACAACCAAGAATCATATATTCAGTTACACTATCCTTCAAAAATGAAGGAAAGGGGTGCCTGGTGGCTCAGTCGGTTAAGTGTCGGAGTTCAGCTCAAGTCAAGGTCTTGTGGTTTGTGAGGTCAAGCTCCAAGTCGGCCTCTGTGCTGATGGCTCAGAGCCTGGAGCCTGCTTCGGATTCCGTGTCTCCCTCTCTCTGTGCCCCACTCACGCTCTGTCTCTGTCTCTCTGTCTCTCAAAGATAAATAAACATTAAAAATAATTTAACTGAAGGAAAAATTCAGGCCAATAGAACAGAGACAAAAATATTTGTCACTACCCAAACAGACCAATGAGAAATATTAACTGAGGTTTTCAGGATGAAAGGACGTTATTAGCATCTTGTATCCACAAAAATAAAGAGCACAGGCAACAATAATGACATATGCAATTTGAAATGCAGAGCAAATGTAAGTGTTTCTAACTCTTTTCTTCTCCTATGTAATCTAAAAAATAACAGCATAAGGAAATGTTGTAATGTGGTCTTATTGGACTTCTAAATAAATATATAATTTGCATGGTAATAATACTACGAAGGAGAAAGTGGGGTAGTAATGAAACAATTTGTTTGTACCATTAAAATTAGGTTAAAATCAACTCAAACCAGACATTTTTTAAATTAATATACTAATTATAATCTCCAGAGAAATTACTAAAAAATTTACTAAAAAGAGGTTGCTTTCCTTGTTTTTTTGTAAAATATACAATAAGAATTATTAAATAATATCTGTAATAAGAATAAGAATAAGTAAGAATGTCTATAACTAAATAATAAGAATATAACTACTAAATCAGTTAGTATTTTAGCATTTTTTGAAGCATTAGTTCAATCTATTATCCTTCATGCCTTTGCTCTGAGCAATAAAAAAATAATTTCTGTAGTTTCCAGCAACTTTCCACTGACCTAAACCATTAACAAATTTTAAATTTTTTTTTTCAACGTTTATTTATTTTTTTGGGACAGAGAGACAGAGCATGAACGGGGGAGGGGCAGAGAGAGAGGGAGACACAGAATCGGAAACAGGCTCCAGGCTCTGAGCCATCAGCCCAGAGCCTTACGCGGGGCTCGAACTCACAGACCGCGAGATCGTGACCTGGCTGAAGTCGGACGCTCAACTGACTGCGCCACCCAGGCGCCCCAACAAATTTTAAAACTTAGTTGTGTCAGATTAATGATTTGCTAATACTCATGGATAATTGTAAAATTTCCTGACTCCATTTCTTTGCAGATATTTAATTAGTTTGTAGTCTATCTGTGTAACTCCATTGTTGTTTATTAAAATGTTTTTACTCTTTTCAGGGATCCTGGGTGGCTCAGTTGGTTAAGTGTCTGATGTCCATTCAGGTCATGACCCACTGTCCTTGAGTTCAAACTGTGGGCTTGTTGGGCTCTGTGCTGACAGCTCAGAGCCTGGAGCCTGCTTTGGAATCTGTGTCTCCCTTGCTGTCTGCCCCGCCCCTCCCTCCCCCCCCCCCCCCCCCCCCCCCCCCCGCCAAAGAATAAACATTAAAGATTTTTTTAATGTTTTTAATTTTTTCTTTTTGCAATAAATTTCATTCATTTTTCCAATTCACACATAATTATTTAAGCTTATTTATTTATCTTGAGAGAAAGAGAGAGGAAGAATGGGGGCAGAGCAGAGACAGAGAGAGAGAGAGAGAGAGAAAGAGAGAGAGAGAGAGAGAGAGAGAGAGAGAGACTCCTAAGACTCCTGTGCTGATAGCACAGAGCCCACCACAGGGACTGATCTCATGCAGTGTGAGATCATGACCTAAGCCAAAATCAAGAGCCAGATGCTTAACTGACTGAACCACCCAAGCACCCCTCCAATTAATTCATATTAAAATCTCTCCTTTTCTCTTAAATCGGTACTCATGTGAACATTTTCAATCAATACTGTGGAATCCTTTTTGAAATGTATTTTCTGAAATTGTAGGGCACAAATTTGATTATTTTAAACATTACTTTTGCTTATAATTTTATTTTAAATCATCTTTTAGATATACCTTTTTAATCAAATCAAAAACCACATAAAATTATCTGCCTTATGCTTTTTGCTGTGTAACATATCAACACAAAAATACATAAAATGCATTGATTTTAGCAGAATTAAACATCAAGGAAATTGAAATTGCTTAACATGACATGTGATTAAAATGAAATTATCTTTATGTATTTTAATACAAAAAGTCACTTTGTTTTGTACATTTCTATACTATGGTTTTAGCAAATGTGTTTCTTTAACCTTTTAATGATTTTAGTGTATGCTATCATGGAAAATATACAGATTCCAATAAAACAAATTTCTTTTCTCAAGAAATATTTTTTCTCAGTAAGAAAAAAATATTTTATCTTTTCTATAGCCTTTATATATCACCATTTATTTATCATTTAAAATTTTGATTTGGGAAATAGGTCACATCAAAACCCAGAGGATTTCCCTTTAAGAAATAGTTTTCTTTTAAGAAGATACAAGTCTTAATGAAGAGAATCAAAATGTCTTGGTCTTTGTAAGCAGTCTATTACAGATTTATCAGTTCATTATCTTCCTAATTTCCCCATTTATAAATCTGAGACATCTGATTAACTCTCTGGTGCTATTTAAAGTAACACCCATGTATGATGTATCAAATACATTGAGGACATATTAAGATTATTTCACTAATTTAATAAATGATACTGGTGTGTTCCACCCTCCTGAAGAAAATAAAGCACGAGAGTGGAACTCACCAAGTGGAAACAGATGGTCAACTTTAGAGTAAGAAACAAATTCTACTTTGTCTCTCTCATGTCTCTTGGTTATATTTTGCTGTAATGATGATTTCCCCACCTAGGAAAATACAAACTGGTAATTTTTTTTATCAGAATTATTTATAACAAAGTTATTTGTAAAAATTTATAAAATAGTTAAAATTAATATATGGGTTATTTAGCTTTATATTAGTTATTCAGCATGTGCATAGAATTTTTCTAAATATTGAGGAAAGTATTGTATAAAACAGTATTTCTGTCTTCCTAGAGAATGTAATCTAATTAGGCAGGCAAATTTACCCGTGGGCAATGCTTAAATAAGCCTACAGGACATTACCCAGTACTAAATGACAGACCCCAAGTACTGTGAAATATCAGATAAGAAAGAAATCAAAGTAAATTCTTTCACTGATTTTTTTTCCTTTTATCAGTCATTTTTGTATTAGTGCATTCATTCATTCAGTTAATATCAGAATTTCAGTCATTCAAAATAATATTTGTGGAGTAAATACCAGGAATCTATGCATTCATCTATTTTTCAACCGATGGTAAAACTTTGTATTTCAGTAACTGTGCTAGATGCTGATAGAACAAGGGTAATTCTAATTCAGCTCTATCACTTGAGATCATTGGAGCCCCTGTAAGTAAAGAATTTATAGCAATGTGATAAGTAACCATCAGGACAGCCGAGTGATAAATTGTATTTGTGTGTGTGCAGTTGCGTGTGTGTGTGTGTGTGTGTGCGCGCTCGCGTGTGCGCGCGCGCTTTGGTCGGAGGTCCAAATCTCAGAACTGTTCCCAGTTGAGTGCTGTTTGCACTCAACGCTTATTTTGGGATTCTATGTAAGATTATGGAGTCTACATAGGAGTAAGGGTAAAAGGATTCTTAAGAAGAGAAGGCAAAATGATTTAAAAAAATAGGAAAAAAGTATGTCACTAATATCATGAAAGGGAAAGGTCTCAACCATGGAATTTAAAACAATGTCAAATGGTGAACAAAGTTCCAATGAGAAGAGTATTTGAAAGCTCTCCTTTGTTTTTGTTGTTATTGTTGTTTAACTTGACAATTAGTTTAGGTTTAGTTTCAAAATAGTGAACTAGACAGTAATGGGTTAAATATATATGATGGGTAAGGAAATGGGGGCAGAGAGCATATTCTATTTTCCTTTTTTTAGCGAATGTGGCTACATATGCCTAGAGAGATACAGGCAATTAAACAATATAAGGAGGCTTGAGGACATACAATGAAAAAATTAATGTTTTAAATTTTTATTTACTTATTTAAGTTTACATAAGGTTCTTGTTACTATTGTATTTTGAGTGTGTCACTGGCTTTACCATATTAATAGTTTAGGATACATACATAATCTTAAAGAGAAACACTGAATTAAGGAGAAAAATTAATGGATCAACATGTTAATAAAGATATGAAGAGGTAATATCTGAAGAGCTGGTAGAAGAAATAAATTGTTTCTGGTATGTTAGACACATTCCCAGTCTAATGAGCTGCAGAAAGAGGGCTGTAGTTGGGAATCTTCGATCCTCTGGGATAACAATATTTGTTATACTGAAAGTGTAAGTAGACAATATAGATGGATGGATACTATTTATATATAACAGGGATAATGATTATGGGTTTAATCAAAGAGGAAAATCATAAGCAAAGTTGTGAAACTGAGACTGAGGATAGTATAATGAAATTCTCAGAATATACTACCTTCATGCAAGAGAATCACAAGGTTAAGTTTAAATGACATATTTAAGATACTTAGAATATATGATAAGGTCCTTGAACATTTTATTTTATTTTAAGTTTTTAAAAAAATTTTTTATGTATATTTATTTCTGAGACAGAGACAGAGCACGAGTGGGGGAGGGGCAGAGAGAGAGGGAGACACAGAATCAGAAGCAGGCTCCAGGCTGCGAGCTGTCAGCACAGAACCTGACGTGGGGCTCGAAATCATGAACTGCGAGATCATGACCTGATAGTTTGACAAAATTTGGTCTGATTGGTCTGATTAAAAGAGTCAAGAATGATTTTAAGTAATATTACAAGCATCTTAATTTTTTAACTGTCCAAAGAGATCATATGCTATAACAAGAGAACAAAGGATAGACACAAATTATAATGGACAAAATGTTAATGAGAAAAAGAAAACAATAATAAAAGAAAGTGAATCCCACAGAAAAGTATTTAAATATGTATATGCCATGTGGGGCTCCTTCTGGACAGTAAAGAGTCTAGTTTCACTAACTGACTTCACTTTATTAGGAGTGTGGTGTAGTACTTTGCCAATGTTACCATTTAATCCATATGAATAATTTATTATTTTAAATGACATGTTTATTTATGATCTATAATATTTTAAAATTCATAAATAATAGGCATTCATGAATTGAAATTCAATTATTTAAAAAATGGCTATCCTAAATGCTCTCTAATGCATTCTTAATGTATTGCTAGTCAATAATTTTAAGTAAATAGCTTTATAATTTTATTTTGTAATGAAAGTTTATATTTCAATTTTATATCCAATCTATGTTTACTAATGTAAAGAAATAAGTTATTCAAGAATATTGATGTGCTGTCTCAAATGTTTATATAAATGAACTCATGACAAAAATTCTTCCCAAGTATTTTCAATTGGATTTTGGTTAAAGATAGTCTAAAACAAATATTAAATTAAGATACAGTTGTATTAAGATTTGATTAGTTATATTTAAATTGAAATTCTGTGGCTTTCCTGAATAAAATGAGTCGTTCTATTTCTTGCCATAAATTTCTGTATACTTTACATATCAGACATATTACTGTACAAAGTAAAAAGAAAGCATACAATATTAACATCCCTAATAATTAAAATATAAATACAAATTATTATTATTATTAAAAAGCTGGAGAAGGAACAAAATGTCAGCTTTGTTTCACGTATATATCTGAAAATGTCTCTTTCAATATATGTCACTCAATCCTGTTTCTACAGTTACCAAGGAATAAAAATGTCAAACAGGTGAAATGATATGAGGAATATAAAGGAAAATGAGCCAAATTCAATAGAAAGCCTCAGTAAAGTGGAAATAAATGATGTTTTGTACGACATAATTTAATCTCCCCTCTAGACTAAAGCTGCTGATTGCTACTACTTCATGCTGTTATTTGCCCCCAAATGCATCCTAGGCGGTACCTAAGTTAACTTTCCACCTTTAAACAGATTGAATTTCTTCCTGGAGACGGTTGTCCAATAAGCTTTTATCAATCATTTAGTAACATAAAAACACCCATGGAAAACTAAATATTTGTACACAAGAAGTAATAAAATTTCTGCTACTTTACAATATATATTTTAAGATACGTCTATTATAAAATTTCTAGTGGATAGGTTTACAGTAGGTAGTATATATGCATATATACCTATATATTCACATCTCTAAATTATAATATGCTTACATACAGATTATATAGATGCGTATAGGCTTAGGGAAAAAGCAAATTCTCACAGTATATGTTTCTTTTTACCATACAGATATTTATCTTCTTTAAAGCTAAGTGCAGCGCAAAAAAAGCTGTCTAGTGTATCCAGAGTTGAAAGAATCGTAACAGATTTATATATTATTTTATAAAAAAATGCAAGTTTCATATTGATTTACTTTTAGTGTGAAAAGAGATACAACAAGCAATTGTGCTTTAGTATGCTACCAATCTTGCTCTTCTAATTGAAAGTGTGAAAAAGAGAAAAGAAAATTAATAGTTTCTTAGTATTAAGGAATCAGATTCTCTCAGAATAACATATAGAGGGAAAATGGATCCAATGCAGATTCATTTCTTTCAGTTTCATGGACTATTGTATGGAATGAGCACCCGGAATCTCTGAAAAAAACATTCTTCTCGTCGTTCTCTTTGTTTAAATCGTAATTTTTTTAAGAGTTTATTTAATTACTTTGAGAGAGACAGAGACAGTGCAAGTGGGGAAGGGGCAGAGAGGGAGGGAGAGATGGAATCCCAAGCAGGCTCCGTGCTGTCAGTGCAGAGCCTGATGTGGGACTTGAACCCACGAAACTGTGACATCATGACCTGAGAGGAAATCAAGAGTCGGATGCTTAACAGACTGAGCCACCCAGGAGCCCCTTAAATCATAATGATTAAACCAAATTGTTATGTAAAACTAATGGTTCGGTGAGAAGTGAGCAGTGCATTATTCAGTAGTGTATCAGCTCAGATTAAAGGAACCAGTTATCAAAATGATTGGATTACAAGAAACTAGACCAGGATGAATAAGAAAATTTGCTCATGTTTCATAAACTATAATCACATATTTAGTGCTTTTTGTTAGAATCATGAACCCAACAATAAGAAATACAGTATAACCAGGGGCACCTGGTTGGCTCAGTCATTTGAGAGTCTGACTCTTGGTTTCTGCTCAGGTCTTCTCTCTGTTTCTCTAAAATAAAAAATAAAAAAAAAATACATTATAACCAAAGAGGATAATTTAGGTATCTTTTTTTCCCTTTATGCTTTCATCCACATATAATGGTTCAAAAGATGAATTCAGATACATTTTCCATATCAATGTGTTGTGAACTAAGTAGTTATGTTGGTGTTTTGTAAGGCTACAAAGCGTTGTTCAATTTCCTTTTGAATTACTTTTTATTTTAATTTTTTAATGTTTATTCTTTTTGAGAGAGAGAGAGGGAGACAGAGCTCAAGAGTGAAAGGGGCAGAGAGAGAGAGAGACACGGAATCTGAGGCAGACTCCAGGCTCTGAGCTGTGAGCACAGAACCTGATGTGTGGCTCGAACTCATGGACTGCGAGACTATGACCTGAGCTGAAGTCGGATGTTTAAGCAACCTAGCCACCCAGGTGCCCCTCCTTTTGAATTCTTAAACTATTATTTTTTCAATCCATCAGACCTCATCAAAATGGAAAGATTACATTTAGAATCTAATGTATGAGACAACTTGTTTTTAAAACAAATTATTCCCTATGGCATCATTTAAATCAAGTGGGTGAACTTTGGCTAATGAGAATATGTATGTTAAGACATTGTCTGTTTCTCCTTAATAGCATTTTTCTAGAAAATCATGACTGTTATGTTAATTCAGAATTCAGGATATTTTTTATGCTTCCATGGAGTTAATGATAACTTGATATTATAGTAATGCGGCCTTTTGATTATAAATTTCTCATACATAAGGACACATGAACTACATACTACAAGGTAGCCAAATTACTTTACAACCTACAAGTTTAAAAATTCCAATAACAGGGACACCTGGGCGGCTTAGTTGGTTGAGTGTCCGACTTGAGCTCAGGTCATTATCTCACAGTTCGTGGCTTTGAGTCCCCCGTCGGGCTCTGTGCCCTCAGTGCGGAGCCTGGAGGCTGCTTTGTATTCTGTGTGTGTGTCTCTCTCTGTCTTTCCCCTGGTTGCACTTTGTCTCTGTCTCTGTCTCTCTCTATGTCAAAAATAAATAAACTTTAAAACAATTTAAAAAACTAAAAAATAAAAATAAAACTGATAACAGTGAAGACACTATATGGAGAAAATATTTCTCTTTAACTGAGTGGACACCAGATTCATGTTAAATACATCAGAAATAGGTTGATTCATAGACATGAAAATAGCTTTTTATCTTATGAACAACACTAATGGATTCTTATTAAGGCTATGAAATAAAATTTTCTGAGCCTTTTGTAGGATCTTACCTCAAAGAACATTTAGAAGTTATTCATTTATTTGTAGTTAAAGCTAAATTTTCAACTCCCATATTGATGTTCTTATAGAAAAGTAAAATTGTTAAATCAATTTTAAAACAGCATTATAAAGCTTCATACAGAGGAACTTTAAACTGAACTGGATATTCTTGTCCTTCAAACATAAATATAATTGATACTGGTATACATGTATTTTTTTTAATTTTTGTTTTACATGTATTTATTTTTGAGAGACACAGAGAGAGCATGAGCGGGGGAAGGGCAGAGGGAGACGGAGACACAGAATCCGAAGCAGGCTCCAGGCTCTGAACTGTCAGCACAGAGCCGGACACGGGGCTCGAACTCACAGACCGCGAGATCATGACCTGAGCTGAAGTCAGATGCTTAATTGACTGAGCCACCCAGGTGCCCCTGGTATACATATATTTGTATGATTCTTTTTTAATATACAGAGAATGTGCCTACAATTTTTCTTTAGAACACAATGGCATCGTTAGTAAATTTCCAGAAAGTCATAGTTTAAAATAATTGTTTATTATATACTAAACTGAAGCTTGAATAAATTTTACAATTATTTTGAGTATGATGTATGAGGTTTAGGCAATTCATTTAAAAAATGAAATAAAGAGGGGCTCCTGGGTGGCTCAGTCGGTTGAGCGTCCGACTTCGGCTCAGGTCATGATCTCGCGGTCTGTGAGTTCGAGCCCTGCGTTGGGCCTTGTGCTGACAGCTCAGAGCCTGGAGCCTGCTTCGGATTCTGTGTCTCCCTCTCTCTGACCCTCCCCCGTTCATGCTCTGTCTCTCTCTGTCTCAAAAATAAATAAACGTTAAAAAAATTTGAAAAAAAAATGAAATAAAGAATGACTTGGAAGTCCTAGAATATTTAGAATTCAAGATGCTATTTTTCTTCATATCTATTTACTATTTCTATCCATTTAAAGCCCAGTTAATCCTGATTATTCCCCAAATATAACTGAAGGGTGATTGCCGCTAGGAATCATTCTCCACATTCTCTTAATTTATATTTCCTTCTTTAGTACTTCCCTACTACTTAATTTAAGAGTCAAACTTACAAGGATAGAAACATTGCACAATGAATGGAGAATTCAAGAAATATATAGATCATGGAATCTGAATTTTCTTTGGCAATTATCATTATTAAATAGTTACCTTTTGAAAAATTTAAAAAAAAATTAAGTTTATTCATTTTTGAGAGAGAGAGAGTGGAGCAGGGGAGGGGCAGAGGGAGACACAGAATCCAAAGCAGGCTCCAGGCTCTGAGCTGTCAACACAGAAACAACCTGGGGTTCCAACTTACGAACCGTGAGATCATGACCTGAGCCAAAGTCTTTGGACACTCAACTGACTGAGCCACCCAGGCGGCCCTGAAAATAATTTTTAATATATCAGGTATTCATTGGTAATGGTCTAATATGTTCAAGGAGACTTTTACCAAATTAAAAGAGAGCTAACTATAATTTCAGGAATTTATTAAAATAAAAAAATACAGTTTTCAGGAAGACTCATGGCCTATGATCAACAAATTCTCTCATGTAAGCTAATTTATATAAAAAGCCAAATTAAAATCATGAGGCTGTTTGGTGAATAGACAGGAACTTGGAACAAAAGGGAGTGGATATGTCATCTAATGAATTAGTGTTGTCGAGTAAAATTATCCTGATGCATCCTGCTTCTCCAGGGGTGTATACCTCCCACTGCTCCATATGGACTACTATTTTGTCCTTATGGGGTCAGGAACCCACTCCTCTGAACAGTGAAATCACACACACATACACACACACACACACACACACACGCCTTTCAATTCTCAACTTTTTTTATCTTCTTATTTTTAATCAGCCCACAGTCTGACCAATGTGCCTATAATAGGATATAGAAGAGGACCTTCTGTATTGTGAATATTTTAGAAAACCTGGAGAGAATGTGTGATAAGTGCTCTGCCTTTTCAGGGGTTAGGCAATCTGTTTAAGACTTACTCAAACGGCAAAATCAGAGTAGCAACTATCCCATGGGATAGTCTAGGTGAGGGAAGACTCTCTAAAAATAAGTTGAGGAGATTCTTTGAAGACATCCATCTTGGCAAAGAGAGGAGTGCTATTACCCTTCTACTTCCATGGGGGCAAGGAAGTGTTCTTCCCATCTTCAAAGTAAAGGAAGGTCAAGAGAAATCCTACAGGTAAAACAGAGATGAATCTCCGAAGCAGAGACTAACCTCACTGTGTTTCTATGGGAGGGAAATTAGAGAAACCGAAGGCATTGTACCTGTATTTGCTTTTGAAATGAAAAGGTCTTGGGATGAAAGCTATTAGAACTACTAGTGATTTCAGGGCAAAGAGAAAGGGCAGGAATCATTTAACTTTCACTTCTGTTTGGGATGGCAAGGATACCTGATGCTACTTTTCAGCCTTGTGTGGACTCCACTGGGATTTATACACAAAAAGTCATTTTGAAAAGATTTGGCCAGAGGATACCTGCTTTGGTGAAGAAGGCTTGGAAGAAAATCAGCTGCACATGCACTACTTAGGGGACATAAACAGAAATGGTACTGGAACCAGTGCGGGGCATCTGGTGGCTCAGTTGGTTAAGCCTCTTGAATTCAGCTCAGGTCATAATCTCATGGTTCCTAAAATCAAGCCCCTGTTGGGCTCTGGGCTCTGGGTTCTGCACTGACAGTATGGAGCCTGCTTGGGATTCTCTTTCTCCTTATCTCTCTCCCCCTTCTCCACTATCTCCCCCTCTCTCCTTCAAAATAAATAAAAAAAATTTTAAAAACCTGAAAAAAATAGTAGTAGTATTAGTGAATCATATCAGTGAATGAAACAGAGATAGAGGCAGCATTCCCGCACCTGCCATCAAAGAGTGGTCCTGATGAAAGATCACGATGGCACCAGTCGTTTCTTAAATGACTCTACCTGTAATCCATTGCTCTGGAAATTCTTGCTACAGAGCACGAGTAGTAAAATGAAAGGACCAGGTAGAGAAACACCAGCTAAAACCAAATACCGTTCTCCAATCCAAAAGGTAAATAGAAACCAATGGCCTAAAGAACTTGAAATTGGATATGATGGTGTTGAATTAAACTGGTCCAATTTTTTTAAAGAAACTTAAAGTAACCAAACAGCTACAGGATCTTTCTGGTAACAGCAAAACACTGTATTTGAAAAAAAAATCTGATCACATGGCAACAAAATCTGTCCATTTGATAAAATAGCTTTAGTGTTTTTTTTAAATAGTTATATTAACATGTGCTTTAATGAATATCTTCCTGTCTTTCTGTATCTCCCATTTTTCCTATGTGATTATTGCTTTAAAGTATATAAGAACCTGGTAATTTGCCATTATTAGAATTCATTTGTAAATAGCTAGCTTCCCCCTATGGAATAAAATATGTTACAAAGAAAAGTAAAAAGTGGGAAAACCTCTACTTTGAATTAACTTCTTAGTAGGAGATCAGGTGCTTTGACATACACCACCCTCTGGAGTTAATAAAATAGTAGATAAAGCTTGCACACTGCAAAGTGTCCAAACAGTAGGGTACATTAAGACTGATAATGCTGCCCTTCCGCCGTTACTTCAAAGCTAAATCATGATGATTATGAAAATTATCGTAATCTGTATCAACGACATCTTCCTCTACGCACAGAAAATGACAACAAATTGAAGTCATGCCTATGGCCACATTCTGGTAAATTCCTTGTCCACATGTTAGCACACTCATCACATGATCGTCTTTACTAAAGCCCATAGGGACTGGCGTGCTACAGACCGAATAAGAGTTATCCACGTTGGCTAGCGTCCAGAAGGAAGGACACATGTGAGGAGGACGCATTTCCTCTATAATTAATGACGACTAGCTCTTCCGACCAGAGAGCAGAGCCACAAAACACAAAACTTACACAAAATGTTGAGGAGGAGGAGTGTCACTTGGAAGCAAAGGTCTGGAGTGATCAAGAAAGACTGAAGGTAGAGACAAAAAAAGTGTCTTTCAGTTGGCAACAGATGAGGGAGATACAAGGGTGTAGGGTCCAGAGCATTACTGGTCATGAGAACTGCTCTGTAACAATTATTTCTATATTTATAACCAGCATCTTTATGCATCATCTCTCTTTCTCTCTTTCCCTCCCTCTGTTCCTCTCCCTCTCCTCCCCTTTCCTCCCTCCTCCCTCCCAATCTCCCCCTCTCTCTCTCACCCCCTCCCTCTGTCTGTCTTTCTTTTTATCTCTCTCTCTCCCTCCTTCCCTCCCTCCTCCTCTCTTTCTCTTTCTCTCTCCCTCTTTTTCTCCCTGCCTCCCTCTCTCTCTGTCTCTTTCTTTTTTTCCTGTGGGAAAAAGAGAAACACATAGTGAGGCATTAGAAAACATATTGCTTTGACATAGTTAAGCCAATTATTTTAAACGAGTGAATTATTGGAAAGAAAGTGCGATATTTGCAATATAGTCATAGAGAGAATTGTCCAGGATTGAATAAATAAAGTATAAACTGTTGAGACTTATCCTTCAATTTATGTCTCCTCTTAGAAAGGAAATGCTATCAAAGTTAGAGTGATATGGATTTTATACTTTCTTTGTCTTCCTTCCATTCCCTTTGCAAGGACATTTTTCCTAAAATTGCAGTACCAGAGATATTATTTATCTTGAAGGTTATTCCAGCACAAGTTACATCCTTAGTAAATTTCACTTACTTACAGCAAATATGAAAGGCAATGATCAAATGAATGATAGAAATGTTTCTTTCCTTGTAAAAATGAGTAAGTAGGTAATACAGTTAATAGGTGGAGGTCCTTTTAAAAATAGAAATTCTCGATGTAAAATTTTGTACTCTATAAAACATGTTTTATTTGTTGCTCCTTGCTGTAGTTATAGCAGCCAAAGTTTGAGCAGGAAAGACAGCTTCTGATTCGATGTGATGACTATTATATCCCTATGGAATAATCATGGTTCTAGATTTGTTAAATTGAACACTAATTTTTGTTAAAGATGTCAAAACTCAGCCATTTCTTATGGTCCAGTGCAAAAGGTGGTCTTGGGATGGAGAGAAGTAAGGGTGACTTTACTGTCTGCATTCATGATTAGGACCCTTTTGTCCAATATGATCTCTGTCTTGATGTGTACTGTAGTGTAAGCCCTGATAATTTTTTAGTTTGTTTGTTTTTGTTTTTGTTTGTTTGTTTTTTAGAAGGCAAGTGCCTGACTTAATCTTTCATTGCCAGGGCATCCATTTCTAAGAAGGCCTAAAGAGCCAGGCAGCCCTATATCTTCCCATGCTCTTTTGTTTTAAAATTTCAAAAAATGACCATTTTGGCTACTTGCTTTTTATCTTCCTGTCTAAAATTACTGCTCTTATGTTTTAAATTCACCAATAATGAGTGAGCCTAAGAAATGTCAGGCCCCTCCTTAGACGCTGATAAAAGCAGACCCCAGTGCATGCACTCTGTCACTCTTTCCCCTCCCTGCACCCAGATCTCACAATGTGTCCCTAGGTGTGCCTTGTGTGGTCCACAGCTTGTTAAGCAAGAAAGTTTATTGTTTCAAAGTTTCTTGATGGTTATTGCTAAAGGGCATCTTGCAATAATAGTAACGACAAGGGCCAATCCAGCTACAATACTGGTTAACAATAGGCCAGGACAACATATACATACATACTCTATCTTTAAATATAATGGTTTGATAAAATGTCCTTTAATGATAAAAACTTTTAACACTTGATTTCAAGTATAACCAATTGCCATTTCCCCTATAATCGGTACCATCCACATTATTTTGGCAATTACAGTTTCTTTGTCAGGCAAAAAATAAAGGCATGAGTTAAGGAAATATACTTTACAGAGAAATGTTTATTAAGAAACAAAAGCCATATATGTTTGTCCTGGTCCACTCATAGATCAGACCTCAAATTCTAAGCTGAGGCCCATAGCCAGCGCTTAATGAAAAAAGACACATCTAAAATTGCAACCGAGGGTCGCCTGGGTGGCTCAGTCGGTTAAGCACCCAATTTCTGCTCAGGTAATGATCACATAGTCTGTGAGTTAGAGCCCAGCGTGGGGATCTGTGCTGACAGCCCAGAGCCTAGAGCCTGCTTCAGATTCTGTGTCTCCCTCTCTCTCTCTCTACCCTCCCTTGCTCTCATGCTCTGTCTCTCTGTCTCTCTCTCTCTCAAAATAATAAATAAATATTAAACAATTAAAAAAATCAAATTGCAACTGAAACTGTAGTTTTGTTTTCTAAAATGAGTCACTTTACTTTTCTTGCAAAATATCAGTATATACTGATGAGTTAATCAACTATTCCTAGAATCCATGAGATACTAAAGTGCATATTAAATTAATAAGGAAAAAGATAGTAATCCAAGAATTAGTCAAAGATGGCTGAATTCTTTAGGTTCTATTTTCCAAAAAGCCCATTACAAGAACATTTCTTCAGAAGAAAATATGTTCCTTCTGAACTGACTTATCTCCAATTCTTTTGTTCAATAATTGTGTTCTCCATTACAATGTTTGGATTAAAATGTGAAATCATGTTAAGCATTTTTATTATTAACACATATTTTATGAGGCCATGAGATTTAAAGATAAAAGTGTGTGTGTGTGTGTATATATATATTTATATATATATATTTATATATATGAATGAGAGTGAATGAGATAATATTAGATAATTTGTTGTGAGTTAAGCAGGTTTGCTTTCAATTTATACAAAACTTTTTTTTTAATGTTTATTTATTTTGAGAGAGAGAGACACACAGTGGGAGCAGGGGAAGGGCAGAGAGAGAGGGAAACACAGAATTTGAAACAGGCTCCAGGCTCTGAGCTGTCAGCACAGAGCCCAATGTGGTGCTTGAACTCACAAACCACGAGATCATGACCTGAGTTGAAGTCAGACACTTGACCGACTAAGCCACCAGGCACTGCTCCTCCCCCTTTTTTTTAATGTTTATGTATTTTGAGAGAATGAGAGAGTACACAAAGCTTTTTAATTAGTACTTAAGCCATATGGATGTAAATACTGCCTGTTACTGAAATTAGAAATATAGTACCTATTGGTAATCAATGTGAAATCAAATTAAGTGACACTATACCACAGACATAGACATTCAGTACCTTTTGCATTACAATATGTTCACTGATGTTTTAAAGAAGAACAACAATCACAACATAAAAATTACTGAGCCAGATCATGTCAAGTTCTTTAAGGAACAGATGTGTAGTTTTTATGGTTCACTCAAGAGTAGCAAACACATTATTGTTTCTAGAGTGCATACACTTAAAACAATTATAAAGATGTCAAAATTATGTTTCATTGCTTCCTCTTTTTTTTCAGTTGGTGTGCTGGAAATTTGTCATATTTTAGTCACATAGCAAGTTTTGAATACCTCTGATTATGTTTAAGTACATTCTCATACTGTAACTTATTTCTCACAAAAGGACAAGTAAAATTTTGCTTTCCTGCCCTCTCTTACAGCCAGAATAGTTCCCAATGGTTCCATCTTCTCAATTTTAAATTTGGAATTCTCATCCAGAAAAGACAAGGAAGGCGGCAAATACCATACATTGTATATGCTTGAAAATGATGGCTGAATCACCTGGGTGTCTGGACCATAATTTAAAAAAAGAGTCTCTGGCATTCAGCACCCACATCAACGCTGTCAGATGTGGTGACTCTGGCCCTGCCAGTTGTGATCTTTGTTGTAATGACCCCAGGCTGGGATATATGGTCGCTAGTAATACCTATGCCTGACTTCACGACCCACTCAAAGATCCAAATACCTTTCAGTAAATTCCATTTAGACTTCAATTGAGTAGATTCTTTCCTTTTTTCTTTTTCTTCTTCCTTTTTTTCACATAAGAATCCTGACTATATCAGAAATTGATGACAAATGTAGTTACAGGCAATAGAACCTCAAGGAAATGAAGCCTTACGCATGGTTATTTGGCCTTATTGGATTACCAGTCAGGAAGGATCCACCTGATATTGAAAAATAAGACTAGCAATGTCTGCCAGGTAGTAACAAAAGAGTTATTTAAATTTTCAGCCATGGTTACTGATATGATCTACCTATACTTAGTGTGTCTAGTGAGATGATGCTAGCATGAGGAATATAAGGGATATAGGATAGGCTGCTTGCTTCTAATCTTACGGCAGCCTTATAGAAAAATAATGACTCTCTCAATTTCTCAACTTGGGGAATGGTTAGATAAATAGTTGTCTATGGCTGTGCTGAAAGAATTTATCTCTAAGTCACTGCAGAACTAAAGTAACCAAGAATCAAATTCAAAGACTGCAGAATTGTAATGTCATTTGAATCATCAGCTTCACTGGGTCTTTTATTTGAAATTCAGGGAATTCTTGTTAAGGTGTGAGACCCTGAGAATTACAATGGAGCCATATGGGAGGTATAGGTCATTCAGAAGATAGCAGCTTTCCAAACCCTACTTAATTTCCTTTGCCAGCAAGAGTTACTCTTCCTTTCTTTTATGTGTCTATTTCTATTTTGATTAAAGATCTTACAATAACCTGTTTTAGGCAGGTGCCTTGTTGGGGATAAAGATATTTTTCAACCTTCACCCTGACCTCACTTCATTGCCTCCAATTTTATACTCAAGTCAATTCCTGTTTGTTTGGGAGTAGGTGAGGTTGGATAAGACCAGGAATAAAGTTTCATAGCAGAATAGTGTCAAGATTTTGCTAGAAGGTATTACCTAAAATGTAGAGAAGGTATGTGGAGTTGGATTCTGATGTTTTTAGGTCTTTAAAAACATAGTATGAGAATTAATACGCATATACATGCCAGAGATTCTGAACTCAATGCACTAGTTAAGTGGTGGATAAACTCTCTTTGCAAAAGGTCAGATACTAAACATTTTAAACCTTACAGACCACGTTATTTCTGTCATGACGACACAACTTTGCCATTGCGTTAAGGTAGCCATAGTTAATACATCAGTGAATAGACACAACTGTATGCCAATAACAATGTATTCACAAAAATCGGTAGTGTGTTGGGTTTGAACTATAAGCTGTACTTTGCTGACCCTTGTGTTAGCTCATACATTATTATAATTGTAAATGTTTGTTCACATGGTTGACCGAAATCTCTGCTACAGAGTAAACAAAAGCTAAATGAGTTTGAAATGACAAAAGAATACATTCAAAAGAGTTTGATCAAGAAGTTGATCACAGATTCTCCAAACGAAGCTCCTGCTAAGGTCCTACTGTATACCGGACGTGTAATTGAAAAGGAGGTTTCAGGCATGGTGAAGCAGTACTCGGACATTCATTATGGGCTCTCGCCTACATCTCAGATTTAAATTATTACACAGTCCTTAAGCTTCTTGAATGAATGCAAGGCTATTTTTCTTAGAAAAAAAAAAAACCCTATGAAGCATTAGAGATATATGCTGTAAACCTTCCTCCTACCCTTTCTCAAAGAAATCTATGGCAAATTGTTAGAATAATTATTCCAGGAGACTGGGAACTATTTTAAGAGGTCATTCATTATTAGAAACCCTCTTTAGTTAACACAAATATAAGGGGACCAAGCATGCCACTGTTAATCAGTCAACACAGAAGCTGACTAGGGTCTAGACATTTAATTTAAGTTTTGATTATGTCCAATTCAAGGGGCATCCACCTGGATCATGAACATTGTTTGCAGTTATTTACACAGTTCCTGAATTATGTGCTCAGCAACAGACAGAAGCCCCACATTTTATTCCCAATTCCTGGTTAGGAAGAGTCAAGAGCCCTGGGATCTCTCTCTTTCTGTCAAAGTAGTAAATCAAAACTCCTACTGCATTTCTCAGAAAATTGTAGAGATGAGCGCCAACCATCAAGGATGTGAAAAATGCGTGCCGTTTACTTTTACTTGTGTTTGCTTTTCAAAAGACGGATACATTGAGATGTTTTCAATGAATTTTCATAAACATATTTAGCTGCACCTCCAAATATATTTGAGAAAAGGTATGTGTGAGTATGCTTAACTTGAACAAATATACCTGGCACCTGGTATATAGCTATTGAGCTAGACGTCTGTTTTTTTTCAACACACAAATAATCAAAACACTAAAAATAATTTGCTTTGAATGGCAAAAGACTTTTTGATATCTAATCACAGAAGCATAAAGATTCTAAAGCACTGTGCCAGTTTTGTCTACAATAACTTAAATATATTCTTACATATAGATTCTAAGGCACTGTGCAAGTTTTGTCTGCCAGGACGTAATGTTTTGTTCTTGATTTTTTGATTTTTTTCATTTGATGGGATACCATGATGATGTATTACTATGATTGCATCTAGCTAATAAGAAAATGAGAATGAGAAGTAGCAGACACATTATATTTTGGTAAAATTTATATATGACAGAAAATGACAAATACACTACACTGATGAGTTTCTTGGTGTTCAAGCAATGGAGCTTTTTAGGATATCCTCTCCCAATGAAAAGTAATTGATGGCTTCTCATAGTCCTTATCCCTAAAAAAATAAGAATAGTGTTCCTACCGTTAACTACAACATGGATGAACTTGGAAGACATTATGCTAAGGGAAATATTCCAGACACAGAAGAACAAATAGTGCATGATAATCACTGGTATCAGGAATCTAACATAGTCAAACTTGCAGAAGCAGAGAGTAGAATGGTGGTTACCAGGGTCTGGGACAAGAAAGAAGCGAGGAGGTGCTGATCAAAGACTGTGCGGTTTTACTGATGCAAGATAACTAAGTCATAAAGATCCACTGTACAGCATAGTGCATACAGTTGACATTACTACCTTGTACACTTAACCATTTATTGAGGGTAGATCTTACACTGCATGTTCTTATCAGAAAAAAAAAAAAAGGATAAGATAAAACTTCCAGAGGGGATGGATAAATTTTGGACATTGCATATGATGACATTTTCATAGGTGCATACTTGTCCTCAAGCTCATCGAGATGTATACATTAAATATGCAAAACATTTTGTATGTCGATTACACCCAAATGAAATGAAAAGAAAAAAAATAAAATAAAATGTAAAATGAAATAAAATCAAATCAAAATTTGAAAGTTTACTGCCTGATGGACTCCTTTGGATATTGGAAACAATACAAATCGCACTGGGATATGCTGCTCTGATCCGTTTCCTAAGTGACTCAAAAGTTGGACACTTTCCAGTGGCCTGCAAAGTGGACAAAGTCAACCAAATGGACTCAAATAATACATCATGCAGACAACTCTGTGATCTGGCCCCAGTGACTAGTAAGTCCAAGAAAACTTGACATTTCCATTGAAAATCATGTATGTTAATTGCCTTCATGGAGTTTATATTCTAATGACATAGACAAAAAATAATTTCATTTCTAATCCAACATAAATTTTACATTTTTTCTGTTTATTGTTCTCTCTTGGAGATTACATGTATGTTTCACAAAGGAGGAATTTTATGTTTTCCTTTTGCTTTGATATTTAGCTCATTTGTTCATTGCTTTACTTCCAGCGCCTAAAATGCTGCCTGGTGCACAGTAGTAACTCATAATGCAATTATTCAAATCATGGTATTATAAGTGCTTTGAAGCAAACTAAAACAGGTCAAGGATTAAGGGGAAGGGAAGCGATGCGTTCTAATACGATGGCACCAGTTTAGTACTTGTTTGGGGAAGAATTTTGTCAAAAGTTAGTCTTTTGACTGGATAAGTTGAGAAAATGAGCCACGGAAAATTGAGGAGAAATTATTCTAAGCAGAAACAAAATCACCTAAAAAGTTCCAGAGGTAAGTGAGCTTTGTGTATTTGAGAAGAAGCAGAAAAGCCAAATTATTTGAAATAAAGGAAGCAGGAGATTATAGGTTTTACTTCTAGAAAGGTGAGCCAAAGCTAGATCCTACAGACTGCTGTGGCATGGTGACGACTTTGGATTGCTGTTACAAGAATCAGCAATAGAAAGGGAAGACAGGATTTTGGAACAAGGAAGTTATATGGTCAGATTTATATTTTAAAAGGTTTCTCTGACTTCCGTATGGAAAATAGACCTGCCGGAGTGTCTCAGTAGCAGCAGAGGACCAACGAGGAAAAGGTTGTTGTAATTAAATGAAGAGCTGATGATGGCTTAGGTTAGAGTGGTAACAGTGGTCACCGCGAGCAGGGGTGGTAGTGGAGGTCACAGTGGTAACAGGGTTGAATAGTGTAGTTGTGGGTGTGTCCGTGGTAGTAGCAGCCGCCGCGGTTGTGGTGGCGGCGGATGAGAGCCATAGCAGTGGGTGTGCTGTGGGTAATGGCGGTTGTCTGTACTTCCGCCTTGTGAAATGGGGGATATTTTGCAAAGGGCTGCTCTACGAATTCAGTTAGCTGATTTCAGGACTCTACCCCTGAAATCCTTGTTGCACTATATGCTAACTACTGTGGATGTAGATTACAAAAAAAAAAAAATTAGGAAAAAAAGAATTCAATTAGCTGAAGCATTAAAAGAATAAGAAATGTGCTGAGAAAGGAAGCATCCAGCAAATGCCGACTGAATATATTATTTTGTTTCCATAGCCGCCAAACTAACTTACTGCTCTTCTTTCTAATTCTATGTGGTATGCCGACTCAAGCCAAGTAAAAATTTCTTCTCCGGGAACAGTGGCTCATACATCTCCCATTGATCATGCTTTATATTCTTTTCTGAACATCACACTTTAAATGAATAATTCACCTTGCTGAGACATTCTAGTTCCTCACCTTCAACTATCTGATTAATTTGTGTCTTTCCAAGTACATTAAAAATTCCTTATTACTTTTGAAGCTTTCTCCATCCTTCAAAAAAAATATTTTTTTTGTAAATAAACACTTGCCCAATAGACTTCTTCAATCACTTAGCATTTGACCACTTATTAAGTTATGACAATAAATAACCAAAAATATATTTAAAAATACTTCAGTAGATGCATGCACAATATAATACGTGGCACTTACAAGGTGTATATTCACCTAGGTAAATCTTACAATTTTGTAATCAAATGTATGTATAATTTTATTCTTTCAAATAATAAACTAAAAATCAAAGTAGTATTGCCATGCCATATAATACTGTTACAAAGAAACAGTGTGATAGAGATTAGTGTAATAGAGATTACACTAATGGCCACAAATATTTCATTCCCCCCCCCCCCTTGGGGATTTCCAAAATGCTTACAATATTTAAGGCACAGGGATTCTTACTCCTTATAGCTTTTTGGCTGGGCCAAAACTATAAAAGGGAAAATAGAAAAAGGGCACTAAGCACCTTTGTAGAATTTAAAGATTTCCATAATTTGAGTCATGGGAAAATAATTACATGCATAATTATTGTGTGTGTAACGTGTCTGTATTAGGATGACTAAGACTTTAGTTTGTGTGTGTTGTTTTATCAAGGGCAAATGTGCTAATGTTAATTTTCTCCTCATTGAAAGAAGACCATCAGATTCCTTCATTTTGACAGGTAGAACATTCTGGGATAAATAGACAAAGTAGACACATATGTCAAGTACATCTCAAGTAAATTTAAAGTCGAAGGAATTAATCAATAATGAGGTAATGGAATTTTAGATGAGCTGCAGGGTTGATATGGATTTTGTCATGTTAATATCATCATGCATAACTGGAAACATCTGCCATCTGCCTTATTCTGTATGGTAATGTGGAGCTTCATATATCTATATAATAACACAGTAAGTCTTGTTACTCAAAAGATCTTATCTACAGTCAAGCAAATGCTCTAAGACAATGAATGATTGGAGAGCCTTAGTCAATCTTTGTAATATAATTTATAATCTTGTCTAGCATCATTAGACACAACATCTCCAGGAATGTAACATGGAAGGAATAGAGTAATATTTCATTTTAACTTTTTGATAGATTTCCTGATTTGATATAAAGATTTTTAAAGTATCATTCTACCTTTCAAAATTATGTATGATTTCGAGCATAGTATAATCCTACAGTAATGAAATAATTTCTCTTAGAAAATGTCAATGTATGTGAAAGGCATATAACATCATTTCAAGGATAAGTCTTGAGGTTATACAAACCTGAATGTAAACTACCAAACTCTTGACCTTGAGTGAATTATATAATCTCAGACTCAGCGTTCTCAATCCAAAGAGATACGTATTCTAAGGTTTTACCGAGAAAACATATGTAATGTGCTTAGTTTAGAAAACATGTTACTACAAGTCAATAAACTGTAGCCACTATCATTACTTAAATACCAAAAAATAAAGGTTTGCTTCATAACAGAGTGAAATTTATGTGCTTTCTCTATGAAAAAAATCTTGCATAAAAATCATATCTATTTTATTAGGAGGTATTTTAATCTAAATATCAACATGTTAGGAATGTCTAATTAGTGTTTATTTTAAATGGAAATATAAAAAAGTGGAAAAATTACTGTAATGCTTAATTACATATTTAATAAACATTCATTTGTTATATCACTTTTGAGAAGATCACATATATATTAAGACTTTCAACTTATTTGTTGATTGGATAAACCCAGTTACTCATATCTCTAATCTTCAATTTTTATGACAGTGGTTGCCTGCATAGCAACCTGTATAGTTTCTTTTTTGAGACCATTAAAAAAAATCTTTCTTTTAAGATTTTAACTTACTTGGAGGCAAAAACATACTAGATACTTTGTATCTCCTCAACACTTATTCATAATAGAGATTACACTAATGGCCAGTAAAGAATACCAATGTATGGGTCGCCTTGGTGGTCCAGTCAGTTAAACATCCGACTTTGGTTTGGTCATGATCTCACAGTTCATGAGTTTGAGCCCAGCGTCAGGCTCTGTGCTGACAGCTCAGAGCCTGGAGCCTGCTTCCGATTCTGTGTCTCCCTCTCTCTCTCTCTGCTCCTCCTCTGCTCATGTTCTTTCTCCCTCTCAAAAATAAATAAGCATTAAAAACAACAACATATTTTCTTTTTATCATCCCATTAAAACAGGACAATAAAAATTAAATTGGAAAAATTGTTTCAGATGTTTTGATAATTAAAAATCTCTAGTTTTCTCAAATTATCTTAATTCTTTTGTCTAGTTCTTTGCCCCAAATATCTGTTAAGGCATAAAGTTCATGAGCCTTAACGAAATAATTTGGAGAAGGGGAAAAAAGAGTGCAGAAAGCTTTAGAAGCCTCAGTCTGGACAAATGCAGTTCATCTGTGTTCTTTGACCACCTGAGCTGGTGGGAATGCACTCCCTTGAGCGAAACAGAATTCAGTCACTCAACCAATGAACGGGTTTCATCCGTGGCATACACAAGTTACACTAAAATATCAGCTCTTTAGAACTGGAAATTCTCTTTGGCAGACTCAGTAAAAGAAGCAGAGACCCAGAATTCCAGAATTAACTATTTCTTATGCTCGCTCGAACAAATGTCCTAATCGCTCTGCTCTTTTGTTTCATTAAAAGTAAAAGTAGATTACTGTAAGTTTATTCTCAAATTCAAATACAAAGTTGTAGATATTTCATCTTATTTATTGGTTTTATTAATATTTCACAAATTATGCAGATAGATGCTGTTTATGATCTAGTCCTAAACACACTAACGCCTAATAGAGGAACTAGTAACCATACTTTCTTAATTTTACTTACTCAGCATTTAAAGATATGAATTTTTGAATATTATAGTATATGAACCTGACTCCTAGTGGGGAGTACATTTATGAACTTTAGTATTAGTTAAGAAACTGTTCCATTATTATGAAAATAATAATAATGATGGTGATGATCGTGAAGTAGAGAGAGGAGGAGGAGGAAGATAAAAGGGGACCGGGTTGTTTAGTTATCTCAGATAGTAAACATCAACAAAACGATTATCCTTTAGTAGAAAAACGAAAACACTTATTTTTTTTGTTATGATTATCAATAGAAAACCGTATTCATTAAGAAATGTAAAATAAAACAAGTAATCCAAGGTTACTGTCTATATTCTACATTTTTGTCTCCTACTAAATCCAAATGAATTATGGAAGAAAGACTGAGGGAGGAACAGAATTAAAAAAGACAGCTCAAGACACGCACGATGTTTCTGCAAGAACAACTTTTATGAATAGCTTCTTCTTCATGTTTTATTTTGTTTTTGTTTTTATATTTTGTATAATAATATTAAATCATGTGACAATCCAATGGGAAGTCCAGCCAGATTTTTTTAATGAGGTAACTATTATGGGAACAAAGATTTTTTTCTTATATATTTTAAGGAAATAATTTCAGAGGTGGTCAAAACATGGGCCATAAATGATTTTTAAATCATTTATTTGAATGATATATATATATATATATATATATGTATATATATATATACATATATATATATATATTTAAGTTTATCTATTTATTTTGAGAGAGAGAGCAAGTGCATGCACACACGCAGGCAAGTTGGGGAGGGGCAGAGAGACGGAGAGAGAGAATCTCAAGCACGTTCTGTGCTTTTAGCACAGAGCTCTAGGATTTGATCCCACAAAACATGAGATCATGACCTGAGCGGAAATCAGGGCTCAGATGCTTAATAGTGGGAGCCACCCAGGCACCCCTATGTGAATGATAATTTTAAAATTATTACATTTGTAAAAAATAAAATAAAATAAAACTAAAATAATAAAATTATTATATATGTGTTATTTCTAACCAATTGTGTATTTTGTTTCTTGGATATTGGGCAGCTAATATTGGGCAGAAGTATATTTAAAGAAGCTATTTATAGCTTCTTATATTATTAATCAGTCTTTTTTCTATAATGTGGAAATCAGGGATAGCAGTTAAAATTCTATTTACATTTATGTCAATTTATCAAAATATTTAGAGAATGTTTTTACACTATTTTAATATGATTCAACCACAAAGATTCTAGTACTAAAAATCAAATCACTTATAATTTCAGCCACGTGAATTTGAATATAAATACGATTAATATGACTCCCTAGAGCTATGCCAAAGCAAAAAGTTTCTTCCTATTAATTTTCAAAGTTGTACTTCAATATGGAAAGGGATTAATTGAACAGATAAATGATTTGAATTAATTTTTTAACACCGTTTATCAAAAGTCTGAGGTAAAGGTAAACAAAAGAAATAGCTGATACTTAAGTCTAATAGTGGCATATTTCAGGGGCTAGTGGCGGATCAATCAGCAGAGCATGGGACTCTTGATCTCAGGATTCTAAGTTCAAGCCCCACACTGGGCATGGGTCCGACTTACAAAACAAAACAAACAAACAAACAAAACACAACTCTAATAGTGGCATATTCTAATTCTATACAAACCCACAAAAATAGACCGTGAATCAAAGGGACATTTAGTAATTAAACACATTACAGAAGTTATAAAATAATGTAACAGAAAAAATAGAAAAAGCCTGCATGCTCAAATAAATCATTTTATAATTGAACACAATGCAATTAAGTGAACTTTAAATATAACCAATATATGAGAATGATATTGTTTATGAGAGTTTGCAAATTAGAAAGAGCATAAAAGCGAGAAACCAACCTATACATTTCCAATTTAAAAAAAATGTATATGTGTGTATATGCAAAGTGAATATAAAAATAAACATCTACTCTATGTAAAGTACATTTTTATTTTTTATTTATTTTTATTTTTTTAACGTTTTATTTATTTTTGAGAGACAGAGTGTGAGCAGGGGAGGGGCAGAGAGAGAGGGAGACACAGAATATGAAGCAGACTCCAGGCTCTGAGCTGTCAGCACAGAGCCTGACGTGGGCTCAAAGCCATGAACCGTGAGAGATCATGACCTGAGCCGAAGTCGGAGGTTTAACCGACTGAGCCTCCCAGGAGCTCCTACATGTATATGTATACATACACACAACCCACATATAGTCATATTGTACAATATACTCACATTATATAGACACCTTATAGAGTTATGGGGGAGAGAGAGAAAGAGAAAATATACATGGAAATATTGACAATTATTAAATTTAATTTCTGAATCTGTAAGAAAATAATTGTGATATGATGTTATATCATCAATAAATACAGTGACAATAAAGTGAGGAAAGTTCTCTGGCTGAAATGTATAAACATTATTTAGGGTGTCGGTGTCAATTGTAGTTTTATATAATTCAAATGTTTGATCTACTTTTTATTCATTCATTATTCCTGTATTTATTCGGCACTAAACTCAACTTGACTATTTGTCATAGCTACAGTTTAATAGTACAAGATGAAAAGAGGACGAAGGTGCATGAGAAAGACAATGTTAACCAAATATATGAGTCAAAGTGTCCAAAATGGTGGCAAGTATATATTTACATGTATATACTTTTCCTAGGGATGCAACAGGCAAAAAGAGAATAACAAACAAGCAAATAGGTAGTTTTCTTGAAGGAAAATTGCAGTAAACATTTCACAGAAATTGTGGTGTGGTGGAAATGGCATTTAACAAAATCATTCCGTACAAAGCATAATATGATCTCAGAGATTCTTTTCTATTTAACTTGCTTTCTTTTTAAATTTAATCTTTAAATTTACATGAAGTCAAGTTTTTGTTTCCATTTTTATAATATTGGTATGTTCTCTGATCCCATGGTTTTGTAATTTTTCAGAATCTCTTATAAATGTAATGACGCCTCACATAACCTTGGTAAGTTTGGTTTCTTTCAGTCTAAACAATTATTTTGTGATTCATTCAAGTTGTTGCCTGTATTTATAGTCTATTACTTATTGCTAACTATCATTCTATTGTATGAATATGCCATATTTTGTATAATTAATTCACCTAATGGCAATAAATTCATTACAGAACATTCGGGCTATTTCCACTGCTTGGCGATTATGGGTAAAACTCCTATGAATATTTGTGTATACATTTTAGTGTGAACATGAATTTTGATTTCTCTAGGGAAAATAGCTAGGGAGAGATTGCTGATTATATGCTAATGTATCTTTAACTTTACAAGGAATTACCAATTTTTTTTTCAAAGTGGCTGTACCATTTTTCATTCCTCCTGAAAACATAGGAGAGTTCTAGTTGCTTCACATGTTGGTAGGATTTGGTATTATCAGTTTATTTTTAATTTTACTCATTCTAACAGGCATACAATGCTGTCTTATTGTTTTTTTCTTCCTCACATAATGTTTTTATTTGTATTCAACTATAAGCAAACAGCAGAATTAATACAACATTCCACAACTCCCAATCATCTTTTCTTACACAGATGGAGTGACCAGTTTAAGAGGCACAGACTTAGAGATTTCTGACCCTCACTCACCCAGCCCTGCAACTCATCTCGATGGCAGGGTCTTGACAGCAAAGTGACTGTCCCTATTGTTTTTTCCAGTACTGCTCTTTAAAGGAGCCAGAGCAGGACACTGACCCTAGTAAGCAGCCCAAGGCACATCATCACACTGGGGACACGTCAAACTCTGGCTGTCTTAGTGAGAGAGCTGGCTGTAAAAAAACCACCCAGAAGTGCTGTCATGCACAATTTGGGACTCCAGTTCACAATGGAAGAAGAAGAAACAAAACTCTTTTTATGTAAACCTCCCTTAGAGATTCTTTGGCCTACTGTAGGCCTACTCTTTTTACCTGAATGTTTTCTTCTTTAAATTCTGGGTTGCTAGTACCAAAATGCATCCTCCCCCCGCTGCAAGGGGAATTCAAATGTGATCAAACATAAACCGGGGTGTGACCCTCTCAATTATAAAGGATAGGCAGATGGAAAAGCTACCTTAAACCACTACCTGATTGCTCTGGCCTCATCTGTGAGAATGGGAAAGGAGAAGCAGAGGAATCTACATGCATCCCTGAACTTGAGAACACCGCTCCAGACCTCTGGGATGGTTTCTGTCTTCTAGCATTTCCCGACTTCCCAGGCAGCTGCTTACAGAATTTGGGCAGTTGGTCATCCCATTCTTCCTGATAACACGTGCCGGCCACCGGGGGTCCCAGCTCCTTTTTGCAGAAGGATGCCACTTTGAATTCACCACGGCCGTCCCCAGATTGGTTGCTGAGAATGGGCTTCTCACAAGCCAGTGGCCCATTGTATTTGAAAACCAGCCGGACCTAGTGGGGAAGGCCTGTGGCCTTGGGAGGCCCAGAGGCGAGGTAATCAGAAGGATTGTGCCACCGCTGATGTAACTGCCTTTCAGGCTGACCAGCAGAAAATGGTGCCGTTCCGTTTTGGGGGTCCTTCCTGCTGGGAGCATCGGGATCTGTCACCACTTAGGTATGCAGTTCACCTGGATCGAGGCCATCCCATGCAAGACCGGTGGGCTGGTTCTTAACCTGGGTGGGCGTCAGCACTTTGCCTAGCTCCATCCACCTGTGCTCCGAAGATTTTGACCTGCAGCGGATGCTGTGGCCACTCTCCCACTTCCTGCAGGTCACAGGCCAGGACCACTTGCTGAGGTCCATTGGCATCACTGGGCGAAGTTGGAAGGACAGCTGGAGGCTGGGCCCGGGCCAGGGGCACTGACTCCTTCCGGTCTGCAAACCGACCCTGTGAGGCCCGGGATCACTAGTGGTGTCTTACTGTGGTTTTCATTTGAACTTCTTTGATGATAATGATAGATCCTTGTTCTCATTTGCCAGCTATCTATCTTCTTGGTGAAGTATATGCTCAAGGAACCTACCCACTTGAAAACTTGGATTGCATGTGTTCTCGGTTTGATTTTGGCAGGCCTTCACATATTCTGTACGTGTGTCCTTTGCTGGGTATGCAGTTGTCTCTGAATATGTAGCTTATTCTTTCATTCTCCTGACAGTGTCTTTCACAGAGCAAAAATTTTAGATTTGGACTAAATCCAATTTGTCAGATTTTTTTTTTCCCTGTATTTTAAAAATATGCTTTTGATGCTGTGTCTAAGAACTCTAGAACTCTTTGCCTAAGCCAACATCATGGAGATGTGTGTGCGTGTTTTCTTCTAAATTTTTATTTTACATTTTATATTTAGAGCTATAATCAATTTACAGTGGATTTTTATAAGCTGTGAAGATGAAGTCAAGGCACTTTTTTTTATTGCATATTGGTGTTCAGTTTTCCCAACACCATTTGTTGAAGAAAATCCATACTTTCTCTATTGAATTATGTCTGTAACTTTGTCAAAAATTAATTGTCTATGATTGTATAGGCCTATTTATAAACTCTAGTTTGTTTCACTAGTGTATTAGGGAATATTCTTGTCTATTTTTATAATATATTTTGCCAGGATTTTGATTAAAATTTTCTTAAATCTATAGATCAATTTGTGGAGAAGTTATATCTTAATAATATTGAGCTTTCCAACCCATAAATATGCTACATCTCAATTACTTATGAAAGTTCTTAACTTTTTTTCATTTTCATATATACATTCCATGTATATATTTTACTCGGTTTACACTTAAGTATTTCATTTGATGTATATGTTTTCATTCTCTCTCTATATAGAGGGATGTATAAATGTTTCATTTTAAATTATTTATTATTAACATATAGAATCAGATTGATATTTGTGCATTGCTCTTATGTCATGTGTCGTTCCTAATTTCACTGATTAGGTCTACAAGTTTCTTTTGAGAATTCCTTACAACTTTTTTTTTTTTTATTTCAACGTTTATTTATTTTTGGGACAGAGAGAGACAGAGCATGAACGGGGGAGGGGCAGAGAGAGAGGGAGACACAGAATCGGAAACAGGCTCCAGGCTCTAAGCCATCAGCCCAGAGCCCGACGCGGGGCTCGAACTCACGGACCGCGAGATCGTGACCTGGCTGAAGTCGGACGCTTAACCGACTGCGCCACCCAGGCGCCTCTCCTTACAACTTTTAGACGAGTAGTTACATGGTATCTTATACTAGGCTGGTGTAAGAGGTTTTACAACAGTTATTAAAGTTTAGCATTCATGTGACCTATGCATTATAATTCAACCTCAGTGTATATATTTCAATGAAAAATTGTTAAAAAAAAAAAGCACAGAAGATACAGACTGAATTATTTATCACAGCAATGTTTACAAAAGCAGAGATTAGGGATAGCCTAGATTTCAGGATTGCATTGTATTCATACAATAAACTATTATACAACATTGAGCAAAGAACTGTACGAAACATCAGTGACCCCATCAACATGTGTTTAAGCAAACAAAGCATTTTGTAGAAATTTACTCACAGGATGAAATCATATCAAACATATAGAACATGAGATACTGATATTGTATTATTTAAGGACACATTTACTCACAGTAAAATTATGATGTCTGAAAGTAAACGGTAAGTTCAACATGATTACTTCTATGTATCAGAGAGAAGGTGGATGCAACATGAGAGTATGGTACAAAGTAAATAGTGGTGTATAATTTGTATAATGTATTATCCTTTAAGCTAGATAATTAGTAAGCTGTTCCTCACATTTTGTATTGCATATTAATGTTTGAAAGATAATTCTTAACATGCCATAAATGGTATGTTCATCGTTCTGGATTCCTCTAAAGTCTCTATTTAAAACTAAACTGAAGCTATTCAGCTCGACAGATGTCAGCCTTGACTTTCGCTGATATTTTCTACTTCTACTCCTTCAGCATTGCCATCGCTTCATCAATAAATAATAGCCAATGGAAAAAGATTTTCATCAATAAAAAAGAACAGAGAACAGACATTTCTCCAACACAGAAATCCCAAATGCCACTAGTTAGCTTTTCCAGATTGGCCATATTTCAGGACAGATAACAGTAGTATTTATCAATTGTGGCTAAAAGGTTGGTCAAAGTGGTTCTCTTGCACAGGAAAGAAGAAATGGTTTAAGAATTGATCAATGTATCACATAAAACACCATCAGTGACAGACTGTGTAACTGTCAGTTGTCAGCGATTAGCAAATTTGTTGGGAAAAGGCTACTTTGATAAGAGGAAGAAAACAATAACATCTGAACCCACCAACAAAAAGAGTTATGAGCACTTATGAGGAAATAGAGATGTGTCAATGATCTTGAGGAAGGACACTGGACCACACAGTAACTTCTTTTTCAAAAGCTGGGACTGTTTCCTATAAGTGAACTGAATTCAGCTTATTGTATGACTTTGGGCAGAGTGAGTAAGTGTTCTGTGATACATTATTCATGGAATCTAAATGACAGAATATGATCTGTAAGAAAGATACAAAACATTTATAATAAAAAGTATTAAAAACATTTACTCACTATTCCATTGGAACTCAGGAAATTTAAGAAGGACTTATAATAGTGGTATTTGACTTTAAGAATGAGCATGGGTTTTCTAAATGATAGAAGAGAGGAGCAATGAATTAGGCAGAAAACATGAGACGTAGATGTCAGTCGGAAAACAACATGGAGGAATGTTATGTCTATGTGGCACAGGAGGTATAGAAGTGGTTCGTGTTTTTTCTGGAAGATTAGGAAACACTTAGATGCTGTACAAAGAAATCCTCTGTCTCTAGTGGACAAGACAGAGAGAAATGTATTAGACATGAAAATACATGATTGAATATAGACTTCAAATCAATTTTGAAAGCAGGATTCAGGAGGTTAGTCACTAGCCACAGGGAGAAAACATAAACACTGATACCATGATTAGAAAAAAAAAGGGCAGAAATTTATATTTATATTCAACTTAACTTTTAGAAGCTGTAATAGTGGCCCAGGGAAAACAGGATGAAACCTGAACAAAAGCTGACACAACAGGCCACAAAGGAAGGTGTTGCCCTTGGAATATGTGAGATAATGGCCAATTATCTCTCCCTTCCTTTTTTATTTAAGAAAAAAGTTGAATAAAGAAAATGTCCACTTTTCCTGTGTGGTCGAATTGTGATATGTGCTATGAAAACAAACCCCAGCTCACAGAATAATGGTCGGACTTCTGCCATTGGGCACAAATGGAGAAAGTCCCCTGCTGATTTGCAGCAGTTAATTCATTGTGGTGTTTCTGAAATTTTGTCACAGAGCAAAATAGTGCTCGCTTGTTATCCATAAATTGTTTTAAATTTATTGTATTTGACAGGGATCAATTAATTGAGAATGGCAAGCGAAGTATTTTCTCTACCCTAAAACACATCTCCGTCTGTCATATTGTCTAATACACCGCCACCAGAATCACAAAGTTCAATCAATATTTTACAATCACCAGTTAAACTGTAAATATTCCTAGAGGGTATAAAAACCTAAACTGTTTTACTTTTAGCAGGAATAAGATTACCATATATTTTGAACAATGATAGTGGAGTTAGAAGAAACACTTGGAGAACCAAGCATAAACTAAGCAAGATATTAAAGACACTGCCTGTTTGAAATTTTACTCGACTCCGACTCTGATCGTCATACCTGTTATCTTCAATATGGTCTTTGCTTATATATATTTTGGCTTACTTAATGACATTCTCTCTATGTAAAAGTGGAGTGAAACTATGTTATAATACAATTGTGTTATAATACAATTGCCGGAGTAAATAATCTCACCTGCAATCACTTAACCAACTAGGTGAGAGGTATTAGATCTGTGGATATCTCTGATGTTGTCCAGGTGCTTCTAAATAAATGCATGTACCAAAATCAAAGTTATAACAGCCATATCAGTTTAGAGATACTACATTCATACAGATAGATCAGTCACGGAAGGAAAGATGGACATAGATATTCATATAAGATTTATCTATCATCTACATATATGTATACATATTTATAGCAGCAGACAGTACCAAAAATATTCTTTTCTCTTACCACTTTTATCTGTTGTTCCTTGTGGTTATATTCTCTTTTTTTTAAGTTTATTTATTTTTGAAAGAGAGAGAGAGCACGAGCAGGGGAGAGGCAGAGAGAGAGGGAGAGAGAGATTCCCAAGCAGGATCCATGCTGTCGGTGCAGAGCCCTACCAGGGGCTCATTCTCAGGAACCATGAGATCATGACCTGAGCAGAAATCAAGAGCCTGGTTCAGTCTGATGGAACCACCCAGGCACCTTTTGTGCTTATATTTTCAGTTAATGACACCATAGCGTGGAGGGATTGCGTAATTTCCCCTAGATTAAAAGTCTCAAGGGGCGCCTGGGTGGCTCAGTCGGTTAAGCGTCCAACTTCGGCTCAGGTCATGATCTCACAGTTTGTGAGTTCGAGCCCTGCATCGGGCTCTGTGTTGACGGCTCAGAACCTGGAGCCTTCTTCAGATTCTGTGTCTCCCTCTCTCTCTGCCCCTCCCCTGTTCATGCTCTGTCTCTCTCTGTCTCAAAGATAAATAAAACATTAAAAATTAAAAAAAAATAAAAATAAAAGTTTCTAGAATGATGGGCAGAATGAGAATTTATATCAAGGCATTTTGACTCCAGAGGTAAAATGTCAATTTGGCGTACATAAAGAGGACATTTTTTGTGGGAACTTAAATAACCTGCTGTTTACTACAAGAGCATTTTAAGTCCTCTTGTATAGTGATAGAAACACTTTCAACCTTTTACCGAGCATTTGTATTAAAAAAAAAAAGGTAAATAATAAGTGATCATGAAATTAGAATGAGAGGAAATGGTATTCCTAGAGAGGACTCACACACAGTAAAATGTAAAGAAAGAAGAAAATCAATTCAAAACTCTTTTCTGTTGTCCTTATTTTTTTTTTCTTTTCCATTTTTAAAACTGTGGCACAGAAATAAGGCAGGAGCTGGATAAAAAAGCACGTTGATAAACCTTCCTCAAGTTCAGCAAGTACATTTGGAATAGAAAACACATAAGTAAAAATGAAGTTTTTACACCTTTGCTATGCCTAAAAGACATTTTTAAAATACATCTTTTTATTTTTATAATTTTATTCATTTTGATTTTTATGAAACTATATAATTCCAATATTTTCTTTAGCTTTCTATGCTCTAGATCAATCAATTATGAATTTCTGTTGATATATTTAGACTCAAACTCCTTCCCTTCATACTCATTTGTTTCAACCACCTTCCGTAAGCCTCTTAACTTATTTTCATCATTGTAATAGCCTATTAACTGGCTTTATCAGAAACTAATGACTCCCTACCCTTAATTCATGCTGTCTCTACCCTCGCACTGACATTTTTTTTTAATTTTTTTTTTACATTTATTTATTTTTTAGAAACAGAGTGAGACAAAGCGTGAGCGGGGGAGGGGCAGAGAGCAGAGACACGGAATCCGAAGCAGGTTCCAGGCTCTGAGTGAACGATCTGCACAGAGCCTGATGCAGGGCTTGAACCCACGAACCATGAGATCATGACCTGAGCCGAAGTCGGATGCTCAACTCACTGAGCCACCCAGGCGCCCCACTACTGACATTTTAGATGACATAAGTCTCTCCCATACAATGTAGGATCTTTAGTAGCACCTGTGGCCTCTACTCATGAGATAGCAACAGCATGGTCTCCATTGAGAAATAACATTCTAATTCAATATTCACATTGCAACTGGGAATATCTTTAAGAATGCAGAGTTGATTATATCACTTCCTAAGGGATTTCTACATTTTCCAATCAAATTTCTAAATCTGTGACCCTGGAATAAAAAGCTTTTCATGACTTTGTGTATCTCTTCAGCCGTCTCTCTCATTATGGTGTATCCTATCCTCCATTTGCATCTTGCTGCACAGCAGACAATCTATTTCTCTCCAGTAGTCCTTTTCACTTCTTCCCTCAGGACCTTTTAGCTTCCTCCTCCCTCTCCAGAAACTTGTTTACTTACAACCCTTTTTTTTTAAAGATTTTATTTAAATTCCAGTCAGTTAACATATAGTGTAATATTAGTTTCAGGTGCACAATATAGTGATTCAATACTTGCATACAATACCCAGTGTTCATCACACTCTCTTCATCCCCATCACCTATCTAACCCATTTCCCCACACTCCTCCCCCCTGGTAACCCTCAGTTTGTTCTCTATAGTTACCTGTCCATTTCTTGTTGTGCCTTTCTCTCTCTCTCTTTTTTTCCCCTTTGCTCATTTGTTTTGTTTCTTAAATTCCGCATATGAGTGAAATCATATAGTATTGACTTTTCTCGGACAGACTGATTTCACTTAGCATAATACTCTCAAACTCCATCCATGTCCTTGGAATAAATCCAACTAAACCTCAGACACTATTGAGTTGGACATCACTTTTTCTTGATCGAATTCTTGTGTATCTCAGGCCAATTAGGTACTTCCTGCTTGTTTGGAAACATTTTGTGCTGTGATTAGCATATATTTTTTAACTCTGCTCATCTTTCAAAGGGACTTATGAAGCTCTCTCAGGATGGGGAAGGTGGGGGAGTCATTGTTTTTCTGCCCAGCATTCAGCACAGTTCAAATATATTGAAATAATGTCAGTCAGATATGCTATATTTTGGAACCCTCCAGATTTGTAACAGAATGAAGCATAGTTAAGCAGCAGCAAAATTATTCATTTTACTTATTAAAACATACATTAGGGTTTTAGTCTCTCTTACAAACAATCCTCTTAGATTCTTTTATAAGATCATTGTTCACTTTAAAAATCAAAGTAAACTGGGTCACCTGAGCGGCTCAATCACTTGAGCGTCTAACTCTTGATTTTGGCTCAGGTAATGATCTCATTGTTTGTTAGATCAGGCCCCACGTGGGTCTCTGCATTGACAGCACAAAGCATACTTGGGATTCTCTCTCTCCCTTCCCCCATGCACCTGTTTTCTCTTGCTCTCTCTCTCTCTCTCTCTCAAACTAACTAAATAAATATTTAAAAAATAAATAAAATAAAAAACAAAGTAAACCCATACAAAAAGAGAGAAAGAGAGACATTGGAAGAGGAGGAAGAGAATGAAGAAGGGAGAGAGAGAAGGAAATTATGTACCAGAGATATAATTATTGAAATTCTACAGTAGGAATTCAAACCCAGAGCCCTTGAATTCCCATCTGATGTCATGACACAAGGACCATTCCAGACTGTGCATTTTCTCTTAATTGGCCCCTCATTTATTACTGTTATTTCAGTTAATTAGAAATAGGCTTATGCACACTTTTATTGTTATATTTAAGTCATACATCCTCCTCTTCCACTTAAGTCTGTAGACCCTGCAAGACCGGGTCTGTCAGAGGCTTTGTGTTCATCTGTAACCAACCAAACTAAAAGCTTGATAATGGCAACAATATATACTCAACGTTCGCTTTTATTTTTCTCCATAAGACAATAAAGGTTGAAATTTTTCCATTAAAATCAATCTGAAAAGACTATCTTTTTCAAAGCAACGATATAAATCATTTTCTTGTGAGGTGATTTCGTCTCTTGGCAATAATGTTTTTCCTAGTCAGAAAAATATCCACAACACTCTACTTTTATTGTTTTACTGTTTTTAGTTTCTACAAAGACTTCAGTAAATCATATACTTTAAATATGAAAGCAGCTTACTGACAATTTAAACTTGCCGCTTTTAAAAATACATATTTTAGTTGAATAAGACATTATTTTATAAACATAAATATTCCTATCATAAAAATTACTAGGACTATTTTAACAAACTCATAAATATAAAAGCCTATTAAAAGGACCGTATTAAGTGGATACAATAAATAAAATACTTTTGTTTATCAAATAAATAATACAATTAGTATTTTGAGTTTATTAAACAATCAGCTTTTAAGCAGTCCAAATTATCACATACAATTATCACTGCAAAGAACTCTGTTTATGCATATTTTAAGTACCAAAATATGTATTTTATGCAAAATAGGATCTCATTGAAGATACTGTTTCTAATATTGACAATAGAGCTTATGAACACAGGTTTGTCAGTTTTAGCATTTGCCCTCTCTAGTAATAAATATCTTCAGTTTTTGATATATCTTTCCAGATTTTGTGTGCAAGGATTTGTAAGTGTTTTACCTATAAACATCTCATATCACTTGTGATAACACCAAAAGAAGTTACCCAAAGATAGCAGGAATTATCCTGGAATCTATAAATGTTCCCTTCGTTGGAAAAAGACTCTTTGCAGCTGTATATTAAATTAAGGATCTTCAGATGGGAAATATTGTGATTCTCTACCTAGGCCCTAAATGCAAACGCTTGTATCTTTATGAGAGAGAAGCAGAGGGATATTTGACACACGAAGGGGGAAGGTAATTGGAAGATGAGCAGCGAGAGATACGAAGATGCTGGTGTTTGAGATTTAGTGATGCAGCCACAGGACAATGCCTCTGGAGGAAACATGCCCGCTCACACCTTGATTTTGCCTCAGTGATAGTTTCTTTGTACGTCTGGCTCCACTGTGAGAGAATGAATTAATGTTGTTTTTAAGCCACCAAGCTTGTGATAATTTCCTATAGCAGCTACATGACACAAAATACACTGTTGATAGGATCTAAAATTTGCTTTAATAACAAATTATATTGGGGGGCATATTTAATTTGGTGCTATAGAGTTCTTATCCTTATATTCTAAAAAATGTTTGTCTATTTATTTTGAGAGATAGTGAGTGCACACATGTGAGCTGGAGTGGGGGGGGGCAGAGAGAGAAGGGAAAGAGAATCCCAAGCAGGTTCTGCACTGTCAGCATGGAGCCCGATGTGGGGCTCAATCCCCCACAAGCCATGAGATCATGACCTGAGCTGAAATCAAGAGTCCAAGGTTCAACTGACTGAGCCACCCAGGTGCTCTGAATTTTTTTTATCCTTTTTAAGAACTGTATAATATAAAAATGCACATTTCTACACATTTTTATTGAGTGTGCAATAATTTCATTGAAGATTTCTTAAGCATGAATTGCTTAAGATTCAAGCTTTCTTTGTAATTTGATGAAATCTGCCTAGTTGGTAACTAAAACTATGGTAACAGTTTACATTTCCAACAGAAATATCTATTTCTGAAAATAGTTTAAAAAATGAGCATAATTAGTTTTGAGAGAAAAAATGTTATTTTACTATAGTATGCATTTTGAAACAAATGAAGCTTCCTTGTTATTTGTTTATTGGCAATATCTATAATTTATTGAAATAAATAATGACAATAAGGATAGAAAACACAACATTTATCTCTTTAGCAAAATAACTATTATTAATCCTATTTATTGAGAAATAATTTAAGTACAAATATTAACCAATTTTTAGTTTATAAATTGAAGAGTTTTGATTGGCATATATATGGTCCTTTAATGACCATCAGAATCATAACATAGACAATTTCTATTACTTTCAAACTTCCTTCTATCTTCTTCTAGTCAGTAATTCTCTTTATCACTCAATACAAACTAATTCTTTTCTTTGTTAGGTATTACAATTTTGAACCACACACTCACATAAACTTTATATATATATTATATATATAAAGTATAAAAGTTACATATATTATGTATGAAATCAGGTATTTCATTTTTGTATAAAGATATTAAAATCTGTGTATTGTACTTTAAGATAATTCAAATGGAAAAAAACATTATAAATTATCCCGTGGTGTCTCTAAAGCAACTGAAAAAAATTCTTAGATTTTTGTCATGTGGCTGGAACCAAACTGAGGAGAAAGAGAAATCATCATCCTGTTTTTTTTTTTTTGTAATTCTCAAAGGTATATAAAATAAAATAAAATTTAATATGAGACTTGAACTTTGTATTTTACATTGAGGTATTAAGGATTTTCAGGGCTTTGCTGTATAATGTTGATGGCACATACACAAGTGTGATTATACACAGAAATAAGCTTTAAAGACAATTGCAATAAAATATTGATAACAATAGAAAAAAGTTCCCAAGTAATGCCCAAGGCTAAAGACCAATAGAATCAACAAGTAATTGACAGTTTTTCCATCCCAAGGCTCTAAATTTCCAACACTTGCTTGAGGAAATTGTTGGTTTTCTATAATATCTCTTCTACTCCTGTTGTAAAAATGAGAACTTTCATTTTTAGATGTTCTCTAAATTAAGTCATTGTAAAAACATAATGGCAGAGAATAGAAAGGGTACATTTTAATGAAATTGCTTGCCAAGTTGAAATACATACAAACTTAATTTTAACAAGAAATACAATAGTCTACATATTTATTTTTTCAATATTATGTAAACTTGTATGTGCTATATGTTGATATGTATATATATGTTGCATACACATATACATACATGCAACACAAATATACACATATACATATATATGTGAGTATATATAATTGGGTATATATAAAACCTACATAGGTATTGCTGTTTAAAGGATATTAAATATCTGCCTGAGCATTTAAGTTACTTTTTAATCATAGACACAAAAGAATAATTTTTCCTTTAATTTCCATACAGTTTCCCATCAATCCTATAAAATTTGATGAGAGAAATCTTTAATTCTTGTTAGCACAAAAAGCTTTTGTTTAAACTATACATCACACTTGTTTCTGTTCTTGCTTTATTTTTGTTTTCCTCTGAATATTCTATTGACCATTTAAATAAAGTATACCTCTTTATTTTTCTGGGTCCATTAGTTAAGTATATAATAATATTTTAAACATTTTATAAATGATTCTCAATAGATTTAATACTGTTCTTCCAGTTTTGTATGTCCTTTAACATAGTGCTCTTCTCATATCACTCTAGAAAAACTAATTTTCCAAAATGTACTGGAGTGCTGTATCTACATACAAATCAAGTTTAGAAATCTATCATTATTTTGCTTTCTTAGAGATGAAAAGTCTTCCTAATTCTACATTATTATTTTGGTATATTTGGAAACTTTTCCCATTAAATCTGTATATTTTTGCAGAAGATATTTTTTAAAAAAATTTTTGAACAAAATCTCGATTTTAAGAGCCACCAATGAAACTTGGGATGAATAGTATACTAATTCAAAAGAAAATGTTAATCTCACAACACCAATTAAGTTTGAGTGCTATGCCCAGGCCCATTCTAAAGAGAAAAAGAAGAAAAAGAAAACAGAAAGAAAGAGAAAGAAAGAAAGAAAGAAAGAAAGAAAGAAAGAAAGCCATGAAATAACTAAAGACATGGATAAATTGGGATAATGAGGACTTGTCTGGGCATTGGCCTTAGAGCCAGAAGGAAGTGTTTGGGGCAAAGGAAAGGAAAGGAAAGGAAAGGAAAGGAAGGGGAAAGGGAGGGGAAAGGGAGGGGAAAGGGAGGGGAGGGGAGGGCAGGGCAGGACAATGCAAGGTAAGGCAAAGCAAGGCAAAGCAAGAAGGCGCCTGGGTGGCACAGTTGGTTAAGCGTCTGACTCTTGATTTCAGCTCAAGTCACCATCTTAATGGTTCATGAAATCGAGTGCCACATCAGGTTCTACACTAAGAGCAGAGCCTGTTTGGGATTCTCTCTCTCCCTCTTTTTCTGCCCCTCCTCTGCTCTCTCTCTCTCTCTCTCTCTGTCAAAATGAATATGAATATTTTAAGGAAAGAAGAGAAAAGAAAAAAGAAAAGAAAAAAAGGAAAAGAAAAGAAGAGAAAAAAAGGAAAAGAAAAGAAAACAAAAGAAAACAGAAGAAAAGAAAAGAAAAGAAAACTGAGGATTAGAGATAGTCCAGAAAGAAGAGAAAAGAAAACAAAATGATAATTCTATAGTAATTTGCAACAGATTCAGTAACTACTACCTAAATTTGTCATGAAATCTGGATTTTTCTGACTCTAAATTTTATATTTAGACTCTGACGCAAGCTGGGCATTGTTAAATATCTAGTGCAAAATTATAACATAGATCCTTGAATTAAACATACCAGAAAATTCATGTGTCTGCCCCTGTTCCTATTTTTGCTCTTCTTTTCACTTCCACTCTCAGGTCTTCTCACCCTGTCACAGATAACACTGTATTTTATCATCAATACTTTCTCTAGAGTGGATAATTCTCATGTCCATCTTAATACACACACACACACACACACACACACACACACACACACACACACGCATGCACACACACACACAGAGTTTTATTTTTCCCTGACTCCTATCACTTAAGACACTCACTACTTTTTGCAAGTCTCCCCAAACAACATCTCTGAGGATTTTCTCCCACCTGCTCTCTCTCCTGCCTGACACCTAATCACAGTTCAACACACTGCAATGTAAATTTCATTCTTTCCAAGCGATTCACTAAAACTACTCCTTCCAGTGTCACCAAAGACTTCCGGTGTCTATATCCTTTTGAAATTTGCAATCGGATTATCTTGACCTACTATATGAAACCTTTTTCTGACTGACTTTCTTTATCTTAGAATAAAGTCTAAGCTCCTCATCAGAACCCAGAAGGGATAGGAGTTTGTCTTTTAACCTACTTTGCATCTCATTTCATTCTTCCATTTGCTCACTCAAAGCCACCAAGCTGACATCCATTGTATTGCCTCAAAATTCTGGAATCAGGAAGTTTAAAAAAATGTTCATGTTATTGCCAAAGGTGGAATGAGTTTCATTTTACTCTATTTTTATCCAGTTATCAAAGTTTAGGAAGAAGATTTGGAATCTTTTTTTTTTTTTATTCTCCAATTCCTTACTACAGTTTTAACTTAGAGGGATGCCACTGGCATTTTATAGCAACATACTCCACACTTGCAAAGGGAATGAACCAAACCTACCCATGAAAAATAATTGTGCTAGTGGGATTTTAACTAAAACTGAGATATTTCAAATTTGCCAAAATTCAGAGAACAGGTATTATTTTAGAAGAAGAACAATCAATAAATAATATTTTCCATAAATGTCATTTAAAGAAATAAAGCGGGATGATGATGATGGTGGTGGTGGTGATGATGATATTTATATTCTGTCTTTTCCAGTTTTGAGTAACAACTTATGAGGAGTAAGATATTGATATGAATAAAATATTTACATACCAAAGATGGTGAAGTGCCCAATATTAGGGTGTCTAAAATTTCTATTGGTGATTGGATTTTTATATAAACTGGTTCATCCCTTAGATGCCTATAGTAAATCTAAACCCTGGCAAAAGCATTTTAAGAAAGAAAGTCTCTTCTCCTAATCAGAGGTCAAGCCACACAATCCTGTAGAACTATGTTATTCCTAGGTGGGCAGATGTAGTTGAAAGATTGATGTACTTGGACCTGAGTGCCTCTTTTAGTCCTGAATCAGCCAGTTTTTAGCTCTGTTTTATGACTTTGGGCATCACATCTCTCATCTTCAGATGCTTTATCTACAAAAGCTAGAAAAATAATGTATGCCTTAAGTCTCTTAGTCACTTAATAGAAAGATCAAAGCATCATCCAATTTACCTAGTAGTGTAGAGCTTTATAAAAGTAATTCATTTTCTTTTAATAACAGTGTATGAGTGAGCAATGTTCTTTGTTCTTACAGATTAAATAATATGTGACCATGTAGTAGGCACTGTGCTTGGCTCAGAGAGATGATGGTAATACCAGATATTTTCTGGACTTTTGTTGTGGAGACTGGTGAGCGTATGGGCACTGGGATACTTTCCCTTAGCTTTACTATAATATCTGAGACAAACAATGAAAAGATTTACCTGGGATCAAGAACTTTCTTATGGTTTGTGTAGATGTGGTTTTCAGATGTCTCTTTTGAAGATCAAGGGAGTCTTGGATTTAAGGCCTTTACTCCATTTCAAACTGGTGGGAAGTCTACATGTGCACTTAGATTTTACATTAAAACTGTAAATGAATAACTTTTGTTTTTTAAAGTTACAAACCAACCTCTGAGTTTAATGTTGACATAGCTAGCCAAGACATAGTCTAATACATAGTGAAGAAGACAGAAAGGGAAAAAATTATGCTCTTTAATATCATATATTGTATGTTATGATACTCCTTTTTCTCTTCCAGGTTTGTTGATCTGAGTAAAAAAAAAGGCACTGTAACAGAATGAATTCATCAAGACAAAGAATTATCACAACATGATCAATTCTTTTCCTTCTTATTTGCAATACATTCTTAAATTTTGTTGAATATCATGTGAATTCACTGAATTTTCTCCTTTTCCAATGTCATCCTTCCTGCCCAAATCACCATCTCTCATGATGAGACCAATATTATCCTAACAGTCTTACTACATGCTTTCTTGCATCTATAAAATTCATTATATATTAATAATCAGAATCATATATTTTTTTAATTTTTTTAACGTTTATTTATTTTTGAGACAGAGAGAGACAGAGCATGAACGGGGGAGGGTCAGAGAGAGAGGGAGACACAGAATCTGAAACAGGCTCCAGGCTCTGAGCTGTCAGCCCAGAGCCCGACGCGGGGCTCAAACTCAGGGACCGCGAGATCGTGAGCTGGCCGAAGTCGGACGCTTAACCGACTGCGCCACCGAGGCGCGCCCAGAATCATATTTTTTAAACATGAAGAGTCCCATGGACATTCTCCACGGAGACACAACCATAAGTGACAAAAAATATAAAAGTCAAGCAACTAAAAAAGCATTTAAGGGAAGCTACTACAAAAAACTTAAAAGGAAATATTATTGATATGCAAAGAGTGAGTAACAAAATCAATTCATGTAAAGTACTCCAAGCAGAGAAGGGAAAATGAGGGGACAAGAAGAAGAAGAAGAAGAAGAAGAAGAAGAAGAAGAAGAAATAAAGAACAGATACAATTTTATTTATTTTTAAAGTTTATTTATTTATTTTGAGAGAAAGAGAGACAGAGCGTGAGTCTGAAGGAGAGCAGAGGGAGAGGGTGAGAGAGGGAATCTCAAGGTGTCTCCTCACAGTGAGGAGCCTGATGCAAGGTTTGAACTCATGAACTATGAGATCATGACCTGAGTTGGAATCAAGAGTAAGATGCTTAACCGACTGAGCCACCCAGGCACCCCAGGATAGGTACAACTTTAGAAATGAGTTACAGAGGTGGTAGAGATTAATCCAAGTATATGAATAACCACTTCAAAAATAAACATTGTTGAGAGCTTCCTAAATTACTCCTTGGTATTGCTTTCTTGGCATCCATTTTGTTTGGCTAAGAAGCCTGGATAAATCCTTTAACTTATACTACCCTCCTCATGTATGCACATGCCCTTAAATAAGAGCCCAGAGAATCACAAGCAAATGTAACTTCCTGATATGGCTTCCCCAACCACCCTTGTGATATGCATCTTACCCTGTCTCCCAGGGACTCCCATTTGTAACCCATTAGATTCAACCCCATGTAATTTTCCAAAACCACGCTGTTTTGGATTGAATTGACTGATCTGGCCTTAGCCCAAGAATCCCAAAGCACTTCACACACAAAAGCCAACAAAACATGTGCCCAGTTCCTATAGCTTTCTGTCTCTACTCTGCCTTGACCTATAGAGACAGTAAAAGCAGCTATCTATATTGTATTGTTGTTTATCTGGGCAACACTGGTTAACACATAGTTGTATACATGGGTTAGTAACCACGCACGTATTTCTTTGCTCTTTTAGCTGAGAATATTTAAAACAGACACTGTTCCAATAGAAATAAACACATCTAGCATTCTGATATTGATATCAGATATAATTCAAGTCTGAAAATAACACTTACTGGGCTTCCAAGTCCATCATCTGTTTTGCTTTCCTTCGTTATTATATGCTTCAGTGTTTAGAATCATTCTTAGATATATTGTTACCTTATGCCTTAATGTATAACTTGAAAGATAGTAACAGGTAGAGGTACATTTTACTGAGAATGAGAAGAAAGGGCTTATCTCTGGAATATGGCAACATGGATCCTTCTCTACAGAAGAAGGATTTACAGAGTGCCAATAATAGGCTTTTAAGAGGCTCTACGTGTGGGAGTCAAATTAAAAGTAAAGCCATGCTCGATACAAAGTCTGCACTAATTTCCTTTGGAGTGTCCCAGAAAAATCATCTCTTCTTAGCACACTATAAAAAAGAATACAGTTCCTGTGAACAGGAAATTCATGTAGTTCACTTAACATATTCCTCATCCTAGTCCCATGAAATACCACTTACAGGAAATATCTTATAAATATACATTATATTCTGCTTTATAACTTTTTTTTGTCCTTTAGAAAAAAAGTGTATGTGATTATTTTTCACTCTGGGTTTGGATATCATATTTGGCAATAAGTACTTCTGAATCTGATTCATAAGTTTTATAAGGAATTTATAGTAAAGTTCAGATCTAAAGTATAGACCTAGACTATATTTAGATCTTTTAATCATATGTATTTATTAAACAAAAAGATGATAGCAATTTATATGGGGTTGCAAAAGTCATGGAAAATACACACATCAAATGACATTCAGTGATATTATTATAACTTTCTAATAATTTGAAAAAAAGAATTTTCATTATTTTTAATGAACAAGCTGTATAGTGAAAATATGAAATTTGTTTTGGTAGTAATTAATACAAACATTTTTATTTTTATTTATTTTAATTTTTTAAATGTTTTTTATTTATTTTTGAGACAGAGAGAGACAGAGCATGAGCAGGGGAGGGGCAGAGAGAGAGGGAGACACAGAATCCGAAGCAGGATCCAGGTTCTGAGCTGTAAGCACAGGGCCTGACGCGGGGCTCGAACTCACAAACTTGAGATCATGACCTGAGCTGAAGTTGGATGCTTAACCGACTGAGCCACTCAGGGCCCCCCCCCCCAAAATTTGATTTTTTTTAAATTATGACAAAACAGAATGAATTTGAACTGTTTTTATGGGGTTTGTTTGTTTGTTTGTTTGCTTTTTTGAGAGAGAGAATCTTAAGGAGGCTTTTGCCCGGCATGTAGCCCAGCACAGGGCTCCATCTCACGACCCTGAGATATAACCTGAGCTGAAATCAAGAGGGGGGCACTCTGAGCCACATAGGCACTCCAGATTTGTACTATTCTTAATTCCTGATTGTTAGTTTTTTAATAAGAACCTTATTCTTTAAAATTGTGCGTAAACCATAAAGTGGAATCAACTTAAGAAATCCTGTAGCCTTGATTGTCCAAAAGCTACGATAATTTTTTTTCACAGTTAATATTGAGAAACATCAATGAATAAGAGCCCCTCTTGTCTTGTCGCAAACCCATCTGAATTCTTCGTGGGTATAGATTTTCAATGCTACAACTGGATACAAAGGGAAAAATAATGAATCCTACATATGTGCATTTCGATGTTCCCTAAGAGATGGAGAATTTAATTATCCTCATCTAATTATGCCCAAATCTAGTTTGTCTGATGTGATTACAACGGAATCAAAGTTTTGTGTAAGGTTACTGCTGAATCGGGACTGCTCTAATTTCTGCCAAATCTAGTTTAACTTGCTCTTTTCATGACCAAAATTATCCAGCTTATAGCTACAACAAAATTAACATTTTGTTACACAAGGTATTCATCTGCATAATTCTTCTACCCCAAAAGCAAGAAATGTAATTTAAAAACTTGAAGGGGTAGCTGGAATAAGCAGGAATTGTACTGGATTTTTGGGCAGCAAAATGGGAACTCGCCTGTTTTACAGACATGGAAAAAAGTGTTCGCTATTTCAAATGTAACTAACTTCCTAATAACACTATGTACATTTACATCATTCATAGACCCAGAGAGCCTCCCCATTTGGAGAAAAGTTTATTGTTATTAGAAGCAAGTGATGGTATATTGGGAAAGATAAACACAATGATTTGCAAAGCAGGTTTAATTTCTCCAGATCCTTAGAATTTATTATTAGCCTGGGGACATAAAAGCACATTTAGTAGTCTCATAGCTTCTTGAGTTGCTGTCTCCTTTCTCTTGGGAGAAAGTAAGAGCAGGGCAAAGCATCTCCAGATTGTAAATTTTCTCAGGGAAACAATTGCTGCAGTTGATTTAAGAAGGATCTGGAAAATCCCTAACATCTGTGTCACTTCAGCTTTCAGGAAAGGGCAAGAAGGATGTGCTGTGCATGTTCAGTTTATGGCACCAGGTGAGGATTAATTATGCCTCAAATCGGAGTAAGTCTTTTGGGCAAAGCTAAGTAGCACTGCACAGCGAGTGATTTATCAATGGTACAGAAGAGGGGCTTAGAAAATAGTTTTCTACTAAATGAACAATTTTTTCCCTCCTTTGACTTAGAAGCTGCTATTTTATATTCACTTCCGTAATATTTTAGTAAACGATTATGAAAACAAAGAAACAAACAGTGATATAAAATGAGGTATTATGTCCTCCTACTATTATAGGGAAAAAAATAATGGTTCCATTACCTTTATTGGTATTATTATTAGTTTTATAAGAAACAATACCACTAAGGCAAAAATAAATAAAAGCAAAAGGCAAGGAAAGAAAGAAAGAAAGAAAGAAAGAAAGAAAGAAAGAAAAGAAAGAAAGAAAGGAAGAGAGAAAGAAAAAGGAAGGAAGGAAGGAAGGAAGGAAGGAAGGAAGGGGAAAAGTGAGTCTCTTTAATACAGAATAAAAGTCATATAGTGTTCACCTTGTCATAAATATGAACTGACATTATTAAAGAAAATCTCCAAACTTCACAGTGAAATCTCCACACTAAACAGCTTAACAGTACTCAAGAATAGCAATGCATTTATGTGTGTAATTGGTCAGTTTATTTGACAAAAAGTGCACACATCATGCTAGGGAAGCAGATTGGAATACAAAAGAAACAGTGTATGGAATTTCTTCTCAACTAGGTAACGACTTACCTGTCATCCTCAGGAAAGCATGGCCAGAGTGACAGGGAATAACTCTGAACAAATAATTCAGTCTTCCCTAGAGCCATCTTGTGGTGATGTAACTCGAAAAAGCACTCAACATCTCTCTGAAATTTCAATATAGACCTCTGACCTTAAGACATTGGATTAGTTTAGATTTTTTTTAAAGAAGGCATTAACCTCCTGACCTCAAGAAAGAATCACATTCACTCATTCATATCAAGTTTAGAGCAAGACAAACCAAAGTTTTGTACAGATATTCTTTTTAAAGTCATCCAAAATAAAAACTCATTAAGAAACATTCAAGATAAATATAGTATGTTGCAATCTGTTAGCCAAAAAAAAAAAAAAGTTATTTTTGTGCTAAAAGTTTAAATGTGTCTACAATTGAGACTCATTGTTCAGGTGATATTTTTAGAGCTGAAATAAGTAGCAAGCCAAAGGTGGTTTTGAAGCCATTTCTTAAATAAAATTTATGAGCTAGTGCTATTTATAGCAAATGACAAAAATAGTTTATTTTACGTTTTTTATATTAAAGCATTCTGCTTAGCACTTGGCCTTTACCATGTAATTTAACACTTCCAGTCATTCTATGGAGCAGAGCTATCTCCCATACAGGTGTGTAAACCAGGAAACTGTGTGGGAGAGGCTATATAACTGGACCAAAATGAATTTGTTTGATTCCAAATTCTCCTTTTAAATATTACATTATTTTATAATGTTATTATAGGTCAAGTTGTTTAGAAATGTCAAGTACATTGCTTAAAATGGTGAAGTCGGTCTTTCAGTAAAAAGCTAGCAGATGAAATAAAATGTATAAAAACATGTCAGAACCAAAAAAACATTTAGAAGTTCCCAAATGGAGGTGACGTTTTTTTGTTTATTGTGTTGTTTACTGTTTGAAATGGCAATAAAGAAACCCCAAAAGCAAAGACGTCCAATGCAAATACAGACAAAACCCATATTAAAATAAGATGTGCTGAAACAAAGTGTGTCCCCATGAAATAGCATGAGATAATATAATTTTGAGGCTGTTTCACTGTTTGTGTGCTTCTAGAAGTATGAGGATAGTAGTCAACGGACATACTTTTAGTGTATGAGGATTAGAAAAGCCAAGTAAGTCTGACTTTGGTTACACTCTTCTCCCTAGGGCAATAAAACCTTGCTTTGGAAGAATATGGATGAAGTTGGAATGCACAAAACAACTGTTTGGCTCATCCTCTAAGAAACATTTTTATGGAACTTTTCAACTAAATTGTATGCCAATTTTTCAACTTCTTCAACCATAAATTTTTGTGGAAAAATTTGTGGAGCAGACTTCCCGGTGTAAATATTGGTTCTCATGCTTTGTCATTACAGATTTTCAAGGACATATATGTAAATGTGATATTCAAAACTTTCTTTTTTTTTCTTTTTGCAAGACTGAGAACAATATTCCTCTATAAACTGCATTATATACTATTCAACAATTATACAAGGCGTCTTGCATTATGTGAAATTTTATTTTTTGCAAAACGTTTTAAATACTCAAGGCAATATCAGCTGCAATAATAAATGGGATAAAATGCTAATTTTTCAATGATGAAACTTCTAATTATAATTAATGATAATTATATATACATATACATAGCTTTATGTATAGTTATAGTTATATTTAGTTAATAATGTTTTATATATGTAATATGTACATATGTAATATATAATATATTATATATGTAATAATGTAATATGTATATATATGTGTATATATAGCTTTATATATAGTTATAGTTATATATAGTTAATAATGTTTTATGATCAGGGACTTATAAAAATAGGAAATATAGAGAAGCCACGGGAGAATTCTCATATTGAGAGTACTTGTGGGAATATGTCCGTTTTATTTTCATCTGCAGAACCTTTACATAAAAAGCAATTTTCTTGAGAACACTTATTGAACAAAAGAAAAGTGATGTTTTTGAAATTCGTTCACCAGGTGACCATGAGTTCTCTCTCAGGTAATACTTTCTTTTGCTACTTCTATTGTTTGGATATATTCTGATAGCAAGGATTCAAGTTATGTTTATTTGATAAATCCTCAAGGTGAGAGGATCTACACTACTACTCGCAGAAAAAGATCTGTTAACATAATAGCTATCTGGAACACTCTCATTGAAGCAACTCTTTCCGTTACATGTTTTTAGTTTACTTTCATAAGCAACGTCAGATTATATTTGATATACAACATTTGATAACTTTTAGTGACAGGAATTTTTATTTTTATAATTTTTAGATAAACATTTAAAATACGTTCTTCTTCAGAAATCCCAGGAATTAAAGAACACGTTTGGTATAAAAATTAAGAAGTCATTCATGATCAATTCTATTACAATTTGCACCATTATTATATTTCTATTTTGATTATTTCGTCCATAAAGGACCAATTCTTTAAATAATTGAGCGTGCCATAAAATTATAAACAGGATGATGTAATTATGTATATAAGCCTCACCACTCTCTAATACTCCTTTAATCACTTTTTGAGAAACCAGTTTCCAAAAACCAAACAACTAAAAGTAAAAGAAGAAGAAAAGGATGAAGAAGAAGAAGAAGAAGAAGAAGAAGAAGAAGAAGCAGAAGAAGAGGAAGAGGAAGAAGAAGAGGAAGGGGAAGGAGGAGGAGGAGGAGGAGGAGGAGGAGGGGAAAGAGAGGAGGAGGGAGGAAGGAAAGAAGGAAGAACCTAACTTGTCTAAATTGTTGAGAATATCAATCAGTTTTCTAAAACTGAAAAATTTCAGTCACTGTAGGTTCAGCCTATTCCAGACTGACGAATTCCTAAATTAGCATTTTCACTGTGAGTCTAGAATGCATCTTGTCATTTAGTTACACATAACAGCATAGATAGGTTATTGGAATTGTATCTAAAACACTTAAACCTGAATCATCATTCAACGAATAATAAGAATTTCTATATAACTGGAAAAGTAATAGTAAATGGCTTAACAGTGTCATAGAAATTTCCTCAATACGAAAATCACACATTAAAAAAAAAAACATCTGAGACTATACATATGTTTTAATTTTATTGCATTTGAGAGAGACAGTGTGTGTGCAAACAGCGAGGGCCAGAAAGGGAGAGAGAGAATCCCAAGCAGGCTCTGTGCCACCAGCACAGAGCCTGATGATAAGGGGCTTGAACTCATGAACTGTGAGATCATGACCTAAGCCAAAACCAGGAGTCGGAGGCTCAACTGAGTGAGCCACCCAAGCGCCCCATCTGATAATATTTTTAAGACTCAAAAGTAGTGATTTGGGGCACCTGGGTGGCTCAGTTGGTTAAGCCTCTGACTCTTGGTTTCAGCTCAGGTCATGATGTGGTGCTTCATGGGATCGAACCGTGCATTGGGCTCTATGCTGACAACATGGAGCCTGCTCTGAATTCTCTCTCTCACTCTGCCTCTTCCCACTGCTCATGCTCTTTCTCTCTCTCTCAAAATAAATTAAAAATACTTAAAAAAGTAATGAGTTTAAACCTAAACATTAACATTAAATTTGCAAACTACTTGTAGGAATTTTCCCCTTCCATTGTGATTCTGATGGTTTATCAAATGAAACTTGGTAATGTTGGGTGGAACAATAGGAATATAATTTATGTGACGGTGAGATTCTATTTTTAAAATATTGATCAATTCTACCTCACACCCGATTTCTTATTACTCCTGAGATTTTTTCCCTCTTTCTATTTGATAGCAAGAACTTCCTTCATTTATTCCTTAGGAACGGCAAATCATCATATAGAAAAGATCACTTTTATGCTTTCGAGTTGGAAAGTTTAATCTCTGAAGGAATAGGAGAAATCATGATGAAACTTTTAGAGTGAGGAGAAGATATGATGCTAGTTTAAACTAAAAAATTCCCAGATGACATGATAGGTCTTTTGTGTGGCAGATTAGGAGACAGGAGGCAATGGAGGGGGGAGAACAGGTGAGTCCTTGAGAGGAAACTTTAGGGGATAGAGATGATAGAAATGTATACAATAGATTATATATATATATAGAGAGAGAGATAGATAGATAGATAGATATAGATATAGGGGGAGAGAGAGAGTTTATATATATATATATATATATATAGAGAGAGAGAGAGAGAGAGAGAGAGAGATGATAGATAATAGATAGATAGATATATGATAGACAAATAAGTATAAGGGTTTGAGAGTACAAGGGAACCCTTAAGAAGAGTGTAAAGTGGCTTAAGATCCCAGATTAGACAGGTATCTATGGAAGAAGTACCTGAACATGGCGCTGAAGAGTTGGTATATTTGCTAATGTACCTTAAATAGTGGGATACAAATGTTAAAGGCAATTTATGCCTTTATGCCACAGGATATATGTGCCTCAGCAAACATAGCAAGTTGAAACGTAGGAACCTCAGAGAGGTCTGCTAATAGATGATTTTGAGCAGACCAGAAAGAGACCAACAATTTGAGGAAGCACAACTTATTTGTATACATCTGGGATCAAATATAAAAATAAACAAAATGCTTCAGCAGATGCCATCATGGGTAGGTAGAGACATCAAGGATCATATAGCCATACCATGAGCTCCTGGCATTGAGTCTCCCAAGAAGTTAGACTCAACCCCAGAAGGATAGTGGAGACACAGATTTACTAATGTTAATTTTCCACCTGTGGAAGAAAGGGAGTTTGAAGCAGATACTGTTTCATATAAGATTTGATGAACTTGGATTTTTTTTTCATGCTGCACATATTTTCTGAGTGAAGTTGAGTAAATATAAACAAATAAGAACTCTTTCTCTCCATGTTAGGTGAAGGAAACAGGAAGCAAGACTTGGATGAATGCGATGTACTTAATATCAAATGTGATAATCCTAGTACTAAAGAAATTACTTTTCTGGGTGCACTGCTGGTAAGAATTAGTTCATAATTAATTTAATTGGAAAGGGAATTTGAAACTGTTGGGAAGAACAAGTTAAATTTGTTGTAGCTATCTTTGGGTGCATGGTGAAGCTTTCCAGGTGGAGCTAACTGCCAGGAGCAGGTGTCAGGAACCTGAAGAATCTTGGGACACTCCACAGAATATATTTAGTAAAAAGTCAGATATAGAGGTAATATACACTCACACAGCTGAAAGAATGTGACTCCTGTAGATAGTCACTAAATATTTCTTGAATAAATGCATTACCCCGGAAAAAAATTACGTACTAAGAGTAATCAGATCAGTTTAGAGATTTGTTCCTATACAATCATCATACTTACTCACAGGTGGTATTTTCATTTTGTGTGTTGAATGCATGATTCACCTAACATGGTAAAAATGATGGCTCTCACAGGCTTACTGCCTTTTATTTAGTTTGATTTTGATGTGTCAGTGATACAGGGCTGGACTTTGTTTGGATGAGTAATTTATCTTAGGTAGCCAGATGCAAAATGATTCATTTATGAGCAAAGCGGAGGGAGCCATATCATATTCAGGTAACAAGTCCAAGGTAGTGGATTCTTTGACGTTTCTTTGACTCCTCTGACTTTTGACAAAACCTGTGACAAGTCAACAGCATCGAAATTTTAGGTGTCTGAATTGCACGTGAGAGTGGGAAAAAGGCACAGTGGAGGTGGAAATAAAGTGGAAATGTCCAAAAGAATTGGCACAATTGGAACTGGGATGCAAAATATGTTTTAAATATTCACGGGCCTGAAATTATAAGCCTATCACATACAGCAGGTGAAATGGGGCTACTGTGAAGGCAGAGGCTGTGAAGCAGAAATATGTGTCCTGGGAAATTTAGTAATAAATAGCCTCTTTAGCTAGAAAGTAGCTTTAATGCACACACACACACACACACACACACACACACACACAGTAGAAGGAGGGGAGAGGGAGAAAGAGATTTTTTCAAGGTATTGGTGATTGGTAATTGGCAAGTCCAAATTCCATAGGATAAACCACTAGGCTGGAAATTCAGGGAAGACTAGATGTTTGTCATCTTGTGTCAGAAATCCGCAGGGCAGGACAGACTGACTGCAAAGTCTCAAACTCAGGCAGGATTTTTATGCTGCAATCTTGAGAATTCTATCCTGTTTGGGAAACCAGTCTTTGCTCTTAAGGCTTTCAACATACTGTACAAGGCCCATCCCCATTAGGGAGGATAATGTGCTTTACTCAATGTCTAAAGATTTGAATGTTAATCACATTAAAAAAAATATCTTAGGGCAACTGGGTGGCTTAGCCTGTTAAGTATCAGACTCTTAATTTTGGCTCAGGTCATTATCTCATGGTTTGTGAGTTCAAGACCTGCATTGAGCTGTGTGCTGGCAGAGAGGAGCCTGCTTGGGATTCTTTGTCTGCCTCTGTCTCTGCCCTTCCCCTGCTTGCACTCTTTCTCTCTCTCTCTGTCTTTTTCAAAATAAATAAATAAACTTAAAAAAATAAAATAAAAATAAAAAAAATTTAAAAAATATCTTTATAGTAACATATACAATGGTATTTACCAAACAACTGGACATCATAGCTTAGCCAAGTTGACACATAAAATCAACCATTACAGAAACGAATAGGTTAGGAGAAGATGAGAACAGCTATACTTAGCAAGACTCAATTACTCACTGAAAAGTGGAGTTTCAACTAGGGAATCAGTTGGCATGAACTAATGGAAATATTGCTCATTAATTGAGATTCTAGTATAGATGAAGTGTATAGTGTTTTATTCCTGATATTATAATACTATGTTGTGTTACTTACACAGTATTTGCACACCTTTTTATGTGGTGTTCTTTCTTGCTTGCTTGCTTTCTTGCTTTCTTGCTTTCTTTCTTTCCCTTTGAAAAAGGCAGAGAGTGCGAACAGGGGAGGGACACAGACAGAGGGAGATTCTCAAGCAGGTTCCACACTGTCAGTCCAGAGCCCGATGCAGGGCTTGAACTCAGGAAACCTTGAGATCATGACCTGAGCCAAAATCAAGAGTCAGACGCTCAACCCACTGAGCCACCCAGGTGCCCCTATGTGATATTCCTTAAATCAATTTTGTTGTTCACTCATGACAACTTGTTTAATCTTTCTAACTTCCTAAGATGTGGCATATTGCTCCAATGTTCTAAAGTGCTAAGACTTTAATTCATTGAGAATAGGGATTCAGTTGTTTAACAAATATAAATAAATTATTTCCATTATTTATTCATTCAGTGATACAGATGTATCTGGAATATGTCAAGTGCCAGGTTTTATGCTTAAAGCTAATATGCAAATGGGATGATACAGAATTGATAGATGAACTACAATGTCAAAGAACTATATTTTAAGACCCTGGGATGGAGAGAGACAATGTTGAAAGCAATTATGTAATATAATTCCAAAATTTTAAAAATACCCAAATGATAATTATTGTGCTTCCATCTCTAACCTTAGAAAAGATGAATTAAGTAAACTGACAGAAAATTCATAGAATGAGATATAAAATTATTGTAGTATATATTTCAGCCAACCAAAATTACATAAAACTTATCTCAGCCTAGCTCTTGGTTGATTAAGTATACTTCCTTAACTTAAGTATAGATTGTCAGTATAAAAAATCCAACTAAGAAATCATATTGAACATTGGCATGTGAATATATATTTTAAGAAAAAAGTGGCCACGATATTTCTAACATCCAATTTTGATATGAGGAAGGCATGGGCACTTAAATTGTTTAGAAATATTTCATTGTGACATTCTATAGCTTTGGAAGAGACTTTTATCAGTCCGTTTGTGAATTGAGGTTGAGTTTGGGCAATTTAGGGGAGTTCATGACATCTGTATCTCACCACAAATTTTCCAAATCACTGGGTGTCTAGCTTCTCACATCTCATAATTGCCATATCAACTTTGTTTCCAATATGGAAAGTTACAGAGAATCTACATCAGTCTTTTGACAAAGACCAGTGTCTTAGACTCTTTTCTCAGTAAAGCCTTCTTTATTTTTTATGCTATCATGTTTTCTATTTTATGCAGGAATCTTGGCTCAACCCTTAC